>NC_068549.1:3803750-5053333 GCF_026212275.2 Microplitis demolitor | reverse complement strand
CCTATTTTCGGCCATAGTATTTTTTTTTTTTTTTTAGTGAAATTATAGAACTTTGAAAAAGTTCAACCGACTTAATATATAATAGAAAATTTTCAAATTTCCGGCCTAGTTTTTGAATTTGTTTTACCTGAGATGTAATAATATATAAACTTAATAAATAAATAATTTATGATCATGGTAATGGTATGTCTTTCCACATATTATAAATATATATATACATACATATATATATAAATATATATGAACACAGATTATAAAGTTGAAATTTCAACAGACAAAAGTAAATAAATAATAATGAATATTACAATTAAAATTTATGAATAAATTTTAACGTAAATTTTTTTTTAATCAGACTGCAGTACTGTCATCAGTGTTTTTAATTGCAGCAGCTGCTTTAACAATATCCCCATCACTTTGATTCAGCATAATTTTGCACTCTTCAAGAGGTAAAAGTTTATGTTCTTTTTTCAGCAACGCTTGAAGACGTTCTAATTTAATAGCCGCTAATATGTCCCAATTGGCCACATCAAGAGCCTTGACACAGGATTCAGGTGTTGATTGATCTTGTAAAACTTTCAACATTATACGAACCTCATCTGATTGTGCTCCATTGTGGGGACCACGAGTTCTGAGTACATTTGGTCTGTCACACGCAAACTCAAGTAAATCTTCACATGATACATGGTCAGATTGTCGACAAAGATCACTGACACGTGCTCTTCTATCGTCTGTAGTTTGAATTTTAGATACATTACCTGTCGTATTACTTTTAAATTCACTGTTTTTTTCAACATTTGTTTTTGTTTCATTCTCTGTCATATTAGAATCAAACGGATTCAATGAACTTGTCGTTTTATTTACTGCATAGTTCAATTCTGAGGATGCTTGAGATTTAACTGCCGCTAAAGAACTACTCGATACTTGAACTAATCCATTTATCGACATTGAATTGTTTTTATCATCTGCAATATTTATATTGTCTGAAATATTTTCAATTTTTTTATCAAATGATGGTTTCCTATCACTTAAAGTCTGAGGATTATCGGAATTTATAAAATAATTTGAGTTTTTAACAGCATCACAGTTAACATTAGATTGATTTTCTCTCAAACTGTCATCTGATAAATCAGAATTTTCAAGTAAATCTTCGGATATAATTCCACAGGGATGTAAACAATTATTTTCTATTGACAATGAGTCTAAAGCTGATAATTCGGAATCGATGCGTCGTTCGAATTCATCTGGGCTGTAAAATAATTTATATATTTAAATTCGTTCTTTGTACCCACATAAAGTTACAGGTTTAATAACAAGAGGAAAATGGAGACGTAGATATCATTTTTTAATATATTTATCATTATGATTACAAATAATCAAATCACAGAAAACTACAGTTATTATAGCACCGGAAATCGCCAGTATGTTCTTTGTATTGGTTTAAAATTTTAAATATTTCAAATAAATTTCTGTTTTTTTTTTCTAAATTATGGAATGACTCCACGGTTTTCGACGCAAAAAAAAGAAATTCTTGGAGTAAAATATTTTTACTTGTCCTAGTAAATTTTTTAAATTATGAATTGAGAATTAAAATTTTCTTAGGCCAAGAAAAAATTTTCTTGAGCCAAAAAAAATTATTGAGGAACGAGAAAAGATTTTCTTGAGTCCAGAAAAAATGTTTAGTTGCCCTAATAAATTTTTTAAACTATGAATTGCAAACGAAAATTTTCTTGAGGCAAAAAAAAATTTTCTTGAACCAAGAAAAAAATTTTGAAGGGCAAGAAGAAATCTCTAGCGTCAAGAAATTTTTTTTCGTCCCAAGAAAATTTTTCTTTTCGTTTCATAATCCAAATTTTTTGGCGCAAAAAATCTTTTTTTTTCTGGGTACAATTTATTTTATTCTTCTTTACCTCAATTTGTTTTTAAATAAAAGTTTCACAAAGAAAAAAAAATTCTTACAAAAAAACAATTTTTTTTTTGTTATTTTTTTTTAAATTAAAAAATTGATCTATTTTCTACACGATTTAACAAAAATGCCCTAAATATATTTACTTTATCAAAAAAAATATATATATTTTCTAGTTTAATTAATTCAAGCTCTCATTTGAGTTTTACAATAGAAAATTTATAGTTTATGTCATATATTCATGAATATTTAAATTACCTATTAGGTGCTGCATTCGGCGTTTGACTGGCTGTTGGAATCATTGGCGTGGAGAAAGACACATTTGGATTAGATAAATTGAACGAAGGAGCCACTCCATCAATCTGATCTTCAGCTGATGATGTTGCAATGGCTTTAGCCAACGTTCGAGAAATTCCACCTCCAGGAATAATTAATGGATGTTTTCGTTGATGTCGCGGTAAATTTGATTTAGATTGCAATGTTCTTGATCTGTCACGCGGCGGTAATGGAATTGGATTTTCTTCAATATTATTTTGGCTCTGACTATTTTCAATATTCATCAATGAGTTGTGTCGCTCTAAAGATTGTGTAGTAAAAATAGAAATGGATGAATTGTTGACCGACATTTCACCCATCTTTGGAAATGTTGATGATCCAACGTGATAAAAATCCGTTGACAATTTATTGTTATCAGATAATCCAACGATTTCGTCAATATGCGGTGCTGTAAGACCCAAACTGAGTTGTTTATTTCCACGTACACGAGGTCTTACTGGTAATCCAGATCGTAACATTCGAAGTGGATTTGTGTCCGTCGTATTGTCTAATGTCTGTGTCTCAACCAGACTATTATATACTTCCTTAGCCTCTTCTGACAGTGTCGCCTAAGTAAGTTGCGGGAATAAAAAAATAGATTTGGGATAAAATAAAATAAAACAAAATAAAATAAAATACTGATTAGGTGTTATAAAATTAAATTAAAAAAAAAAAAAACCTTTATATGTATACATTAGACTGATGAAAAAAAAAATCGACCATTATATGGAAAATAGTATTCGAGATGACGAAAAAAAATACTATTAAAGATTGAGCTCTTAATATTAATATTAACAACCGCGTGATCGCAATTTTCGATTTTCTGTTTAAATAACATGAGAAAAATTTTTTTTAAAGTTTAGAATTTTATCACTCATCAGCGAATCAGTGTATCGGAAAAATTAATAAGCGTTTTTGTTGGAAATCGAACGCTCTATAAAAAAGTTCTCTTATTATTTATTGATTTTTGAAAAGTTATTCAATGTCAAAGTGGAATTTATAGTAAATTTTAGTATTATTTGACTTTTTCGGCAAAACTATCAGACTTACCTCGAAATGTTATGAGACCTTTATTGTAGATTATTTCATTTTCAACAACTTACTTTTTACAAATTTTCCTAAATTCCTGAAAGCTCTTTACTTATTTGCATTTAAATATGAAATTGTTCCAAGAAATCGTATTCTGGCCGATTTTAATTATTTACTTTTAAATGCAAATAACTTAAGAACTTTAAAAAATTTTGGAAACTTGGTTAAAGATAATTAGTAGGAAACAAAATGATCTACAAAAAAAGTCATGTAATATTTTACGAAAAGTCTGACAGTTTCACCGGAAAAGTCAAATAATACTAAAATTTACTGTGAATTCCACTTTGACATTGAATAACTTTTCAAAAATCAAATATATCAAAAAATAACAAGAGAACTTTTTTATAGAGCGTTCAATTTCCAACAGAAATGTCTATTAATTTTTCCGATACACTGATTCGCAGATGACTAATAAAATTCTAAACTTTAAAAAAAATTTTCCCATGTTATTTAAACAGGAAATCGAAAATTGCGATGACGTGGTTATTAATATCAATATTAAGAGCTCAAATTTTAACAGAATTTTTTTCGTTATCTAGAACAATATTTTCCGTATAATTAAAAAAAAAATAAAATAGTCGATTTTTTTAAATCAGTCTAATATATATTTATAAATAATGTTCCAGTATGCAATGTAAATATAAGCGATTTGAATATTTTAAGGACAAAGCAGCAGAAAATTTAATTTGAATAATTTTTTTTTCCAGGTATAAAAAAAAAATATATATATATATGTATATATATATATATATATATTTAATTAATAGAACTATTATTATAATTATTTTTAAGTATTAGAGTGGCCCAAAAAAATCTATTATTTTTTTTCGAGTGTCATATGAAAATTTGTTGATTTAACGTTTCAAGAACCGTTTCACTAGATGTAAACAATAGTATATGTAATGAATGCACGAAGAAAAACTCCCTTTAATCTTTATAGTCAGCTTTATATAGTCGACCCTGGTGGATCCGAATTAAGGTAATTACCGCAATTTACGATATCCGAAAAGGACGTGGTATTGTACGGTAAATTACGGTATTTTACCGTAAAATTACGGCAGGTCTAGGTTATTTTATCGACAAATAAAGTATTGCACTGGAAAAACTGTAAGAATAATAAAATTATACGGTGCTTACACGGAAAAAGAATAGTAGTGGCTACTCTCTGGGATAGTACTGAGTACTTTGGGTAAAAAAAACTGTATGCTATCTAGACTGAATAGTACTGTCAGGGATAGTACTCAATACTATCCAGAGAGTAGTGGATATAGTCTAGATAGCATACAGTACTGTCTGAAATTTTTTTTTTACCCAAAGTACTCAGTACTATCACAGAGAGTAGCCACTACTATTTTTTTTCCGTGCGACAAATTTGCCGTAGAAATCCAGTATTCTACGGTAAATTACTGGAAAATGCGGTAAATTACAGTAATTTACCGTAATTCAGACCTGCCAGGGCAAGTTATAAATAATTGACTTTATTCATAATTAAAAAAGATTCATACTTTATAAAACCGGATACTTTATTTAATACTATTCAGTTAACAAAACGACTCAATAAAAAATGTCAACTTTGGTGTTATGTCGTATCAACTAATAAAGGTATGTAAGGTTATGAAATTCAGCTGATGTTGCATTCATCTACACATGCGTGTGCTGATTAATTGAATGCGCATGTGCAGTCTAGATTTTGGTCATGTTAATAAGGTAGCTAAATTTAAAGTGACGTCATAAGAGAGAAAGGTGATAGATTAGTCATTGGCTTGAAATATTGAGTAGGGATATACTCTGGCATTTCATTGAAATTCAGGGGTTAAATATATATTAAATCATACTTTTGACCAATCAGAAAGCATTGTATTATAACACAGTAGGACCTCGTTATAAGACTAGCTCGGGCTGTGGGGGAAAAAATTCTTACAATTGAGGTGCCCCCACGATTGTACTTAACAGCGTTTGCGCCCAAACCTCGCTATAAGACTATCGCCGTTTTGCGTTTTATTTATGTATTCGGTTCAACTCTACTCTATTATACAGTGAATCTATTTCATATATAATCATAAATAAACAGAATTTTGTCGTTCTTTTCTTTTAATTAATTATGTGATACAACGAAATTTGGAGTATTCTTTATGAAAATAAATTATTTAATGTACAATCTTTATGTATGTACATTTTATCTCGATTTTAGTCGTACTGGTCGTTAGTCTTATAGCGAGGTTTCGGCACAAAACTTTTATTGAGTAGTTGGTGGGGGAAGTGTTCCGAGCGAGTTTTAACAAATTGAGGGGAAGAGTCTTATAACACGTAGTCTTACAACGAGGTCCTACTGTATAAAATTTTGTAAAGCTGACTTTAGCCAGTTGACAGTGTATTTCTTCGGCAAGAGTTACATAAAATATTTTATAAAACTGGTTTATGGAGAGGGTTCTTAAAAATGTTAACTAATTTTGTAATTTTTTTAATTGCCAACTAATTTTCATATAAAACTCGAAAAAAGTACTTGGTTGTTTTGGGTCACCTTATTAAGTATATATTAAAAAAGGATATAAATAATAAATATTTATTGCATTTAATATAACTGTAGAATATCTTTTATATTTATATATAATGAGCATACAAATTATGAGCAATAAAAAAAAACAAAAGGGCATAATTCAATGCAATAAATAATTCCCAATCAATCAATCAATAATTGATGATAATAAAAATAAATATATATATTTTTAATTATAAAAATTATTATAGTTATGTATAAAAATTTTTTCGTATAAAAATAAAAAATGTATCATATAAATGGTCCATGCAACTCAATTTAAAATTGTCTCATTCTTATAAAATTTTTACAAAATTACAATTATGCCCATTTGTTCCTCAACTTTTAAATTGTAAAAAAGTTGTAAATTGTATAAAAAATTTCACAATAACATGATAATCAGATTACTATCGATGATATAGTACAAGCATAATATCATTCTAAGCGTATATAAATATATGTAAAACATGGTCACATATATATATGTATATGTATGGTAATTGTGTCTAAATATATATCGTCTCGAAAAACCGGCTCCAACAAACAAACAAAATTTAAATTATTTTTTCTTCTTGTTTTTTGTTTTTTTTTTTTTTTTGTATCTATTTTTATACCTATTCTAATTTTAGTGATTGTTATTTTATAAAACCCACTAATCTAGTCTTACTACGAGTCTATTCAATTTAATAATAAATTAATAAATAATTTTAATAATAAATATTAAAATATTATTTTTAATAATTTAAATAATAATTAAGAAATTCATTTATTATAAATTAATATATTACATATGAAAGCATTCACATATGAATGAATAAGTAAATCACGCGTGTATAAAAAAATTCGTTCCAAAAATCTTCATTTTCAATGAGCTTTAAATTTTGAGTCGATTCAAAATTGAAACATACAAATAATCATTTATTGATAACTTCAAGATTATAATTTTGTGTTAAAAGCAGCCGACTAATAATTTTTGGATTGTTTTAAAAACAATAAACTAAAAAAAAAAATATTTCAAAAAATTGCACCGATAGTTTTTTTAATTTTCTACATGTGCATATTTTTAGTTTTTTTTTTAATTAAATTGTTGAAAAAAAAATCAAAAATTATTAATTGCCTGCTAACTTCAGAATTTTTTGATTTCTTTCATAAAAAAAAAAAAAATTCGAAAATTTTGAATTCTTGTGATCTTTTTTTTCTTTGATCTGAACTTTAAGTAACTCAATTAAGAATGAAACATCTGCATAAACTAATTAAATAATAAATTTTTTATTTTTAGAATCTTCAAATTCAAAATTGCCCAAAATTTGAAAGCTCATCATTACAAATATTTTTGTAATGAATTCCTTTTTCACGCGGGATATATTAAAATATACTAGTTATCAGTAATCATTAAAAAAATGAATAAATAAATTAAAAATTAATATTCGAAAGTATGATTGTTAATTTGATTCTATTTTCTTACGGTTGTTGGTCTAGTATGAGTAGCCGGGGTCGATAAACCGCACCGACCTTTAATACATGATCACCGTATGTACATTCAATACAGTTTCCGTCCATTCACACGCAGTACTTGATAGTACTTTAGGGGTTTATAGCCAGTGAAGATCGATCCGACGCTTCACTTTCTCTTAGTACACCTATTAAACTTATTATTCATCCTTCTTATTGTCTATTGTGATTCAAACTAAACATATATAAATAATAATACTAATAAAAATGCCTCATATATTAACACTGATCACCAAAGCATCAAAAAATCCACTTTGCTTTTACATAACTCTATTTAAATATTACAATTGTTCAAAATGTATCAAAATTTCCAAAAGGCTTTACTGTCAATTTTAACAATTTCTTTTCTTTTTGATTATTTTTTAAAATTATTACTGTTTTTTTTTTTTTTTATACCAAATTATTGTGAATAATAAGAAATGTCTAAAGAGAAAGCGCGGCAAGGTGCAATTAATTTAAAAATTAATAATTAAATTAAATTCAAATATAAAATTATTTAAATTTTATCTCGTCTAATTTCAAATTTTTCATTAAAAAAAAATATTTTACAGGCCATTTTAAAATTAGAGCATTGCGGATATCGTTACGTCATCGTTGTAATCAATACTAATAATTAAAAATTTAAATTCATGTGTCATTCATAAATTCAGAATATTCCGAACTAGTATCAGAGTCTAATTCCGAATTACTGGTAAAAGTTTGACTAGAACTTGGCGCGCTTTCAGGCCAAGATACCGTCTGATTGCACAACGAAAATTGTGAGGATAAAGAATTTAAAAAACTCGTCGAAGGCAGTGGTGATTTTTCGGAATTTTGAATACCCGGGTAAGATGTCGCGCCGTCATTAGGATATACACCAATAGACTCACGATTTTTTTTATTATAACCAATTTTAGAATTTCCCGAAGCTTTTTTACGTCGTCGCTGAATTTTCAATCGACTCCGTATGTCTGTGTCCGAGTAAAAAATCGAATCTGAATCATCACTGCACTGACTACTCGAATAAAATGATCGTATACTTTTTCTTGATGTATTTTTTACAGCATCGGACAATGAAAAAGTACGCGGACGACATGGATTTTTATCTATATCTATTTTATTATTGTCTATTGACCCAGACTGTTTTATTAGTTTATTATTCCTATTAATTAATTCATTACGACATCGTCTAGGAAATTCTAATAACCGTTGCTGTGTTTTAGAATTAATACCCATTTTATTACGTACCCCAGTATTCAAATGTAATTCTAATCCCGTGGCCGTTGGTTCATTGGTCAATTTTTTTTGGGTCATATTATTAGCGCGATTTGTCGGATCGCGGATCGCAACACCATTTTCATTGGATGAAAAAAATTTATCATTTGACGGTACATCGACGCTGTTTAAATCAGACTTAATTATCGGAATTAATTCTGAATTTCGTGAATTTCGCGCCATATTTTTATTATCAAATTGCGCTGTCGCTGTATTTGATGTCAATTTAATACCATCATCTAGTCGTTTCTTATCATCTGGATAATGTTTTACATTTTTCGAGTTAAAAATTCCACATTGATAATTATCCCCAATTGAAATTTTACTATTAAGTTGAATTTGATTTTTAGTTTCAATATCCGACTGTAATCTCAAACGTTCAAAATTTAATCGCAAACTTTCCGATCCGCTGCTGCTGCTGATATCAATATCTTTTTTTATCGGCTCGGAAATAAAAAGGGGATTGTGTAGGATTGAGTACGGCAATAAATCGCAACTTTTTTTTTTAAATTCATTTTTCTGGTAATTTTGGGAATTAACGCGAACTGAATTTACGAAATCGTTTGAATTATCCGTTGATATTGAAGTCATTTGTTTCAAATTGCCCATTCTATTTGATGATAATCCACATGCACTATTTACATCCTGATTAGATAACGCACTAGCGCCCGCAGTAGAACCACCCGCAGAAGTACCAGCAGTAACAACTTTTATATTTTTAATTTCATCTCCATTTAGATTTTTTTTACTAAATTTATCAAATATATCATAGTCTACAGTACGTTTATTAGGCACTGAATTTTTAAATCTTTCATCAGATTGATATTTGTTTGATAAAATACTACTATTAGATGACGAGTTTTTGTTCATACTCTCAGCGATATATGAATTTCTTCGTAAATTTCTAATGTCATCAAACTTTTGCTTATTAATTATTTGATTTAAATATTTAGGATCATCAGTCAATGTATATTTAGGCTCGTCGATTAACGTGTACTTGTAAAAATTATTTGAAAATTCGTCATTACCGTCGGTTAAACTACCGCTGGATTTTAAATCTTTGTCTGCTATATTTTCTTTGTAACAATTGAATGCATCAGTCGCACAATCTAACGCGTCATCTGTGTCGTAGTTTTTTGATTGTTCGAAGTAACGATCGATGTAACTAGCGGATATTCTACGCGCGTCTTTGGTAATATTTAAATTCGGGCTTGATAAACGCGATGCTTTACCATTAATACCTTGGGTTAAATTATTACGCGAATTGCCTGACACGATATTACCGTAATTACCAGCAGATTTACTGTTACTGTTACTGGCTTCTAAAAATTCTGTTGATTTGACTAGGTTTTGTTTCATTGCTTTATTGTTTAACATGTGATTATCAAATGCCATATCCATGTATGTCGTCCAGGCATTCGATTTTGTCAAGAGTTCACGGGATTTAGCAAAACAAAATTCTGCTGAAGCTTTGTCCCACAAGGGTAATTTTAAAGTCGATGGTGCTCCAAGTGATTCTAAACTTGAAACAGTTGATGATAATGATTGCAAACTTGAACATAACCACTTTTTAAAATAAAATATTTAATTTATGTAATGCAAAAATTAAGTTATTTTATTTTTATGGTTGTTAAATAAGAGAATAAATTATTTGTAAAGTATAGGTAATGTAAAAGTAAAACATAATGATGGAGGAGGATAAGGAATAAGTGGAAAAAAAATGTAATTATTAGTATTTTTTTTCTAACTACCAAATGCTATAGTACTTTTAAATATTTAAGTTTTCGCGGTTTTATTTTAATTGTTTTTGGTTAAGAACTCCGTTTGAATCTGATTAAACTAGATCGGATTTATATCGGATTTGGTCAGTCAATCGGAATGCATGGGAGCGCTTCGATTAACTGATTGAATTTTATTCGAATTCAATTAATAATAATTTTTTTTTCGATTATTCTCCAATGGAATCCGAATGAAATATTTTACTCAGATTTAATCGGATTTGATTGGATAAATAAATTATTATTTTCCAATTGAAATATTTTAATCGAAATCAATTGGAAAATAATAATTTATGTTTCCGATTGAATCCGATTGAAATATTTCAATCAGAATGAATTGAAAAATAATACAGTAGGAACTCGCTATAAGACTATCGCCGTTTTGCGTTTTATTTATGTATTCGGTTCAACTCTACTCTATTATACAGTGAATCTATTTCATATATAATCATAAATAAACAGAATTTAGTCGTTCTTTTCTGTTAATTAATTATGTGATACGACGAAATTTGAAGTATTATTTATGAAAATAAATTATTTAATGTACAATCTTTATGTATGTACATTTTATCTCGATTTTAGTCGGACTGGTCGTTAGTCTTATAGCGAGGTTTCGGCACAAAACTTTTATTGAGTAGTTGGTGGGGGAAGTGTTCCGAGCGAGTTTTAACAAATTGAGGGGAAGAGTCTTAAAACGCGTAGTCTTATAACGAGGTCCTACTGTAATTTTTTATCAATCATTTTTCCGATTGAAACCGATCAGAATTTTTTAATCAGATTTCATTAGAGTTTTTTTATCAGAGATAGTTTCTATATTAATAAAATATAAAGTTTGATTGATTTTTATTTAAATAATTTTATCAAATTTAAGTTGCTGACGAACAAAAGGGCATGTTTCGATTTTTTTTTTTTCTAAATTAAAATACAAATTTATTTTTGATATTTTGTAAAAATAATATTTTGTTAATTTTAAAAATTGTCAAAGCATTTATTATTTTAGTAAAACGCAATATTTACTATGCAGAAAATAAAATAAAAGCACCTTTATTCGTTAGCTTTGTATTTATAAAAATAGAAAAAGCAATTTTTTAAATTTTATTTTGATTAAAGTTAAAAATATTTTTTATCTTTGCTAAATATCAAATTTATGTTTTAATAAAAAATTTATTTTACGTCTGATTAAAATACAAATTTGGTATTTATGCACAAGTCCTTTACCCGCTTTTAAATAAATCTCCCATTAACAAGTATATGACGCCGAAATTATGATATTATTTCAAAACAAAAATATTTTTGATTAAGAATTTACTTAATTATTGATCATCAATAAACAATATTTTCATCTCAAGAATTTATTCTGATTATTATTCGAAAAAATTTTTCCCGCTAAAAAATCGTCATTATAAAATTTAAAAAATGTGTGACTAAAAGTGCATAATTACCAAAAAAAATTTTATAATGAACGTAATAAAAACTTAATTATAATCAATCAATGATTGCGATAAATAAATTCGATTTTTAAAAAATACGCCGACCAAATTAGCAAAATTAAATATGCAGATATAAAAAAAATGTTTTTTTAAAATAACATACCTGGATATCTGGTATACTCGCAGCTTCTTCAGCAAAGTGTCGCCTGTCCGGTTTAGGACTGTGTTGATGTGGTAATTTAAAAGAAAATTTTCTTCGCCTCGATGGACTCGTAGACGTCACAGGTGACTCCGGTGGATACTCAAGATCTGTCATAGAACGAGCAGTTAATTCTTGTGCCATCGCTATTGCAGAGTAAAGTGTTTTTTGATCAGCTGCTGATATTGGCTTAACCTGTTACAAAAAAAAATATATTTTATATCAAATGCAAATTTATTTTTTTCTACAAAATAAAAAACTTACAGTTGCTTGTTTTTTTTTATTACTCTGCTTTGATTGCATTTCTCGAAGCTCATTCTTAACATTACTCGATTCTTGTTCAGCAGATGTCGGATGGCCTGGTGGTGATGAAGGAGATGATGTTCCTGTCATATAAATTACTTAAATTAATTTTACCATTACGTTGAAAGACCCAGTACCTGATCAGGGAACTGGTACTCAATCACCATGTAATTGTATATCTATATTTTTATTTAGTAATTATAGATATACAATTACATGAGTGAACGGGTAGTAGTTTCCTAATTGAGTACTGGGTCTCTTACTTTACTAAATTGAGAAGAAAAAAATTAAATTCAAATAATTATTGTTCTTGTTTCCATAAATACTCAAAATAAGTCATTTTTTTCTAATATAATATTGATAGTTTTTATTTTAAGAGTACTATTGCTTCAGTTTAGTAATAAATTTCTAGAAGCATCAATTACTTAAGGCAAGTAAATATTTATTCAATTTAGTTGATACGTTCTCAAATTTATTACAATTATAAACTTCAATAAAGCAATTATTTAGTTAAGGTAAAAGCCTATACCCGGTCACTTTTCATTGAAGTGAGATTAAATCACTCAATATAAATTAATAAATAAAATGAAAAGCCATATTTTTTTTTATAGTTATTTTTTGAAGTTTCGAGTATTAGAATAAAATTTAAGTTTGAAGAATAATGTTGATAATTAATTATTATTAATTTTTTAAATAAGGTCCTTGAGTGTACCCATAGTCGCTCACTAAAAGTTGCTATGTACCATTACTCGATCAACACATGGCCCTTTAGTCGCTCAAAGACAATATCAATTAAACTATGATAAGTTTAGTGATTTGGAAAATAATTTACAAATTATATTACTTCATTCTTTCATAATATAAAATTTCATGAATTTTGAAAATATATTTAATAAGATACAGTTATAACAATTCTTAAAAAATTTGACGTAATCTAAATTTAATCAAATGAATGAACGTTTAAGTAAAAAAATGCCCGGCTGAGCGCGATTTTGAATACAGTCATTCAATTTAAATTTATAATCTATTATAAAATAATTTGATACGTCATATTTGAATATATTTAGATTCACAAATAATTACTTATCAATAATAATAATTTTAGTTGTAATTTTTTTTTATAGAAATTATAAAAAGAGCGGGTTTAGGGGCTTTTACCTTAAATAAAAAAAAAAGGAATTGAAGAAAGATATAATTAAAAATTTGAAAAAAATTATTGCACTGAGAAAAAAATTTTTTTTTGTAACAAAATGAAATTTCTCATTGGTATTGATAAAAATATAAAATATATCAATTTTTTCGAGAACTACTTCTATAAACTATTAAATATTTAAATTTTATTGTTTAGTTGTGTAAATTAATATTTAAGATGACAGACATTGATGAATAACTTAAGAGTTTATAAAAACATGGTTTCCAATAAGCCACCGTGGCTGAGCGTCATAAGTCTCGTATGATCGGTCTAGCTTAGAATCTTAGGCAGGGTAAATTTATTTATTTATAAAAAAAAATGTTTGCTAAGATATAAAACTAATCTGAACATTAGATAAAAAAGGCATGTCTAATGATATTTTTTTGACAAAATAATAGTATATTGTGTGACAAGGGAAAAAACAAAACGATTTCAGACCAGCCGAAGTTGGCTGACATCACCCGAAGTTTCAAATCGTGTCATCCTTAGTTACACACAATATTTTTCATGAGTACCTGCATTGGAACTTAAAGTTTCAGTGTCAGCAGCCAGTCAGAAACAAGTTAATTTAAGACCAATGGTGTCATCAACTATTAGCGTTAGCGTAAATTGTCATTTGCAATTTATAATTAAGCAGAGACTATAAATACTATTTATTATTGACACTAATTTTTATAAAACTTAATCACAGTCAGAACTGTCATTTACGTAAATAAAATTAATGGTCTGAAATTACTATTGAACAAATTACAAGTATCAGAGTTTAAATTGCGAAAGCCTTCAGTCAGCGGGCAGAAAAATTATTTGTTTGTTCCCTCGGGATGAATCAAGTTTGTTTCTGCCCGCTGACTGAAGGCACTTACAATTTACGTGTTTGCTAATATTAATTCGTGACATTGGACTGAAATTCGCTTCTTTCGACTGGCTGTAGAGACACTGAAACTTGAATTTTCGATGCTGGTATCATGAAAAATTTTTTTCTTAGTATTAAGCAAGTAAATAAAATACTCGAATAAAGTAAATATTCAACTTGATTGAAGAAAATAATTGCTCGGCACTATTTAAGTCACTAAAATACTTAAAACAAATATTTTTTTCTTGAAAATATAAATTATTTTCTCAGTACATCATTACTATTTTAAATACCAATTAATATCTACATAAATTACTTGCCTAGTGACCGAAACATCTGGTCCATTTCATCCAATAAACTCGGACCGAAATCAAAATCAAGCGGCTTGTCAAATCTCAGCGCGCTGTCTTGGTTCTCTTCATCACTTATCTCATGATATTCATGATCATTATTACCAGAATTATCAATATTCATTGATATAATCGATTGATCATCATTCTTATGACTCATGTCCACATGTGTAAGTCCCGAAGCTGCATCAGACCACAGATTATCTGTAAGATAAATAAATAATATCAAAATATATATATTTACTTAAATAAAAAAAAGTAAATAAAAATGAAGATAACAAAAAAAAAGTTAAAATTACCATTTTTAGTTTGTGAATCATATGACGAATGTTTATTATTGTTAACATTTGCATTGTCACGATTAGTATTTTCATGATTTAGCGATTCTTGATAAAAAATTTGACTAGAATTATTAGCCGCATCTTCATGTGGTTTATAAGGAGTTACTATTTGTCGCGGTAAATGCGGATACTTACCACCAAGAAAACTTATATCACCAAAATATGCTCCATCTAAACCAACATGTCCAGTATGACGTAAATCACCTTGCGGTGATGAAATCATATCAGTACGAATTTTACGTCTATGAGATGAAAATGCATTTTTACCATCACCTCGTAGAAATTCACCCGGTTTATTGCTCGGTAAATTTGATCCCAAATATGCAATAGTGTGAGCCGGACTAAATAATCCTGTTTTTCCATTACTCAGTACACCTTTCCACAATAAATTATTAACTCCTTTATTTAGTACTGTTATGACATCGCCTTGACGATACGTCAATTGACCAATTTCGCTGTTATCCTGCACAGCCTGTACCTGTTCAGGTTTTAAATCCGGCAGTAGTTCAATGAGCTCAGAAAATTTCGGTCGTTTTGCGGGTTCATGTTGCCAGCATTGTTGCATTAATGTGTAATACTCTTTGGGACAACAGTCTGGTTGTTCAAGCCGTTGGAAATTTGGTTCGTCAATGGCTTCTAAAATTTGATGACCTGTCAGAGCCGCCCACGGTTGAAATCCGTAACTAAACATTTCCCAAAGTGTTACACCGTAAGCCCAAACGTCACTGGAAGATGTGAACTTGAGGTACGATATACATTCGGGTGCACACCAAGCTATGGGTAATTTTAAATTTACATTAAAATTTGTTTGATAGTAATCTTTACCAACCCCCAAGGCTCTGGATAATCCAAAATCCGATATTTTGACTTTATTTTTCGAAAATACAAGAATATTTCTTGCCGCTAAATCACGATGAATCAGTCTTTTGGCTTCGAGATATTGCATACCATCGGCTATTTGAATTGCGAAATCACAGAGTGATATTACAGGAAAACTAACACGTAAACTTGGCTGTTTCAAACATTCCAATAGTGATCTCAATGGTGCTAATTCCGTAACAAGCATAAGGGAATTGGTATCTAATACAACTCCGTACAATCTGACAATATGTTCATGATCAATTGCATGCATTATTGCTGCTTCTTTTAAAAATTCAATTGGATTATTTTGCATTCGTTCACGGGATAAACATTTGATAGCTACTTGAATCCTTTCTCCGTCATTACTCCATACCCCTTGTTGTACGATACCAAATTCACCGATTCCCAATTCTTTGTTAACGATTATTGCGTCTGCTGGTATCATATGTTTATTTGGAACTTTTATCGGCGGCTTATCTTGTTTTTCAATAGACAATACATTTATCGCTCCAGGAGGCGGCTCTTCACGTTTAGGCAAAAGCATTTTTTTGAATTTAGATAAATAATTTTGGGGGAAATGTTTTTGGAAATATTTTTTTAAACGACGCATTTCTGGTTTGCTCATTCCGATGGCTGTCAAATCTTCTTCAGTCACATATTTTAATTGGGCAGTTGATTGTACTTTTAGATCTCCTTTAAATAATTACAGTTTTATTACTTGCTTATTTTAAATTAATTACATTATTTTATTTATATTTTTATTCTTACCTTTAATACCTGTGTAATACTGTTGTAACTCGGCCTCCATAAGAAATTCATATAATCCTGGACCTGAGTTACGATAAAGTCCTCCTTGTGATTCTAAATTTATTTTAAATAAACAATAATTAATATTTATATTTTTTAAATTCTATATGGAGTGACTGAATTACGATACTAAAGTTAGCCGACGTCTAATAATTTTTTGATTTTTTTTAAAATGATAAATTAAAAAAAAAAAAAAATTGCACTTGTAATTTTTAAAATTTTCTATACGTGCATATTTTTAGTTTTTATTTTTTTTGTAAATGATATTTTGAAAAAAAAAAATCCAAAAGTTTTTTATTGCCTGCTAACTATGATACTCAACTTAGCTAATGTCTAATAAATTTTGGATTCTTTTACGTTTGATAAATTATAAAAAAAATAATTTTTGAAAAAATTGCACTTGTAGCTTTTTTAATTTTCTACATGTGCATATTTTTAGTTTTTTTTTTTAAATTGATTTGTTGAAAAAAAAATCTAAAAATTGTTAATAGTCTGCTAACTTTAGGTTCGGTTTATTATTTGTCTACATTTTACTACAATTGAGTTAAAAAAGAAGTACTTTTAAAAATAGAACACATAATGTATAGACTTGTGGAATGAATCCTTAAAGAATATTTATTTTTAATTTCTATTGCTATGTATGCATATGCTTTTTGAATTCCAAGTAACTATTTTAGTAGAACAATTTCACTTCGACATTCTCTATTCATGACGTCTCCACTTAATAATAAACGTTCAAAAATTTTTAAAATACTCATCCACTAAAACTATTCCAAGTTATTTACATTCTGATTTTCGTATTGAAGAGGAAAAATCCATTAATTAATTAATTATTAATCAACAATTTTAACTAAAAAAATTTCCTCACAAAATAATTATTAAATTAACAGCAAACACCCAGAAATTTCTTTATTGTAAGAAAAAATAATTAAACATTAGTAAAAAAAAAAGAAAAATGAGAAAATGCATACGAGGAATTTTTTAAAAACTTCGTGTGCATATTTTCAAAAATTTAATTTTGAACACCGGTTACTAGGCTCGAAAAAATCAAACGCAGGTTCTACGTGTTTTTATAAAAATTTGAAGCAAGTTAACGATATCTCATTTTTCTATAAAATGATAAACGGTAATATTGACTTGATACTATTAAAATATGGTAAAAAAAAAAGTTCAGAAATAGTTAAAAATCAGTTTTTTCTGACCGTATATTTTGTACTTGAAAAAAATGATAAAATTTATCACTTTTATTGGATAGTCAAAAAAAGTTTACAAGCGTCGAAAAATATTAATTTATAGACAGAAAAATATGATTTTTTGAAACAAATAAGTTTTACTCGCTCTAAAAAAGTTTTTACTTATCTGAAAAAATTTTTTGCATCATGAATTGAATAAAAAATTTTTTTAGGTCAAGAAAAAATTGTTTGGGGCAAGAAATTTTTTTTAGTCGTAAAAAAATTTTAGTTTTTATTTGATAATTTAATAATTTGGACATTAGCGCAGTATATGATTACCTCCAAATAAATTATCTAGCAAAAATAAAGCAAGTTAACGACATTTCATTATTTTATAAAGTGATAAACGGTCACATTGACTCACCAGAAATACTCGAATGCTTTTAATTTGTCTGTCCCAAAACGGACCTACGACATAGCCAACTGTTAAATACCGTAAAATCTTCAAAAAACTATGTCCGTTCTGGGCCTATCAACAGAATAGCCAATTCAGTCAATGCGATTTGTTCAGACATGAACTTGTTCGGTTATCCCTACAAATCTTTTCGTACGATCGTTAAAAAGCTGCTACTGGATTACAACTAACCATCAATCCCTTACATGTAATCTATTCTTATCAAGTATTTATCTTGCAATCCATCGTTCAAAATGTAACTTTTGTAAAATTATTTATTTTTCTTTCCTCTTTTTATCCTTAATAAAACTTATTCATGTATACAGTAACAAAAATTTTGTAAAAATTAACACAGAATTGTGTGTTAAAATAACACTTTACACAAATTTCTGTTATTTTAACATTGTTCATTTGTGTAAAAAATTAACACAAAAAATGTTGACATTCTCTGTTACCAGTTCTGAAATTTTTACACATCAAATGTTATCTGCAACCCACGTTAAATTTCAATTTAACACTTTCATTTGTGTTATTTTGATTCTTACAAAAATGTATGTACATATAAGCTTAGCAAGTGACGATGCTAAGTTCAACACATTTTTTGTGTTACTTTAATGAATTAACACACGCTCTATGTTAAAGTTACATTTTAAAAGTGTTAACACTGGACAGTATTACTGAGTAAAAGTTACTTTTGTTTCAATTAAAATTTTTTTGTCTTAAAAATGAACTGATAAAATAATACAAAGACAGTATGTTAAATTAACACACAAAAATGTTAAATAGTTAACATAAAATTTTTAACACACCTTTTTTATATAAATACGAATAATTAAATAAATAAATATATAGATATTGTTAATTATTTT
Source organism: Microplitis demolitor (assembly GCF_026212275.2). Taxonomy (NCBI): domain Eukaryota; kingdom Metazoa; phylum Arthropoda; class Insecta; order Hymenoptera; family Braconidae; genus Microplitis; species Microplitis demolitor. The sequence goes on along the minus strand of NC_068549.1, from coordinate 5,034,115 downwards.
TAAAAAATAAAAATTGTCGGATGTTTGCTAGTTCTATTATTTAAATTAAGCGATGGTTAAAGTAATTAATCAAATAATTTATTCGAGTATTTCATTAAAATAATTACTCATTAAAAAAAAAAAATATGCTAATTTAACAAAACGTCATTCCTTATTGATCAGCAAATAATTACTTCCACAAAACCTCGTCCATAAGCATTCGTGATTCATTCACCATACAATGTACCCACTCATTTCCACTGTTCTACATATAAGTACGTAAGAAACTCTATGAAAATCTATTAAAAAACAGCCTCTTATATTTTTGGAGCCGGTACTAAAATAAAATGTCGAGTTCTATTATTATTCTGTCCATAAAATATTAAACATTAATAATAATTACAATAAATAATTTAATAAATAAATAAATAATAAAATAATTTAAAAAAAAAAACTTTAATTTAAAAAATAAAATAAACTCACCCATTGTAATAATTGTAATGCCTAAAAATTTAAATAAATAAATTAACACTTGAATAATTATTTAAAGAAAATATTTTTAAAAAATAATTTATAATTATTTGGCGATTGTATTTTATCATTATTTTAAAAAAGTCAATGTCATGGATATTATGTTATGGATACAACTATGTGCGTAAAAAATTTTTATCATTTAAATTACACAATATTCTTTATCTTATTATTATTATTATTATTATTAATTACTAACAGTATAAATGTACAAAAAGGTATTAAAAAACCTACTAATTACGACTACCAAGTATTTATAATAATCATTAACTATTTTCTATTCACCGTCCACTTTCACCCCAGCCTCCGAATCCGAAATCGGTTTTACCTATACCCTATACACACACATATGTCATATTATCCACTCAATACACATACTACAGTGTGTATAATACATACATACTTATTTCTTAAGACTTATTCTAATGACACAACTAAAGGCGAATTTAAATTCAGCTTCGCGCAGCGCGTAATTCAACATGGCGGTAGTTGCGATGTTCCCGCGTAAATTCAAAATTCAAATTTAAATGATTATTGGGACAATAAGCTTTTAAAAATTTTAATATGTAAAAAGAAACAGCCAGTATGTTTTTGGATGGAATTAAAATAATTTTTAACACTTAATTAAGTGTTGGATTAATTAAAAAATTATTGTTTTTAAATTTCGTGTCAAATTGGTGTTACTATGGATGCATTCCGAAATGCGCTGCGAGCAGCTGTAGCGTAGCGCGTTTTGGAATGCACCCTTATTATTAATTAATTATTCTTATTACTTACGCGGTAAATTTAAATATTAGAAAAATAAATTATTAAAAATTGACGAAAATTAAAAATCGTATATCAAAATAAAATGGCGGCAGAATATGATAGAAAAATATTTAAAAAATTAAAAAAAAAACACGCAAGTGTTTGAACAAACCTTGGTGGAGAAATAATATGCAGAAGGGTGTCCTAATACACTTGGAGATTTAATTTAAATTGCTCCAAGTGTATTGCAACTAAAAAAACGTCACTTAATTGCTATTTCCCACCAGACGATGCCAGATGATTTTGCTCAGGAACTTGAAAGGTATCAGCATCAGCAATTCGCAACACTTTACACTAGCACTGAACACTCAACACTTAACTACACCACAGACACTTTACACAATTAAAATTTTACAAACACTGCACATTTTAATTAAACAATGACTATGAGCAATAAATTTTATGGATAATTCCGCGAATTAACTGCAATACTGTGTTTCTATTTAAACGTAAAGAAGGATCTGGACTATTGCTGCCATTGTCGATGATACTGACTGCTGCTATTGGACCGCCAGTTGATACAAAACAATTCGATTTTGCGATTTATTCGACCCTCCCCACTTTAGCAAAAATTTGAACGTTGAATACAGCGCCGCAGTAGCGCCAACTTGGCGCGTAATTTCAAAATTGAAGTTTAATAATTTTATTAAAATTTATTCACGTTAATAATTATATTAATTAGACTTAAAGGTATACTCGAAATTTTTTATTTTCACCAATAATTTATTAATTACTCTTATGACTTGCGCGGTAAATTTGATTTGTGCAGTAAATTTGATTGGTCCTGAAATTAGTAGACATTTAACAATTTTCTGATTTTCTTTTCAACAAATAAATTACAAAAAACAAAGGAAGTAAATAAATATGCACTTGTAAAAAATTTTAAAAACTACAGGTGAAATTTTTTAAATATTTATTTTTTATAATTTATCGTTTCTATGAAAATTCAGAATCTATTAGACGTCGGCTAACTTCAGTATCATTCTCGTAATTGGTACCACTGGGGTCAGTATTGAACCAATAAATTTTGAGACAACTTTATAAGAAAAAATAAAATGAAAAGTCTAATTAGGCCTTAACTCCGGTTTTGAGTTAAGGTAGCCTCAAAAACAGCTGATAAATTTATTTATTTTTAAGCCAGTGTTCTAAATACTTGCATTTTATATCATTGTAAAAATAATGTTTATTTAAATATTATAATTAGGATAGCAGATAAATAATGTTGATAAATATGACATTACCACTCCGTATAGGTCACTCTAAATTATTTCCCTCTGGACTTATTAGTGGATTATGTAAGGTTAGTGACACTTAACTTTTTTTTTTATTATTATATTGTATAATATATATTTTATAACAATTAATATATACATACATATATTTGTCATTAATATTATATTATTTATTACAGTTTTAATATTTCATACTAAAATATGTTTGTCTATTACTCATACTTGTTGATATATCTATATATTATTTTATTTATCTACTTTTTTAAAAAAATAATTGTAAAAAAACATGAGTGTGAGTTTAACTGACAAGTGTCAATTTTTTAAATTTTAGAGTAAATAAATAAAATTTAAGCAGATTACAAATTTTAAAATGTGTATGTAGATCAATAAAAAATCAGTACGCGCATTTTTTAAAATTTTATTATTTTAATTAATTTATTTAAAATTTATAAATTGTCTCATATCTGCTACATTCACTCAAAAAAAAATTACAAATAAACTACTACTTTATTCAATGTAAAATAATTTCTATTATCTATTAATTAAACTCTGTTATTACTATTTTTGAACAATACTTTCTATTGATCACCTAATTTTTATTGTTAATAGTAAATAGTAACATATTTTTCATAGCCGCTCAATTGCTATTCCAAATTCTTATACTTATTAAACTTTCCCAAGTCGAAACCTAAGGCATACTTTAAACCTAAATGAACATTGGAATCATACATTAGACTTTTTAGGACATAGTCATTGTAAAAGCTTGGAATGAACCTGCTTAGACTTACAAAGACTTGAATTAAACTTATTTAAACTTATCGAAGCATGAATTAAACTCAAAAAAACAAATATCGTGAAATGAACAAACTCTGAATTTTTAAAATCAACTCTCTGTTGGTCCCAGGCTGCTTCTAGGTCCTACTCCACTTTTAGGTGCAATTAATCTACTGATAAAATCTCTGGATCACTTGCAGCAATTTTTTACTAGCCTTAGAATTTTTTAAATTGACCCTTTGTAAGTTCCAGACTTCCTGTGTGATCCAATTCACCCTTCCCAGACAGCATTTAAGTCGGAATGACTGCTTTACGACGTCTTTTTGAAGGCGTCCTCAGGAAGTCTTATAATGACTTCTTAGAGGTGTCATTTTTAAGAACTCTTAATTAAAAGTTCTTGAAGACTCCATAAATAAGACGTCAGTTTTTTGACGTCTAAATGTATTCTTTTTAAACTTCTTTATAAAGTCAAAATTAGAAGCTCCTTAAGACGTCATGATAAATTCATACTGGTCTTATTTGCGAAGTCAGAAAAAAGAATTCTTTGAGAATTATTTTTAAAGACGTCTTACTGAGCTCGCTAGGTGGCTCATTCGACATCTTGAGAACTTCTAAAAGACTTCTTTAAGATATTGATAAGACGTCCAAATCATAAATAGGAACTCATTCAGAACTCATCAAGACATCATTTTGCTATCTGGGTTGAGTATCATTAGCCCACTGGAGAGATGACTAGATCACTTGCATCAATTCTCCAGTAGTCCACAAATTTAATAATTTTACTTTATTGTAAGTCCTTGTAAGTCTTTCTGTCTGCTAAGTCTAGTTACGTTCGTTTCACGATTTATGTCTATGTAGATCTAATTCATGCCTCCATAAGTCTAAGTATGGTCAATTCAAGCCTTTGTAAATCTAAGTAGGTCTAATTCAAGCTTTTACAATTATTATGTCCTAAAAAGTCTAATATAGGTTTTTAATGCTCATTTAGATTCAAAGTTAAACGATTTAAAATTAAAAAGTAGGCAATAATTAATGCAGTAATTTTTCCATAAAATTAAACAACTTTGAATTGTTAAAATTTATCTTGAAATTAATAAAAAAAAAATAATATCAGAGTTTCTATTAATTAATTATTTTAGTTAAGCCAACAAAAAAATGTGACGAAAACACAAGTCGCATTTATCACTTCGAAAATAGCGCGACAAGGGCGACCACCTCGTCCACCACCGTTCGATTACAGGAACAAACCATATACTTTTTGGGATGTATTTTTTGACCCAATGGAAGATAGATATGATGAAAATACTAAAATTGTTGTTATCGACGGACTACCAGGAGTTGGAAAAGATAAATTTGCACGGCAACTCGCTGATGAATTAGAAATGTTCTATATGCCACCATACCAATGGGACGAATTTCTCGTTACCGCGTATGGATATGATTACAGAAATCTTAATCACAAGCTGCCAATCGACGCTCAGTACTATGATTTGAATGCTTTTCTCAAAGATCCAAATGGCCGAAACAGCGCAGCTATTCAACATGGATATTATATGATGAGATTCCGTCAATATATTTTTGCATTGCAACATATATTCTCGACTGGACAAGGCGTTATTATACAACGTTGTCCCTGGTCAGATTTTGTTTTCACAAACGCAATGTTTGATAGCGGATATATATCTAAAGGTGGTCTTACTTACTACAACAGCGCTGTATTAAACAGTCTCTATCAACTTTTCAGGCCACATTTAGTCATATATTTGGACGCACAAATTCAAACAATAAAGGTAATGATTTAAATATAAAATTAATGGTACTTTTTATCTCGGACAATAAGATCCCATTTTATAAAATGACCTCAGGAATATCTTTTATAAAAATATCTATCATTGATTTATTAAGGAACTTTATCATACCAAAATTATAACCGTCGTTTGAATTTAGTCTCATTACCCGTTGACATAATAGTACGTTATCAAAAAAACCCATGTAGAAATTTAGTTTAGATTCCTATGTGGGTTCCCACATGGCGTTTTTGGATGGATTCCCATATGGTTTCCTATAGACATCCAGCATAAATTCCAATATAGATTCTCCCATGGAAATCTGCACCATGTCAAAATCCATACGGGAATCTTGTATGGATTAGGAATCAGAAAAATTAATAAAAAGCGTCAGGTTATTAATACAAATAAATTGATGAAAAAAAAAAATTTCGGGCAATAGAATATTAATCAATTTTTTTTTGTATTTACGAGTATCAATGAGCAATAGACATAGAAATTCAAATACCTCAGATTCTATAGAAGTTACTTATGTAGAAACACAGATTCCTATATGAATTTTCCACAAAGAAATTCATGGATCTAAGTTCTTATATGGGAATCCAGGTACCCACAGTTTCCTATGTCAATTTTCCGTATGAGAATCTAGATACCTGTGAATTCCTATATGGAAATGAGACACCCACAGTTTCCTATGAGGATTTTGCATATGGGAATCTAGATACCCATGGTTTCTTACCTGAATCCCCATATGGAAATCAGACACCCATAGTTTTCTATGTGGATTTTCCATATGAAAATCCTGATACACATGGATGCCGATATGGGAATCCAGATACCCACAATTTCCTATGTGAATTTCCCACATGGGAATTTACATACCCATAGTTTCCCACATAGATCTTTATATAAATCTATACACTCCTATATTCCTATGGATTCTTACATAAATCCATACTTTTCTATATAGATTCCTATAGGTTCCCATGCAATCCCACATGAATTTTTTTTTGATAGGGCAGATTCCTATACGAATTTGCCACAGAGAAATCCATATACCCTAGTTGTTATGTCAAGTTCCTATACGAGAATCTAGATACCCATAGCTTCCTATGTGAGTTTTCTACATAAAAATCCAGGTACTCCGGATTCTATAAAAATTATTTATATAGAAACCCAGATTCCTATATATATTTTGTACAAAGAAAGCCATATATTTTAGTTCCTATGTCAAATTTCTATATGGGAATCCCAGTACCCAGAATTTCCTATATGAAGTTCCTACATGGGAATCCCACAATTTCCTCTGTGGATTTCCCATAGTTTCCTTCATAAATTCTTGTATAAATTCATACTTTTCTATATGGATTTCTATGGTTTCCCATTCAATTCTACATGTAGCTTTTTGATAGGGTAAAAGTATATTTTTACGCCGACATTTTCACAAAGTAAATACTTTAATTTTTTTTACTCATTTAAAAATTTTTCCTAGAGATGAAAATTACGGATAAAATATAAGACATGAAGTTAATTAATAAAACAATTATAAATTATTATTGCAGGATCGTATCCAAAGAAATGGAACACCAGAAGAAAAACAATCTAAAGCTTTCACTACTAAATATTTAAGTGACCTTGATAAACATTACAAGAGTAGATATTTACCAACGATTTCAAAGCATGCTAATTTATTAGTCTATGATTGGACTGAAGAAGGTGATATGAATACGATTGTTGACGAAATTGAACATCTGAAATTCGAAGGTTACGACAGAGACACAGAAAAAATGGATGATTGGAAGTTTTCAACTTTGGATGAACAGCGAGGAGCAAGAGATTTGTTTTGCAATGAAGGAGAACAATTGATGTATTCAACACTTGTTATACGTTATGATATTCCGGAAATGCTTATATCAGGACAAGATTCTGCTAAACATACTAAAGTATTAGAAGATACACAAGAGAATGTTAGTATTTTTTTTTATTTTTATATCTATTTACAAATAATTTTTACGGCCATTCTCAGACAGTGCCCCCTACTTTTTTAAAATTTTTCAATGATTTTGAGTGCGAGAAAAATGTAAGAACGCGTGTTAATGAAATATAATTTTTTTTTCAGATGGGAGGTGTTCAATACGAACCGGGCTTCGACCCGAAATTAGATAAAGGAGTTATATTTAAAACTAAAAGCGAAAGTAATTTAAGATAAACCAATACAGATTGATTTATACAAAGCAATATCACCGAAGCTGTTTATATAGTTTTCTCTCGATATTAATTAGTCTTTAAGACTTAGTTGTGAAGTAAATCATTGTAAAATTCATTAAATCCTTCGAGAGAATAATTATATTTTTTTTTTTTAATTGAATTTATTACCTTTATTATACTTACCAATTATTCATATTATCATTAAGCCGTTTCACTGATAATTCAATTTTTATTCAAATAATTTATGTACTCAACAGCGAAACGGCTTCAACAATTTAACTGGGATTAAATATAAAAGTATAATAATTCCATGGTGTTTCTTATTACCACCTGTAAGCAAAAAAAAAAAAAAAAAAAAAAAAAACAATTTGTAGTCATACTGTAAAAAATTTTTGGTGTGAAAATGGTCCCCGAGGACTTTACACGATGTCCTGGGTGTGAAATTTTTTCGGTGTGAAAGATGAGGTGTACTTTTAACACGGTATGAGTGTTATCTTTCACACCATTCGGTGTTATTAGCTCACAACTCATACATTGTCCGATCATATGATCTGTAGTTAAAAATGACCCAGTAACTGTTTTTAATATTAAAATTAATTTATTTAACTTTAATTTGAAAAATTATCCACTAACTTTCTTTAATAATGATTAAAAAAAAGTACAATTAATAACTGAAGCAATAAAAAAATATAATGTCAAGTATTTTCAATTTAAAAAATTACTCATTACAAGTTTAATTGTATTCATTAATCAAATGTTAATTAATTACACACTAGCAGTATTTATATATAAATATTTTCCATTGATATTTGTACGACCTTTATTACACCGAAAATTACACCAAATATCGTGTTAAATTTCTGCGGTGTGAATTAAAAATGTTTACACCGTCAAGCGTGTAAATGTGTAATTTTGCGTCAAGAAAAATAATCGTAAAAATATTGAAGTGTTCAAAATATTATTTAATATATAAATAAAATTAATATAGTTATTGATTAAGTAGTTAAAAATATTTAATGATCGTTTATTACTCATTAATCAAAATTATAGCGAGCAACACTGAATGGTGTAAAAAAAGTAGATTACACCGTGTTAAAAACACACAGATAGATAATTTACACCGAGGATTTTTTACACCGTTATTCCACACTGCACGGCTGTGAAAAGTTCTCGGGGCCATTTTTACACCAAAATTTTTTACAGTGTAAGGTGTTTTATGGTTCGAAGTTGATAAAGTAACGATCCTGTTAACGAAAATATTTTTGTTTGATATGATGTTAATTAAAAATTAAAACTTAGTATAGAAATTTCTATAAAATCATTTCTTATTATTATCTTGCCGAAATGAGAACTTATTTTTATTATTTTGATTTTCATTGTGTCTATCAAAGTAACCTTTACACCATTAGTGGTGTGATTGTTCTAATCCACACGACCAAAAATTTAACACCGTGCGTCGTATAACTTTCACACCGCGGTGGTGAAAATTTTCACACTCGCGGACTCTGAATTTTTTACAGTGTAATAAATATCTACGGATATATATTGAAATAATAAATCTTTATAATAACAATGAAACAGTTATTTATTCTCACCATTATTTTTTACACTCAACATAATTCAATGACATTTAATTTATACTGTCAAAATTATTATCATTTTTTTACAAATATTGCACCGCAGTAATAAAAAATAATAAATTTCATTATTTTTTATTTATTTGGTAAAAAAAAAATCAGCGCATTTCCATCAACGGTTACTGTCTGCAAAATAAAATCTACTTTGGCTATTAAATTATTTATATTTTTCAATTCTGTGCAATTTCTTTAGGTCTAAAAAATAAACTGCCAAAATATCCATCATAAAAATGACCAAACTTGTAACGTAAAATTGGATAATTTTTATTTAAAATTTCGGATTCAGAAATTTGAATCTAGACCCGCAATTTTCTAATAGACCTAGTGCCCATTTCAGAATTACATTCACAGATGTCTGAAAAATCATATAAAAAAATACGAAGTCATCTATTTTATAATAAATAATATCATTTGTACTTTTTTAATAAATGAGTGATAAATTTAAAAAGTCACAACAGAAACCGCTAATAATTTAAAAAAAAAAAATTAAATCATTTAATTTCATTCATTAAATTGATATTTTTCATTCTCAGTATCATAAATACATTTACTTTTTTTAAACATAAATTAAAATAAATATAAAAAAAAAATATTTATTTTTGTTTTACTATTAATTAAAAGAACAATAAAAACTTAAAAATAATTCGCAAATAATATTATTATTTTACAAAGAAAATATCCTTGTAAAAATATACGATTAACTTTTAATTGGAATCATTATGATAGTGTTCAAAAATTTTTTTTTATATATGTATATGTATATATATATAGTATAACATATAAACGTCTTTATTGTACACTTTGTTGGATATATATAATAAATATATGGTATTTCAAGCTGTTAAACTACAGCATGAATTAGTTTTACGCGCTGTTTTATAAAATGCCTTTGACTGTATACTCAAACCTTCGGATTTTTGCACTAGATCATCTAACTTTTCTCCTCTTTGTAATACTGCTTCTAAAGTGTTGTGCTGAAATACAAAAAAAAATTATTCTTCTTGTATAATAATAGGGTAGAAGTATCACTTGTGACCACTGCTACATTTTAGGACATTTAATACTTTATTATAATTAATGAAAAAGGGTAAAATAAAATTTCCGGTTACATGCGTTAATATCCCCCGATAAAATATCCTAAGAACAATATATCTCTGTGACGAAATAATAAAAAAAAAAAAAAAAAAATACAGTAGGACCTGGTTATAAGACTACGCGTTATAAGACTCTTCCCCTCAATTTGTTAAAACTCGCTCCGAACACTTCCCCCACCAACTACTCAATACAAGTTTTGTGCCGAAACCTCGCTATAAGACTAACGACCAGTCCGACTAAAATCGAGGTAAAATGTACATACATAAAGATTGTACATTAAATAATTTATTTTCATAAAGAATACTTCAAATTTCGTGGTATCACATAATTAATTAACAGAAAAGAACGACAAAATTCTGTTTATTTATGATTATATATGAAATAGATTCACTGTATAATAGAGTAGAGTTGAACCGAATACATAAATAAAACGCAAAACGGCGATAGTCTTATAGCGAGGTTTGGGCGCAAACGCTGTTAAGTACAATCGTGGGTGCACCTCAATTCTAAGAATTTTTTCGCCTACAGCCCCGAGCTAGTCTTATAACGAGGTCCTACTGTAGTTTTATTCTTGAATTCGGTCCACTGCGTTTTTGGGTCCAAGTCAGGAATTCAGGGATGACCTGCAAGGTCAACCACTTTCATTTCACGTATTAAAGCAAATAAATTAAAAATTCCCAATTAATTAAGAATATTATGAGAGAAAATTAATTAGCTTGTTATTGTGCAGTGCCTTTTTATCATGGATTGTGTGTGTGTTTATTTGAAAATAGACCAAGACATGAGCTTGTTATTGTACTGTACCCTTTTTCACAAATTTTGTATGCACGATTTCCTCATAATTTTATGCATAATTTTCTCATGATTTTATGCATAATTTTTCTCATAATTTTCACTTTTTTTTTATATCTGTCAGGACAATTCTTTAAACTTTAAATTTCCAATTTCTAATAATAACATATTTATATTGAAACTTATTTATTAATATGATTGTTAATAGAAATTCTAAACTATTGTGATATTTTGTCGGAGATATTTTGTCCGGGGATATTAACACGTGTCACCAAAATGTTCAATGTAACAATGTGATAAAAATATCTTTCGACATATTTTAAAAATTAATTGTCATTTCGTATCTATTACAAACTGATTTTGTTTTTATTTTTTTTTTTCCGGAACTTTTCTTTAAATTATCAGTGTCCAAAACTGATCCTTAAGTCGCCAAAAACGATACCTCTACTCTTTATTATATTCTAAAAAAATTAGAGGATTAAATCCGGAGTGAATAAGAATTTTAACTTTAAAACTCCGGATGGACATGAGTGCAGATTAAAATAAAATCTACATTACACCGAAATCACAACGCAAAGTAAATTATACTCCGTACGCAGAGTGATTTTTCTTTTAAACTCTGGAACTCCGAGTAAACTCAGATTAAAATAAAATTTATATTCACTCCTGATTTTTTACAATGTAAATGATAACATACAAGTATAATTTTAGTTTCATCCAAATCATTTTGCATTTTAGTTAATGAGTCAGCCTCACGAGGATTTTGGTACTTTGCGAGATATACGTTGGCTTGTGGAAAATCACAAGTCGGTTCATTCAATGTTGGCCATGAATCTGAAGGATACTTTGCTGCGAATTCGTCTAATACTTTTGTAATAAGTGTATGTGAGACTCTGTTAGGATATTCATGATCCGAAATTAAAACGCCAGCTAAACTGTCACCTCTTACGTAAACATGACACATATATTCTGTAAATAATAATGATAATAATAATATTTTAATAGATAACTTTATCAGTTAGCTCAACTTTAATTACTATCTTTTATAAATATTATAAATAATTAAATAGATTACTTATAATAATTAAATTATTTTAACTAAATACTTTCATAATTGAAAATTATTTTTAATCTGTAAAAAAATATTATGGTTTAAGTTAAAAAAAAGTTACTACTAAATTTAAAGTCCAAATACTTTGGATTCATTTATAAAAATTTTCAAAATATTAGTCGAATTTTTTTATATCATTAATCACAACTTGTATGGAATTGAAAGTTCTGCAAAAGGGTCCATAGTTACGGTAACTGCTAATAAATTTAATGAACAAATAAAAATTATTTTGCTACAGAACTTTAATTAAATATTAAAAGTAGGGTAAGTCGACCAATAAATGGATAGTTAAAACTAAAAACAAAAGGAATTATAACCAGTGTGGGTGATCAATATAAAGGTTTAAAATGTGTAAAATAACAACTAGAGTAGAGTATTTGAAAAAAAAAACTATGTTTTTTCTTTAAGTTAGTTAATTATTGCTTACATATATTTGTATAAATACTTGATAACTTAAAATTTAAACTTTTCGTATGAATTACCAAAAAGACTGACTTCTGTAGAATCTTGGTTGACTAGCTAAAAAATTGTTTGCTATTGTTTTTGTTTTTATAAATAAATTTTGTTTGAAAATATACAGATAAATACTTTCAAAAAGCCTTTAATATAAATAATAAATAGTTTGCAATTAGGGCATTAATTGAATAGTGTGAAATCCTTGATATACTTTTGAGTAGCCCTAAACCTTTAGTTCAATGTAATCAATAATGTGTATATTTATAAAAGACCTAGAATTATTTATCTTTAAGGGGAAACGCCACCGGACCTCTTTCTCACACGCAGAAAAATAAACGGGACTTTCTTTGTTGCACTCATAGAGTAAATGAGAATTTTAAAACAGTTTTCCTCGGAGTCAAATTAGAATTTTTGAAATTACTAAATTTTTAGCCCTCTGTTAAGGTTTCAAAAAACACTAAAGACTTTCTATTTTAGGTCTCCAGTTTTGTCTTTATGACATCTCTCTAAACCTGAAATAGTGAATTATCACTGATTCACAGTGTATATTCACTATTTGCCACAGCTAAAAGTCGACCACTTGGAAGTAGTGCATACACACTCATTTACCCAGTGAAATGATGCACTTTTCAAAACAGGGAAATTCACTGTAGTTATTAGTAGTAAATATTTCTAATGATAATTACTCATTAAAAAGTTAAGTTTTAAATCTACTGTGTAAAAAGTAAGATTTTCACTATTTGTACATGAAATTCATTTTTTTCCAGTGAATTAGTTGATCACTGGGAAAAAAAGTGAAAATTTAACTATTTCAAGTTTAGAGAGTTTAGGGTTGTCTTAGACAGTACCCCCGATTTTTCAATGACTCTGTAACTGTATTGAGCGTATCAAATTTTGTCAATTAATTAAAATAAAATTAAAGCATTAATTGAAAAAAAGACAATTTCCCTGAGATATAGATTTTTAAAAAATTACTTACAGTTGATATCAATTGAGAGTTAAACGAAATTTGGAAAATAAATTTCAGTAAAATCTTCATGTCAATATTATAATTCAAATTTTCAAACTTTGTTTTGGGGTATCAAGATCACGGGAAATACGAAAGAATGTCCCGTGGTCTTCTTACTATATTACTTTGCAGCAATTTGAAGTGGATTTGAAATAAAATCCATTTTGAAAAATATTTATTTATTTACAACTGTAAGATGAACGGTGGAGTTTCTGAATTTTTAAATTTTGTAGGCTTTGACTCCTATTTGACAACTATAAGTAATTTTTTTTAAATCTATACCTTAAAAAAATTACAATAACATTGTCCTCTTTTCAATTAACGCTCTATTTTTTTTTTTTTAATTACTTAACAAAATTTCAATACCGTTGACAATTGAATAATTGAATATTTTTAAAAGTGCAGGCGATTATTTGAGAACGTCCTGTATTAATATAAGCCCTCGAATTGTTTGATACTTTAAAATAAATAAATAATAAATTATTAAATATTATACAAAAATTAAATATTATGCCGTCAAAATTCGTAAATTAATTATGATACTAAAGTTAGCCAACATCTAATAATTTTTAGTTTTATTTCAATTGTTAAAATATTTTTAAAAATTGCGCCTATAATTTTTTTAATTTTTTACATGTGCATATTCTTTTTTTTTTTGTAAATTTATTTGTTGAAAACAAAATCTGAAAACTGTTAATTGTCTACTATAGGATCATAATTCTTTAGTAAGTCCAGTTATATTTAAATTTTAACTTTAAAATATATACGATTTTATTTAAGCTGTCAAACATAATATTCATAACTAAATTTTGAAACAATTGAAACTATTATTTATAATTATAAAAATAATAATATAAAAATTACCTCCTTCTTTGACACTTTGTCTGGATGCAATTTGTGTTCTCTCAGTAATTGTTTTGCTAACAAAACCCATAAATTCTTTGACACTTCCACGTTGAAAATATGAAAACGAATCAACGTCATAGACACATTTCAAAGCTGTCGCTGATGTTGGACCTTTGTACAGTATCGTTAATGCATATAATTTAACCATTTTTGTCTAAAAAAAAAAAAAGAAAATTAAATACAAATAATTATTTATCCACTTAATTCTACAGTACTATTTTCAAAAATTTATAAAAATATAACCAAATAATACAATATATTAAACTAACAATGTGTCAAATTTTCATATGGATTTTTGTAAATTATAAATTATTTTTTTTTTTTTTTACAAACAATTGACAGCTGATTTCATGAAGTATTTGTATAATTTATTAAAACTGTGTATGACCAAACCCTAAATCCTACTAATATTTTTCAGCGGACCATTGACGATTACTCTGATATCTCCAACAATAAAATATTTTACTATTACAATAAAAAAAAAAACACTAATGTGATTTGTCGCCACTTGTTTTTTCTATTTTGTAAATTAAAAAAAAAAATAATGACGTGTCCAGTTGACAATAAAATCAAGCATTTCTTTAATACCGACAGTAAATTTAAATATTCTCATATTTATCATTCACATGTTGAGAAAAAAAATTTTATATATATATGTATAGTATATATTTTCCCTGATGACAACAATCGCCGGGTTATAATAAATAAAAATAATATAACAATTGTAATAAATAGTTTATTAATAAATATGATTTTTGTAAGAAATGTGCATTTTATATATCGAAGATTACAAATTAATACAATTGGAAGACATTGTAAATTTTCAACGACACTACAAGGTAATTATACTGGTAATTATTTTAAATTATTGAGCATAGGTTACATTTTTATTTATGATACTAAAAAGTTGATGCCCAATAATTTTTTGATTTTTTTTTCAAAACGATAAATTATTTTAAAAAATATTTTAGATAATTGCACCTGTAGTTTCTTCAATTTTCTACGTGTGTCTATTTTTATTTTTTTTTATGACTAATTTAGCAGACGAAAATTTATAAATTTTGAATAAATGAGTGTGGACGTAGCCGAGAATTTAAAATTTAAAACATTTTTGAATGTGTGCATTAAATATAAATCGAATAAAATTTTTAAAATACGCATTCATGAAATTACGAATGGTGATAAAATTAGCGGACATCTGACAATTTTCAAAACTTTTGAAATGATAAATTGAAATGTTTATAAAATAAAAATTAGAACATGCATGTTTAGAAAATTCAAAATTCAGTACATGCATTTTTTTAGATTTTATAATTTTAATTATTTCATTTTTTTATATGTAATTAAAAAATTGTCGTGTGTCTGCTACATTTACACTCGTAAATTACGAGTGTGAATGTAGCAAACGTCAGACAAATTTAAAATTATTAATAAATAGAGTAAATAATTAATAAAATAATATTTTAAAGAATTGCGCATTTAAAAACTTTTGAAATTAATAAGTGCATTTTTCATAAATAGTACTTTTGAAATTGTTTACTTTATTTATTGATAATTTAAAATTTGTCTGATATCTGCTACATTCACACCCGTAATATAGCAGACAATTGTTAATTTTTTAAATTTTATAATCAATGAATAAAATGAAAGTAGAGTAACAATCAAAAAATGCATATTTAGATAAATGCAAAATCCGTATGTGTATTTTTTTTAATTTCATTATTTTAATTCATTTATTTATTTAATTTAAATTTATATTGTCTCATGTTACTACATTCATATGAAATTTGATAATCAGTATGTGAATTTTTTTTTATTTTTATATTTTTTTCATTTTATTCGTTTGATAGTAATTTAAAATTTTTATCGTATTTGCTACACTAACACTTATAAAAATGAAATTTTAAAAAATGCGCGTACTGATTTTTTATTGATTTAAATACGCATTTTTTAATTGATATTCTAATTACATTTTATTCATTTATTCAAAAATTTAAAAAATTCCCTCTTGTCATTTACATTCAAACTCTTTTTTTTTCTTTTTTTGTAATTGATTACTTGAAAAAAAAATCCGAACTTTGTTCTGTCAATTTCCGGATCATTTTTATTTACTTATTTTTAAATGTAATCAAACATTTTATTTTATCGAGATAATTTTTTAAGTATCGACTTTTATCAGAATGATTTTCTATGATACTGGAGTTAGCCAACATCTAATAATTTTTGAATTTTTTTCAACACGATAAATTATAAAAAAAAAAATATTTGAAAAAATTGCGCCTATAGATTTTTTAATTTTCTACATGTGAATTTTTTTAATTTTATTTTTTTTTTGTAACCGATTTGTTGAAATAAAAAATTTCGAAAATTACTTATTGTCTGTTAACTTATGATCCTGAAGTTAGCAGACGATTCATAATTTTCGGGTTTTGTTTTCCACCAATTTAAAAAAAAAAAAAAAAAAAAAAAAAAAAAAAAAAAACTAAAAATATGCACATGTAGAAAATTAAAAAAACTACGGGTGCAATTTTTTCAAATATTTTTTTTTGAATAATTTATTGTTTAAAAAAAAATCCAAAAATTATAAGACGCCGGCTAACTTCCGGATCATAAAATAGACAATTATAATTTATGATGTCATTCAATTAATTATTGTATTAATAATGAAAATTATTTTTTAGAAGAACGTGATCCAGGACCAGTGTTCATAAATAAAGAAGTCCAAAAATTACTTAAAACACTTACGAGACCGGATTTAAAAAAAATTTACCGACAACGTAAAGATGGTACACCTATAAGAGCTCCTCAGTATAAATTCATGACTGATGAAGAACTTCAAGAAGCTATTAGGAAAGCCAGAGAAAAAGTTGATGAAAAATTACAAATGCCACCGGTTGTACAAAAACGTAAACCAATAACTGAAATTTTGTCGAAAGATCCCGAAATACAAGGGAATGATACAGCAAAATACGTTTTTACTGATATTACATACGGAATAAGCAACGTTGATAGACTAATTGTCGTCAGAGATCCTGAAGGTGTATTAAGACACGCTAATTGGGATGAAAGATTTCGTATGAATCAAACTTATTTTCCTATTCAAGGACGTGAAATGAATGCACCAAGAATGTTTCAAGATGAATATTTAAAAGTATTTTATTTATTATTTATAATTTTAAAATTATACACTATAAAAAATTTGCGGAGTAAATGCGGATTAAATCTAGAGTCAATGCAGAGCAAATTACTGTTTATTTATTTAATCTGGGGTGTGCAAATCGGGCCCGGATTTTTTGTATTATTCGCAACTTTTCTAAGTATTTGTTAAAAAAAATTAAACCATTAATTTAAAAAAAAAAAAAAAAAAAAAAAAAAAAAAAAAAAAAACAATTTCGCTGAGATATAGATTTAAAAAAAATTACTTGCAGTTGATATCAATTGGGAGTTAAACGAAATTTGTTAAATAAATTTCAGTAAAATTTTCATGTCAATTTTCAAATTTGAATTTCCAAATTTTGTAGACTAAAATTTATTCAAAAAATTTTGTTTAATTCCTAATTGATAACAACCGCAAACAATTTTTTTAAATTCTATACCTCGATGAAATTACGATTACGTTGTCCTTTTTTTAATTAAGGTTCTAATTTCTTTTTTAAATGAATTTATAAAATTTTAATACAGTTATGACAGTTGGAGGTCATTGCATATTTTTAAAAAGTGGCGGCACTGTCTAAGAATGCCCTTAATGAAGCTTAGTTTTAAAAGTAATCAAAAACAATTTTTTTTGTACATTCATGTCTAAGCCCTAATTATCTCTGACAAAAATTTCAATTACTGGTAAAAATATTATAATATTAAATCGTTAAAAAAAAAAATTTGAAATTCGTAAATTTAAAAATAATTCGGAAAATTTAGAATTTAAATAAAATCCGAATTTACTCCCGATTTTCTACAGTGTATGTATTTTAAATTTCAATTAAATAATTTAATTTTTTTTTTTAATTTAAGGATTTATTAGAAAGAGAAGAGTATGAATTCGTATTGGATCGCGCATGTTTGCAATATGACCCAGATGATCCTGAGTTTCATCGAGTAACATCTGCTGTCTATGAAACTGTCAATGAAAAGTCTCAATTCACAAAATTGCGATCAACTAGACATTATGGACCATTGGTATTTTATTTAGCTTGGAATAAAAATATAGACAATTTATTGTTGGAAAATATAACAAACGGACTCATTGAAGACGCTGCATTATTAATAAAACTGTACAATAAAGTTAATCCATCATCGAAAGCTGCTGATATTACCCACGATGGTGATGATCTTAAATTTATCCAACAGTTTATTGAATTAGAGTCGCCTATTAGAGGCAAATTACAGGCTGCTATTCATGCGTACAAAGAACTTGAACAAGCGCGTAAAAAAGTTGACCAGGGTATAAAAGAAGCTCATGGTCTTGAGTAATTTGTAAATTTTTATAAATAAATATTTGTTGTAAGTTACGTTTAGTTTATTTTTTTAAATAATTTAACTACACATTGCTTTATAATATAATTTTAATTTTAAATGTATCATAAATTTTATTTATTATTAGATTCTTTCCCTAAGATAATAAATTGGTTTAAATAAAGTTTTTTTTACCTTTTTTTTTACAACAAAAAATATGAATGATAATTACACTCGCACTTGAGTTGTTATAATTACAATCAATCCAAAATAAATTATATAAAAAATTTTTTTTTATTAAATATATTTGTAGTGTTAGACAGTTAACCAAGAATACTAAATTGACATCAATTTTTGGTTTAAAATTTTTAAAAGTTAAAATATGTAACTTATACTTTTGGATTGTCTAAAACTTATAAATTTTTCATGTGAAATATTTGGTATGCCGTCAACTGATCCCAACAATATTATACCACGACAAGTGATCCCTGCAAATTGATCTTACTGGTATCTGATCCCATCGACATACGGTTTAAAATGATGAAAATTAAAATTTTGAAGATAATGATACGAAAGTTATGAAAATCTTGATGAAACTGATGAATTAGAAAATCAGTCGTCAGTTGGATCTAGTCTGTGGGATCAATTGTCGTGTGATCAGTTGTCTGGGATTAGTTGTATTGGAACCGGAATATTTTTATATCTGAATTTTTTTTTTTAAATTCAACAACTTATCACATATTGAATACTTTGCTAATATTTTTTTGTGTTGATTAAATAAAATAATTATTTTCATAGTAATTAATTCAAATTTTCGTATAAATTCTGTGACCAAATGATTCAGAAGATTGAATTATTTTATTTTGTACATTAAATTAACTGCATTAGAAAAATATTTTTACAGTATTCCGTTAAAGTCGACTGAGGCTTTACTTGCAAAACGTATTTAATGCAATTTTTTATTTGACTGGCAATTTTTGGCCACAAAGAAGTAGACTAAGTGAGAGGATTAAATAAATAACCAGTCATCCGCTCCGCATTTACTCTAGATTTTATCCGCAAATTTTTTACAGTGTGCATTTAAATTTCTGTAAACAGTAACTTTATTTTTCTCTGAGATGTTTCGGATCCAAACTTTAATTTTGTTGGATATCTGAAACTGTCAGTCATAAATCTTTCTAAAAGTACCCAGATTAAAGTAACAAACTAAAATTTAAATTTACAAAAGAGAGTAAGAAAAACCTCGTCAGGTATTTCCTGAGTATACTTCCTAACATAGTAATTAATGAGTAATCGTTGACTTAAAGAAAGTAATTATTTTTTTTAAAGTAAATAGACTTAATCTCAAAGACGCCAGGTATGAAAACTTTAAAAGTCTCTTTGTTTAAAGTCTCCATGGCGCCAAGTATCAGGAATCATTAAAACTTAGTATTTAAAATATCAATTGCGTCTCTCCCCATGATACCTGCGCAGAAAAGATTTAAAGTGAAGACCTGACCAATTAAAAACGACCCTCGACTTTCTTCCTACCGAAAGGAAACCTTAGAACGACAATTAGACACTTGTGCCTTAAAATTCGTGTTGAATTGACGTACGGTAATTTTCCCATCGAATTTCGTGTTTCATACGCGGGCACTATATATTTAAAATATAAAACTGGATATATATTTATTTATTTCCGTTTTCTTGAAATGAATAAAAAATAAAAGTTTGAAATTTAGAATATAAATTCAAATATTTAAAGTTACGCGCGCTTTTTAAAATCGCGAGTCAAACGCTACCAGTTTTCAAGGAACGAATTTCAAACCTCTAAGAACAAGAAGTGGGCATTAATTATAGTGTAGTAGATTGTTTAGGTCCTGGGTGAAAGTATAGGTAGTTTGTGTTATTGTTTATCTGTAATAAAGTAGGATTATAACTTTAAATCAAATGAATACTAAAGAAAAAGAAAAATATATTGAAGAGTTTGATTTTCCCCATTGTGATGAATCTTCAAAATATGAAAAAGTCGCCAAAATTGGACAGGGTACCTTTGGGTATGTAAAAATAATTATTTGCTTTGAAAAACATATTTTTAAGGTTATAATTTAAAAAATTATTATTTTCATATTTTTAATTTATCATTAATTTAATTTATTATTACAATTAGATGTTTGTAATAAAGATTTTTTTTTGTTTCATGAATCAGAGAGGTATTCAAAGCTAGAGATAAAAAGAACAATAAGAAATTTGTAGCCATGAAAAAAGTCCTCATGGACAATGAAAAAGAAGGGGTAAATATATTTATATTTTTTTAAATTTATAAATTTAAAAAATTGACAAGTGTCAGGTTCATTGACACTCATATTTTAATCAGCTTGATTGTAGCAGACATTAGGTAGTTTATAAATTTTAAATAAATAAATTAATTAAGGGTACTCTCAGACAGTGCTCCTAACTTTTCAAAAATATAAAATGACTCAACTGTCATAACCGTATTAAAATTTTATTAATTAAAAAAAAACATTCAAAGCATTAATTGAAAAAAGGACAACGTAGTAGCAACGTCGCTGAGATATAGAATTAAAAAAAAATTACTTACATATGGACGCCACATTTCTGGAAAACCTGGAAAGATCAGGAAATTATAAATATACTGGAACAGTCAGGGAATTTTGTCACAAAGCTGGAAAAATTTATACTTTCTTGTTTTTTGACTGAAAAAATCCGATGAATTTTTTTTTTTGTCAAAACTGTTCAAAAAGTGGCGCGATGCGAATGCGATTGTAATGTCATTTTGAAAAAAAATTAGTAGAAATTGATTCCAACAGCGAAAAAATGAAGCAGTTTGAATTAAAAAAGCTGTTCGAAAAAAAAGTCAGTAGAAACCAATGATCAGGATCTAGAAGATGTTAACATGCATATTGACAAGTTAAAAAACCAAAAACATTAAAAGTATACATAAGTATTGAACTAATAAGTTCCACTATATTTATTATTCGCGTACTTGATTAATATTTTACTAATATTCTATAAAACGTTCTTATTTATGAAATTTATTCTAGTGAAAATGAAAAATTTATTTATATTTTATTGTAGAGTAAGTTATATAAAATCATAGATTTAAAATAAAAAATAAAAAATTATTCATCTAATAAATAAAAAAAACGTATGAACATTGACAAATAATAAAATAAAGTTTCATTTAAAGACAATGATTGATTATTTATTGAAGTGACTTACACCATTTTATTTTGAATTAAATAAATACTTCCAATGATTTAATATTACTACACATGGTCAGGGAATTTTTAAATTATTTGCCTGGAATACCTGGAAAAGTCAGGAAATTTCAGTTTCAAAATTCTGTGGTCACCATGTATTAGCTACATTCACACTCATTACATTTCATTTAGTTACTTCAAAATTTAAAAAACTGACAATTGTCAACTATATTGACACTCATATCTTTTAATGTATTTAATTGTTTTCTTTTTTTTTTGTTTACAGTTTCCAATCACTGCCTTAAGAGAGATTAGAATATTGCAATTGCTCAAGCATGAAAACGTTGTTAATCTTATTGAAATTTGTCGTACTAAAGCTACTCAATATAATCGTTACCGTTCCACATTTTACCTCGTTTTTGATTTCTGTGAGCATGATCTTGCTGGCCTCCTCTCAAATGTAAATGTTAAATTTAGTTTAGGTGAAATTAAAAAAGTAATGCAACAGTTACTAAATGGGCTGTATTATATTCACAGTAATAAGGTATTTATTTTTTCATTCCAAAATAATGAAATTTCACAACACTTAAAGTAGCAGACATCTTTACTAATTAAATTTTATTGTTCAGATTTTACACAGAGATATGAAAGCAGCGAATGTTCTCATTACAAAAAATGGAATATTAAAACTCGCTGATTTTGGGTTGGCAAGAGCATTCAGTGTAAGTAAACCTGGACAAGCAAACCGATATACCAATCGCGTAGTAACACTTTGGTATAGGCCACCTGAATTACTTCTGGGCGATCGAAATTATGGACCCCCGGTTGATTTGTGGGGCGCTGGATGCATTATGGCAGAAATGTGGACTAGGTATTATTTTAATTATTTTTTATTTAAATTTTTTAGTTATTTTGTCCTCAGGTAAAATGTTACAGTATCGAACATGTAATACAAAAATACAAATCGATGTTCTAATTAGCACATTGTCTAACTTAATATTTTTCGTAGATGATTCTGTGCAATTTTCAGGTGGTAATAGTCAGAAAAAATATTATTTGAGTAACCTAGACAAAAATATTATACATATACTGATTTATAGTGATATAACTACACAACAGCAATTAAAGTTACAGAGAAAAATTAATGCCTGTGTACGTTTCATTTTTAATATCCTTACATACGAACATTACTCCATATTATAAAAAATTATGATGGCATACATTAAAACAAGGCGTGAATTATTTTATTGTTGTTTAATATATAAGACAATTCATATGGGTTACATGGCTTTACGTCGTCATGTAATTTATATCTTAGAGCAAAAACTACGGAGATGATATACGACAAAATATATTAACATTACCAAATTGTCTTAGTGCTAAATATGATAAATCGTTTATTGTATGTGCAATCAGGGCATGGAACAACTTATCAGTCAATTGTACAAATAAGTTGACATTTAAAGAGCTCCGTGTTTCGTGCTTTGAAAATTTTTTAAGTATTACTAGCTAATTTGATGATCTTGTACACTGAGAAAAAAAAACTTTTTTTCAAGTACGTAAATGTTTGTATCGTACCGAGTAAATGTTTGTTTAATCTTAGTAAAAATATACTCTAACCAAGTATATTTTCTTAAAATAAGTTTAGAAGTTCTTAAATCAAGAAAATATTACTCGGTTGAAGTATATATTTACTGTGATTAAGAATATTATTTGATTGTATAGTACCGAGTAATTATTTGTTTAAATGAAGTACTTATATTAGGGAAAAGTTTTTTTTATTTAGTATAATGAATAATATTAAACAATAATTTTTTTCCGCATAAATAGAGGATTTTTTGAAATGGAGTTAGACAATTTGCTAATTAGAACGTTGAACTGCTGATAATTTATAAATAATTAATTGATTATATTGATAAAAAAAAAATATATAATTAATGTTAATTATAAAATAACTTATTAATATTAATAATTTAAAACATCATTTGTTAAAGGTCTCCAATAATGCAAGGTAATACCGAACAACAACAACTCACTTTGATATCACAATTATGCGGCTCCATAACGACAGAAGTTTGGCCAGGTGTCGAAAGTCTTGATTTATTTAACAAAATGGATTTACCCAAAGGACAAAAAAGAAAAGTAATTAAAATAATCTTTAGGTTTACATTAACTAACTACACTGTAAAAAAACGGGAGTGAATTCGGCCTGATTGAGGATTTTATTCAAACGAATAAACAGTCATCCGATCCGCAATTTTTTTCCAGTATAAATATATTAAATAGAATAATTAAGATAATTTATTATTATTTAAGGTCAAAGAAAGGCTGAAGCCATATGTAAAAGATGCGTACGCCTGTGATTTATTAGATAAACTTCTCATTCTCGATCCAAGCAAAAGATACGACTCCGACTCAGCTTTAAATCACGATTTTTTTTGGACTGATCCAATGCCTTGTGATCTTAGTAAAATGTTGGCTCAACATACTCAAAGTATGTTTGAATACTTGGCGCCACCACGAAGACCCGGACACATGCGTCATCCTCATCATCAAGTTCCTGGTGGCGCAGCCAGACCAACAACGAGTGTAACTGAAAGTGGTTACCAAGATCGAGTTTTTTAAATCATATTATTGATGTTGTGTTACTCATAGCAATATTATTATGTGACTGAAGTATAGACGAAAAAAACTTCAATTTTATTAATTATCCAAATATTTATTGTATTATTTCAATAGCAATACATATTTTTTGCATTAATTATTGTGCGTGAGTGTGTACAATGTACACTTTAAATGACTGAAAATTTAAATAAAAAAACAAATTTTTTTTATACAAACTCTTGGTGATTTTCATATTTATTATGAAAAAATTAAATTTTTAATTTAAATTTTTTTGACAATGATAATTAATTTTTACTCTTTAATTACATAAATCTTCATGTAAATAAATTAAGGAATTGAATATTAATACTAATAGGATTAATGTAAATAACAATAAAGACAATTAATTTTAACAATTAAATTTTAATTATTATTATTTTTTTTTTAGTACACAATTAAAATTTCATTCTAAAAGCCCGCGCTTTTTTTAGCACCATTTCATGCACGCAGCAACATATAATTCCTGTTTTAATACTCATCGCTTCGCTTTATGTTAACTTACATATATATTTATATATATTTAGAGAGAGAAATAGTGATTTTATAAAATAATAAAACATTTTAAAATATTTAATTGCAAGTCAATTATAATTAAAAAATTTAAAAAATTACAAATAGTGAAGTAGAAAAATATAAGTAATTAAAATTAATATAAAAAAGTTTTATTAATTTATAAAATCATATATTTATATATAGTGTAATCCTTAAAATCACTAGTTTTTTTTTAACATAAGATCAATAAAAATTATTAAAAATTCGTATCACATGACACTTAATCATCCGCATTAAGAAATTGATCAAGTGGATTCGGACCTAGTCTCCGGGGCTTTAAAGTTGAAGTATTTGTCGAACTTTCAACTGAAAAATTATAAATGTTCATTAGTAATTATTAATTAATAACATGGATTCATTAGATGTCTTATTATTTAAGGACACGCTCAAAAGTTTCAGTAGGGAAATATTTGAAAACCGTCTGACCCTGGCGAGGAGTCAATGGGAAATAACAAATTGCAATTTAAGGGGGACTACTAGTGTGAAATTTTTAAAAAATCAATTTTTTTTTGCATATCTCGATAGTCTATAGTTTCAAAAATAACACAGTAAAATTTAAAGTGCTTATCTCAAATAGTTTTTTGAGTTGCAGCCATCTGAAGAACAGCTTATCAGTTCTCGAAAATTCATTTTTCAAAATTGCTGCAGTCATAACTCGAAGACAAATCATCCGATCAATTTGATTCGAATTGCAGCTTCTTCTATATGTTTCTACGTGCCACAAACCTCCAGTTTTCCGATCGAATCAAAAATATAATTTTGCCAGGCCAAAAATCATCAAATTTTTGCGCGAAATTTGAAATTTTTTTTAAAAACTCCGGCATTTTGTTAAATTAAAATTTTTTTCTTAGCCCGAGGGTCACGGTACAGCAAATACCTTCTAGTTTATAAACTTTTTGGTTTTTTTGATTTCCAGTACTGCGAAGCTCGCTGTCATTGCAGCAGGGGTACTTTTTTTTGGAGTCTTGGGAGATTGTGAATAACTCGCTGAATTTTGAATTTTTGGTCCAAAAATTTAATCTTGTATTCATTATATATCTACAAATATATCCTTAAAACATTAAAACATTCCATGCAGTAGTTTTCTTTAAAAAAATTACCAAAAATCATCTTTTTTAAGGCGGTCACACTAGTGGTCCCCCTTAATATTGATATTAGGATCTCCTATTTTAACAAGCGATTTTTTTACCCTACTAAACTTTTGAAAGTGTGTCCTTCAAGAATAAAAAATGGGCAATTTTTTTTTTTAATCAATCTAATCTACATTGTAAAAAATTTTCGAATTAAATCCAGAGTGAATTCGAAGCAGATGATTTTTCATTTATTTAATCGCCTCGAAGTGAAATTTACTCCGAAGGTGAGTTTCTTTTGATAACAAACCTTCGGATCAGAGTGATTGCGGATTTAAATAAAATCTACATCACTTCGAAATTACTCCGCTAATAAAAAATCCACGGAGTAATTTTTTTTAAACTCTTTTCTTCCGAGTGACGTAGCGAATTTTGACTCTCGACTTTTTACAGACCATGAATATTAAAATAAAATAAAAATTACCTGGATTTGGTTGTTGGGCATGCAAGCAACTGAGCCATTCGGTCATACTGATCCTCCGATCATTATTTATGTCACAATATCTAGGTAATTTTTTTCCGCATCTTCGTAAATGCCGATTACTGGCAACCATTGTACGGAAACTTTTCCATTCTTTTCTTTCAAGTACTTTATTTTTATTTTTATCAAGCATCACAAAATGCCAAGTCGCTATTCTTTCCTCTTTAGACGCCGGCCATTTGTCCGTTGCCTCAACCGAATCTGCAGTGGATGCTTTCATTTTTTTGTCCATAAGATCTATTAAGTCTCGGAGAAATATTTCTTTTTTTGCATCCGGGCAGCCTGCATTTAATTAATAAATAATTTAAGTTTTTTTTTATAAATAATTATCAAGTATACTTTAATTATATATTTAAAATTACCTTTCATCGGCCTGTTTGGTAGAGGTGCTGGATGACAATTTGGTGTTGGCTCCTTTGATGAAGTTCCAGGTATTGGTTTCCCAGTATCCTGATCCACGCAGAAACAATAACTGGAGTAACATTGAACTTTGAGATATCTTCCATCTGGAGTACATTCTGGTACATAAAATGACTGAGTGCTGTGCTTTGAATCTTCTAATGCTGATTTTCTGTCCGTGATACAGTCGATAGCTGAAAAAATCATTTATTTTAAAAATTATTCACTAGTACTTTTTCCCGCCGAATTCCATTTAAAAGTTATTGTAAAAAAATTAAAATTTCAGCTGAACTAGTACAGATATGACAAAAATGTATATAAATCATTTAATAGCTAATTAAATTCTCTATAAAAATGGTCTGTTTATATTTTTACATATATCTATTTATTTAAACACAATTCCAACTCAAAATAAAAAAATAAATTCCAATATCTTATTTATAAATTAATTGATTATTTATTTTCTCTATAACTTTAAAACTATTAAGGATACGTTAATAAGTTTAATGTCCTTTTTTGTAGGAAATTAAATTTCCTACAATTTTTATTTGAAAAATTTTATTGTAAAATTTATATTTTCACTAGAAATTAAATTTGAAGTAAATTTCACGTTTTCTTATTTTTATTTTTTCGTATTGACGTTTAGTTAAAAATAAACAAATAAATATCAAATATATAAGGTTTCAAAAAATAAAAGTTTTAATTTCATAATTATGAACAAGTAATACAACAATTTATTTAAATATAATTGTTATTAATTTTTTTACCATCACTTTCTTCCTTAGTAGTAGAGTCGTCATTAAATGTCGGTCTAGTATGAACTGGTGACGGATTTTCCTTCAAAACTATTTAAAAAAAAAAAACAAAAAAAAAAAAAATTATTTAAAAATAAAAAATAAAAAATTTTCGTAATAAAATAATATTAGTAATTACTCATTACAAAATTATAATTTAAAAATCCATTACCAGAAAACGAAAAAAATTCATGCTATTATAAATTGATATTAACGATAGCGCACAGTAAAAAATATTGTGTTTCTGTGTTGAATTCTTTGTGTTGATTATTTCATGTTAAATCAACACATTTCACTGTGAACTGAAAATTATTTCTATTTACTTTGAACATCATTAAAAAAAAAAAAAAGATTTAGCGTATTTGTCTCCTCAAAAACTTAATATTTCCTTAAGTACCCCGTTTTACCCTCATCTAAAGTTAAATTTTTTTTGTGTCGTCACTGATATTTAAAAGGGGTGAATTTACTTCTTGAGTCACCTGAATTTACTTTAAATTTCAACAGAAATTTAGTGCTTAAATTCAGCACAAATAGTCTGTGTTAAAAAATAACACAAATATTTTGTGACCAGTTTATAATAATATTTGCCACATTCTACGGCAATTTGCGACAAATTACAGTAAATGATGTCAATTTGTGGTAACCTACGGTAATTTACGGTATGACGCGGCAATCGGAAGAATTGCAGTATTTTACGGTGAAATACCGCAATTTCATCGCAAACTCGTGGTAAATTCCCGAACTTTTACCGTAAAATATTATGGGATTGCCACAAATTTTACCCTAAAATACCGCAATTTACCTTGAAATGCCGTAATTTATCGCAAAATACCGTACGTCGTGGTAGATTACGGAAATTTGCGATATTTCGCCGTAATTTAGATCCGCCAGAGATTATGTTGTTTTTAACACAATATTGTTTACTGTGAGAAGTATTTATTGACAGAAAACATTAATAGCCAATTATTACATATCCATAATTATTAACATGCTTTCTTCAGGATAAACAGTCCTATAAGTATCCCAAAAAAAAAAAATGCTTGAAGCCTAACATATGAAGATCTATATATGTATGAAGAAAAATATGTATTATAGAACTTAAAATTGTATAAAACTATCAAGCAAATTAAATATTAAGTACAGAGTATAGAGATGGTGGACAATAATCTGTTGGGGGATCGAATGGGTCATGGCAAAAGGACTCACCTTGGTCCAAGGCCCGAGTCTTCAGGGCTTCAGAGACCTCACGCCGTCCTTCTGCGCCATTGAGTGACAAGAACAAAAGTACTAAATGATAATAAATCTATGTATACGTTAATTAGCGAGTTATTATAAATGTCGAGCTGAGGCATCAGAGAAATTAACTATTCAATCCGTCTATGATTTTTTTTTTTGTAAGTCAATTTACTTTACCTTAAAACTTCCCTATCAGAATTTATGTGGGATTTCATGGGAACCCATAGGAATCCATATAAAAAAGTAGGGATTTACGTAAGATAGGAATTAATATAAGTGTATGGATTTATACAAGAATTTATGAAGGAAACTATGGGAAATCCACAGAGGAAATTGTGGGATTCCCATGTAGGAACTTCATATAGGAAATTCTGGGTACTGGGATTCCCATATAGAAATTTGACATAGGAACTAAAATATATGGCTTTCTTTGTACAAAATATATATAGGAATCTGGGTTTCTATATAAATAATTTTTATAGAATCCGGAGTACCTGGATTTTTATGTAGAAAACTCACATAGGAAGCTATGGGTATCTAGATTCTCGTATAGGAACTTGACATAACAATTAGGGTATATGGATTTCTCTGTGGCAAATTCATATAGGTATCTGCCCTATCAAAAAAAATTCATGTGGGATTGCATGGGAACCTATAGGAATCTATATAGGAAAGTATGGATTTATGTAAGAATCCATAGGAATATAGGAGTGTATGGATTTATATAAAGATCTATGTGGGAAACCATGGGTATGTAAATTCCCATGTGGGAAATTCACATAGGAAATTGTGGGTATCTGGATTCCCATATCGGCATCCATGTGTATCAGGATTTTCATATGGAAAATCCACATAGAAAACTATGGGTGTCTGATTTCCATATGGGGATTCAGGCAAGAAACCATGGGTATCTAGATTCCCATATGCAAAATCCTCATAGGAAACTGTGGGTGTCTCATTTCCATGTAGGAAATCACAGGTATCTAGATTCTCATACCTAAAATTGACATAGGAAACTGTGGATACCTGGATTCCCATATAGGAACTTAGATCCATGGATTTCTTTGTGGAAAATTCATATAGGAATCTGTGTTTCTATATAAGTAATTTCTATAGAATCTGAGGTATTTGGATTTCTATGTTGGTTGACTATTGATACGCGTATATTAATAGAAGAACAGATTAATATTCCTATAGGAAACCATATGGGAATCCATCCGAAAGCGCCTTGTGGGAACCCCCGTAGGAATTTAAGTTAGATTCCCATATGGATTTTTTTGATAGGTTTTAATCAAACTTTTTTTAATGAGTGAGAATGAATATTACCGTTAAAAATTTTTTCTGTTTTAAGGATAATTGTCATGGAAATTTAATTAAGTTCACTAATTTTAAATGAATATCAATTTGTTCAATAATTTAAAAACTTATATGTGATTAATCAAGATATTGACTTTAATTTGAATTTAAAAAATTCAATGCTAATTTTTTTTTTTTTTTCAAATCTTAATTAATTTTGGATAATTGTGAGTTTATTTAAGTTTTGCTATGAAATTTATCGAATTTAGAAATTAATTATACATAAAAAAAAAAATTTTCAATTAAAATTCTGGCTTTTTAAATAATTATCAACTTTAAAATAGAAATGATTAAAAATTAGTTGAATTGTATGCAAAAAAAAAAAAAAAAGTTATAGAAATGGAATAAAATCCATTGCGATTTAAAATTTTATGACATTTATGACTCGAAATTTATAGTGATATATATATTTTATATATTTATGAGTGATTTTAGTTTGCTTAGAACTTTGAGTAATTAGCTTTTAATTTAAATGAAAATTTTTAATAGTGTCGTCATCATAATTATCATCATCACCATGACTATTATCAGGAAGCTAAATAAAATATGTGGTATTAAAATATTAGTGCAGACATGATAATAATGTTCCGGACGTGGGAAGGGAAGATTTACGAATGGCATAACTAATCCGGGCAATCATACATAAACTTTTCTCAGCTACCACCACGGTTAACTTCTTTATCCTCAATTGCCTTAATTTCTTTGCTATGTGACTGCGTGTGGGCACAAACTTCCGGTTGGATTTACAAGTGTGACCGGAGTTCAAACTGTCTGTCAACAACATCCTGCTTTTATCCGTTTCCCTGACTCATTATATCAATTGTTGTTATTTTTTTTTTAGTTTATTTAGACATTTACTCTTGCATTACTTTCTAACTTGTATATATAAATACACATATATATATTAGACTGATTTAAAAAAATCGACTATTTTTTTTTTATTATACGGAAACTCATCGCAATTTTTGATTTCCTATTTAAATACCATGAAAAAATTTTTTTTTAAACTTTGGAATTTTTTCACTCATCTGCGAATCAGTGTATCGGAAAAATTAATAGACATTTTTGTTGGAAATTGAACGCTCTATAAAAAAGTTCTCTTGTTATTTTTTGATATATTTGATTTTTGAAAAGTTATTCAATGTCAAAGTGGAATTCACAGTAAATTTTAGTATTATTTGACTTTTCCGGCGAAACTGTCAGACTTTTCGTAAAATATTACATGACTTTTTTTGTAGATCATTTTGTTTCCTACTAATTATCTTTAACCAAGTTTCCAAAATTTTTTAAAGTTCTTAAGTTATTTGCATTTAAAAGTAAATAATTAAAATCGGCCAGAATACGATTTCTTGGAATAATTTTATATTTAAATGCAAATAAGTAAAGAGCTTTCAGGAATTTAGGAAAATTTGTAAAAAGTAAGTTGTTGAAAATGAAATAATCTACAATAAAGGTCTCATAACATTTCGAGGTAAGTCTGATAGTTTTGCCGAAAAAGTCAAATAATACTAAAATTTACTATAAATTCCACTTCGACATTGAATAACTTTTCAAAAATCAATAAATAATAAGAGAACTTTTTTATAGAGCGTTCGATTTCCAACAAAAACGCTTATTAATTTTTCCGATACACTGATTCGCAGATGACTAATAAAATTCTAAACTTTAAAAAAAAATTTCCCATGTTATTTAAATAGGAAATTCAAAATTGCGATCACGCGGTTGTTAATATTAATATTAAGAACTCAAATTTTTTTCTGTCATCTGTAATAATGTTTTCCGTATAATTTTTTTTTTTACTATTATTTCTGCTTAAACAGAAAATTTATAAAAAGAATTTTCTGTTTATAGTTTTTATTTCTTGTAATAAAAAATTTTTTATTGATGAAACTTAAAAAATGAATTGAGACATGAAGTACAAGATGAATAGACCCAAGTACCACTCCAATATTAAATTAAATAAATTGTGTTAGAAAACATCTTATAATATGTAATAATAATAATAATAATAATAATAATAATAATAATAATAATATATATGTTATATATAATATATGGCATCAGACTTACGTGTAAAGTCGTTAGCTAAGCAAGTACTCCATTCTTGTCTAGACAATTTGAGATCATGATTGAGATCACAATTTTTAGCAAAAGTTCGCGCACATTTCTTCGGTCTTATTGCTTTCTTAGCAAGTTTCCTCAATTCTTTATACTCAGTACGGTCCAGATGACCATCTTCATCTTTATCCAAACTCATAAACTTCCACGTAAGTATACGCTCGACATTTTTATCACCTGAAAATCAATTACCAAGTTATTTATTTTTTTTATTTTAAACTCACATTTATTTATTTCTAGATCTCTATATATTAGACTGAGTCAATTTGCAGTCAATTTTTTTTACGCTCAGTTCAAAATCATTTTCAAAAAAATTATCTCAAAATCTGAGCGGTTAATTTGAA
Source organism: Microplitis demolitor (assembly GCF_026212275.2). Classification (NCBI taxonomy): domain Eukaryota; kingdom Metazoa; phylum Arthropoda; class Insecta; order Hymenoptera; family Braconidae; genus Microplitis; species Microplitis demolitor. Next base: position 5,001,065 of record NC_068549.1, on the reverse strand, counting down.
TTTTTTGAGTAAGGGAAAGGGCAAAATGGGCCGCTTAAGAAAAAGGGGTTATGCGGTCAGTGTTTCTCACTTGTTTCATTTCTTTCTAGCCCCTTACCATGTTTTTGATCTCAATATGTTGCGTCTGTTGAAAATTAAAAGTTTTGAAATTTGGGGCAAAATGGGCCCTCAAACCAAAATTTTTAATGTTTGATCTTTTAACCCCTTTTCATTTTTCGAGTCTTCTACTCTGTATTTGTAATCAACATGCGCCAAAATAAAAAATTCAAATTTGGGGAAAAATGGGTCTTCTAAGAAATCTAATAAAATTCGATTATTATTTTATTATTCGACTTTTATTTAGATAATTTAAAAGTAAACCCTAATCTCAAACACTTTGCAAGGGTTCCGTATTTTAGGGGGCCCATTTTGCCCCTAGGGGCCTACTATACCCCCCTCTCCCATATTAAAATTAATTTTTCTTTAAATTACAAATTAAAAATTCTAAGTTTATCGAATTTTCCTACGAGTAATGATTAAAAACTAAATGACCGATTGAGGTTTGACTTTTTGATTTTCCCGCATTTTTTTATTTTATACAATGTCAAAATTTTAGCATAAAAAATTTGTATTTATCATTTTGAAATGATGTAAAATGTGGTAAGTATGTTGACTTTAATGAGAAACCAGTAATCAGATGCATATCAAACCCGACGATAATCACTTTAATTACATCACCGTGACAACCGGCAATTACTCCTCTTTAAGAATTGACTTTTTTCAAACCCTTTTAATTATCTCCTTTACTTCTTACTGAAGCCCGACAATTTTTTTTATTTTTTCAAACTTTTTTTTTATCAGTTTGCTTTCAATACTAGTAACATGCAAACCTCTAAGGAAAGACTACTCAGTGATAAAGGACCTGTTCCTTGAAACTTGTAAATTGTCCTTGGCATATTTTGCAACTTATCATGGCTCGAAAGATTTGAAAAAAAAAAAACATTATCTCTACACTTGAATTCAACAATAAAATACCCCATTAAAAATTATTTAAAATAATTAATAAAAAAAAAAATATTTACCATTATTAGAATTGTTGGAGCGGCGATATTCAATTTTAAAATTTTCAATGAGATTGCTATTGAATTTAGCTTTTTCAGATCGATCACAATTATTTCTATGCCTGTTATTAAATTGCCTCTTTTGTTTATGTTTAGGAGAATGTCTTCTCTGCTCACTTGTCACCGTCTCATCTTGAATTTCATCGGGAGATCGACTGGAAGTAACCAAATAATCTAGTGTTGAAGGCATCCTTCTTTCGGAACATTTGGGTTTTTGATTTTTAACAGAGGTATCCAAAAGTGGTCGACCCTGAGGAGTAACACACCAACAATATCCAGTTTCCTTGTGACACTGAACTGGTGCATAAGTACCATCCGGGCGACAAACTGGTCGGTCTGTTGGTCGGGCTGTTACTCTCGCTGAGAAGCATGCCGGTGTTTCTGTAATTTTTTTTATTTTTTTCATTTTCGGTAAATATCTTACCTAATATTTTAATTACACTCATAAATATTATAATTAATTTATGTAAATTATAAAACTGTTTTAGGAAATTACCTGGACAAGGGCCCTTATGTTTTATTAAAATTGACTCTCCTTCACACTGCCGAGAAATAACTTGACATTGAGATGGATAAGTTACACCATCACTCCCGCAAACTGGTGTATTTGACCCACCAAACATTGAACATTCTGCTATTCTCTTTCGACATTCTTCCTGAAATGCATTTAATTTTTTAAAAATTAATTACTAGAGCTCCACTTAAATGAAGACAATTATCTATCAGGCGGCAAGAAAATTTTTAAAGTAAAATTTTTAGTGAAAAGTGTAATTTTCAAATGTACTTTTTTTAAATTAAAAATTATTATTGGTTGGACGCGCACACTGTACAAATTTAGTCCACGTGTGGTGTGAAAATTTTAAACATTTTTTTGTTAAATTTTTTTGTCTACAATTAAAAATCTTATTAATAAAAAAAAATGAAATATCTCATAAATTCTGGTTGGTTTAAAAATTTTTATTAATAATTTCTTTTAATTTTAGTCATTCGTCATTAACATCAACAGAGCTGGTCAATAAATGTCTTATGCAGTGAATCAGCAACAACTCAGCTCAGTCATATACTGAAGAACTGGAACGCAGCATTATGCGTCAGAGGCCACGTGCTGACATTTATCAACCCATTGAGATGTGCCGCGTTTTCTAACTCAAGTAATTTTGTGGAAAACTTCGAAAAACCGAAAATTATATTAGTTTTTTTTTTTATTTTTCCAAGTATTAAAATCTTTATCAATAGTTTGCACTGTAATAATTGAAACTATTTTTTTGATAAAGTAATGACATGTATAGATACCAAATTTTATAGTTTTTCATATATTTTTAGTTGAATAAAAATTTATCATGAATGAATTGCTATTGAAGGCTAAAAAAAGTCTTATTTGAAACTGTAATAGGTGCTGAATAATTGTTACACCTCAAAAATAATGTGATTTTTTAAGTTTCAAAGGAGAGGGACCAGGCTGATATTTTAAACTGTAAATTTTCTACTATTTTTTTTCCGTATAGTATCTTTAGATACTACTAGTGATACTACTGTTGATACTACTACACAGTTAAAAAATTTGTGTTAAGTTTAACACAAACGCATGTCCCAAACGGTCCACTTAATTTTTTGCGTTAATCTAACACCTTATACTTGTGCCAAACAATAATACAGGTTTAAAACTTGTTGAGGTCAGATAAGATATTCAATTTTAGGTAAATTTACATCTTATGGTGCCAAATAATTGACACTAAATATTTAACCATTGAATTTTTTTATACAGATACGGAAAAAAAAATGAACTATATAAATTGAGAAAAAGTAATATAATGATAAAGTGATCAGTAAATACTATCATTCTAAATAGTAAATTTTTCATTTATGATTTAAACGTGAATAATTACAGGACAAGTATGAAAATTCATTGTCTATACAAGAAAAATTAGTATTTAAACTTTAAAAGTCGTAACTGATACTTAGAAAATTGACGACACGTTTTGTAAAATTAATTATTTTGAATGTTAAAATTCCCCATATTGACACCCGGGTTCCGGGTTATAATTTCCAACACTAATTTTTAACAAGAACACAAAATTTTTAACTGTACACGGAGAGAAAATTATGGTAACAGTTACAATATATTATGGGAATGGTTCCCATAATGCATGGTAACCGGTTTTTTTTGAAATGTTGATTATAGGAACGGCACCCATATATATTATGTTAATCATTCCTATAATTATGGGTATAATTCCCATATGGTATCGGAATAGTTCCTATGGAATTATGGTAATCGTTACTATAATATTATGGTAATCGTGACCATAATATTATGGGAATAGTTACCATAATATTATGGGAATGGTTACCATAATATTATGGGAATGGTTACGATAATATTATAGGAGCAGTTATCATAATATTATGTGAATAGTTACCATAATATTATGGGAATAGTTACCATAATATTATGGGAATGGTTCCCATACTGCATGGTAACCGGTTTTTTTCAAATGTTGATTATAGGAACGGCAGTCATATATATTATGGTAATCATTCCTATAATTATGGGTATAATTCCCATATGGTATCGGAATAGTTCCTATGGAATTATGGTAATGGTTACAATAATATTATGGTAATCGTTACCATAATATTATGGGAATAGTTGCCATAATATATAGGGCTTATTCCCATATACACTTAGGAACCATTACAATGTGGTTATAGGGTTGGTTACTATTTGCTTATGGGAACTATTCCTATGAGTATGGTAATCATTACCATGATTCTTTCACATGTGGTATAGGAACTATTACCATAATGATAGGAATTGTTCCCATACTTATGGGAACTTTTCCCAGAAAGTATGGGTCTATATCCCATAGTCCCAAGTAATCATTGCCATGATTTTTTCACATGTGGTATGGGAACTGTTACCATAATGATCGGAATTGTACCCATACTTATGGAAACTTTCCCAGAAAGTATGGGTCTATATCCCATAATCCCAAGTTATCATTACCATAACGGTATGGGATGATATTTCATAAACGTACTAGGAACAGTTACTATAATTTTTTCTCCGTGTACATAGAAATTACTAGTGAAATAACGGTGTAAAAAATTTTCAGTGTAAATTATCTACCCATGTAATTTTAACAGGGTATAATCTACTTTTTTTACACCATTCAGTGTTGCTCATTATAATTTTAGTTAATGAGCAATAAACAATCATTAAAAATTTGTAACTAACGCCTAAATTTAACACGATTTTTGGTGTAATTTTCACACTAAAATTTTTACACCGTCATTTACACTACACCAAGTCCAAAAATTTTTTATAGTATATATATATATATTGTTAAGTGATTAATGTAGATCATGTATAAGTATATAAATATCTTTTACTTTATATTTTTTTCATTCATATATTAAATGAATAATATAATAGTTGTCTTACTTTTTCTTGTCATATATATTTCTTAACATGTGTTTATATATAGCTCGTTATATTACTGGCGCCGAGTTAATCATTGCCATCGATCATTTGCACTTGGCAAGTGATAATGACTATTTACAAGTAAAGTAATTCCTTTTGATTTTGTGGATCGATTTGTTATCACAAACGTCACTCTTCTTTATGATCGCTCTACTTATTTCCCTCTTTTCTCTCACTTCGTAGTTTATATCAATTAATTATATATTTTTATCATTCATCTATTTCATAAATTAGTTCTTCAAAAAATAGTTGGTCATACAAAAATATATATATATATTAGACCAACAGTAACTTAAAATATATATTTATATCATATACATTATTATTATAAATATATATTCAAACAAAAAAGCATGATCCAATCGGCCATTTCCGGTAATTTTTTTCTACATTATTTTTTAAAAAAATTTTTTTATTGTCACTTTTTTTCTCTCTCTCTTCGCACATAAAAAATTGATAACAGGTTAAATAATTTGTATAAATTGATAAATTTTAATACATAATTAAAATATTATTCGTCTTTTAATTGTCAGTGATATATGATCTGCTATTTCCACATATATTTATATGAAATCTATAAATAATATTAACGCAAGGACATCCGGTTATTAACTACTACATACTACGTCATATATTTTTGCCGTCCGTGATTCTGTGGCGCCTGGAAGAATTGATCTGTTAAATCGATAATTAAAACACTTATAGTGACCGCTTTATGTCACTTCCTCGTAATGTTTAAACATAACTTTATATATACACTTGAAACTCGATACACGATGTACGCGATTAAATGTTACGATATAATAATTGATGTTATGCGCGATAAATATATATAATAATTTATATCAAATCATCATTATGCGCGTTAATTTCTGATTTTATGGTAATTATACAGATTAATATCTTGTATATTTATCTAACTTGGATTAAAAAAGTTATTCATCAAAATTACATACATTAATTTTTTTTTAATTACGAGACAAAAAATATTTAATTATACTTTGAAAATTGAAAAAAAATATTTATTTCATTTTTTAACCAATAACGCGCATATTTTAGTATTAGATACGAGTAACCTATAGTCACTACGACTGCCCAAATATCACTACTGATTTTATAAAATACTCAGAAGAAAACGATTTCTTGCCTCGAAAAATTTTATTTGCACCAAAAAATTTGATGCATCATAAATTCAATACAAAAATTTTCTTGGGGCGAGAAAAGATTATTTTGGTCAAGAAATGATTCCTTGCACCAAATAATTTTTTCTAGTTCTAAATAACTTTTTGGTTTTAATTCACAATGCGAAAAATTCTTGGGGTAAGTAAAAATTTTCTTTAGGTGAGTAAAGATTTTTTGTATCAATGAATCCTTTTTTTTTCTATGCACACTTTTTTGGCTTTGAGAAGCTTCCTAAAACCAAATGGAAATATAAAACTTTGTCATTTTGGAATAAGTAACGCGGTATAAATAATATAGTATATATTCAGTGACATTCAGTCATATTTAGTGACAGAATAATTAAAGATTAATTTATTTAAAGAAAATAATAACGATCGTATTTTTTCTTGCGTAATTTAAATGTAATTCGAATGATACAGATAAATCGATTTTTCTCAATGATTGAAAATAAAAAAGTGTTGAAACTATGAAAAGGCACAAATTCAAGTCAAAACCTTTCTAACGATACCAAATTTAATAACATTAACCAATTCTATCATACAAATATGCCGGGAACAAAATTTTCTTTATTCTCTTAATAATATTAGATATTATTGACATTAAATACAGATTATTTAATGTTATAATTTTTTTTTTTATTTTTTATTTAAGGGAGAGACAAATTTTTTTATTTATAATAATTGGAAACTGCATGCGATCGTAATTGACATGATAAAAAATTATTTCATTTGACATTTGTCACATTAATAAAATTCTTTAATTGAAATATATATCTATATATATATATTTATATATATATGAAGTAAAAAATTTAAAAAAATATATATAAATTTTTTTTTTATTAATTTTAGTACTTTAGAAATTAAATTTAATTACATAATTAAAAAAAATTTAATGAATTCTAAAAACATTACTCGTTAAAAACCGATATAAATAATAATTTTTCAGGACTCAATTTGTTTTTATAACATATGTCATATATGTAGTGATTATGATAATCAATTAATTAATTATTAATATATTTAACTGGATTATTAATAAATTAATACTTTATACATACATATAAAAAATTAAAAATAGATTTGTAATGACAAAAAAATACGTTTACATATCTGTTGAAAATTTTAAACAAATAATTTTATTTAAAATAAGCAATTAATGAATAATTAAATTATCGATTATTCTTCGAATCAATTTTTTCTAGTATTCTAGTATCTATTATCATATAAATATTTATTAATATATAAATAATGATAAAATTAAAAAAAAAAAAAAAATATATATATATATATACATAAATTAATATTGATATTATTTGATCTGTAATAATAAAATTCAAGTGATACATTATTCTGAAGAATGTATACAATAGTATTAAATAAATACATGCTCTTATTCCTCTAACTGAACTCAACTTATTCTCATCTCAATTACAGCTTTAGATGAGTAGCATTTAAGTTCGAACGATGATATATCTCATCTTTGTAATTGATCGATTGTAATAAGAAAAGTAATCTTTCAATGAGGCTTAATAACCTAGGAATAGAAAGTTATGTCAAGTTAAATAAAAAAAAAAAAAAAAAAAAAAAGAAAAAAGAAAAAAGTAATCCCGTAAAAAAATAAATTGCTGAAAAAGTGTTTACTGTTTTAAACTTCAAAACGTAACACAACGACAAACTTTTTTTGAACGTTTTTTAAACTTCTAAAAACTCCAGGAAAAAAACAATGATTGAAAAAAAAAAGTTCTGAAATAGTTCGAAATCAGCTTTTTCTCATCGTATTTTGCACTGAAAAAAAAATGATAAAATTTATCACTTTTAATAGAATTAAAAAAAAGTTTAAAAAAAAGAGTCTAATAAAAACGTCAATTTATACACTGTAAAAAAATGGGGTAAGTCAGGCGGTATAGGTGTTAAATATTCGGTGTTAAATTTCAACATCGAAAACGCTGTTAAAATAACACCGCTAAAGGTGTAAATATTTTTTACCGGTGTTAAAATATTCAACTTTGTGAATATTTTTACTTAATCGGTCACTACAGTCAATTAGTGTTTTTATAATTAATTAAATTATTAGTGATTGAAATAGTGGGCGTAAAATTTTGTAATTTTTAAATAAATAATTATTTAAATAAGAAAAGTAAAATTGAAATTTTCTCCAGATAATATTCATTAAATTTATATATTTAATACATTTTTTTTTCTAAATTCTATAAGTGAAAATTTTTTTTAACATCGATATAACACTGGTATTTTAACACCGCCAAACTACACCACCTACACCGTTGTTGTTTCATTTTAACACCGTACAGTGTTAAATTGAGTCCATTTTTTACACCGCTCTAACTCAATTGTATTTTGAGAAGTTACAAAATGGTTTAAAAAAAGTTCGTCATATTGTGTAATGTTTTGAAGTTTAGAATAGTCAACACCTTTTCCTCAAATTTAAAAAAAAAAATATATCGTTGAAAAAAGTCTAAAAAGCGTGAATTTACACGAGATCTTTATAATGTAAGCGTATCATTGATTATAAAAAGTTTTTATTTATTCAATGAAAAAATTTTTAAATAGTATAAAAAAGGGCTGATTTGAGCATGTAAACTGTGTCAAATGGTCAAGAGCATATGATAAAAATTATCAACTTGTAAAAAATAGATGAAAATAAAAAAAAATTTTAACCAAAAGATCTCAAGTTGAAAAATTATCTACTTTATTTTTAGAATTTATAGTCTGATTATTATATACTTTAGTTTTTTGTAAAAAAAAAGTTAACGATAACAGATTTTTATTTATATCAATTAAAAGTTATATTATTATATCACTCATTATTCTACATATTTTTTTTTTTTACATAACACTGATTAAGATTTATAAAAACGGAAGCCACAAATAATAATAAAAAGTTTATTTATCAAACAATAAATTTAAATGATGTGATATTAAAATATGTAAATAAATTTATGAAAAATCAAGTATATTTTATATATGATATAGAAATTTTATTTTTTTATTATAAATATTTAAACGGAGTAAATTGTAGATTTTTTAAATAAAAATTAATAATTAATTATTATCTGTAGTAAGAAATATTAATAAGAAAATCCGGAGCATAATTAGACATCATATTAAAAATGTCATATTAAAATATGAAACGACGATAATTGACACGATTGAGTTACGAAAAAGATGTTTCGAGAATCGTGGGTTAAGTAAAAAATAAATCGATTTTAGATATAATCGATTCTAAATCGCTTATAAATTAAAATTTTTTTTCTAATTATGTCATTGGTCACTATAATTTTTTTTGTATTTTAAAATTTTTACGGTCACCTCTGTTTTTCGAAGTTCCAAGTGCTTACATTTTAAATTTCCATAAATAAACTTTTTCTACATTTTCAGTTACACGGCAATTTAAATTTTATGTCCTTAGCTTTGTCTATAAAATGATATCTATTTAAGTCTTGCACCTAAAGGGTAAAAAATTAATGAAAATAACATGAAATCTTACAAATTTGTAGAGTTTGAAAAGTTGATCTGAGGTCTACAATAATTTGCAGCCGCTTGAAAATTTACATATTTCTATTATTTCATTAATTTTATAGTGCAACAGCTCACCTAGTGCAAAGATGCAAGTATTTTGCATAGTATTCGTTTCCCTTTACTAGAAGAGTGCATAGAAAAGCCCACTATCGGGTTTTATCGCGGTCCGTACTAGAATAAGGTGTAGTCCAAGATAAGGGTACATTAGCATAGCTTTGCTGTTGAGTCCGTTAGGTAATAGGCGTTTTGATCCCCAGATAAAATATACCCGACGTGAATTTATCCCTACACAAAACATCCTCACGAAAAATTTCAAGCATAGGTTTGAATGTTTTATAATTCCACGCACCAAGCTTGTGAAAAAATGGCACATTGCTATATAAAAGACTGTGTCAAAAAAATTGTCTTATTTTTTTCAAAATTATACAAAAAATATTGTTCGAGAAGACGAAAAAAAATACTGCCAAAGTACATTTCGTCTAAGAATATTTTATCATTGATATTTTGTCCCGGGACAAAAATGCATAGAACCGTCCGTAAGTTTGCCAGGCCAAAAATCATCAAATTTACGCGCGAAATTTGAAATTTTTTTTAATTACCCCGCCATTTTGTTAAATTAAAATTTTTTTCTTAGCCCGAGGGCCATGGTACGAAAAATACCTTCTAGTTTAAAAAACTTTTTGTTTTTTTTGATTTCCGGTACTGCGAAGCTCGCTATCATTGCAGCAGGAGGACTTTTTTTGGAGCCTTGGGAGATTGTGAATAATTCGCTGAATTTTGAATTTTTTGGTCCAAAAATTTAATCTTATATTCATTATATATCTACAAATATATCCTTAAAACATTAAAACATTCCATGCAGTGGATTTTTTTAAGGGTCCCCCTTAAAAAAACTACCTTCAAGAAATTTGATCAATAATTTAAATTTATTTTATAATAGTCACCGATTCAAATTCACTCGAAAATATAAATTTTGAAAATTATTTTTTTAAATAAAGTGTACGATAGCATGAAATGTAAAAATTTTGAGTACAATTGTATAATTTTGAAATTAAGCCTATTTTGTATGTTATGTATAAATTTATAAATTATCGATGCTTGCACAAGACCTAATTAAACAAAGTACCATCAATCTGCTGTCACATGATTACCGGAAAACCCCTTTTCAAAGTAATATGTAGAAAATGGAATTTTTTAAAAATTAATGGTGCAATTTTTTGAAATATTTATTTTTTATAATTTATCGTTTCTAAAGAAGCCAAAAATAATTAGACGTCGGCTACTTTAGTATCATAAAAAAAATCATATCAAAATGTTTCCAATGATAATAAATTAGAATAATTTAATTCAATTTATAATTAAGATTACTGTTACTAAATTTTTGAAACTCTAGTTCAAAATTATGGCTCTAATTATTTTTATCATAATTAACATTTTTTTTTCTTTTTTTTTTTTTTTTTGAACTTTGAATTAGGGAGAATAATTTGAAAAAAAAAAAAAAAAAAAAAAAAAATTACTTTGTAGAGGAAAATAAAAATTTTCCGTTTGCTAAAATTGAAAATTTGAATTTTTTTTTTTCATATGAAAAACAAAATTTCAAAAAAATAATTATTGAAATTTAATGATACTGAAGTTAGCCGACGTCTAATAAGTTTTGGACTTTTTTTTAAACGATAAATAATAAAAAAAAAAATATTTGAAAAAATTGCACCTGTAGTTTTTTAAATTTTCTACATGTGCATATTTTTAGTTTTTTTTTTTTTTTTGTAATTTATTTGTTGGAAGAAAAAATCCGAAAATTACTAATTGTCTGCTAACCAGGATAATGAAATTTATAAGAATTTATTAATTATTACAAATTCTTGAGCTGATTCATATTTAAAAATTTATGAAAATAAAAAATTTTAAAATTTATGAACCAGATAAAAATCTCATAAATTTTCATTTATTTATTTATTTCATATATTTTTAGTATAATAAATATTCCACGTCTCAAAAGAATAATAAAATTAAATAACAATAGTTTATAAAAGTGGATGTTAAAGTTTAAACTCAAACATTTACTTAATGCCATTGTTGTACAATTTAAATATAAATAGAAAGAGAAGTAAAAATTTTTACTAGATAATTAAAATTTTTTATAATATAATTTTTGCAGCTAACAATTTATTGACCACTCATCATTTTATTAGCAGTAAATCAGTCAATAAATCCATCATAATTCAAACTTATTGATAAATAATTATTTACTGCTCTAAAGTAATTTAGTAATAACTATGATAATAATTATTATTTTTCTACATGATAAAATAAAATATAAATTAATTAATTAATTAAAATTAATTACCTTCGCTGTTGTATTTCCTACTACTTGACAATCTTTGAAAGCAAGTGATAAAACCACAAGAAATAAAATCATTTTTGAAATTAACGAGTTCCTCTTGGAGTTTATAATTTTTTTTTTTTTAAATTTAATAAATTATAAAAATATTTTATTTAAATATTACGCACTATATATTTTAAATAAAAAAAAATATATATAAATTTATCACAATCATGTTCACTGAAATATATTTTTAACTCTTTGACACTGAAGATCGTTGTGTGATTTTTTAACGATCATTATTACGCGTGTAATCCTTTGAATTAAATCCTTTTGAAATTTTCATTATCACAGGGAGAAAAACTCCCTCTACAATATTTTCATTGCATTATTATTTTGAATGATAAATTTCACAAATTTAACTAATTATATATTTAAATTTAAAAAATTAAAAAACTTAAATGATCATTTAGATTATGACCTATTGCGGTAATGTTTAAATTTTGAATATGTGTAGATTTGATCCAATCGAGGCAAATGCTGCTGAGCAACTGGCACTTGCTACTTGCTATTGGAGCCTTCTGTCTGAGAGCTCTACTCTGCTCAGTTGGTCTTGACAGGGTTTACTGTCCAACAGAGTGGAGAAATGAAGATGGAGAGGAGCGTGTGCGATATCAAAGAAAATAAGTCAGCCGCCGGGATGGGAGAAGAGGAGGTAGACACCCAACGTTTTATATACACTCTCTCAATTTAATGTCTGTACCAATACTCTTTAATTTTTTTTACTTTTTTTTTTTATTTATTATTTTACGTTACTTACATTATATTACTTTTACTATATATACATGTATGTATGTAATACTTTATCTCAAAATAATTTATTTTAAATAAATTTCAATTCCCACCAAAAATTCCTAACAGTATTTTTTTTTTTAATTTTTATTAATAAAAAAAAAATTCAAATATTTTGAAAATTTTTTTTGGAATAAATTTAAATCCATAATTATTTATTAATTTATTTTATGTCATTCATGGGAATTTACTCCAAAATAAAATTTTTTCAACAAATAAATTTTTTGTTTCATTAAAAAAAATACTTTTAGAAACTTTATTGATAATTTTAGTTTATTTTATAATTAAATCAATTTAAATTTTTCTCCGAAGTGAAATTTTGTTTAGAAATTAAATTTTTCTTCATTGAGGGGGGCCACTAGTGTGAAATTTTGAAAAAATCAATTTTTTTTGCATATCTCGATAGTCTAGAGTTTCAAAAATAACACAGTAAAATTTAAAGTGCTTATCTCAAATAGTTTTTTGAGTTGCAGCCATCTGAAGAACAGCTTATCAGTTCTCGAAAATACATTTTTCAAAATTGCTGCGGTCATAACTCGAAGACAAATCATCCGATCAATTTTATTCGAATTGCAGCTTCTTCTATATGTTTCTACATGCCACAAACCTCCAGTTTTCCGATCGAATCAAAAATATAATTTTGCCAGGCCAAAAATCATCAAATTTTCGCGCGAAATTAAAATTTTTTTTTAAAAACTCCGCCTTTTTGTTAAATTTAATTTTTTTTCTTAGCCCGAGGGTCATGGTACAGCAAATACCTTCTAGTTTAAAAAACTTTTTGGTTTTTTTTTATTTCCGGTACTGCGAAGCTCGGTATCATTGCAGCAGGGGTACTTTTTTTTGGAGTCTTGGGAGATTGTGAATAACTCGCTGAATTTTGAATTTTTGGTCCAAAAATTTAATCTTGTATTCAATATATATCCACAAATATGTCCTTAAAACATCAAAACATTCCATGCAGTGGATTTTTTTAAGGGTCCCCCTTAAAAAAACTACCTTTAAGAAATTTGATCAATAATTTAAATTTATTTTATAATAGTCACCAATTCAAATTCACTCGAAAATATAACTTTTGAAAATTATTTTTTCTTTACATTAAAAAAATTTTTAAATCCTTTTAGCGGTAACTTTAGTACAACTACCAGTTATTCATACAAACGAATTGTGTTAGTGATTGTAAAAAAATAAAATAAAAATAAAATAATTAACTGGGCATTCGGACATGGCAACGCGCAGAAATTTACCTGGAATTATATTATTTACTAAAGGTAAAGGTATATAAAAGGTATATTATAAAAAGTTTATGTTTACAGCATAATGGTGGCAGGATCACAGTAGACGAATAGGGAAATCCTGGGTCTGAGAATTACGTATAGAAAAAAAAATAAGAAAAAAAAAGTAACAATAACATCTTGCCGAGACTGTTCGGCGACGACCTGATGTGTTATGTGAGTAGACTATAAGTTAAAATCGTTGAGACGAAAGTTTTCAGATGGATGGAGTGTGACGATTTGAAAGTCGATACTGTAAGAGAAAGATAAAAAGAGTCTAAAGATTTTTGGTTCTCTTCTCTTCTCTTATTATTATTTTTATTTATTTTTTATCCAGACTCTGAAGGTTGTCAAGGCGCTCCCTTCTCTAAACGATAACGATTTCTCAGTAAATAAATTGTTAACTACCAAATATAAATCAATGAAACATCGGATACTTTTGGGTACTCTGGAAATTTTACAGCTGGACAATTATTACACCATTACATATGTATACGATTACTATATTGAAGAGCGAGATGTAAAGAAAATAAAATATTGTGTATTACAAGTCAAAGATAAACGTCGCACAGTCGAACTTGTCTGACGTTTATTGTTATTGTGTCATTATTAATTATCAGTATGACTAATATGTAATAACGATATAAATATTTAAGACATTGTATTGGAAGTGCAACATACAATATGTAAAAGGATGTATTTATATAGAGAGAGATACAGATGTATATATATGTATAGACCCATTTAAAAAAATCGACTATTTTATTTTTTTCAAGGACACGCGCAAAAGTTTTAGTAGGATGTAAGAAGCCTGTTAAAATTTGAGCTCAATATTAAGTACTCCCTGACTGCAATTTTCTATTTCCTATTTAAATAACAAGGGAAAAAATTAATTTTAAGTTTGGAATTTTTTACCTCGGTTAGAAAATTAGGACATATATTTGTAGGGAATTTAACGTTCTACAAAAAAAGTCTCTTATTATTTTTTGATAAATTCGTCTGTTCAAAAGTTATTGGAGCTTAAAGTCAAATTTACAGTGAATTTCGAGATCTTTTTGCTTTTCCAGCGAAACTATCAGAGTTATCAAAAAAGGTCATAGAATTTTTTTTGTAGAAAATTTTATTTCCTACAAATGACCTCTGATAAAATTTTTTCGAATTCCGCATTGTTTTCTAGTTATTTTCATTTTAATGTCAAGATCTTGAAATCGGTCAGAACACTATATTTTTTTTAAGAGCTTGACATTAAAATGGAAATAACTTGAAAATAACGCGGAATTTGTAAAAACTTTATCAGAAACAATTTGTAGGAAATAAAATTGTCTACAAAAAAGATTCTATGACATTTTGTGATAAGTCTGATAGTTCCGGTGAAAAAGTATAGAAATTTCGAAATTTACTATAAATTTGACTTCAAGCTCAAATAACTTCTGAACAGACGAATTTATCAAAAAATAATAAGAGACCTTTTTTGTAGAGCGTTAAATTCCCTAAAAAAACGTACCCTAGTTTTTGTACAATATGCCATTTTCGGAGCATACACTTTCAAACTTAAAATTAATTTTTTGGACTTCTTTCATCCTACTGAAACTTTTGAGTGTGTCCTTGAAAAAAATAAAATAGTCGATTTTTCTGAATCGGTCTAATGTATATGTATATTAATATATAAAAAAGGATTTACAATACGTATAATTGTAAATCACCTGGTGTGGTAAGAGTGGGAGGCTCTCAAAAACGATTCAGAACTGGTTACAGGCATTGGAATGTAGCTTTTAACACGATCCACGGGCTATCCATGTTCGGGAGATCCCGCAGAGTGTTAGATACTCAGTCAGCATCTCATCTACTCATTCTATCTCATCTCTTTCACGCTTAAGTTTAACGAAAATAAGCTAAAGAAATAAAGAAAGGTAGATGTAAATAAAAAAAAATACATTATATATATATATATTTATATATACTTATACTTGGGTATGGGGGTGAGTAAGAAATGAGAACACATCTGCGAGTCCTAGTTTCGTGGCTCGTTAAATTTTAATCGATGCCCTGATTTATTGCACCTGTAACACAGAAGATACAGTCGAATTCCATTAACTCAGACAGTTAGTCTACGAAGGAGTTAAATTTCCTGGAAATTACGAGTTATCGAATGCCCCTTCTCCTTTGAACAATAAATTACACGCATGCGCTCTTACATCATGCGAATGATGCATATATAAATAAACACGGACACGTAGAAATGTATCGCATCGGGTGGGAGAAGGTGTAGTTTTTAGTGGGGTTAAGATTAAGGAGAAGTTCCGACTTAATGGAATTCGACTATACTTGACTAAATTTTTTTATTTAAATTAATTTTGCAACCATTTTTCTCTTCGGGAAAAAATAAATTAGTTCTATATGAATCGAAAACAAGGATTTCTTTGCGCAAAAAATTTTTACTAGACCCAAGAAATTTTTTACATGTCTCAAGAAATTATTTGCATGAGGAATTGAAAACAAAAATTTTCTTGGGGCGAGAAAAAAATTAGCGGAGTGAACGCTGAGTAAATCCAGACTGAATAAGAAACGGTTGTTTATTTATTTAATCAGCTCGGAGTGAAATTCACTCCCAAAAGCAAACTCCATATTTACTTCGTATGCAGAGTGATTTTTTTTAACTCCAGAACTCCGAGTGACAGAGTGAATTTGAGTTGAAATTAAATCCATAATCACTCTGAATTCACTCCCAATTTTTTACAGTGTATAGATCAAAGTCAAAAATAAAATTTTCAAAAGCTGTCATAATTCAAATTTTTTTTCAAACGAAACTTTGAAACCTTATGGAGAAAAAAAAATTAAGATTTGAAAATATTTACAGTACTATCTTAGTAAGTTACGACCTTACACTATTACGAATTTTCTCATTTTTACAACTCGTGCTTAACCCTAAACCACCAAAAAAAATTTTCGAACTAACTGAGACCCTCATATTACATTTCAGTTTCATAGTGTGTGTGTGAGAGTATGTTTATTGTATTTTATAAAATAGCTGATCATTTCATGAGATTTTGAGGGGCAATGTGGACATGCAAAAATTGTAAAAAATATACAATCGATAAATTTTGAGTTAATTTAGTTTATTAGACTTTAAGATAACCCATTCAGCCGTTACTTAAGTTTTGAATTAATATCAGATTTAATATTAATCATAAAACAAATGAATATTTAAAATTTCTAATATTATTTACTTAATAATTATTTTTTTTCTAATAAAACAATCGTTAAAAATTTATTTATTTAAGAAAAAATTTATATGACTCATTATTGCGAGTAAAATTAAATAATAATTATTTATATTGATTTCGAGGAATGAAAAATTAAATGTTACTGATAAATTTTTTTGCCTGCATTTACAGACCCTAACGATCCCTCACACCTACATACCCTTCCTAGCTCCAGGTCAATCAAGACTAATACTTTTATTGGCTCTTAAACTATTACGACGGTCCCAAATCGTCGTAACTTACTAAGGTAGTACTGTACATAAATCTCAAAAGATTTATTGATATCGGTGTGTTACAAAAAATTAGATCTATGTCAATGCAAAGCCAAATATTTTTGCAATAGTGCAAATAAAATTTACTAGAGCAGTCGATGAGAAAAAGCATTTGAAGTTTTTTTTTTTTAATTCTAACGAGTATTTAAATACCGGAATGCTGATTACTTGTAAATTATTTTATTAAGATTGTAATAACTGTACCGTTAAAAAAAAAAAAAAAGTAAATACCATCTGCAATTGCCTCGACTGTTGAATTCAAAAAATTTATTACGAAATAAGAAAAAAAATGAAATACTTGAATTATAATTTAATTAGCGCACTATAAGGAAGAAGTATATAAATATAATTAATGTAAAAAATGTCAATGTGAGCGGCAATAATTAACACGATCGAGTTACGAGAAAGATTGTAAGAGCATCGACGTAATTGTGATAAAAAAATATAAAATTGCAGAGCAAGTCTGGTGTGAGTATCATGTCTTGTGGAGTAAAGTTATGGAGATAGAAGGAGCACGCGGAACTGGAGAAAATACATAAAATGGACATTGGGCCGCGATGATGGTATTTCTGGCCATCGTGTAAAATATACAGAGTAGATATTTTACGTATGTCCATGTGGTTTAACCCACTACCGATCTAAATTAACTTATAGTTACAGCACGAGATATCCTGCTGCTTAATTTATACGAAATGTGAGAGTACGCACTCGACCTCGCAGAATCATATGTGTATATTTACAAAATAATCTATAGGTAGATGCGAAAAGATTAAAATCAGATCTTAGTCATCTTGCAGGTCTGTAAAAATATTTAATCAATTGTTTGTTTGTTTAAATATCACGATCTCTATAATTATATATGAAAAATATATGTTGCAGTTGAGATAAAAAGTACCGATGTTTAAGGGGGGTCACTAGTGTGAAATTTTGGAAAAATCAATTTTTTTTGCAAATTTCGACAGGGTGTAGTTTCAAAAATAACACAGTAAAATTTAAACTGCATCTCGAATAGTTTTTTTGAGTTACAGCCATCCGAGGAGCAGCCGCTTATCGGTTCTCAGAAATACATTTTTAAAAATTGCTGCAGTTATAACTTGAAGACAAACATCGAAAAAACAGAATATTAAAAATTAATAAATAATAGTAAAAAGTGGAACGTTATCAATAATTAGTACACGGAGAGAAAATTATGGTAACAGTTACAATATATTATGGGAATGGTTCCCATACTGCATGGTAACCGGTTTTTTGAAATTTTGATTATAGGAACGGCACCCATATATATTATGGTAATTATTCCTATAATTATGGGTATAATTCCCATATGGTATCGGAATAGTTCCTATGGAATTATGGTAATCGTTACAATAATATTATGGTAATCATTACCATAATATTATGGGAATAGTTACCATAATATTATGGGAATGGTTACCATAATATTATAGGAACCGTTACAATGTGGTTATAGGATTGGTTCCTATTTGCTTGTGGGAACTATTCTTATGAGTATGGTAATCATTACCATGATTCTTTCACATGCGATATGGAAACTGTTACCATAATGATAGGAATTGTTCCCATACTTATGGAAACTTTCCCAAAAAGTATGGGTCTATATCCCATAATCCCAAGTAATCATTACCATAACGGTATGGGATGATATTTCATAAACGTACTAGGAACAGTTACTATAATTTTTTCTCCGTGTACTATTATGTGCTTAATGCAAAGTTGTTTACTAATTTTTGTAGATTCCTAAAAAGTAATATCAATTATTTCAAAAAGTAAGTAACTATTAATATTTTTAGGTATAATACGTGAGTTATTAGTGAAGGTTAATTAATTTATGACAATCTATTAAAAAGTAATGATTGGTCTAATTAAGAATTGGTATCTTAGATACTGATTTTTCCAGCCGAAAATTGAAAAAGTTACAAACTTTTATTTTATAAATTCGATGTCACTGATCAATTATTAGCTTAAAATATTATTCATTCATATAAATTAATTTACAATATACATAAATCGAATAAGTGATAAATAATAAAATGAAAAATTAGTATACTAGATATTGATTTTTTGCTCATAAAAGTACCGAAAATTTTTAACTCTTATTTTATAAATTCTATCCCATTGGCTAATAATTAATATAAAATGACAATTATTCATTATTATAAATTAATTTATTATATACATATATCGAATAAGTGGTAAACAATAAAATGAAAAATTCGTATACTAGATCTTTACATATTAATATGTACGTTTACTAATTTTTCGATTCCTCTATTTTTTATTTTTCTATGTTTATTTGAATAGTAATAACTGTGGATACCAATTTATCGATTCTTTTTCATATTAATTTTGATATACGAAATCACAAATTTTGCTCTTCTATATGTATCAAATTTTAATATAAATAATAGCCATTTTGTAATATATAATGATCCTGGTTTGATATTAGTATCGAATATACTAATTTTAAGTCGAAAATAAACTACAAACTATTAAAATTTTGAGCACCATTTTTTTCCGTGAATGATCCGATCGATTTGATTCGAATTGCAGCTTCTTTTATATGTTTTTACGTACCACGAACCTCCAGTTTTCCGATCGAATCAAAAATGTAATTTTGCCAGGCCAAAAATCATCAAATTTTCGCGGGAAATTTGAAATTTTGTTAAATTAAAATTTTTTTCTTAGCCCGAGGGCCATGGTACGAAAAATACCTTCTAGTTTAAAAAACTTTTTGGTTTTTTTTTATTTCCGGTACTGCAAAGCTCGCTATCATTGCAGCAGGGGGACTTTTTTTTGGAGCCTTGGGAGATTGTGAATAACTCATTGAATTTTGAATTTTTTGGTCCAAAAATTGAATCTTGTATTCATTATATATCCACAAATATATGCTTAAAACATTAAAATTCCATACAGTAGTTTTCTTTAAAAAAATTCCCAAAAATAATCTTTTTTCAGGCGGTCACACTAGTGGTCCCTCTTACATAAAAAATAAATTTATTTATATTTGTATTTTAATATATATTTAAAATTCGATGATTTAAAATATATGATACAATAAATACGAAGATATCTTTAACAGGGTCTGGTTGTTCATCAATTGGACAGCAAAACCTGGGCACACCTGTTCAGTCAGGTATGCGGAGGGTTTACCGTCGTCCATCGTCCGTCTTGTTTTCATCCAACAAGATTCAGTAGTTTTTTTTTTATTTTGCCAATTTTACATTCTCAAAAATACATTAAATATAAAGACTTAAAAGTGTCGTAGCAAAAGAGTTTACACGGACTTAACACTCGTTTTCTATTCATCAAAATTGAATATCGTCGGAGCAGAGTTTGAAAAAAAAAAAAAAAAAAAAAAAAAATAAATAAAAGTCTATATTTAGAGGAAAAAAAAGTATAACTAAAGTGGAATGAAAGACGGATCATAATGATGAGAACAATAATTTAACAGGGCCCGAACTAAAACGGTTTCGTTTTGTGTCGGAATAAGAAAAACTAAAAAGAATAATAAAAAAGAATAAAAAAAAAAAAAAATGAGAGGATAGCTGCCGCGACAGGGGTCTGCCCAGGTGGATCTAAGACGGTGAAGATGGAAAGACCCTGGTACACTAGTGAAGCCAGACAATAGGACGCCAGAAGATGTTTCTTATTCTTTCTTACCTGTATTGTCTTTCTCACTCGACAATTCCCCCTTAAAGTTGTTCAGACCTTTATACTCAACTTCTTCTTCTTCTTCTTGGTCTTGGTTCTTGATTCTTGGACCTTGCCTCGAAAACTTGAGAGCCGCGCCGTGTTCAACTCACCGCGTGAAACCATAATTTACGGGTCGTGTTTACGTACGTGGGCATACACCAACCGATTCCATACGCCATGGGGCTACTTTCCTTCACGTACAAGCTGCCTTATAAGCTAAATCCCGCTTTGTACGGAAAAAGTCTCGTGAGGGTTAAGTTAAGTATCCGTGTGACCTGTTCCCTACTTATGGTCTGCACAGGTGTGCACTGACTATTTTATTTATTTATTTTTTTTATCAATCTTTTTTATCCTTCTCTCGTACGCGGCTTTAATCTTTATATCTATCACAATATATATAAATATATATTTCATTTAGTTTGGAGTATTTACGGATTTATTTATTTATCGCTTTTGGCAATTTAAAAAATTTTACAAGTCATTTGCGTTATCATGGTGCGAATAACAAAAAAAAAAATAAATATGAACAATAGAGTTTAATTATTAGACTCAGCTTTCAGTCTATTTTCCATTTCTACGCGAATTTACTTCTTGAAATGCGAATGACATTGCGTAATTACATGAAATATTAATTAAGTTGAATTGTGATTTGTATCGATAAACAAATTTTGAGGTTACGCTTGTAGTTTTATTTTTACACGTGATAATAATCTTAAGATTTGTCATCCGTCTAATTGGACATGTCCTAATTTTTTAAATTCTCCAGGCAACCATTTTTTGTTAAATATCCGGGTTTTTAATTTGTTATGTCTGGAGTTTAAAAAAAATTACTAGGCGACCCTAGATTATTTATTTATTTATTTAACGCTTTCCGCAATTTACAAAATTTTACAATATTCATTCGCGTTATCACAGTGCGAATAAAAGAAAAGAAAAACTAAAAAAAGAAATAAAAAATGATCCAAAGAAAAGAAATAAACATGAACAGTCATAGAGTTTAATTATTGGGCTCAGTTTTCACTCTATTTTCCATTTCCACTCGAATTTACTTCTTGAATACATGTAGAGACCCAGCAAAAAAATTTACCGATTTTAAGTAGTCATTTAAAAATTATATTTCTGCACAGAAAAAATTGATTTCTTGGCGCTAAAAATCTTTATTCGCGCCAAGAAAACTTTTACTTGCTCTATGAAATTTTTTGTATTATGAATTAAAAACGAAAATTTTTTCGTTTTAATAAAATTTTCGTTTTCATTTCATGATGAAAAATTTTTCTTACGCCAAGAAATCAATTTTTTCTGTAGGACCGTTTTGTATAAATGACTTATTGGAGTATGAAATTTCTTAAAGTCTATTTTCCCTAAGGTTCTTATTCGAGAAATTGAACTTGACATCCGACAAAATTTCTGGAGAATCAATCAAGTTATTTATTGTCTTAAAAAAAAATTTTAATTAATATTTAAAATTAATATTAATTATATAAATATCTCTTACAAACTTTGTCTTTAATTTATTAATAAAAAATTATTTTATATTTATATTTAATTTTACATAATAAATATATACTTTTATATAAAATAATGTCGATTGTAGTATTTAAAATAATAATACATAATTTTTTTTATTTTTCAAAATTTTAAACAAAGTAAAAATTAAAAGAAGAAATTAAAGTCTCAGAAAAAAAAAATTTACGGGATTATCCCAGACAATACTTTATATTTTGTTTAAATATATGAGTGAAAGTATTATCAAACAGAGTATTACTAAATAATTACTAACCAATTAATAGTTTTATTATGATATAAATCAGACGGTTATGGCTTTCACGGAATTTTTCACTCTTATTATCTCTTAAAATAATCGATTATCTAAATCGGCCATCAAATAAAATATTTTTGATCAGAAAGTAAACTAACTAATTCGTCAAAACACTTATTAACTAAGCTTGTGGATATTTACTCAACAATAATCAAATAAATCTACGATATTCTGATAAAAAATGATTATTTTATTTTTACTTAATTTATAAAATATAAATACTTAGTGTTAATGAACTTACTGTTAGTGATAACCAGATAAAAAAATTGTTTAGATTAAAACTTAAATTTTTCAAATCTCTGCCAAGATTTTATTCAGTTAAAAAATATAAATTTTAAATATCAACTTTACAGATCAACTCACCTGCGCTGGTATTTTTGTAAACTACACGATATCTGTAAAAACAATAGATTTTACTTTATTTTGAATATTTTTATTAAAAAGTTATTATTCTTTTAAGAATAAAATAAATTATTTCTTAGTTAAAATCTTAATCTTTTAAATTAAATTAACTTTTAAAAAACAATTTATATAATTAACAAGTTTTCGTTTATTTTTTCTATGTATTAATAGTAATAGTAATAATTATATAGATACAAAAAAATTAGTCATGTACATTCTCTCTTTGAAATTTATAGTCGAAACACATAATAATTACACGATTATACGTTTTTTTTTTTTTTTTTTTTTTTGCTGTCATCAAATTCTATGATAGTTCACCTGAAGATCGGAACATTTTTCGCGCAACGAAAATTTAAAAAATTTATGCAATTTGACGCAAAGGGAAAGGGGTCTGATACGAACAAAAGAGGGTATTTTTATAATTTTTTTTTTAGAGTACTTTCTTTATTAAAATTTTTAAAATTTGTGACATTATTAAGCATCATTTCAAGAATATTCTGCGAAATTTTCATAAAAAAATATTTAAAAATAAGCCTGTGGTAGTGGGGAGAGACGAGTCACCTTAAACAAAGTCTCTATGCCGTAGGCAGGATAACTCATGACTGCTTCACCTGAATTCAAAAACCCAAAAAGATTTTTTTAGTACATAAGTTTATCTTAGATTTGAACGAAGGATTTTTTTTCAATAACTACTTTTTTTTTAATTAAACAAAAGGAGCAATTTTTGGCAAAAATCAGAGTTTTTTGATTGCTCCTTTACGAAAAATTCAAAAATGAATATTTTGTTTGTTCCTTCGTTCAAATCTAAGATAGACATATGTACTAAAGGAATCTTTATTTTTTTGACTTCAGATGCAGTCATGAGTTATCCTGCCTCGCATGGAGACTTTTTTTAAATGACTCGTCTCTCCCCACTACCACAGGCTTATTTTTCAATATTTTTTTATGAAAATTTAGCAGAACATTTTTGAAATGATGCTTAATAATGTCACAAATTTTAAGAATTTTAATAAAGAAGGTACTCTGAAAAAAGAAAAATCACAAAAATATCCTCTTTTTTTTGTATCAAACCCCTTTCCCCCTTAAGAAGTAGTTGGGGAAAGCCTGCAATTTTCGGCTGATCAGCGAAACACCAGAAATCTGGATCCAGTAAATTTTTTACTTATCATTTTCGTACCACGAAAAACCTTCCAATCTTCAGGTACATGACAGTTTAGAACTCATGAGCCTCTAGGATAATATTACTCCCCTCCGATCTTCACTGGTGGCATAAGAGGAACTACGAACATTATTCCTTGTCGCATCAGAGTTTGGGATATGCCTTGAGACTGCAGTGTTATTTGGATATCGCATTCTTCTAAAAGTATTCATTGGTCTTCTCAACGTATCACTTATCCGCTGAGCAGGTGGTTTTTTTGGATTACTAGATGGCGTATGTACGGCGCAACATTTTATGAAAAGCCCCATAAAAATAATGAAAGCTATTCCCATTAGTAAAACTGCCCACCAATACTCCGTTACCCACTGGGCTACAGTCAAAAGCGTCTCTTTGTTGAACAGAAGGTTTTTTAGCCGAGCCAATGGACCTTCAGCATCAACAGCACGGCATTTAAGGAACACATCACAGTAGCCTTGAAAATTATCACAGGGAGAGCCTGGACGAAGGCTTATGCCGCCTTCTGGTAAACCAACATTCTGTGCAAATTCACTTGTGCTTTGGCAAGTCGACAAGTCGGTTCCATTTTGGCAGGCTAGTTCACACAATTTTCTTTTGTCAATATTAGGAATAATATTACTGGTCAAAAAGCACTCAGTTAGATTCCATATCAGACAAATTGATCCAGTGCATTCGCCATTTATGCAGAGCTGTGTCCCTTCATTGCACCGAGTCTTATTTGCTCGAGGCAAAGACGGAGGACACTCTGATGTCATACCATTGCATGTAGAGTTGTAACTACACTCTGATTCCACTTTGCATTCCATTCTAGCAGACAATGGAATGAATTGACAAGTTTCACTTGAGCAACAAGGACCCTGACTCGGGCTGCACTGGGTTCCAATTCTTCGGCTGCATCCTTTCGCGGTCTCATTTTGACTCTTATCGTAATCAGATACCTGACGAGGGTAACAACATTTGTCCGTACATTCGACGTAATCATAACCGCAGTCGCATTCTTCACCTGCTTCGACTATTTTATTCCCACAGAATGCACCTGCGGATGCAGTGAAACAGTTGCGTTTCTGGTTGCTCTCCATAGCATCGAGAACATTACTGATGTTTCCGATACTGCACTTTGAAAATTTACTGTTATTCGGGCGATCGCCGCTGGTAGCTGAGGCAAACATTATGTAGTTTCCATGCAGGCCTCCAGGTCTACACTCTGGAGGGAAGTCGTGCGGGGATCCAAAGTTGTGCCCGATTTCATGAGCTAGAGTTAGTTGCGATACTTTCGGTGGAACCCGACTGTTATAATTAACGAAAGTTATGATTCCGGTATTTAATGATCTTTTGGTAGACTGATACATCCCTTCAATGGTTTCAGTATAAGTTTTATATTTTTCGCATATTCCTCCAGATGCACCGGATGCGGATGCCACCCAGGCCAGTCCAAGTGTACCACCAGTAAAATCTCGGTAAGTAAAAACGTAAGCGAGACAAAAGTCTTCATGATTGCCCAGGGAATGTTGGTTCAAAAAATTACTCACGTCAATATTTTCCATACAAAACACGTTGGGTTTTGACTCAAGCGGATGTGAACATGCGGTATCGTTATCAATCTTTATTCTCTGTACTTCAAATTTGATGTTACGGTGTTCACTTTTACCATCAAATCTAGTGTCCCTGTAAATATAATTAACGGCAGTGACATGGTGAGCTATCAGAGACAGGATTTCTTCTCGTGTTTTCTCAGCGTCGCGCTGCAGGTGTTCGGAAATATGCCGCCAAATAAATGGATCTGTTTGAATAAAGAGAGAACACGTGTTTCTGTTTTCTTCTTTAGGTCGGGTTGCTCGTGTGCTTCGACGATGATTTAAAATGTTCGCTTCTTTAGTGTATTTGTGACTGGGGCTCTCCCACTTTTCACTGGATCCAATATTGCCGTTGGTATTTTTCGTAAAATTTTTATGCGGCACCGAAGCTGATGACGGATACGGAAATGCACCTTCTGCGGAATTCTGTACTTTTGACATCCAATCAGCGATTTCTTCAGTGATACCACAGCCACTGGAGTCTCCCTTTCTTATGTTCGCATACGGGTCCACGACATCGTTCTCGTGGTATATAACTGAATGCAATGACTCATTAATAGCATGATGAGGGAAATAATAGTGAGCTCTTTCAACATACCAGGCACCCGAATTAGATGAAACGATTTTACCATGAAAAACTCCATCGCTGATGCTACCAAAGACGTAACTGTTTGACTCGCCTACAAGATGTCCCTCGTAGATGTGCGATGAATCAATATCTTCGATTTCCCCCGAGGGACCTTCGATCACGAGGTTGTCACTGAATGTACTCAGGTCTCTCTTCAAACGAATGTGAAAATTTCTGCTGTGAGCATTGAAGTTAATGCTGATGACGTTGTTCTGCGTGACAGATCTTTTGGCCCGCAGATGACTTTGGTGAATTTTTTCCGTGGAATACGACAGCGGCTCGTAATGACGGATGTATTCGTTAAGATGACGAATACTTTCAATCCATGGTATGAATAATATCAAGTGAATGATTACCTGGAAGGCTTTATTTATGATTTTATTAACTTTCATTTTTAAATATCGTTATATTTCACTTCACTACACTTTTAAATAAATAATAAAATTAATTTGACAGTTAGATCATTAAATATATATTTTATTATTATTTATCACAGTCAAATTACCAAATTATCAGTCAATTCGTCATACATTTTAAATTTTTATTATTATAATCCACTAATTTTAATTTTTCACCTCGAATTCCCATTTTGGCGCACAAATTTAAAAACAAAGAATACAATTTATGTATTAGAATTATTTATTATATTAATTTTATAAATATATCGATTTCTATGGGGTCAGTCTCTGTCATATAGAAACAATATAAAGTATGACACATATCAAAACTGCTCGGAGACCATTTACACAGACATCAATTGCACTTAATATTTTATTGCACTGATTTTATTACTATTTTATTAATTTTATAAATATATTTATATCCGATTGGATTTATATATTTATATATAACTGTATTAATGTATTTTCATTTAATTACAATCAATGCAATATATTTATGTATTTAATTGCATCTGTACAGTGTTTCTGTGTGATAGAGGCCGACCTCTACCGTGTAAACAAAAAAAGTTCCAAAGACTCGGATTTAAAAATTCAAATTTTTAAATAATTTTCAAGTTCACTGAATTAAAAACTAGAAAACTTGGGTGGTTAAAAATTTTTGTAAACGTTTTTCGGAATTTATATAAACTTTTGTAATGTTTTAGAAAAAATTTTTGACTCCTGCATTTAAAGTTCAATATTCGAACGTCGTGTGGCGCGAGTTCACTAGACCTTTCTCTTATAATTTACTAAGCTATAGAACTATGCATGAAAAATCAGCTGTTTCTTCATAACTTTACTGAACTGATAAATAATTTGCTATAGGAATTATATAGAAATCTGGGAGCTACTGTCGTTCACAAGAGATAGAGATAATTTCCAAGTATCCTCTTGTCACTTTGTTTATATACACGCGCACATGGAACTGAAAAATAAACTAAAAGAAAAATACTTTTTTGTATTTATTATTATTTGTAAAAATTGATGTCAATGAATTTAAAAATAAAATTTAAAATAAGTTAATGCACAAATATATTAAATGCACCCTCGTAAAATTTAAATTTTTTATGAAATATTTTTCTTTTTAAATTTAAATTCTTGCAATTTAATTTTAAACTGAGTCGCTAAAAAAAATATTGTTCAATACTTCTGATTAAAATGAGAAATTCGGTAACGGATTGTCAACACTAGGTTATGTTACATTATCACTTATATTTATCTTGGTGAGAATGCGTCAGAATTCGAACGCAAACTTATCGCCGATGCAAACAAACTGCAAATCCTCTATTGAAAATTTCAATTTTAGTTCTTCGTAATAATTTTAAAAAAATAAATGTGCAGGAAATTTAAAAATATAACCTTTTGGGAAAAATTTTTATGAACCTGAAGTTAGTAGACAATTAATAATTTTCGGATGTTTTTTACAATAAATCAATTTTAAAAAAATATGCACATGTAGAAAATTAAATAAAATATAGATGCAATTTTTTAAAATATCGTTTTTTTTATAATTTATAGTTTTGAAAAAAACAAAAAAATATAAGAGGCTAAATTCAGTATCATAAAATTTTTTACTGAGTTTCTGAAGTATTTAAAATTTTTTTTTTATCAAGACAAAAATATTTAAATAAATTTTGTGAAAATGTTATAAAAAATTTCAGATAGCATAAAAACAAATCAGCGAAATAAAACTTTTTGTTACCAAAACAGAAATTTATAAAAAAAGTATTTTAAACCTGGAAGTTTCTTAAGCAAAAAATTTTTTATTTGCACATTTTAACAAATAGTTATTTAAAATTTTTCCGAGAATTTTAATCTTCAATAAATGTATCAATAATTTTTAATTAAAGTGTATCAGAAAATGTTCTCAATTACACAGCTCGATAACAGTAAATATCATTATTTGAATACTATCATATCTATATTGCAAAAAAATTATATGAGTTTAAGTTTATATCAAATGATATGAGTAATTATTTATAAAGAAACAGTTCCTAGTAAATTTTAAATTCGTCGAATCGTCTTGTCATCTCTACTTTATTACTTTTCAATCGCAAAAATTTGCTGTAGATAATAAAGTAATTTAATTTTATCAATAGTATTTACGACTTTGATATTATTTATAAATATATATGTATATATTACTACTAATACTTTGAAATAAGTAAAATAATTTTTTGACAAACTAAAAATTTTTATGACAATGATATTGAATATATTAATGTTTATATATACTAGCAATAATAATTTAAACCCGGTTTGAAAAACTGGCCCTTAATGATAACAAATAAAAAAAATAAATAGTAAATAATTTTAAATGATTTTTTTTATTGTAAATACTCATGTAATTACACAATTATAGGAGTTGGTTGAGGTGCATCTTTAGCAGTTTTAATTTCAGAGCTTGGTTGTTGATGAATGACCTCTTCTTTTGGTTCAACAACATTGACATTATCAGGCAATGGCTTCTTAGGTCCAATTTTGCCATTTGGATCCCATGGCAACATGATTTTAACTTTGATTCCTAGCACTCCTTGTCTGAGAAGTACGTGACGAGTTGCGGTATCGACGTAATCGGCGGTGGGTTCACCAGAGTGAATCATCAATCCGTCAACGAATTTCATGCTCTTGGCACGTTGACCTCTCAATTTACCACTGACTACTACTTCGCATCCTTTAGCACCAGATTCCATGATGAAACGAAGGACACCATAGCAAGCTCTGAAATATAAATATAATTAGAATAAAAATAATTTATATTTATTTATTTATAAGAAAATAAAATGAAAAATAGTACCTTCTGACAGCAAGACCTCCAATCAACTTGTAACGAAGTGATTCAGCTTGAGCGATGGCGCAAAGACCACGGGTAGCAACTTTTTCAGCGTACAATTCAACAGTTTGATCTTTGAAGTTGAATCTTTTTTGAACGACAGAAGTCAACTCGCGGATTCTACGTCCTTTTTCACCGAGTACACTCTGGGTGTGAGTTGCCATGAGAATAATCTCGGTACGAGTTGGTGTAACTCGTACTTCGACTCCAGAATATCCATCTTCGGCGAGCTCACGAGTCAGAAACTCATTCAATTCAGCTTTAAAAACTCCATCTCCAACGAACTGTCGATAAAATACTTTTATTAATTTTTTATCAAATTTAAAAGTCACATCTTATAACTAGACTTTGAGAAATTTCATACTCCAATAAGTCATTTATACAAAACGGTCCTACAGAAAAAATTGATTTCTTGGCGTAAGAAAAATTTTTCATCATGAAATGAAAACAAAAATTTTATTAAAACGAAAAAATTTTCGTTTTTAATTCATAATACAAAAAATTTCATAGAGCAAGTAAAAGTTTTCTTGGCGCGAATAAACATTTTTAGCGCTAAGAAATCAATTTTTTCTGTGCAGAAATATAATTTTTAAATGACTACTTAAAATCGGTAAATTTTTTTGCTGGGTCTCTACATGTATTCAAGAAGTAAATTCGAGTGGAAATGGAAAATAGAGTGAAAACTGAGGCCAATAATTAAACTCTATGACTGTTCATGTTTATTTCTTTTCTTTGGATCATTTTTTATTTCTTTTTTTAGTTTTTCTTTTCTTTTATTCGCACTGTGATAACGCGAATGAATATTGTAAAATTTTGTAAATTGCGGAAAGCGTTAAATAAATAAATAAATAATCTAGGGTCGCCTAGTTATTTTTTTTTAACTCCAGACATAACAAATTAAAAACCCGGATATTTAACAAAAAATGGTTGCCTGGAGAATTAAAAAAATTAGGACATGTCCAATTAGACGGATGACAAATCTTAAGATTATTATCACGTGTAAAAATAAAACTACAAGCGTAACCTCAAAATTTGTTTATCGATACAAATCACAATTCAACTTAATTAATATTTCATGTAATTACGCAGTTTCATTACGTAATTAAATTAAATGAATTTAAAAATATGATATTGTTTATTGATAAATATTATTTTTCAAACAACAAATACTACTGACACATCAATCACTAACCGAAGACGGTGTAATTAATCACTTGTAATCCGGGTGTATAAACAAATTTTAATAACTTAATTATAAAAAAATTAAAGATTAACATTTGTTAATTATTTATTAAAAAGTATTTTTTTAAAAAATTCACTTAAAACTTCAATATTTTACAAACCTTGCGTTTTTTCGAGATCGACCGTACAGCCGCCATTGTGTAGAAAGAAAGAACGTTCACTCTATACCTCGAAATTCTACCAAACGACGGAAGTTGTGGAATCTAGAGACATTTTCACAACTAATTTAAATATAAATTTATAATTACATCTACTTTATTATTAATTTAAATTGTTTTAAATATTTACGGAATTCAATTAACATTAATTACGATATTATTTTTAAAACTTAAACTATTTTTTTTAAATATAATTATTGGAAACAATCTAAATGTAAAATGGCGCGAAAAGTGACCAATCAAAAGTATCAATTTAAATTAATGTTTAAATGTGTAAAAAATAACTTTACAGGCCAAGTTTATGAAAATCAAAGGGGTATCTTACTCTATAAAATATTTTTATTGATAAATCTAAGAGGAAATGTATCAAATTTGAAAAAACAAATTTTTTTTATTCAATGGAATTTCGTTTTTTATTATAAACAGGTCAACATTCGTTGTTGAGAATAAAAATGAACGAATCTATGATTTAAGTTTGAGCAGACTCTTATTTTTACTGAAAAAAATTTTATGATATTAAAATTAGTCGACGTTCAATAATTTTTGGATTTTTTTCAAAACTGTAAATTATAAAAAAATTGTATCTAGTTTTTTTTAATTTTCTGAGAAGGCGTTCTGAAAAGGGTAAGCAGCTGTAACTTAGCAGCAGATTGTGCAAGTGCAGCGTAATAGCAGCACGTTTTTTGCAAGAAACATTTGCGTGTATTTTTTTTAAATATTTTAGATATTTCTAACATATTCTGCTGGCATTTTATTTTGATTTACGATTTTTAATTTTTCACCCATTTTTAATAAGTTATTTTTCGAATATTTATATTTATCGCGCAAGTAATAAGGATAATTAGTAAATTATTGATGAAAATAACAAATTTCAAGCCTACGTTATAGTCTACTTAATATAATTATTGGCACAAATAAATTTTAATAAAAGTATTAAATTTCAATTTTGAAATTTCGCGCCAAGATAGCGCTACCGGGCGGCGCTGTATTCGACGTTCAAATTTTTGCTTAAGTGGGGGCAATCGAATGGTTGCAGAATCGATTGTTTTGTATCAACTGGCGATCCAATAGCGGCAGTCAGTATCGCCGGCAATGGCAGTAGTAGTCCAGATCCTTCTTTACGTTTAAATAGAAACACAGTATTGCAGTTAATTCGCGGCATTATCCATTAAATTTATTGTTCATAGTCATTGTTTAATTAAAATGTGCAGTGTTTGTAAAGTTTAAATTGTGCAAAGTGTCTGTGGTTTCGTTAGGTGTTGAGTGTTCAGTGCTAGTGTAAAGTGTTGCGAATTGCTGATGCTGATAACTTCCAAGTTCCTGAGCAAAATCATCTGGCATCGTCTGGTGGGAAATAGCAGTTAAGTGACGTTTTTTTAGCTGCAATACACTTGGAGCAATTTAAATTAAATCTCCAAGTGTATAAGGATACCCTTCTGCGTATTATTTCCCCACCAAGGTTTGTTCAAACACTCAAGTGTTTTTTTTTTAACTTTTCAAATATTTTTCTGTCATATTCTACCGCCATTTTATTTCAACGTACGATTTTTAATTTTTCTCCCATTTCTTATAATTTATTTTTCAAATATACGCTACACCTAAGTAACGTGCTCGCAGCACATTTTCGAATGCATCCTAAATGTGCATATCTTTAGTTTTATTTATTTTTTTTTTTTTTTTAAATTGATTTGTAGGAAAAAACTTTGAAAATTGTTCATTGTCTACAAACTTCAGAATCATAATTTTTTTTTAATTTAAAAAAAAATTAATCGAAGTTAACAAGTTAAAATCAGGTATAAATATCATTATAGATGAACTTATTTATACAGGTTTATTTTTTCATAACTTTACATTCTCAAGTCATTGATGTCTTGAGGGGGTATTTTGGTCTAGAAACTGAAATTAACGCCCTTGTTATCGAAACCACTGTATTCGATACAGTTGCCATGATATCCCTTTTAAAAGAAACGATTTCAAACAATTCAAAACGATTCAATTTTACCGCTATATAGATAAACATTCATCATTGAGTGAGTCCTTTTGTTTAATCAAAAATCTTAAGTTTTAATAGACCAATTTACCTGAAAATTAGCACAAGCCGTCTTAATAGTATTAAAATTTGTCGGGCGTAGGCATTTTACAAAAAAATTTTTTGTTTACTATTTTTTAAAAATGTAATGATGAATTTTGATTCAGAAATAGTTATTTTATTAAGTTCTTATATATTATGTATAAAATTGATATATTTATAATTCTATAGAAACTTAATTATTACAAATAAAAAAATATAAGTAGTTGCCAATATAAAGTAATAAATAACAAAATATTTTTCTTGAAAGATCAACTTATAAACAGACAATATTTTAAAAAATATCATAAAACTATGCGACTTATTTCAAGTATGCATCTAGTATTTTATGTATGTTTTTATGGTCATTATTAACAATATCGCAATTGCATGAGCATGATAATATAAAAATTTATTTCAAACAAAAAAAATTTTTTAAAAAGATTTGGTATAATATTTTATATATAACATTTTTATAACATCTTTATTAATATTTAAAGTTGAAGAATAATCGGAAGATTAAAAATTAAAAATATTTTAAGGGTGGGCAGACACGAAAAAATTTTTGTGTTTCTGCAAAGAAAAAACTCAAGGGAAAAATTTTATGTTAAATATTTGTGTGTTAATTTAACATATTGCTTTTCTCGTGTAAAAAAAAATTCTTTTTGAAGAAGTTTGACATTTTGAACTTATAAATTTCAGACAGATTAGAATTTCGAGTGGAACTTTTTTTGAACTTTTATAATTTTCATAGTAAAAAAAAAAGTTTACCAAAGAATTTTATCCTTCTAAATAGTTATGCCACTCGAATGATGAAAATTTTTTTCGAAAAAATTTGTGTTGCACTTTTGTGCTGCAGTAACAATTGATTAATAAATTAAAAGAAAATTCAAATTCAAAAATTCAGTTCGTATGGCCCAGCCTTAAAAGTATAAGTATTTTTTGTTTTTCCTTGATTTTATATTATATAATAATAGAGATATTCAAACATCTAATTAAACTCGTTAAAAAAATTAAATGACCTCATAGTATCTACTGGGAAATTCAAATTTATAAATGAACTTTCTTTAAATATTTAAATATTTTTGAACTTTGCAAGTAATTTTTACATATGTATTATCTAATATAAAAATATTAACTGAGTTAATATTTTTTACGACGATAATAAATTCATTGAAAATTTTACTGGTGTAGATTTAAAAATTTTTAATTTATCCTAAAATTTATAAAATTGTTCGCTTTGTCGTTAATGTTAATTTTTATTTTTATTACTGAAGATCCAATGTTGATCACCTCACATCTTTAGAAGGAAACGCATGTACAATATCCCAGCTGATTGATGTAGCGTCCGACTTCATACATAAATCCATTATTATTTGTGCGTATTTATTTGCTCGTTTCACTCCTAAGCATGTACCGGTAGCAATATTGTAGATGGGTGTACCAGTCTAAAATATGAAAGTTTTAATTAAAGCAAAATAAAATTAGAAATTATTTTATTATTCGTTAATTTTTAATAAAGAAATTCTTA
Source organism: Microplitis demolitor (assembly GCF_026212275.2). Taxonomy (NCBI): domain Eukaryota; kingdom Metazoa; phylum Arthropoda; class Insecta; order Hymenoptera; family Braconidae; genus Microplitis; species Microplitis demolitor. The sequence goes on along the minus strand of NC_068549.1, from coordinate 4,966,193 downwards.
GTTAATTTTTCATAAACACAACGTCTGGTCAAGGAGACGTAGTGCAGGTTAACCCTCCGTTCGTTGAATAATCAGGATATGTTAGAAAGTACTGCTAATAAAAGGTTTCTTATATGGCAAGCCCATGGGTACTTTTCGCAATTAGTCGATGGATTAGAATATCTTCATAGCAAAAGAATTATCCATAAAGATATTAAACCAAGGAATTTGTTATTAAGTCTCGATGGAACTTTAAAAATTAGTGACTTTGGTGTTGCGGAGGTATAAATTTTTAAAAATTATATTATACTGTAAAAAATTTTGGTGTAAAAATCGCCCTGAGAATTTTACACGGCCGTGAAGTGTGAAATGACGGTGTAAAAAATCCTCGGTGTAAATTATCTGTGTAATTTTAACACGGTGTAATCTACTTTTTTACACCACTCCGTGTTACTCGTTATAATTTTGAACCCTCCGTAGGTCGCGCGGTCTCGCCGACCTTCGTTCGTCGCGCCGCGGCGTTCCGCCACCATGTATTTAATATTTCGGTGTTGCCAAGTATCATAACTATGATTTTTAAAAATTAAAACCACACAAGCTTATACGACTAGACAATTGTCATTTTTTAAATAATTTCTTTACTGTAATAAAAATTTTGTATTAAATAAAAATATTAAAGAAAGAGATGAATTAAATGAACTGGAAATTAGTCGCTGGTGGTAACTGGCAACATTGCGCAGAAAATCTGAACAAATTAAACCCCGAGTTTACTCGCGTCAGCGGCAATTCACCGCTTCTCAGCTTTTCTAACAAAAAAAATTATTTTTTTAATATTTAAAATATCGTAAAAATAATTATCATTGATTCATTCGATACTAAAAAGTACAGTAGAAGAACTCATAAAATTTAAAAAGACTAGGAAATTTATTTTCTTTTTAAATAATCTTTTAATAAAAAATTGCGGCGCTGCGCTCATAGCGCAACTGACGAAGAGTTCATTTCTTTTAATATCCCTATTAAAAAAATTTTTTTTTTTATCGCATTTTCAGCGATGTTAGACTTATGTAAGGCCTCATATAATATATGACTTACTGTTCCTTTATGATGCCATTCTTGATTTCCTCCCATTTCATGGCATTTCCCAAGTTTAGGAATCTTCCCACTACCTTCTAAACACAACATTTGTCCCAGGATCAATTCATTTTTATCCGTTTCATACCACATCTGCAACAGCAATATCATTAATTTAAAAAAATATTTTTTAAAAATATAAATATCAATAATTAAATAAAATTACTTGAGACTTAGCACGTAAACAGGGTACTAGTATTAATTTAGAACCTTTTGTTTTAATGTCTTTTTCACTTTGAATACAAAGCCCAGAATTAGTCAATCTTATTTGATACTGAGCAGTATAATTTCTTATTCTTAAATGCCATGGCTGTATCGCTTGTTGATTTGCATTACTCCATTTTTCTTTTAAACTCTGTTTATTATCGTCCGGAAGTGATAACTCTGGATAAACTGTTTCTAAATACCAAGCAAAGTCTTTACATTTCAATCGGTCACGTAAAGCTAAACGATCTGAAATGTCGCCGTAGTCAACTAGTTGGATATTTTTTAAAAAATATTCTTTATATTTGTCCATCCAAACATAAGCAACACGCAGTGAATTTTTCAACATCGTGTCTACCTGATGATCATTACCATAAGGCCGTCGTCGTCTGAACACATGGCCAACTCTCGAACAAGGTATCAATTCAATACTGCCTCCGCACATCCATATTCTAAATGATATTTCCAAATTTTCTCCGCCCCATGTGTCCATTCCTGCATCATATTCCCCCATTTCAATGAAATATTTTCTGTCAATTGCAAATAATCCACCGGCCATCGTTGGTGACTTAATGGGTTTTACAAAATCTTCCTTGTTATTTAAATCATTTTTTGGTACATTGTCCCATTTAAAATGCAGCCCCCAATTAAAACCTCCCCTGACTAGAGGACTTGCCGTATATTGAAATGTATCGGAATTAATAATATCGATAACTGGCATTGGCAAAATTGTTTTCGACTCGGCGATTCTTGAAAGTAAGGGCTCGATCCACATTTTATTTACTTCGATATGACTATCCAAGAAAATAAGTACGTCACCTGTTGCTTTTCTGGCTCCAAATATTTTAGCTCTGATAAGTCCTTCTCTTTTTTCTGTTTTATATAATTTTACTTTACCTGAAAAATTATCATTGACGTACTTGTTTATTTTCTGGTGCAATTCATCACCGTCACTGTAGTCGTCGACTAAAACTATTTCATGTAATAGATTTTCTGGTGTTTTATTAATAATAGAATGCAATGTTCTCAATAGAGTCATGTAATGCTCGTTGTAGAAACAAATCACAATACTGGCATTGGGTAATTTATTTGAGTACTTTATTGATGAGCAAAGTTTATTTCGAGTATCTGGTATTAGTCTGTTTATTCCGATGTTGTCTGATACTAAACCATTGAAAGCGTATTTTTTGTAGCCATCGTCTCTTTTTTTTTGATCTTCTATATTTCGTACTAATCCTAATTCGTCGAGACCTAAATTCAAATAAAATATTTTTAATTTGAAATAGAAAAATAAAATAAATTTAATATAATAATAAAAATAATATGATACTGAAGTTAGTCGGAGTATGATCATTTTTTAATTTGTTTCAAAACGATAAATTATAAAAAAAAATATTTCTGAAAATTGCAACTATACTTTTTTCAATTTTTTACGTGTGTATACTTTTAGTTTTTTTTTTTACTGTAATATGCTCTACTTCGCTGAAAAAATTCATCAGTTCAAATGTTTATATATATACTGTAAAAAGAGCGGTGTCAAAATGAAATAACACCGGTGTAGACGGTGTAATTTGGCGGTGTTAAAATACCGGTGTTAAATTGGTGTAAAAAAAAATACCACATAAAAATTAGAAAAAAAAATATATTACATATAAAAAAAATATAAAAATTTAATGAATATTATCTGGAAGAAATTTCAATTTTGCCATGTACTTATTTAAATAATTATTTATGTTATACGTAATTTGGTAAAACTGGTAAAGAATATTTACACCGAAAATTTTAACACCGACACCCTGGGCTTATCCCTGGATTGGTTTATCTTTGAATCCGATTGAAATAATTACCCAAAAAGTTAGTATAAAATTTTATAAACAAGAAATATACCATCCCTAACAAATAAAATCTAATGGGATTGCATGGGAACCCATAAGAATACATATAGGAAAGTATGGATTTACGTAAGAATCCACAAGAATTATTGGAGTTTTTAGATTCCCATTTTGATATGGTGCAAATTCCCATGGGAAATCTACGTAAAAATCCACATGGGATTCCATAAGAACCCATGTGAGAATCTATATCGTCTGTGCTGGATTTTTATAGAAAACCATATGGAAATCCATCCGAAAACTCCGTGGGAATCAACATAGGAATCCAGACTCAATTCCCACATGGATTTTTTTCAAAGGGTTTCCATTCTGGGTATGGTCGGTACTTTTTTTTGTAATTGATTCGTTGGAAGAAAATACCGAAAATTTTTAATTATCTGCTAACTTCAGAATCATCAAAAATAAATAATTTATTTAATTTAAAAAAAAATACCATATTCTAATCCAATTGCTGATTTAATTGGTACTGGTTGCAATTGCTGAATGAGTTTATCACTATTTCTTTTTATACCAACTCTTCCATCACCAATACTATGGATTATTTTTTGCTTAAATACTGATTCTTCAAGTGGAATTGTATATTCCGAAACTAACATCGTAGGATTTACCACATTTGAATTTTGAGTTAGTTTTGAGTAAAGGTAGAGACTGAACGCCCATGTTATCGATGCAATTATAATTCCCGAGATAAACGATGCGTATCTGGTTGAAATCATCTGAAAAAATAATTTTATAAATATATTATATTATTTATAGTAATTTAATAAATAATTATTGAATATTTATAATAATAAATTTTTTTTTTAATTTTAACATCTGTTAAAATTTAATGAAAAAAGTTATTAAATGAATAAATTAATTAATTTATATTTTTTATACATAATTATTTTTAATAAGAAACAATATTTGATTTGAATTAAAAAATGTTGTATTTATGAATGAAACACAACAATACAGTAGTGTATATTGAGCACAGGCACCTAAATAGCCCCTGTGGCCTAATGGATAAGGCATCGGTCTCCTAAACCGGGGATTGTGGGTTCGAGTCCCACCAGGGGTAAGTTTATTTTTTTATATACTTTGAAAAATCATAATTACTTATAAACGTTAATTATCTTAATTATAACTCAAATATAACAAATAATAATAATAATAATTTGTTTTTAGTTTCAAAATATTTATCTTTGTTTACATCTATATGTTTTGATCGGTTCTTATAAATTTCAGCAGATTGTATTTCGCTTAAAAAATACCTTCAACTTTTTTTTATTATTAAAATTGATTATTAATTACATTTGACATTTCATATATTTTATCAGTCGACTTTTTCTACGATACTGAAATTTACATGAGTGTGAATGTAGCAGACAGACAAATTTAAAATTTTAAATAAATAGAGTAAATAATTTAAAAAATAATATTTAGAAAAAATGCACTTATTAATTTCTAAATTTTTCAAATGCCCATTTTTTGAATTGTTTAGTCTATTTATTAATAATTTTAAATTTGTCTGGTGCCTGCTACATTTACACTCATAAATTAGCCGACGTCTGATAATTTTTAGATTTTTTTAAAAACGATAAATTATAAAAAAAAAAATATTTTAAAAACTTGCACCTGTAGGTTTTTAAATTTTCTACATGGGCATAATTTTAATTTTTTTTTTTTAAATTAAGTATTAAAAAAAATTCGAAATTTCGTAATTGTCTGCTAACTTCAGGATCATCTTTTTTTTCGTCCATTCACTATTGTTATTATTATTATTATTATTATTATTTGAGAATAATTAAAGGTACATCTGATCCAAATCGATAAAAAAATTTTACTTGCATGTTAAGTTGTAATAATAAAAAATAATTAAATAATTCATACCGAAAAAAAAAAAAAATCTTGTTAATGAAATTACATGAGTAATTTTCGTATGAATGTGACTAGTTATAATTTAATATTGTCTATTAATCATCAAAGTAAAAAATTGTACATTTATATTCATATTTATTATTTTATCAAATAAGTATTGTATGAGATATTATAATAAAATTACGAGTATGAATGTAGCAGATAGCAGACAAAATTAAAATTATAAATAGAGTAAATAATTAAAAAAATATAATTTATAAAAAATGCACTTATTAATTTTATAATTTTTCACATGTGCGTTTTGTTTAAATATTTTTTTAATTATTTACTCTATTTATTAATAGTTTTTGATATCTGCTACATTTACACTCATGTAAAATTTATTAAACTTTAAAAATTTGCATACTTTTTTTAAAACTACTATACTGCATAAATTTCCGAATTAAATACTTAATTTATAAAATTTAAATTAGTAACTGTAAACATAAATTACAAAAATAATTAATAAATTTGTTATTCGAATATTGTAGATACTTGATATTATTATATATAAACTTAATTTTAATAAAAACATAAACTTTATATTCATACCTTGAAAAAATAATTGTATAGAAAAAAGTATGAATTATTTTCATTTTTTTTTTAAAAAAATATACTTTAAAATTAAAATGTAGCTACATAAAAAGTTTACAATACTGTTTATTTACGATATTTTTATTAACAGCTGATCGTGTTCTCTGCATCATGCGTAAATACTACCATGTATATATACATATATATGTGTCATTCGTTCAATTTTTCGAGACACTTTGCCTGTATTGCGCATGCTTAACTATTCTCTAAATAGTGGCGCTAAAAACATTAGTGTGAACGTAATTGACAGGTGTCAATTTTTTAAATATTTTTGAATAAATAAAAAAAATGTATATAAGTAAAATAAAAATTAAAAAATGCATGTTTAAATCAATGAAAAATCAATACATGCATTTTTTAAATTTATTTATTTATTTACTTAAAATTAAAACAATAAAGTTAGCGACCATCTGATAATTTTTAAAACTTTGGAATAATAAAATACAATGTTTGCAAAATAATAATAAAAAAATGCACGTTTAAATAAAAAGTGCAGAGTAATGCACCCATTCTGCAACCATCGAATGGTTGCAGAATCGATTGTTTTGTATCAACTGGCGGTCCAATAGCGGCAGTCAGTATCGTCGGCAATGGCAGTAGTAGTCCAGATCTTTCTTCATTACGTTTAAATAGAAACACAGTATTGCAGTTAATTCGCGGAATTATCCATAAAATTTATTGCTCATAGTCATTGTTTAATTAAAATGTACAGTGTTTGTAAAGTTTAAATTGTGCAAAGTGTCTGTGGTGTCGTTAAGTGTTGAGTGTTCAGTGCCAGTGTAAAGTGTTGCGAATTGCTGATGCTGATAACTTCCAAGTTCCTGAGCAAAATCATCTGGCATCGTCTGGTGGGAAATAGCAGTTAAGTGACGTTTTTTAGCTGCAATACACTTGGAGCAATTTAAATTAAATCTCCAAGTGTATAAGGATACCCTTCTGCGTATTATTTTCCCACCAAGGTTTGTTCAAACACTCAAGTGTTTTTTTTTAACTATTCAAATATTATTCTGTCATATTCTACCGCCATTTTATTTTGACATACGATTTTTACTTTCCTCCAATTTCTAATAATTTATTCTTCAAATATTTAAATTTACCGCGCAAGTAATAAGAATAATTAATAAGGACAAAATCTCAAACTTTCTATAGGACGACTATAATTTCACCTCAACTTATAGCAGTCACTTCGTGTCCAATATGGCAGTAAATTAACGTCAATTTACCGTCAAACACGGCAGTGTCGCCACCTGTAATCAAAGTATTCTGTTTTGATCATCATGAAGTCCTGCAGAAATTTAATTACCAATAAAAACATAACCTGTCCATAATTTCGGTTCAGTATTGATATGTTTCAAAGTAAAGAATAATTTTACTTACTGAAATTTTAAATAAATAATTTTTAGTACAAAAGATACAACAATCGTTCAATATACGTATCGATTTGTGAATAAATTATTTATCTCAACTACTATATAATCAATTGATTACATATTCTGTCCGTGGTATTCATTAACCCCGAATATTATATCTAATTAAGGTAAAGTATAAACAATCATTTACAGTATTTAATTTTTTAAATATTTATTCCTTAATTAGACTTAATTAATATAAAAATAAAAATTAATCATTCAAATTTTAATAAATTACCGCTTTTTTTTTCTGTGGAAAACAAATAAATATTTATTTATATTTTCCAGATTTAGATAATTTGAAAAGCATAGAAAATAAATAAACTCATCATGGATGAAGACGTGGGTATGTCTGTTCGTTTAACGAACGATGACTTCAGAAAACTGTTGATGACACCACGAGCATCAGCTCCGTCAGCAACTCCAGCATCGGTACCTGGTACAGTAAGAGATGCAAGTGCAAAAACAGCTCAAACTCCATCAGTGAGTGGTGGCAGTCGTGCTGAATTACGTAGAAAAAAGAAAAGTTATTATGCAAAACTCAAAAAACAAGAGGAAGATAAAATGGCTGAGTTGGCGGAAAAATATCGGGATCGTGCTCGCGAAAGACGAGACGGTACGACTGATGAATTTCAGCCTGAAGATCCAATAAATAATGCTAGTGCGTATCGAGCTGTTGCTCCGGATGTTAAATCTGGTATTGATGCTGCTGAAAGAAGGAGACTGATGATTCAACAGTCCAAGTTTTTGGGTGGTGACATGGAGCACACCCATTTGGTAAAGGGGTTGGATTACGCTCTACTCCAGAAGGTATAAAATTTATTACTTTTATTAATCGTAATTTTAGTAGACCGTGTCAGAAAAACAAAATTTCTTACAAAATTTGGATAATTCTGAACTTTTAGTTGAACTTTTTTGGAGCTTTAAAATAATTACAAGTGTGAAAAATTTTTAACTAGTGTAGACTTTTCTAGTGGGGTTTCTTTTTTTATTTTTTTGAAATTTTTTAAGCAAAATTGATTTGAATTGACAATTTTGGGAGTTTATAAGTTCATAATTAGTTCCAATCACTCATTTTTTGGACTATTTTTGACCAAATCAAAAAATGAAAAAAACTGACTCCCAAAAAGTTCTAATAAAAGTAAAAAAATGTTGATAAATATTTTCAAATCCTTCATTTTTTTTTGCCTCACCTGAATAATTCTGGTAAGAATAAAAAATCTTCATAATTCCTAATTAATTCCTTTTTTTTCTTCAAACAAAAAAAATTGTCAAATCAAATTACTTTTTTTTAAGAAATAAAAAAAAAACGCGCGGGAAAATTTTTCACATTCTAATTTTATCAAAGTTCCAAAAATGTTCTACTTGAAGTTCAGAACTGTCTCAATTTTGAAAGTTCACCGTCATTAGCATTTTTGAAATTTTTAACTCAATTTTTCCCACTTAAAATACATAGGAAAAAATTTTTTTTCTGAATTTTAGGTTTCATGATTTTATAAAAAATTAAATTCTCTACAAAAATGTCTTTAGTGTCATTTGCTCAAAGTTAATAGAAAAAAAGTTAGAGCTCTAAAATTTTTAAGAATAGAATTCTTGTACATAAACTTTCTTTTCCTTTTCATTTTATTTTCTAAAATTCGTGAATTGTAGACTTATTGATTCCGTATACAATAAGCATGCATGCCAAATTTTAATTAAAATTAAATTTTCTAAAAACTAACAAAGAATAAAAAATAAGAATTCGAAAATAACAGAAAATTTCGGGGCTGGCTCGCAGAGTCAAGTGATTTTCAGATTTTTTTCCTTACAGTTTAATTTTCATACTATTATTTATTTATTTATTTAGGTACGAAGTGAAATAGAATCTAAAGAAATAGAGCAAGAGCAAGAAATGGAAAAATTAGTAAAGCCTAAAGAAAAAGTAAAAGAAAAAAAAGAAGTTGAAAAGAAATCAGATGAAATGCAGTTCAAAACAAAAGTTGGCCGTAATATTCACAAAATAATAACAACAATGAAATCTAAAACCGTTGAAAGAAATGAATTATTTACCCCAGGTCGCATGGCCTACGTTATTGAACTAGAGGATGAAAACGCAGAAGTTGATATACCTACGACATTAATAAGAAGTAAAGCCGATGTTCCAACAGTCGATGCGACTCCAACATTGACAACAAATGATATCGTCATCAATAAACTTGCCCAGATTCTCTCATACTTACGTCAAGGAAGCAGACATGGGAAGAAAGGAAAAAGAAATAAAGACGGCCGTTCAAAGGGTGAGGAAATCGGTGACACTGAAATTCAAAATCGTGCACCACAAGACGACAGTATTTATGGTGACATTGGTGATTATGTACCAAGTGGGTCTAAGAAAGACAATTCGTCATCCAGTAAAGAAAAGAGAAAAGGCTCATACTTTAATAAACCAATTGATTCAAATGAAATAATTGATGATAAAGCAAATGCGCCTCAATTGCCTAGTATATTAGCACGAGCTGCTGAGGCAGGTGCATCAGTACCGAAAAAAATTGGAATCCATAATAAATTTGCTGCTGAACCTGAAGGATATGCTGAGTGTTACCCTGGTCTTGATGAAATGCAAGATGCTATTGATGATTCCGATGATGAGGTTGATTACACTAAGATGGATTTGGGTAACAAGAAAGGTCCAATTGGACGGTGGGATTTCGATACACCGGAAGAATACAGCGAGTATATGAATAATAAAGAGGCCCTGCCAAAAGCTGCGTTTCAGTATGGTGTCAAAATGGCCGACGGACGTAGAACGCGTAAATATAATAAAGAAAAGAATGAAAAAGCTGAGTTGGATCGTGAGTGGCAGAAAATTCAAAATATTATGAACAAACGTAAACCGGCGAGTGGTGGTAGTGCTGATGGGGCACCGGAATTCAAAGTTCCGAGATATTAAATAATAATTAGTATTATTATCACTTATTTATAGACAATAGACTAACCTCGTTATAAGACTCGATTTTTTGTTTTGTCTAAAAGATATTTGTTGTATATAATTTTAAAAAAAATTAAATAAAATTATTATTAATGCGTGTACTTGAAAATTTTTTTATATATACTCTCTAGTTGAATTCTTTTTTTTTTATTTTTATTAAGGGGGGCCGCTAGTGTGAAATTTTGAAAAAAATTTTTTTGTGCATATTTCGATAGGGTGTAGCTTCAAAAATAACAGTAAAATTTAAAGTGCATCTTGAATGGTTTTTTGAGTTACAGCCATCTGAAGAGCAGCCGCTTATCGGTTCTCAAAAATACATTTTTCAAAATTGCTGCATCTATAACTCGAAGACAAATCACCCGATTGATTTTATTTGAATTGCAGCTTCTTTTATATGTTTCTACGTACCACGAACCTCTAGTTTTCCGATTAAATCAAAAATATAATTTTGCCAGGCCAAAAATCATCAAATTTACGTGCGAAATTTGAAATTTTTTTTAAAAACCCCGCCATTTTGTTAAATTAAAATTTTTTTCTTAGCCCGAGGGTCATGGTACAGCAAATAGGAGCCTTGGGAGATTGTGAATAACTCACTGAATTTTGAATTTTTTGGTCCAAAAATTTAATCTTGTATTCATTATATATCCACAAATATGTCCTTAAAACATTAAAACATTCCATTTAGTAGTTTTCTTTTAAAAAATTACCAAAAATCCTCTTATTTCAGGCGGTCACACTAGTGGTCCTCCTTAAATATTTTAAGTTCGTCTTATAACGAGAACTAAATTTAAAATGTAGAAAAACCTATTGGGGGAAACGTTTCGATTTTTTAAAAGTGGAGGGGAAGAATCTTACAAGAGGTCGGACTGGATATTGACACAATAATTATCAATATACGATAAGAGAAGAATTTTATATTAATCATTATATTGATTAACTCGTAGAGTTAATATTTCATTGAAACTCATTTATTTAACAGTTTACATAAGATACTAAACTCTATATACAGGTAACTCACGCGATAACCATTCTATTTTTTTTTGTTTTTTTTTCGTTGTTAATTATATTTTTTATTTGTTTATAATTAAATGTATTAATTGTGACCTGATGATTTTAATAATTAAAAGTAATAACATCTAAACAAGCTCTTTTATTTATATTAATAGTATTAATTAACATAATAACGATATTTATTCTATTATTATTTTTAAATCGGCATACATAATTATTTTCATTTATTACATCAGAAAAAAAAATTGGGAAGGCTTTTTTTTTTTTAATATTCATACGAATGACATTCGATAAATTTTTTTATTTTTAGTATTTATTGTAGTACTGATTAAAATAATATTTTAAATAAATTCCAGTATAAAACTTTGATAACTAAAAAATTTTTTTATTAAATTATAAAAAAAATAAAAAAAATATTTTGATTTAAAATATTTCAGAGATGAGATACTGAAACTCATCATCTAAAAATTTGAACATTAAAATACATTTTGATAAAATTTGTAGTAATTATCTTTAACAAATTAATTAACATGAATTATTTTGATTTACTAAAATATACATCAATAATAAAAATATATCTTAAGTATAATATTAATATTAATAAATATACACTAATACAAAAAATTAAAGGAACAGAAAAATTTTCGAAATATTTTTGTTATTTTTTAAAGGCTGTATCTTGGTAAAAAATAATCATATCGAGATTTTTAAGTTTAAAATCTCTAGTTTCGATATTTTTTAATCGATTTTTTTAGAGTTACGGTTATCGCGCAATCATACGAAATAGCGCGAGATCCTATTAGCTTCGATTATCGCGACCCTTTCATCTTTTTTTTTCTTTTGATGTTTTTTATATTTTTGCACTAATTACTCAATAAATATAAAAAAAAAAAATAAATAAATAAATAAATAAAACTTTTCAAAATATGTAAAAAAAAAGAATCCTTTTTTTAAATTTGTTCAAAAATTTTTTTTTTATTTTTTTGGAAATTATTTTTTCTTCCATTTTTGCATCAGTTACTCAGTAAATGTAAAAAAAAAAAAAAATTGAACAGAAAAAAAAAGAAGTAAAATTTTTTGACGTTTTGGAAATTTTATTTTTTTCAAATGTAAGGTAAAAAAAAAAAAACTAAAATTTCCAAGTCACAAAAGTATTTCTAAAATTTTTCTGTTCCTTTACTTTTTTGCATTAGTGACTTGATTTGATTTTTTTATTTTACTTTTTTTTTTTTTAATAGAGCATTAATGACATGGGACGATTATCTTACTCATTAAATCCTCTGGTCCTATTGAACTGACTTACAAGCCTGAGAGCTTTTTAAAACTCTATAAAGCACTTTTTTTTCCCTATAATGCATTACGGTATTTTTCATATTTTTATAAACTATCCATGGGATTAACGTGTAGTCTAAAACAGAGCGAAGCTATAGCTGTGTGTACTTTGAATACTATGAGAAAAAATAGACGAAAAATTTTACAGTTTACAGTACAGTCATATCAAGTAATACAACAATAATAACTCAAATACTTAAGAAATTTAGTGGCAAATGAAACAATTATTGTTTCATATCAACTGAAACAATTAACCGTACACAAAAATAAAGAATTTCTTGACGCAAGAAAAATTTTGCATCATGAATTGAAAACAAAAAATTTTTTTTTCCTTCTAGTAAATTTTTTCAAGAAAAATTTTTATTTTCAATTGATAGAGTTGAGTAAAACTTTTTCGCGCCAAAAAAAAATTTTTTTTCTGTGTACGATAACATATTTATTTAAATTATCAAGCTATTTTATATTTTAATAAATTTTATCCCTTTAATTATTTAATAATTATTTTGGGAATTATTTGGGCAGGATTTCTATTTTAAAATTTGATTTTTAAATTATTTATAATATATTATTTTACACAAAACTTAATAACGAATTTATGTTGTTATTGCCTACGGCTAAAATAATAAAAGTAATAAACAATAAATAAAACGGTGTAATTATTTTAGATGAAGCTGACGTAGTTTTAGGCAAACCGTCGGCTGTTAAATTTCTTCCGTAAATAGCAAAAGTCATTAAATCTTTACGAGGTTTCGTCAAAGTATATTTTAAATTAACGTGAGTTGCATTTATTTTGCTACTGACAAATGTAAAGTCGGTGACATTTAGCGGATGAAGTTCGGTATTTATACTCAATGGAAAACGTGTTATATTTGTAGAATCTTTGGCGAAACTTGAAATGACAATTGAATTAAATGTCGTCGGATGAACAATAATAGTATTGGTGTCAAATCGCTGATTACAACTTGTTGGATTGTCATCGAGGCATGAAATTACACTGCAAACTTCAATACCCCCGGTAGCGAAGTTTGAAAATGATCTTACGCCATTGAACACAGCAAAGCGATATCTAATTATAATTGACAAATTGTTATTGGAAAATTTATTAAATTCATATAATGACCGATGTTGAATGAATAATTAGATCTACTTTAATTAGAGAACTCAATGGAATTAACTTCTGAATAGCAATTAAATTTATTTCCTAATTAAATTATCAAGTATATTTGTCGACTAATCAATAAACTGCAGTACTTATAATTATATATAATAAAGTAGTAATTTATATTTTGACGACGTTTCAAATAGTAAAGAATTTAAATAATAATTTTAAATGATATGTAATGCAAGTGATTAATTGATTTTTGCATCGTTTGTTACTCTTATCTATTAAAAGCCTTATCTGATCATGTGATATATATGCGGAGAGAAAATTATGAAAAATGTTTAAGAAATTTCAACTTATATGTATGGTAATAGTCCATAGTTATGATAATAGTTACTAGAAATTATGGACTATACACCCAAAATTTCTGGGAAAAGTTTTCATAACTAACGGGAGCAATTCTATAATTATGGTAATAGTTACTGTGTCGTAAAGTAACTGAATTATAGTAATGATTACCATACTTATGGACATAGTACCGATAATCACATTGGAATAGATCCTAATATTCCTGTTGTAACGATTGCTAGGTGCGTGTGGGAACAAACCCTATACTTCATGGTAACCGTTTCTATAATGTTATGGTAATAGTTCCCATACTATTATGGTAATCATTATCATAATACTATGGTAATAGATAACATAATATATGGTAATGGTTACTAATATATTAGGGTAATATTTACCATAATATATGGTAATGGTTACCATAATACTATGGTAGTGGTTACTATAATACTATGGTAATGGATACTATAATATATGGTAATTGTTACTAATATTTGGAAATGGTTACCATAATACTATGCTAATGGTTACTATAATATATGGTAATGGTTACCATATTACTATGGCAATGGTTACTATAATACTATGGTAATGATTACTATAATACTATGGTAATGAGCACTAATATTTGGAAATGGTTACCATAATACTATGATAATGGTTACTATAATACTATGGTAATGGTTACCATAACATTTAGAATTTCCTCATACTATGAGAATCATTACCATGACATATAGTAATGGTTACCATAATGACATAGGAACTATTCCCATATCGTATAGTAATGAAAAATATATAAATGGGAATGGTTACTATAACTTGTATATATATGCATATGTAAATGTATATGAGTGCCGTTTCTATAATCGATATTTCAACAAAACAGGTTATGGAAACCATTCCCGTAATATATTGTAATTATTACTATAAATTTCTCTCCGTATATATATATATATATATATATATATATTTTATAATATTATTATAGATTTAAAATGCAAAAAAATCAATACCTTGATCTATCAAAAATATCGTTAGATCCAAATTACTTTTCTACAATCATGTATAACCAGGCATTAATACTTATGACCATACATAATTAATAATTATTTATAATTACATACATCTCCCAAATGAACTTGCTCGATCATCTGTCATCATGCATGATATTATATACGATCATATATAAAACTTCATACTCTAAAATAGTTTCATACATGATCATGTTTAAATTCATACATAATCATATATGATTATATCTGAAATCTTATTTTATCACCAAAAATATATATTTTTTTTTAATTGCGACATTTAACTTTTGTTTCAATTTATACTTCTCTCAATCTTTTGTTATACAATCAATAATTCATTATCAATTTATCTAGGACAATAAATGTAACGTCAATTCATTAATACCTCAATTAATTACATAATAGTAATATAAATCTATTACATTCATTTAACATCGATCTTATATTAATGAGGCAATTATCCTCATTTCTAATTCTAGCATTAAAAAAAAAAAATATGAATAGCATACCTGTAATATTTAGCAGCACCTTTGACCAAATTGTCATGATGTACAGTCTCGGTGGTAAAATTACAGCACAAATCATTATTACAAAGAGTTAAATTGTGTGTTCCATTAGTAGGTTGAAAAAGCTCAGTAGTGTAGGGTGAAAGATCATCAGTTTTAAGATGTTGTTGTGGTACAGACTCTTGTTGATTAATAGTAGGAATTTCTGTTATTGAGTAGAAAAATACCATCGCGTCATTAGGATTAATTGGCTGTGTTCGTTGGCCATTTATTATTTTAGGTATTTTGGCAACGATAAGTGCATTTGCTGATTTTTCACTCCAGACACGTGCAAAGTGACCATCTCTCCCAGCATAGATACCGGTACCACCGCTACCAGTTGACGGCTCATTGTAACCAGAGCCAAGAAAGTTAACATTATGAGCAAATGACCATCCAGTTTGAATTTGATTCGCCGTTAAAAATGGCAACTCAGAAAACCAATGGCTTGAAAAAATGACATCAGTTACTTTCTTATCACGAACAAGTTTTACCGCTGGTGTACCAAAGAGTATATCGAAGCATATAAATTGGCCGAAATTAACGTCAAAATCAGTGCGGAAAGTTGATATATCCGGCTTAGATGTTCTATTCATACTGAGTTCGCCAAACAAATTCCATTTTCTGTACTTAGCTATTACAGCACCGGTTCTATCGAACACTATATTGGTATTGTATAGATTGTGACCGTCCTTGGAGCAATTTTCACCGCTACACTTTTCCTTTTCACGTACATTTATTACAATGTACATAGCATGACGTTTTGCCGCACAAGACATGGCCTTCACAGCCTGATGAAGTGAAAAAAAAGTCGATTATAAAAGTTACACATCAAATACTCTGGTATTATGTGCACAGTATTTATATATACATATATATATATGTAGTTTTAGTTTAAATATAAATTATTGGAAAAATATAGATTGCACGCGTTTTAAAACTATTCTTGCGTTATGAAATTTATTTTTAAACATTAACGTAACAAATTTATATGTCAATATATATTAACTTCTAATTATAGTTATTGTAATAATGATAATTATCAACAATCCCTTCGTGACCGCTCGAGTGTCATTAATAAATTAATTGCATATAATTGAAATTAAATTGCTTATTGATATATTTTTATTTTTATTTTATGAAATATTTATATTGATGTTGTTTAATTTTTTATTTATGGTAATTGATAAAAATTCATTTGGTAGGGAATTTAAAAATATTTGGAAATTTTTATCGATTTTATTTCGGAATATTATTGGGAATTATATTAGCGCGAAATTTAAATATACTTAGAATTATTATGATTCTGAAATTAGCCGCCTAATAATTTTTTCATTTTTCTAATAATAATAAATTAAAAAAAAAACATATTTTGGAAAATTGCACCTGTAGTTTTTTTAATTTTCTACATGTGCATATTTTTAGTTTTTTTTTTTTTTTTATATTAAATTGTGGAAAAAAAATTCGAAATTTGCGGATCATGAATTATTTTAAAAACTTGAAATATGAAATTAATGATTGCAACAAAAATATATGAAACTATGAAAAAAAAACTCAGTTTTTAAGTTTGGTGACAATAGAGCGCTTCGCTCGAGATGTGCAAAAAACAAATTTAAATCGAGACATTTTCCACGATACCGAATTTAATTAATAATATTAATAGTAATTTTTTTTACCTCCATAACATTTGATGATGTGTCATGACATGGTACTTTAGATTCTTTAGGATGAGGTAAATATGTACTGTGTGGTAAATAACTACTTCGTTCATCAATTGGATATGATTTACCACTAAAAAGTGCATTTTCCGGAAAAACAATTATATCAACTTCCTAAAATATTTGAATAATTTTATTTAAAAAAAAAAAAAAATATTTAAAAATTAACCATACACAGAAAAAAATAATTTCTTGGCCCAATAAATTTTTTCTTGTCTCAAAAAAATTTTTGTTTTCAATATCTAATCCAAAAAATTTCGACGGGCACATAAAAATTTTTTTAGGGTCAGTAAAAATTTTTTACATAAAAAAATTAATTTTTTCTGTATATTAAATATATATAATAATTAAAAATATATACATTTTCACTTGCTGTCTTTAAAAATGTCATAAAATTTTTAGCATTTTCATTAGCAATGGCAGTGCCATTATCACCCTTAGTAACGGGATGATACTCGACTACGGCACCAATGTAATAATTCGATGTTGGCGATGAAGCCTAAAATTAAATACATTTTTTTTTTTTTAATTTTATTTACTCATAAATATTATCATTCATATTAATAATAATCAATAGACTCTATCACTAATCAATTAAATATTTTCTACTATTATATTGTAGGTGGCTATGTACTAGTGCCCTACTAAAATTTTCCGTATCGACTTTTCTAATGCACCTCCCGCACTTCCTGCAGGAACCACAACCAGGTGTCTTAAATACTTTTGTCTTTATATGAAACAATTATTTATCTATTATTGTTTAAATTACTAAAGTTTTCAAATTTTTAAATTTATTTGTCAGGTCAATGAACTTTGTTTGATCGTTAAATTATGTATAAATGATTCGATATCATGCAACAAGAAACAAAGTTCATTTAATATACATATATAATGATTCATATATATCAATAAAATTAAAAATGTTTTTATTTAAAATAAATAAACTTACTTGCAGCGTTAATCTCGCCGAATAAAAGATGCCGATGAGATACAAAAAGGTCGATCCGGCAAACATTTTTGACACTGATTCAAACAAAATAAACTGCGTATTAGAGTTTAAATTTAATTATTTTATTTCAAATAAATTTATTTATTAAAAAAACTAATAATGAATAATTAAAATTTTAAATTATAATTATGAGTAATAAAAAAATATAAAATTAAACGAAAATATTTTAAAAAATAATTTTAAAATAATTTTAATTATTAGTTATTAATTTTAATAAAACGAGATTTATGCCACCAAGACGTCTGACTGTCGTATGGATCCAGCGGCCGCTGATCGGTATATTGTCTCGCGCAAGAGAGAACTTTGTAAAAAGGAGATAGAATGAGAAACGAGTATGCGCGTTTATTACTGTCGATTTTATTTGCAATAAGAAAATTTAACAAAATACATTTTAAATTATTAATTTTTTATATTTACGTCTAATGTTCGAGAGATTTAGATCCAAGTTGATTTATGATTTTGAAAAAAGTTCAGTTCTACAGGTAAAGAGAGTTGAGGGTCGATTGAGAGTAGAACGAGAATGATAAGCGATATAAATTTTGCTTGGAGCAAGATTGACCCGAGAAATTTTGCGCATGTATCCAGAGGCGAACGTCGGATAGTATCCTGACCTACCGGGAAAAGCTTGATCCGCGCATGAATCAAAGTAGCCTGTGATATTTTTGTTCATATGGATAAAAAGTATCAAAACAAGTTTTTAAAAATAGCATACGCTAATTTCATTATTTCACTTTACTGTGCATTCCATTTTTTTCCTGGCGCCAAATTTTATTTTTTTTTTTTTTTTTTTTTTAGTAATTAAACTAATGACTGTTTCAAATAAATTCACTTTGTAAGTGAGAAATTATTATTATCTAATCTCGTCATCAATCATACGATCGGTTACATGAGATATAAATATGTATGACATTATATGTGAACAAAGAGGTTTTTCAAGTTCAAGGTTTTATTTTTAAAATTATGATAAAATTTTTTATCAGATCTTAAGAAGCATTTAATAATTATGGGATTAATAAATATTAAAATATCAGAATTTTATATTTAATAGGCTGTAGAAAATTTTCAGAGGGAACGTAGATTAAATCTGGGGTGAATAAAATACCGTAATTTACGGTAAAATAAGGGTTTTACGGTAAACGTACAGTATTTCAAGGCAAAAGTGCGATATTTTTACTGTAAATTTTCAGCAAGAAGTCGGTAATATACCGCAAAATTGCGACAAGCCTGCGGTATTTTACCATAAAGTGAAGTATTGCACTGTTATAACTGTAAAAATATAAAAAGCATGGGGTAAAAATGCCGAAAATTGCGGTAAATTACCGCAGGTTACTGTAAACTTTCCGCAGGACTACACGGAAAGAAAATTAGGGGAAGCGTTCCTATGCATTATGGGAATAGTTCCCATAATAGTATGAGAATAGTTCCTATACCAATATGGGAACCATTCCCATAATATTATGGGAACTATTCCCATATCATTATGGAAACTATTTCCATATCATTATAGGAATTGTTTCCATAATGGTATGGGAAGTATTCCTATGATATTATGGGAAATATTCCTATAATATTATGGGAAATATTCCTATAATATTATGGGAACCATCCCTATAATATCATAAAAAATTTTTTTTTGCAAAATGTGATAAATTGCCGTGATTTACTGTAATTCTGATCCACTAGGGAATGAAATTAACTCCAAGTAGGAGTTTATTTTAAAATTAAAAATCTGGTTCGAAGTCAAATTAACTCCAGAAGGATGTTTATTTAAATTAAAATTCAAAATCAAAATAAATGCAAATTTAAAAAATTTTATATCACTCCGGAGTCACTCCTTTAAAAAAAAAATTCCTTACTTACTCCGTATTTGGAGTAATTTTTTTTTCAAACTCCGAAACTCCGGATTTAAATAGACTCCATATTCACTCCCCATTTTTTACAGTGTGAATTTTATTTTTTTAATTTTTTTTTTTTATTTGTATGTAGTATTTAAAAGAGCATTAATTTAAATTATGACTCATACAAAAAAAAACTGAATAATTAATGAATTTATTTTATTTTACCCAAAAAAGATCTGCTTTGTACTAAAAAAATAAGCAAATAAAAATATAAGACAATATGATCCATTAATATTAACTTTTTTTTTTCTTATCTTAAATATTTCTCTTCTGATTCATATTTTACTACCTTAACTATTTTTGGTTTGGCATTGAGTTTAAAACTCTAGTTCATAACAAACTCATTGGGTATTTTGTTTACACATTAAAATAGAGACACGATGTATAACTGAATAAATATTTATTCTTGATTATGAAATGAAACTAAAAAAAATTAAGTAGTATAGCGTTTAGAGATTATAAACACGTGTCACTTTTAGCATATTTGTATTTGAATTCAAATAGTATAAAGTAGCACACACTACATGATATTAAAAAAAAAAAAAAATGAAAAGTTTGTAATAAAAGAAAATTAACTCGACTGATAAAAAAGATTATAAATTAATGATTCAGCAAATATTTTTAGTAATCTTTTGCTCAGTGTTCTTTATCTACTTATAATTAAAAAGGTTGCTAATTAATTAATTATTTGCCGTTGAAAAGTTATACATTACCAATAGATGGCATTACATATATGATGTTATTTTTTTTTATGAATTTTTATTTAAAAAAAAAAAAAAATATAAATTTATCTTTTGATTTTTTTTACTACTATACTGTAAAAAAAAAACGAGATAAGCCCAGATGGTGTAGGTGTTAAAATTTTCGGTGTTAAATTTCACCACCGAAAGCGGTTAAAATAACACCGCCAAAGGTGTAAATATTCTTTGAGGGTGTTAAAATATTTTCCGGTGCTTAAAATATTTAGCATTGTGAATACAGTAGGACCTCGTTATAAGACTACGCGTTATAAGACTCTTCCCCTCAATTTGTTAAAACTCGCTCGGAACACTTCCCCCACCAACTACTCAATAAAAGTTTTGTGCCGAAACCTCGCTATAAGACTAACGACCAGTACGACTAAAATCGAGATAAAATGTACATACATCAAGATTGTACATTAAATAATTTACTTTCATAAAGAATACTTCAAATTTCGTGGTATCACATAATTAATTAACAGAAAAGAACGACAAAATTCTGTTTATTTATGATTATATATGAAATAGATTCACTGTATAATAGAGTAGAGTTGAACCGAATACATAAATAAAACGCAAAACGGCGATAGTCTTATAGCGAGGTTTGGGCGCAAACGCTGTTAAGTACAATCGTGGGGGCACCTCAATTCTAAGAATTTTTTCCCCTGAAGCCCCGAGCTAGTCTTATAACGAGGTCCTATTGTATTTTTAGCAACTCGATCACTACAGTTATTTAGTGTTTATATTAATTAATTAAATTATCGGTGATTGAATGGCGGGCGTAAAATTGTGTTATTTTTAAACAAATTACGCATAACATAAATAATTACTTAAATAAGAAGAGGAAGAGGGGACAAAGTGGGTCGCTTAAAATTTTCAAAACTTCAAAAAATATGGGGGCGAAGTGGGCCTCTCAAAATTTTCCATACGTCAATAACTTCGGATGGATACCGCTTATCAAAATTTCTTATTCAATGAGAGCTAAAATAGACCACCAAAATTGTTCATTAAATATAATTTATTAAGAAAGCTAAAGATAATAAAATTATGTTTTAAAATTATATCGCAGCAAACTTAAAATGATTTTTTATATTATTGAAATACAATTGTTTTATAGTTATTTGCAAATATTACACGTGTAAAGAATAAAAAATATCAAATTCGAAATTTTTTGGAGGGACCACTTTACCGTGTAATAACACCGACCAGTGTGACAGGAAACTCACACTGTGTTAAAACTACTCTGCTTGACATTTCACACCGAGCCGGCCGTGTAACGTCCTCGGGTCCATTTTCACACAAAAAATTTTTTACCCTGTGGAACAAATGATTTCCTCGCACATTCCAAAGAATTTTTGACCGCCATACAAGATGTGAAAATTCTGTTTACCTTCAAAGGAAAGGTCACATCGTATAAAGTACACATGTGTAACATTAAAACCATCAATGAATCATGACCACAACAGTTCTTAGAATAACTGAAAAGGTTTTCCTACATATGGTCTAGTCTCAATAAGTAACAAATGGTCAACATGTGATGAAGATTACCACGATAATTTCCAACAATTGAAAACAACAGAAAAATTTTAAAATCAACTTCCGGCTACTTATGGAATTCCATAGCCTCAATCTTAGCCTTAACATTTAAAACTTCTTAATGTTTTTTTTTTTGAGATTAAAATGTATATTCAAAAAATGAAGACATCAAGACTAATCTATTGAATAAATTAAAATATATTATAAACACTTTATTATAAAACATAAATTTCGATAATTTCTATTTTTAAATGAGTTATAAAAAGAATAATAAGGGAGATATTTATAAACGCATATACTGCATATAATGAATTACGGGAATAGAGGTCATACTTGAAATACATGTGTATCATATTCCGAGACAACTGATTTGAGTGATAAATCATTGTATTGGATTCCACAAATGTTTTATCTAAATGTATATTTATCATTATATATGTATATATCAATATGCATATCGATTTAATCAAAATGAAACCACGCAAAAGCAATTATCGCAGGCTTATATGAAGAGATTATAATCGACTTATCAGCCAACTATAACCCAGTCACAAGTAAATAAAAATTTTAACCAGATATTTCCGGTAAGTTTATTATCTCATGTTGGGGTTCACCAGAATATATGATCTGTTTGAAATTTATATCAATAATTTCATATTTTTTTCTTATGCTACAGAGATAACGGATGCAGTTTTTTCTTGTTAATATTTTATTTTAATTTTATTTTCTTCATTTAATATTTACACTGTAAAAATTTTTCGGAATAAATTTGAAGCCGATGTAAAATAAAATTTACGTTACTTTAAAACGACGAAAAAAAATTTTTTTACTCCGTATGCGAAGTGATTTTTTTAAACTCCGAGACTCTGAGTGACGGAATGAATTCGGGTTTAAATAAAATCCATATTCACTCTGAAGTCACTCCCAAATTTTGAAATGTATCCTGTAAAAATATGAGCTCTCAATATTGATATTTAAAAGTCGGGAATCAAAAATTTTTGTTTTCCATTTAAATAACATGGGAAAACAAAAAAAGGTTTAAGGGAGGAATTTTATACTTCGGCAATGGCTCATTGTACAGCGAAGCTAAGGATATAATTTTGTAGGAAATTTAACTACAAAAAAAGTCTGTTAACATTTTTTGATAAATTTATCTGTTCCAAAGTTATTGGAGTTTGAAGTCAAATTTACAGTAAATTTTGATGTCTCTTTATTTTATTATTTT
Organism: Microplitis demolitor; assembly: GCF_026212275.2. Classification (NCBI taxonomy): domain Eukaryota; kingdom Metazoa; phylum Arthropoda; class Insecta; order Hymenoptera; family Braconidae; genus Microplitis; species Microplitis demolitor. Next base: position 4,942,619 of record NC_068549.1, on the reverse strand, counting down.
TTTTTTTTATAAAATTTTGGGAGTAACCCGTTTTGCCCACCGTAGCCTGACCCTGCCCCCTATTTATTACACTGTAAAAAAATTGGGAGTGAATTTGAAGTACGGATTTTATTCAAATGCACATTTACTCCGATTCGGAGTTTTAATTTAAAAATAAACTTCTCTTTGGAGTAAATTTTACTCCAAGGGGATTAAATAAATAAAAAATCATCCGCTCTGCATTTACTCTGGATTTAATCCACATTCACTCTGCAAATTTGTTATAATGCAATATTAAGAAATATATTTCAAAGTTATTTGACATTAAAAACATTCATAGGGTTCATACTTTGTGACTACTTGTAAAATGCAAAGAAATTTATTTGTATTTTTTTTTTAAATTTTGAATATCTTTAATTCTATTAATGAATTAATTACAATAAAATTTTTTACAATCACTAAAAATGATTAAACTCAATTTACACCGAATTTTTATTGTCTTATTGAAATAAAAAAAAAGTCACTCTGTTTTAATGTTTAAAAATAAAATCAGATATAATCAATCTACAGATCAATGAACTATTACATAAAAAAAAAAAAATGATTTCTTTATTGATGTACTTCCAAATAATAAACTTAATTAAAAAAATTAATTACAAGATTTAAATATAATTATAAAATACTCGTAAAAAATTAAAAAAAAAACTAAATATTAGCTGACGATCGATTTTAAAATTATATTAGCTCATATTTTGATAAGCTCTTTCGATTGCAGCAACAATAATTTAAATCAGTTTCTGTTTGATAAATCTGTCTTAAAAACGCACATACAATTTAAAAAAAAAAACAAAATAATTTAATAATTTTATTCCATTTAAAAATTTTCCTTAAAAAAAAAATATATATATATATATATTTACTATAATTTATTTATTTTATAATAAAAATTAAGAATAAATTGATCAGTATCATTTGACCTTTAAAAATAATTTACTATAATTAATTAATTTAATTATTTTTTAATTATCGTACCGAAATTACCTCGAGTTTAATTTTATTTTTTAATTTAAATTTACTTTCAGATTTATTGAAACCAATAATTTTTAATAATAAACACCAATTACTCATTTAATTTTTATTCCAAAAAAAAAAAAAAAAAAAAAAATACACATATGTATATTTATGCATATTTTTTTTTTTTTACAAATTTCTTTAAAATTTTTATTACAAATAAAAAATGAAATAATCACGATTATGCAAATCGTTAAATTGGGAGGGAGGAATCTTTGAGGTCCTGACCCTCTAATACGACAGATAACAAATTTCTTATATAAAGCCCACTTCCCTCTCTTGTAGTTCAGTAAACTTTCAATTCCCACAAGGAACCCGATCGATATCCACGTGAACGAACTTTCGTCACAGCACGTAGTCTAGAGTATAGAAACGAGACGTTTCTTAACGGCGTCTGGCACCGGTTTAGTTCATTCAAATATTTAATATTTTTAAAAATTTAAATTATAAATGTTTGCCAGTTCCCTATTGCTACAAACTAAGCGCACATTTGCTGTTTATACGGTGAATAATTTATTATATTAATTTAAATTTATTTATCTATTGTAGAAATTTTAATTCCATTATTTTATTTTATGTATGTAAGTGTACTTTTGGAGTAATGGTATATTATTACTGCTTTCTAGTAACTAACTTTGTGTATATTTATTTTTTTTTATAAATTAATGGGATTATTTTATTGTGTAGTATTATTATTTACAGCAGCTTTGAAGTTTTACGAGTAATTGTGAAGCATTTGTACTTAGTGTGTAATATAAATATAGGTAAGTCATGTAATTTTGTTTGTTTGCATGATATTTACTAATATAACGTGCATGTATATAATTTATTTTATTACTTTGTTATTCTATTTGTATTTAATCTCTGCGTATTTTTTTTTTTGCTATAGATTACATTTGTGATAACATTTTTTAAATTATAAATTTTTATTTGCATATTAATATATTAATAAACGTGTATATTTATATTTTTTTACACTTGATAAAATAATTGTTTTTAAAAAAAATTTTATTTTATTTTACAAAATAAACAATTAAGTTTTAAATTTTTAAATTTCCTAACATTTAATATTTAAGTTTTAAGAATTTTTTTTTATCAATTACTCAAAAATAGTTATCAGTTACCCAATTAGAAGAGGAAAATAAAACTATTATCATTGATAAAAATGAAAAAAAAAATTAATTTTATCAGAGGGTATTTTTACTTGTAGTTTAAAAACTTAATTGTACATATGGTTAAGTTTAAATTTTAAAAGTAGTTTTTGAGGTTTATATTTAAAAAAAAAAATAAATTTCAATTAATTTTTATGATTTAGACTGCAATGGCGCAACTTAAAGTAGCGATTATAGGTCAGAGTAATTTTGCAGCTGAAGTTTATAAACTTTTGAAGCAAAACGGACATAAAATTACTGGAGTATTTACAATACCAGATAAATCTAATCGAGAAGATCCTTTAGGTAATTATAATTTATGATAACTAATTATTTTATTAATCTGTTAATTAATTAAAAATTTGTCATAATTCTACATATTTTTTTAAATTTTTATAAAATTATATCCAGCAATTTACTGTAATTATCATGATTTTTTGGTATAAATTATTTAAAAAATTTTGAACTCAATTAATAATAATAATTATAATTATTTTACAGCTGCAACAGCAAAAATTGATAATACTCCAGTTTTTAAAATCAAAGCTTGGCGTAGTAAAGGTGTACCATTACCTGAAATATTAGATCTTTATAAAAGTATCGATGTCGATCTTAATGTTTTACCTTTTTGTACGCAATTCATTCCTATGGAAGTGATTGATCATCCAAAACATAAAAGTATTTGTTATCATCCGTCAATTCTTCCTCGTCATCGTGGAGCCAGTGCTATTAGTTGGTAAGCTTAATAAATATAAATTATTATATTTTCCACTGTTGAAAATATATATTTTTCGATAAAAATTCAAAATAAAATATAATAATAATATTTATTTAAAAATAAATAATTTTATAACTAAACTGAAAAAATGATATCTTGGAGGAAAAATATTTTTTTTGGGCAAGAAAAAATTTTTTTAGTCAAGAAATTTTTTCTCGTCTTAACAAAATTTTTTTTTTCAATTTATAATTCAAAAAATTTGCGTCAAAAATGCATGAGGAAATTTTTTGTACTATCAATTGAAGAGGAAAATTTTCTTAGAGCGAAATAAAGTTTCTTAATCAAGAAATTTTTTCTCATCTTAAGAAAATTTTTGTTTTTAATTTATAATTCAAAAAATTTGCGTCAAAAATGCATCAGGAAATTTTTTGTATGATCGATTGAAAAGAAAAATTTTCTTGGACCGAGAAAAAATTTTCTGAAGACACAAAAGAATTTTTTAGGCAAGAAAAAATTTATTGTACCAATTATAGTCCCAAGAAATTTTTTTCTATATTTCATAATTTAAAATTTTTCCCGGGAATTAATATCAAAGTTTATAAAAATTTTGAACAAATATATACATATATATAACATTAACTATGAATAGTTAAATTTGTTGTAAAAACTAAAAGAAAGTTAGTTACACTTAATGTCAGTATATGAAAGTAACATAATATATTTCCTGATAAACCAGTTAGATAACTGTTGATATTTATTTCTTAGAACAGGTTTTCATATGATGAAATTATAAACTTAAAAAATAAACTACATCACGTGAATTAAATCGTGGCAATAGATATTAATAACTATTATTTCAGGACTTTGATCGAAGGCGACAAGGAAGCTGGATTTTCAATATTTTGGGCAGACGATGGCTTGGACACAGGACCGATTCTACTGCAAAAATCTTGTCCCGTAGATAAAAATGATACCTTGGATAGTTTGTACAATAACTTCTTATATCCAGAAGGTATTAAAGCTATGGGTGAAGCGGTAAATCTTGTAGCGAGTGGAAAAGCACCAAAAATACCACAGTCTTCAGAAGGCGCAACATATGATCCTTTATTGAACAAAGAAGAGCTACAGCGGATTGATTGGAATAAAAAGACTGCAGAGCAAGTTCATAATTTTATCCGTGCACTTGATAGTACCCCCGGTGCTTGGACGCTACTGAATGGTGAAAAAGTTCGTTTCTACGGATCGAAATTGTGGGATGAAGGAAAACTTGATGGAGATGTTGTTGATGTTGATGGCAAGCCTGGAATTGTTCATGACAATGGTTTACTAATTGCTGCAGCAGATGGGAAATACGTTAACGTTGAAAAACTTAAGATTGGAAACAAAACGATTCTTGCGTCGAAGTATGGCAAGGCCAGTGAATCAGCTAGCATCGAGTTTACAGAAGAGGAAAAAATACATGTTGAATCTATTCGATTAATTTGGAAAAGTATTCTCAATGTAGAAGTAGACAATGATACTGATTTTTTCGCTTGTGGTAAGTATCGTACATTTGGGTATTTATAAATTATTCACATTTACCCGAGTCGAAAAATTTGATCTGACTTTAGTCTCACTTGAGCGCATTTGGGCTAATTGGTCTGTATTTGAACTAGTTGATGTGTTTTTGATCTTTTATACAAATTTTAAGCTCTTTTTGATCTGTTGTTTTAAAAAATAATTGCGTTACGGGCAGACAAAAGTAGATTAATTCTTGAACTTGGAAAAATTTAAGTTCTGAAAATTTGCGAGGACAAAACTAGATTTAATCATGGACTTGTAATATTTTTATTTATGGACAATATTTATAAAAAATATTTTAAGTTCCAGAATTTATTATGTTTTGTTTACCATTTACTCAGTGTCTTTTGTTTAAAAATGCCGGTAGTTAATGATAGTTTGACAACTTTATTTTTTAGTTGTCTTGACTGAATATTTATAATATTGAATAAAAATAATAAAATTACTACTAAAATTTCAAGAAATTTTTATTATTTACTGGATAAAATCGATAAATATTTTGAGATTAGAAACCATCAGAATTCTTGTAATATCTTATTACGAAAGCGCATTAGCATGTTTCAAATATCAACAAAATTAAAATAAATTTATAAATCTAGATTATCTATATTGTTAAGAGAATAAGGAAAATTTTGTTCCCGGCATATTTGTATGATAGAATTGGTTAATGTTATTAAATTTGGTATCGTTAGAAAGGTTTTGACTTGAATTTGAGCCTTTTCATAGTTTCAATACTTTTTTATTATCAACCATTGAGATAAATCGATTTATCTGTATCATTCGAATTACATTTAAATTACGCAAGAAAAAATACGATCGTAATTATTTTCTTTAAATAAATTAATCTTTAATTATTCTGTCACTAAATATGACTGAATGTCACTGAATATATACTATATTATTTATATCGCGTTACTTATTCCAAAATGACAAAGTTTTATTTTTCCATTTGGTTTTAGGAAGCTTCTCAAAGCCAAAAAAGTGTGCATAGAAAAAAAAAGGATTCATTGATACAAAAAATCTTTACTCGCCTAAAGAAAATTTTTACTTACCCCAATAAATTTTGCGCATTGTGAATTAAAACCAAAAAGTTATTTAGAACTAGAAAAAATTATTTGGTGCAAGGAATCATTTCTTGACCAAAATAATCTTTTCTCGCTCCAAGAAAACTTTTGTATTGAATTTATGATGCATCAAATTTTTTGGTGCAAATAACATTTTTTGAGGCGAGAAATCGTTTTCTTCTGAGTATTTTATAAAATCAGTAGTGATATTTAGGCAGTCATGTAGTGACTGCAGGTTGCTCGTTATCATTATATATATTTGTAGAAAGTCCTGTTTTTAATCTAAAGGTGATTAAAAGAAGACTAAAAATTATAGTAAAAAAAAAAGTCTGTTTTTTTCCTGAAATCAAATGAACAGACTAATAATTATAACAAAAAAGTCTGATTTTAATTTAAAAGCAATTAAAAACAGACTAAATATAATACAAAAACAAGTCTGATATTGGTCTGGATAGAGAATAGTACAGACAAAAATTCATTAAACAAATACGATTTAAAAATCTAAATTAAATAAAAAATATTTGAATTTATAATTTGGAAACAGACCTAATTTTTCGACTCGGGTTACATCAGAACTTGGTAAATAAAAACAATTGGATCCACAGGTGCTGGTAGTATGGACGTAGTAAGACTAGTCGAAGAAGTCAAAGACCTTGTTGGCGTGGTGATACAAAACACAGACGTGTTCATGGCACCAGTTTTTATTGAATTCGCTGCATCAGTTATTACAGTAGGCAGAGGAGCCTCTGGAGCTGGCAAGGACGTTAAATACGACGCTGTAGAAGTACGTGCAAATAATCTTGATTTAAAATTTCCACGTCAGCTTTTTATCAACGGTCAATTTGTTAATGGTCACGGTAAACCGATACCCAGCATTGATCCACATGATGAGCATGTTATATGTCAAGTTGAGAGTGCAACTTCCGAGGATGTTGATCTCGCAGTTAAAGCTGCCAAGAAAGCATTTGAAGAGGGAGAATGGAGTAAAATAAGTGCCCGTGAACGTGGTACTTTACTTTATAAGTAAGTTTTTTTTTTTTAAATACTTGTTCAATGAATGCCAATAAAATAATTCAAGTTCCCTTCAAGTATTATACACACATATATATATGTATATATAACATATTATTTATTCTTGTGTAAATAGATTAGCAGATTTGATGGAACAGCATAAAGAAGAATTGGCAACAATTGAAAGCATTGATTCAGGTGCTGTTTATACTCTTGCTTTGAAAACTCACGTAGGAATGTCTATTGAAACCTGGAGATATTTCGCTGGGTGGTGTGATAAAATTCAAGGATCAACGATTCCAATATCCCACGCTCGGCCAAATCGTAACTTAACTTTCACTAAAAAAGAACCAATTGGTGTATGCGGTTTAGTAACACCGTGGAATTATCCATTGATGATGCTCTCATGGAAAATGGCTGCCTGTTTAGCTGCAGGAAATACCGTTGTAATGAAACCAGCTCAAGCATCACCACTGACTGCTCTTAAGTTTGCCGAGCTTTCAGTTAAAGCAGGAATACCACCTGGTGTTATTAATGTTGTACCTGGTAATGGTTCAGTTACAGGAATGGCTATTGTTAAGCATCCATTGATTAGAAAACTTGGATTTACTGGTTCAACGGAAATCGGTCAGACAATTATGAAAACTTGTGCTGAAAGTAATTTGAAAAAAGTATCATTGGAATTAGGTGGAAAAAGTCCACTTGTTATTTTTGAAGATGCTGATATACAGCATGCTGTCAGAGTTGGAATGAGCAGTGTTTTTTTTAATAAAGGAGAAAATTGTATTGCTGCAGGTATGGAAAAATACTTTTCATGATATCAACATCGAAATTTAAAGTTTCAGTGTTTATACAGACATATATTAGCAAATTAATTAATGTAACGGGATCAAAGTCCACCTCCGTTTTACGGAAGACCCTTCACTGCGAGTATCCCGTCTTTTGTACCATAATATAATCATAAAATATTGAACATAAGCTCGTAATTGACGTTACCCTAGAATCTGATCAATGGTCAAATCAAAAATCCTTTTGCGTGTCCGGCCGAACAGCCACTAATCCATAGAATTCTGAACATTCGGTTCCTCTTATGTTCATTCCTCTTGATCAAGAGACGTTTCTTCCCCTGCCTTCCGAAGAAAGCACTCAGTAATTTTCACATTAATTAATTTTGATAAAATATTAGCAAATTAATTAATGTAACGAGAAGTCCAACTCCATTTTACGCGAGGTCATGTCCTTACGTACTTCAGGAATGCACGCGCTCCAGATGCTCCTACTTCCATACGACACTTTTAATCGAAAAATATAATCAAGTGACTAAGGGTTGAGATTAACTGGAGGTATCCCGTATGAAAATAACATAAATGGTTAAAATATATGATAAATATCAGAAAATATATGTGGCGAATTTAACTACATTTTCTGATATATTTTTTTTTATATTACAAAGCATAATATTCATCATATACGTACGTATATGATTAGCATATATAAAATATATATGTCAATCATACACAAAAAATATATTTTCATCATATATGAAAATATATATTCTTGCCATATACAAAACTATATTTTTATCATACATATAAATATATATTTCTATCATATACGAAAAACAAATTCTGATCATATATATAAGCATATATTTATATTGTGTATGGAAAAAAAAGTTTCTTATTCGTACGACCAACTCCAATTATATGAGATCTAAATTTTAATATACTCTTTAAATTGCATATAAAATTCTCGAAATTAGTTAATTTGAAGCGAATATATAATATACCCATATACATATACCGAATAAAATATATGTTTAAATATAACAAAGAAAATATATGGTGCCATATATAATATAAATTATATGCTACCATATATTTCATTTCATATAAAAATTTTATATTTTTTTAATATAAAAGGAAATATATCAAACTATTAATTAAAAAAAAATTCCATTTTTTTTATTAATATTAAAAAATTCAGGAATTAATTATTGTTTATTTTTAGGTCGGCTTTTCGTTGAAGAAAAAATCCATGATGAATTTTTGAGTCGAACTATTGAAGAAGTTAAAAAAATAGTTATTGGAAATCCGTTGGACAGAAAAACATCTCATGGACCACAAAATCATAAGAATCATTTGGATAAATTAATTGAATTTGTTGAGACAGGTGTAAAAGAAGGGGCGAAATTGGCTTATGGTGGAAAGCGATTAGATCGACCGGGATGGTATTTCGAACCGACTATTTTTACTAATGTTAGAGATGACATGCATATTGCTAAAGAAGAATCATTTGGTCCTATTATGGTAATCTCGAAATTTAATTCCAAGGACATGGATAAATTGATAGCTCGTGCTAATAATACAGAATTCGGGCTTGCTTCGGGTGTTCTCACTAAAGATATAACTCGAGCTTTACGTTTTGCTGAAAAAATAGATGCCGGTACGGTATTTATTAATACCTATAATAAAACAGATGTAGCTGCACCATTTGGTGGATTTAAACAATCTGGATTTGGCAAGGATTTGGGCCAAGAAGCACTTAATGAATATCTCAAAACGAAGACTGTTACTATCGAATATTAAAAACTTATATATATATATATATATATATATATATATATATATATATATATATATATATATATATATATATATATAAGTTTAATTGATCACTATTTTAATTTATTCATATATAGCCTTATCACAGATATATTTTTATACTTAATATTTATAAAATATTATAAATATTTAAAATTTTTAATACTCGTAATGTTAATTGTAATTAAATAAAAATTAATTAATATTATGTACGAAATATATGAAATTAAAGTTAATGATGGCGGCTTTTATATAATAAATATTACATAATTTTATAAGAAATTTATTATGTATATTTTTTTTAAATCCTTAATTTCTTATTAAATTAGTTATAGTTTAAAATACTGAAAATAATAGTTTTAATATCTAAGAATTTTTTAAAAGTTTAAACAAATTGTGAAAAATATTAATGTATGTAATTTATTTTCACTACTTATATTTGGATAAATTTAACTTTACACAATTTCCCGAGTAAAAAAAGTTTTATATAATTATATATGAATTCTATATAGAGAATGGCCCAATAAATATATATATAATGGTTTTTATATATAAATTATATATAATTGTTGTATGCAGTCAGTTATTAGATATATTTATATGTGATTGCATGTAATTATATACGATTATATATAATCATGCCATTTTACAGAAGTGTGTTGTAAAATTTGAATCTCGGAAAACTGTAAAATGTAAATATAAGTAATTAAAAAATTAAAAATAATGCTCAATTATATTTACAAAAGTGTTTGGAATGTTTGAAAAATGTTTTACAAAAATATTTTTTTTATAAATTTTTGGGATATCCCCTATTGCCTTCTATATTGGGCCATTCTTTACATATGATTTTTTTTTACCTGGGTTAACATCACGTCTTTAAAATCACATTAAATTAATATTGTAAAGCAAGAAAGTGTGTGTCCATGCACACACACATATGAGAATATATATGTGAAGCGTTCCAACATTCTCCTATTAAATGAACGAAAATAAGAATAGAAGGGATTGGGGAGGATAAGAAAAGGTCCTTCTTAATAAACAGTTTATAGATAAATTGAGAAAAATAATCGGATAGTCCAAACTGAGAATCGAACCCAAACCATGTCAGTTTCGCGCCGGTGCTCTACCAGTTGCGTTATCCAGCCCATATCGTATTCCATTCTATTTTTATATAAATTAAATTAATAGTTCAATAATCAACTAGGTTTAAGTAAATATGTAATTTAAAATTTTTTAAAAGTGAATGACCTGAGAACAACGTTACAATAATAATTTGATTTATGATAGAATGTGTACAAGCACAAAGAAACTTAACTACCGATCTAAGGTTTAGGGTTTAAAGTACCAGGTGAGATAAAACATCTAAAGCAAATATATTTTACTGTGTAAAGCATAGATATTTTACTTCTCGCTTTATCGCAGCATCTGTTAAAACAGCCAACCTTTTTTTAACCAAAAGCATAAAAATCCCAGTGGAAAAATTTATATATATATATATATATATATATATATATATATATATATATATATATATATATGAATAAAAAACGTCTGGTGATCTTAGTGATATCTATCACCTTTGGCCTATTTCTATTCATCGCCTCGACCTCATCAGGTCATTCAAGATTCTAGTCGAATTATTGAGTATTACTATTTCAAGAAAAAGAAAATTTCTTTAAAAAAAAAGTATCTTATAAATTCTACGTTCAAATATTTTTTTAAATTACATTTATAAATATATATATATATATATATATATTTCATTTATAAATTTTTTTCATCATTTGATTTTGTGGTAAAATATTTTAATATATTACCGATGATTAAGGAATTTATGATAATTTTTTAAATTACATAGCATATATGTGTATCATATGCATGCATATATATGTATATATATTATTTAAGAGAACTAAATGCTCTTATGACACAGCAACACTGTGCAGGTCTCAGCTGTTCCCATGAACATATTCTCTCTCTTCTTCGGTTCTTCCTTTGAACATCGCCCCTTTTTCAGTTCGTAATATTTCAGGCAACCGAATCTGTTCAGAAGCTAAACTATATACCATACGATATCATCCTAATACAAGTAAGGAATAAAGTTACTACTCTCTACCATATTCTGGACCCCTCAATCCTCATTCGTCTGTTGACTGTCTCAAACGCGCCCATCTAATACATTATGGGACTATAAACATACATATACTACTTAACATATTTATCATGAACAGGAAATGCAAATTTCCCACCCCATGCGATTGTACTCCAATCAAACGATCACATTTCTATGACCTTACACTTTTCTATTTCTTTTTTTTTTAAACTTCCCGATATGAAAATTTTAAATTTTAAAAGATAGAAAAGTTTTAGATTCCGGTACGATTTTTTAAAATCGAGTTTTTATCAGATCTTGACGTTTTGAGATTCTAGGAAACTATCCTGGGTATTTCCCAGCCTGGGTGGAACGATTAGTTTCAAAGATGTCGTACAAAAATTAACTTTTTTTCAGGAAAATGTGATATTTTTTTTTTTCCAATCGCTTTTTGACCTCGCAGAGCTCAAAAGTTTACCAATAACTTCTCTGAGCTCGAAAACAGCGGGAAGTTTTGAGGTTGGCCGCCAGGGTCAACTGTTTTTAAGATTTTTTTTTATTGTTATATTTATCATCAGTTATTAGAAAAAAAATGATACAGTAGACTGTAAAAAATTTGATTTAAATCTGAATTTACTCTGTCACTTCACTGTAAACAGAGCGGTGTTAAAAATGGACTAAATTTAACATGGCGCGTAATTTGCCGGTTTTAAATCGGTGTAAAAAAAAAATTCACATATAGAAATTAGAAAAAAAAATGTATTATATATAAAAAAATATGAAATTTTAAGGAATATTATCGGGAAAATTTGAATTTTGCTGTGTACTTATTTAAATAATTATTTGTAATTTATTTAAAAATTACACAATTACTCCCGCCATTTCAATTACCAATAATTTAATTAATTAATAAAAACATTAATTAACTTTAGTGATCGGGTAAGTAAAAATATTCACAAAATAAAATATTTTAACACCGGGAAATTTTTTTAACACCGGTAAAGAATATTTACATCTTTGACGGTGTTATTTTAACACCGCTTTCAGTATTGAAACTCAACACCAATTCTAACACTTACACCATCTGGACTTACCCCGTTATTTTAGTATTAAAATTCCGGAGTTTTAAAAAAAATCTGCAACCCCTCCGATCAAAAATTTTTTTACAAATTAAAATAAACTCCCTTCGAAGTGAATTTGAATTGAGATAAATAAAAAATCATTCTGTGGATTTAATCCGCGTATTTACTGGCATCACTTAATTGAAAAGAAAAAAATATATGTAACTCATATGAAAAATATATGCTACCGATAGATTTGTAGGGTACAATCCCTTGCAATCTCTTTACTCGGATTCTTTATATGATGGATGGTTAGATTGTATACATATATATACACATATGGGAAATAAAAGTAAAGAATAGCACATAAGCTCAGCAAATGAAATGAAAGCTAAACTCTAGATCTGGTGTAAGGCATTACCACGTGTTTCAGTTTCCCTTTCCCCCGAAAAATTTTACACTCCGCCTTGGAGACCCTACGGCATGGGTCCAACATATTGAATCATACTGAACATATACATATATATACACACATATATATGTTCGTTTTCGTTGTCGTCAATTCAATCCGACGCTCAAATACTGCTACCAGTGAATTAAGGCTTCAGTTTCATTTCGGGTGTCAAACTTATATCATAGTGCTGTAAAATTTTCAACACATTTTTTTTCGCGCCTTTTTTTACGACACACTTTCCTTATCATTATTTGCACGCAATCAAATCAAACGTGTGAAAATATGTGATATATTTATTTAAATATCTCAAAATATTTCTAGTGATTCTTCAATGAAATTCGGTAAACTATTTATTTAAAATAATAAGTTTCCCGCTTCTTTATGAATATTCAAAATAAAAAATTTCATTTATATTTAAAAAAAAAATTATTTTAATTTATTTAGCAAAGTAACTAAATTTTATTTTTTATTTTTTAATAGATAAATAGATTATATCTTTTCAAAAGTAATGCGTATATTTTTTAAAAATTTCCAATCATTAGTGTATATCTCTAATTAATAAAAATATAATAATCCGATTATATATCCGAGTTAATTGTCAGTGGATTTTACAGATTAAGATATTAAATAAATTCAAATGCGGTTGTATTGTATTATGTATATATATATATATATATATATATATATATATATATATATATATATATATATATATATATATATATATATATATATATATATATATATATATATATATATATGATAGTAATGCGTGTGAAACATATTATATTAAAATATATATATTAGAGTATATTATTATACTCTTTAAAAGTGGGCTGTTAAATCTGACCCCAGTGTAAAACATAATTAGTAATTAAAAGTTTTTATTTCCAAATAATTTAATAATTAAATTGTTTAATTAAACGTTTTTTTCTCGATAATAATAATAATAATAATTAATAACAAGGGATTTTCGATAACTTTTTTTTAGAAACAGGGTTTTTTTATCAGTTATATAGATCATTAAGCCTTAAAAGTACGGCGTGTATTGGAAATAATTGATAAAAAAAAAAACTTAATTGATATTTAATTTAATTGATTGTTGTATTAGTATCGGTATTGATTATTAGTAAAATCATGGTATCTTTAAAAAAAAATATTTAAACGTTAAATGTTTCTCTTATTTAAGTTAAATGTTATTACGATTATTTATTATTATTATTATTATTATTATTTTTTTTTTCTAAATTTTTTTCAAGGCCAGATGTACATTTGTATTCTCATTCCAGATGTTTTCAATTTAACTATTTCACAGTCAAGTTACAACTCCCCAGGATCGTATGAATCAGGCATAGCAAGAAAAGAGCAAAACCCTGAGGGAAAAAAAACATAAAGGGAGGAAAAGAATTATTATTTTTAAAATACTATAGTCCCTATCGTTTGACAAATATATAACAAATAAATTCAATCATAATAATATTAATTTAGTTATTAGGGGAGCCTGGGGCACGAAGGCCCCCTTAAGCCGGTTTTTTCTTTTTGTGGCTTTTAACCATAAAATTCACTTATTTTCCGTCGATATCGAAAGAATAAGTAGAAATTTTGCAAAAAATCGAAAAAAAAATTTGTTTTTTTTCTGGGGCACGAAGGCCTCCTCTCCAAAAAATTATCAACAAAAATTTTTTTTTTATTTGCCGTTAAGTTATGACCTTTATAATGTTTTTATGACGTTTTAGGCCAGTATGTGATGTATGAGGTAAAATGGACCATTAAAAAAAAAATTGTCACGAAAAAATTAACTTGACGGAAAATAAAAAAAAAATAATTTTTTCTTTATAATTTTTTTTTCGAGTTGTCCGTTTTGCCCCTCATATCACGTATTGACTTAAAATATACTAAAAACATTATGAAGGTCATACTTTGACGGAAAATAAAAAAAAAAAAAATTTTACCTAATTTTTGAAGAGGGCCTTTATGCCCCAGGGGGGCCTTCGTGCCCCAGGCTCCCCTATATATTTAATATTTTAATTAATCAGTAGTTTTAGAATTTCGCTACACTCTAAAAAAAAGGGGGTAAGTCTAGCGTGTACGTTTTAAAATTTTCGGTGTTAAATTTTAACACTGCCAAAGGTGGAAATATTCTTTACCGATGTTAAAAAAATTTACCGGTGTTAAAAATATTTAACTTTGTGAATATTTTTACTTACTCGGTCACTACAGCTAATTAGTGTTTTCATTAATTAATTAAATTATTGATGAGTGGAATGGTGGGCGTAAAATATTCATAAATTTTTATATTTTTCTATATGTAATACATTTTTTTTTCTAATTTCTATACGTGGAATTTTTTTTAACACCGGTATATGAACACCGCCATCGGTGTTATTATATTTTACCACCACGTAGTGTTAAATTGAGTCCATTTTTAACACCTCTCTTTTTACAGTGTAATAATACCGATAAAATTGGTAACAATATTGTTTATCATACATAAATATGTATTAAATTTTTTTTTTTCTTAGCTACTTAGTGACCTTGACTGATAAATATAATCTTACTCTCATAAATATTGACAGCTCAATTATCAATTTTTTAAAAATATGTAATTTACTCCGAAGTCTAAAACTTGGACTTACATGACAGTTCGAGCTTGTTATAGAAAAAACAAAAAAAAAAAATAGTGATATCTAGTCTACATTAAATACTCAAACACCAAAAATATGTAATTATTAATATAATTTAATTGGGCGCAGTGACGGAGACACTGAAATTTTTTTTTGTAAAAATTGTATCCGAGGACTGTTTGGTCTGCTGGGTGTGAAATCTTTTTGGTGTGAAATATTAAGCGGAGTACTTATAACACGGTATGAGGTTTTTCTTTAACACCGTTTGGTGTTAGTGCAAATATTGTCCGATATTATTATCTGTGGTTAAAAATTAATATATTTATTGATTAAGTCGTAGGGTGGTCGTTAAAAATTAAATTTTCTCAGGCGCCTCATAAAAAGCTTCTTTTAAGTGAAAAATTAAGTGGGAAATTCGATTTTTTCTTTTGAAGTAAAGAGAACACGTGCCGCAGGACGATCAAAGTTCATTTATCAATATAATCGCGATTTTTTTAAAAAATCTCATGAAATATGCAGATTAAAGGAAAAAATCATAGGGACAATTTTGTAGGAAATTAAATTCTTGACAAAAAAGGTTACATTCATTTTTTTCATAAAATGTGTATTTATGAAGATGTTTTTAAAAAAAGTTTTAACATCATATCAATTGAGCATTTTAAGAATTACGAATGTTGAAAATAACGCTTTTTTATAAATATAGACAACATCGTAACTCGTAACATATCAGTCATTAATGCTTGTCATAGTTTCTATATACTTAGAAAAATGTTATTTTCAAAATTTGTAATTCTTAAAACGTTCAATTCAGACCTAAAAAAGTTTTTTTAATATATCTTCAAAAATACAAATTTTATAAAAAAAATAAACATGACCTTTTTTGTTAAAAATTTAATTTCCTACGAAATTGTTCCTCTGACTTTTTCCTTTAATCTGCATATTTCATGAGATATTTAAAAAAAACCGCGGTTGTATTGAAAAATGAACTTTGAACTTCTTTTCACTTAAAAAGAAAAAACCAAATTTCTCACGTATTTTTTCACTAAAAAGACTTTTTATGTGGTGCTTGAGAAAATTTAATTTTCAACGACCACCCTATTAAGTAGTTAAAAATATTCATTGATCGTTTGTTGCTCATTAATCGAAATTATAACGAGTAATATTGAATGGTGTAACAAAGTAGATTACACCGTTTTATAAGTACACCGCCTGATATTTTACACCGAGCAGACCGTATAAAGTTCTCCGGAACTTCACACCTAGAATTTTTTTACAGTAGGGTCGAAATCGAAAGTTTTAAATAAAAAACTTATACATTTACACCATTGGTGGTGCGAACATTATTATTCACACGGTTCAAAATTTAACACCACGTCTTGTAACTTTCCGTCGACAGTGTTGAAAATTTTAACACCAATTTGCACCACGTCGCGGACTCAAAATATTTTAGCTTACATGTTCGGTTCTAACTGATTGTTCAAATACTTGTTAATTAAAAAAAAATAATTTACTGTCGTTATTTTTATTAAATTTATTACCAGCCCAGTGTTAAATTTATAAAATACTTTAGCTTTGAAAAAAAAAATAAATTTCAATGCACAATTTTTTTTTTTTTAACTAAAAATATGTTAAGGGCGCGCTTTTAAAAATTAATTTTAAATTTTTTAAATCTTAATAAATTATCATGAAAATGATAATTTTTGAAGTTTAAGAAAAAGTTTTATGATAATCCAATGTTTTGTTTTATCAACTGATAAAAAGTAGTGAAAAGTATTTTTTTTTTTTTTTTTTTTTTTCTTTTGTTATTATATTTTCCTCATTTAGTTAACCCAAATGTTAATATCTCGGCTGATGGTGATTACCCGCCCCTTCCTGTTTCCGTTTTTCTTATTTTTTTAATCTCAAAACCGCAGCATCCTGTGGTCATAGTGAGACGTTGAGATTAATATAAATTTTGCCTCATAATGTCTCCTACTCTTAGTATTCAATCGAACATTAATGTATTAACATAATTTACAACAGTATATACTTTATTTAAACACATTGTTTAATAATGATATACGTAAAATAATTATTAAGTGTTAAAAAAAACTAATAATGTTAATTTTTAAACTAAGTTTGTTTTGTTTAAATTTATCAAAGTGTATCCATGTTAAGTGATGTAAATTTAAAATGTTCTAATTACATTACGGCTCATCATAGGGCATCTTGCTTTATTTTAAAATGCTAGCTGCCTTTTGAAGGGCAAGGTTGTGATTGGATAAAAACAACGATACTCATTTTATAATATCTGTAATTTAAGGTTTTTTTAATATTTAAATTTTTAAAAAATGATTTAACGGAAAAATAAAAATTCAATTTTAAAATTTTAAAAATCTTTCTTTTCTTCTTTTATTTATTTAGACTTATTTTTTATTTTTGACCCCACCCACATTTCAAAAATGTATAATAACTTTCAACTGTCAGAATTGTGGTAATTAATTAAAACTAATTTTGAGAATTAGTGTAATAAAAGCGTAAAAGAGCAAGATATAAATTTAAATAGTATATTGTGTGACAAGGGAAAAAACAAAAGGATTTCAGACCAGGTGAAGTTGGCTGACATCACCCGCAGTTTGAAATCGTGTTTCATCCTGAGTTACACACTAGATTTTTCATGATCACCTGCATTGGAACTTAAAGTTTCAGTATCAGCAGCCAGTCAGAAACAAGTTTATTTAAGACCAATGGTGTCATCAACTATAAGCCTAAGCGTAAATTGTCATTTGCAATTTATAATTAAGCAGAGACTATAAATACTATTTATTATTGACACTAATTTTTATAAAACTTAATCACAGTCAGAACTGTCATTTACGTAAGTAAAATTAATGGTCTAAAATTACTATTGAACAAATTACAAGTATCAGAGTTTAAATTGCGAAAGCCTTCAGTCAGCGGGCAGAAAAATGATTTGTTTGTTCCCTCGGGATGAAACAAGTTTGTTTCTGCCCGCTGACTGAAGGCATTCAAAATTTACGCGTTTGCTAATATTAATTCGCGGCATTGGACTGAAATTCGCTTCTTTCGACTGGCTGTAGAGACACTGAAACTTGAATTTTCGATGCTGGTATCATGAAAAAAAAATTACATATGGTTATTATCGACTAGAAATTTTATGATACTGAAGTTAGCCGACGTGACATAATTTTTGATTCTTTTAAAAATGATAAATCATAAAAAAAATATTTCAAAAAATTGCACCTATAGTTTTTTCAATTTTCTACATGTGCATTTTTTTCGTTTCTTGGTGAAAAAAAAATTCAAAAATTGGTAGTTGCCTACTGACTTTAAAATCACGAAATTTGTTAGATAATCTTTAGCAAAATCTTTATGCTAAGATTATAATTCAAAATATCAGATTTTATTGTTGCAAATTTATTTCTCAAATTTCGTTTAACTCCTAATTGGTAACAACTGTAAGTAATTTTTGAAAATTATATACCTCAGTAACATTGTAACTAAAGTTACAATTACAGTAGGACCTCGTTATAAGACTAGCTCGGGGCTGAATGGGAAAAAATTCTTAGAATTGAGGTGCCCCCACGATTGTACTTAACAGCGTTTGCACCCAAACCTCGCTATAAGACTATCGCCGTTTTGCGTTTTATTTATGTATTCGGTTCAACTCTACTCTATTATACAGTGAATCTATTTCATATATAATCATAAATAAACAGAATTTTGTCGTTCTTTTCTGTTAATTAATTATGTGATACCACGAAATTTGAAGTATTCTTTATGAAAATAAATTATTTAATGTACAATCTTTATGTATGTACATTTTATCTCGATTTTAGTCGTACTGGTCGTTAGTCTTATAGCGAGGTTTAGCCACAAAACTTTTATTGAGTAGTTGGCGGGGGAAGTGTTCCGAGCGAGTTTTAACAAATTGAGAGGAAGAGTCTTATAACGCGTAGTCTTACAACGAGGTCCTACTGCATTAAAAATAAAAAAAAATCATTTTCAAAATTTACAGGCGGTTGTTTTTTAAATCTATCATTTAAAATAAATAATTTTTCAGTGTCAACTGGAAAACTTACAAGTGTTATTTTATCAATGGAAATACTCAATAAAATTGACATCAAAGTTCTTAAAATATCCAATAACAATATAATTTAACTAAAATAATAAAATGTACACCAAGATATAAATATATCTAGATGGGAAATATTTAATTTTTTTTTTATTGAAGTTAATTACCAATTAAATTTAACGATTATCGATTTTTCAAAATAGAAATATTCTGGGTTAACCCTTGGAGGTATTTCATCTCAAGATATAAATATACAAAATAGGGATTATCACATACACTAGTAAGTGCTTCGATCAGTGAAATTACTTTCCCTCAAACCTCAATGACCTCGATACCTATCAATTCTACAATATTATTTTATAACATCCTTTAGCTTTCTCTTGTTGGTCTTGAGGGAGCGTCAATTAGTCCACTTAATTTACTCTTAAGCGTTGTAGGGGAAAATTAACTACTGGAATTTTTTTTATTGATAATATGTAAAAAATTCCGTAGATCACGAAAATAATAATAAGAAAGCTCAATTCGGCCGCGTTTTTTAAATAAATAATAAAATAACAATAGGGAAGCCGAGACACCGTGTATTCTCATTAAAAAAACTTCTATCTATTAATGTTAAACTCTATGATGACTGGTATTAAATTAAAGGGCGATAAATTCTGAATAAGAAATGTTAAAAACCAATCTCCTGGGGCTCATTATGTTCGCGAAAAAAATTAATTAAAAGAAAAAAAATAATTAGTTGTTTACATTTTGTCAGAATTGAGCTTTCTTATTATTATTTTCGTGATCTACGGAATTTTTTACATATTATCAATAAAAAAAAATCCAGTAGTTAATTTCCCCCTACAATGCTTATGAGTAAATTAAGTGGACTAAATAGGTAAGGGTTTTACTTGTTATAAAGGAGTTTGTCTTTTCAGCAAAATAATTTCAGAGTGTTCTGAATTTTATTTAAATCCACATTTACTCCGACCGTAGTTTCAATATTTAAATAAACTCCCCTTTGAAATGAATTTCACTCATGCTCCGCATTGATTTCGAATCTAATCCGGATTTAATATGTAGTCACTTCGCATTTTCTCATTACGTTTTAAATATTTATGGAACTCGAATAATGAAAATTTTCCGAGGAAGAAAATTCGAGAATTTCGTAGGTACAGCCCAGCCTTCATGTAATTGGGGGATTTCCCTCGGCTTCCAAATTTTGAAGTTCTATGAAAACCCGCGTAAAATTGTGGGCGCTTTCGTTATTATTTTTATTATATATATATAAACTTTTGAACCAATGGTATTTTTGGAACCTACTTGACTAATTATGGAAATTTCTTTAAAAATTCCACCATAAGAACAAATGCAATAGCCGGATTTCTATAAAATCTATTTATAAAATAAATTAAAAATTTTAGTTTACTGAAGGGGGGCCACTAGTGTGAAATTTTGAAAAAATCAATTTTTATTTTGCATATTCCAATAGTCTACAGCTTCAAAAATAACATAGTAAAATTTCTAGTGCATATCTTGAATAGTTTTTTTGAGTTACAGCCATCTAAAGAGCAACCGCTTATCGGTTCTCAAAAACACATTTTTCAAAATTGCTGCAGTTATAATTCAAAGACAAATCACTCGATCGATTTTATTCGAATTGCAGCTTCTTTTAGATGTTTCTACGTATCACGAACCTCCAGTTTTTCGATCGAATCAAAAATGTAATTTTGCCAAGCCAAAAATCATCAAATTTTCTCGCATAATTTGAAATTTTTTTTAAAAACTCCGGCATTTTGTTAAATTTAAATTTTTTTCTTAGCCCGAGAATCATGGTACAGCAAATACCTTCTAGTTAAAAAAAACTTTTTGTTTTTTTTTATTTCCGGTACTGCGAAGGTCGCTATCATTGCAGCAGGAGGACTTTTTTTTGGAGCCTTGGGTGATTGTGAATAACTCGCTGAATTTTGAATTTTTTGGTCCATAAATTTAATTTTGTATTCATTATATATCCACAAATATGTCCTTAAAACATTAAGACATTCCATGCAGTAGTTTTCTTTGAAAAAATTCCCAAAAATAATCTTTTTTCAGGCGAACACACTAGAGGTCCCTCTTTAAAATAAACAAAATTTGTATGAGGTAATATGGAAATTAAATTTAATACAATAATAAAACATGCATGTGTTGAGATTAAACTATTGATTTTATCTGTTACTTTTTTTAATCTATATAAACGTCAGTCTCATCTAAATAATATATGATTGTATGCAGTTGATTGGAATATTTTCTATATTTACAAATTTCTATGATATATTTGATAAATTAATTATCAAGATGATCGATTTAAATGTCTATATATTTATATACCAAATTCGAAATTAATAATATATATTAAATTATCTTAACATAATAACTGTAGAAAATATAACAAAATTTAAAACTATAATTAAAAATTTCTTTTTTTTTTTTAAATTAAATTCATGTAGAAAAAAAATTAAAAATTTTTCTACACAAGTTTATTGCGAAATATTTTTCATAAAAAATAATCTGAATATTTCATTACTTTTAATTATAATTTTAATCTAGATTTTTTTTTGGTTTATTTTTAAAAATAAAATATGAAAAAAAAATATATATATAAAAATAAAATAAAATAAAAAAAAATATTTTGTTCTCATAATGATAAGGATATCATCGAGTTATTGTATTACAGAAAGAAATTACACCGGTTTTTTATGAACATTAAAACTAAATTTTCATAACATAATCATCTTTACAATATTAATAACGAATTGTCACACTTAATTAAAAGATACAACTAAATTAAACCAATGGAATTTTTTTAAATTAATTATTTAATATAAGAAATTCATTATTATTATTATAATTATTATTATTATTATTATCCTCAATTAGTTTTGAACTAACTACTCTCTCATTAGTCGAAAGAAGATATTTTTAAAATCTTTAGTCTTAAATTTATAAATTTAAAAATTTATTCTTGTCTGCACTCGCAATGGCACTTGGTATCATAAAATTATTTTAAAATAATCCACAAAATATTTATTGACCATTGCCAATTTTCTGTCATTTAAATTATAAATAATAATAATTAGTGCCATTGTTTCACAGTACAGCACTCACTTAATATCCATTGTCTAAAATCCACACCCCACATTTTCCGTTCATCTCGGACGGAGATTTTGGATGCGACGTGGTCATAAAACATTCGCAAATTAATTTCATTTATTAAAATTAAAAAAAAAAAAAAAAAAAAAAAGAAAAAAAAACGTTAATTAAATTAAAAATTATCGACATGTTTGCTAATCCATCGAAGAGTTACTCCAAACGGTATCAACTGTAGTAATGTCCACTCGGTCGTTGCCGAAACATTTGTTTATCATCATAAATTTTTAGTTTATTTGTTTGTTTGCTTGTTTATTTGTTTAATAATTACTTATTGACTTGTAATAAATGTAAGACATTTATTTGTGGTCACCAGAAGTGTGATTGTACGTAACCACCCCCCATTCCAATCGGATTGAATCTATGGGGATGAATTTTTTCCATTCTCATAGCACCAGGTCCACCACTACCTCCATTCCCAATAAAACTTCCATGATGTCCACCCCTAGTACCAATTGATGTCGCTCTTCCAACTCCAGTTACTCCGGTAGTGACAGCTCCCCCAGTTGAAGTTCCACGTCCGCGGGTACTTCCACCTGAAAAATATTTTTTTTTTATTATGTTCATTTTTAAAAGTTTGAAAAAAAAAAAATAAAATAAATAAATAAATAAAATTATTATTAGTTTACATAAATAATAAATAAAAATATATATTTAGTAGCAATTTCAAGCAAAATTAATGCTAAAGACATGACGATTTATAGATGTAATATAAATATATAATAAAGATTTATTGATAACTTAAATTTTAAAAATGCGAGCTGTAATTTTTACATAAATAAATAAATAAAATACAATATTAAGTTTTTTTTTTGAAGATGTTAAGGAAGAAATTACCTCCTGTCCATTAATCATAATAACTTGTGGATTAAAAAATTGTTTTTATTTTTTCACTTGTTCACGAATATATATCACGTTATTATTATATTTAAATGAATAAGATTATAAGTAATTAGTAGGGCTAGGATTTTTGCTTTGATTTAAAAATAATAATTATTAATTAATACTGTCAAGTTTTTGATATTACGGTGAAAATATTGGTCATATAAAAAAAATTTTTAAGAAAAGTTGTAGGGGATTTAATTTTATAAAGAAAATATCTTTTACAATTTTTTTATAAAACTAATAGGAAAGCCGTAGTTTTAAAATTGAGATTTTCATAATTATCAAAAATTTGAATCATTCATTATAAATCTTAATTTTGTAATTACGGTGAAAATATTGATCGTATAAAAAAATTTTTCAAACAAAAGTTGTAGGAAATTCAATTTTCTAAAAAAAATGTCTATTATGATATTATTATACGACCAATATTTTCACTGTAATTTTAAAATTAAGATTTTTATAATTATTAAAAATTTGAATCGTTCATTATGAATCTTAATTTTGGAATTGTGTTGAAAATATTGGTCGTATAAAAAAATCATACGAGACATTTTTGTTTTAAAATTAAATTTCCTACAACTTTTGTCTGAAAACTTTTTTTATAAGACCAATATTTTCACCGTAATACAAAACATTCTAACCATTCATTCAAAATTAAGGCAAAAATCTTGTCCCTAGTAATTAGTAATATAAATTAATATTATTTATTATTCATTCCATCACTTTGTTATCTTATTATTAACATCAATGAGTTACGATTATGATTTTTAATTAGAAAAAAAAAAAACTAATAAAAAAGTTATTGTGTATTGATGAATAAAAAATTTTATTTGAATTAAAAATAAAAAACAATCGTAGTTACACTGTTTTATATTCATCACTATTTAAATTATTTTCATAAGTTATAAATAACAATTAATTAATAATTAAATATTAATAACAGTTAAAAAAATTACAATCACATAATTTATTTAAAACATGATATAATTTATAGACATTTTATTATTTAGCGGCTTGTTATTGGATGGTATTGAACATATTAATTTCCACATAAAATTTATATATTACAGTACAATTATTATTAAATATGTTACGTACATACGGAAATTACGAGGATATTAATAAAATTTATTGATTATTTATTTATAAATTAATAGAAGATTCTAATGATAAATTTTTTTAAATATCCCGCTTAATAGTAATTCCTAATTTTATTTTGGTGTTGTTTCTTTTATCCAATTATTCATTTATAATAAATATTATCGGTTTCCGTGTAAAAAAAATTCGTTCCTGAAATTTTTTGACAGTGAAGTTTCAAAATTGGAGACAATTCTGAATTTCGAACTTCAAATTTAAAATTTTTCAGCTGGAAAAATTAGAAAGTGCAAAATTTTTAACTGGTGAAAGATTTTCCCGCGCGTTTTTTTTTTTATTTCTTGAAAAAAAGTAATTTGATTTGACAATTTTTTGGGTTTGAAGAAAAAAAAGGAATTAATTAGGAATTATGAAGATTTTTTATTCTTACCAGAATTATTCAGGTGAGGCAAAAAAAATGAAGGATTTGAAAATATTTATGAACATTTTTTGACTTTTATTAGAACTTTTTGGGAGTCAGTTTTTTTCACTTTTTGATTTGGTCAAAAATAGTCCAAAAAATGAGTGATTAGAACTAATTATGAACTTATTATAAACTCACAAAATTTTCAATTCAAATCAATTTTGCTTAAAAAATTTCAAAAAAATAAAAAAAGAAACCCCGCTAAAAACGTCTACACTAGTTAAAAATTTTTCACACTTGTAATTATTTTAAAGCTCCAAAAATGTTCAACTAAAAGTTCAGAATTATCTAAATTTTGTAAGTTCACTGTCAGGAACGTTTTTGGAAGATTTTTGTAACGAATTTTTTTCACACGAGTTATCCTTTATCACAGCCATTGTTGCTACTACAAAACTTTTCGGTGTTTGTCCTCATTATTAGAACTTTAATCATTAATCAGATACGGTCCATTGTTCAACATTCTACTACATTCATTTTTTCAAATAATTATATTTATATACAGTTATTTTTTAATCATACATTTAATTGTTTTCAAATTTTAAAAACAAAATTCAGTAGGATTTAATAGTAAAGCAATAAATTTATTAATTTAAATAATTTTTTAGGAATTTTTTTTTTACTTTTTTCATTTTATAAGTTTTATGTATTTGATTAATGATGCATATATTTATTGAGTGAGTAATATATATAATTGTAAAAATTCAATATCAAAAATTTTGATAATTGTTATAATTTTTTTTTAAATAAATAAAATCCTTAAATAATAATTTTTTTAAATAAAAAAATATTTCATGCAAAATTAAATAATAAATAAATAAAATAAAATAGCTAATTCTTATATTGAAAATATATACGCCAAAAAAAATTTAATAAATTTGTAAGTTACTTAATTTTGTAATTATTATTTTTTTTACTCTTTCAATAATATATATATTTATCGTAAAAGAATGATATCTACAACATTACGTTACATATATCTAAATTTGCTTGAGCGTCTTTTAATTACTATGCCCCTAATTAGTTACATAAATATTGAATGCATTAATTTGTAAGCTTTTTGTAATTAATACGAGTTTATCTTAACCAGATGTTTACATCTACATATTGGCATTATTTTATAAATATACTATCTACTTACAGCCGATAAAGATCTAATGCTAATTGCATAAGTTTACTGTGTATGTAATTATTATTTAATTATCAATATTAATTATTTATAATAATAACTTTAATTAATTTTAAAAAACAAACAATACAATAATTAATTCATTTGATTACAGCTCTCACTAAAATACTATTTTTCATATATTTAAGAGAAAAAACATTTTCAGTATAAATTTTTCTTTACATAAAAAAAATTTATCGAAATTTCACAATTTTTAGTCTTAATTAATTTATTAATTCCATCATAATTTATTAAATATTTTTTATTTTTCTAAGTGATATTGACTTTTTTTTTAATTAATTTGATACAGAAAAAAAAGAATTTTTTGGCGCGAAAAAATTTTATTCTTCCCATGAAAACTTTTTCTTTCTTGGGCGGGAAAAAATTTTCTTGAGTCAAAAAAAACTCTATTTTTGGTCTTAAGAAAATTCTTTTTTTTTTATTTAACAGTGAAAAATCTTTTTTTTCACCAGGAAATTTTTTTATTTTGCGTAGAATAATTTATTAAATAATTAAAAATTGTCATTGCATTTAAATTTAAAGGCTATATAATAATAATAATTATTCTTATTGTTTATTATTTAAATTTGAAAACTGCTGATATTTTTTCCTCGTTCCATATAGACACTCTCCTTCGCCGAATGGTAAGCAGTGAAATAGAAATATTTGATTAAAATAACTTTAGAGGTATGCCTCCTTTGTTATAATAACTTTTTTTTTTTTTTTTTTTTTTTTTTTTTTCAAGTAATTGAATTTTTTCAAAAATATTATCATTTATAAATTAGAGATATGAGGAAGAGAGAGAAATTTATATACGATTAAATTAATTTTAATTTGGAATTCAACGCTCATGCATATGATTATTAGTCTAATAATAATGATAGTAAAGCTTTAAATATAAATGCATTCGCAGCCAATTAAATATTACAATATTTATTTTGCGCGCGGTCATTACAGCTCAAGCAAATATAAAAATTTAATTATTCATTATTTTTTTATTATAATAAATAACAATTATTTTATTTTAAATACTTAACTATATAATAAATGTAATATAATTATTTTATAAATAATTGATTTTACATGGTGACCACAGATTTTGGAAACTCAAATTCCCAGACTTTTCCAGGTATTCCAGTCAAATAATTTAAAAATTCCCTGACCATATGTAGTAATATTAAATCATTGGAAATATTTATTTAATTCAAAATAAAATGGCATAAGTCAGTTCAATAAATAATCAATCATTGTCTTTAAATGAAACTTTATTTTATTATTTGTCAATGTTCATACGTTTTTTTTATTTATTAAATGAATAATTTTTTATTTTTTATTTTAAATCTATGATTTTATATAACTTACTCTACAATAAAATATAAATAAATTTATCATTTTCACTAGAATAAATTTCATAAATAAGAACGTTTTATAGAATATTAATAAAATATTAATCAAGTACGCGAATAATATAGTGGAACTTATTAGTTCAATACTTATGTATACTTTTAATGTTTTTGGTTTTTTAACTTATCAATATGAATGTCAATAGCTTCAAGATCCTGACGAGCGTTTTCTACTAAGACTTTTTTTTTAACAGCCTTCTTAATTCAAACTGCTTCATTTTTTCGCTATTGGAATCAATTTCTACTAATTTTTTTTTCAAAAATGGTATTACAGGTGCATTCGCGCCGCGCCACTTTTTGAACAGTTTTGACAGAAAAAAAAAATATCGGATTTTTTCAGTAAAAAAAAAAAAGAAAGTAAAAATTTTTCAGCTTTGTTACGAAATTCCTGACTTTTCCCTAATTTTTTCAGTTTATTTATAATTCCTGAGATTTCCAGGTTTTACATAAATGTGGCCACCATGTTTCAAAATTTATAATTAGGACGTTGTAGGTCAATAAAGATAAAGGAAAGCGCTGAAATAATATCGAAAAAAATATCTGTATTTTGTGTTATACTTTTTTGAATAACATACAAAAAATAATATACAAAAAATGACCTTACATTAGTACGGACCTTATTAGTATGGAAAACAATTAATTAAATTTTTAACGTTAATTTCTTTTTCAAAGTCAGTAAGTCAAAATTTCAAATAATAATAATTATAATAATTAAATTAACGAAATTATTAATAGAACAAAAATTATCCTAACGATTAAATGTATTACTGGGATAGCCAACTGTCAGAAAGTAAAAAATTTGAATAATACAATAATATATAATTTATAATAACAATAATGATTACTGTCAGTTATTAATTAATTAATCAATAATAATTAAATGATTAACAAAAATAATAAATGTATACTGTAATAAATCCAATTGACCCAGGTCCAATGACTTAATAAAAATCCTTAATTTGTTTAGAGTCAAAGACTTGACCAGGGTAGACCCGTTCGTTTCTTAATGTGGTCATCGTTGGAAAGGATAAGCGAATCCAGCGCCTTCATTTTTCATTTTTAACACAACACAAACACTTTTTTTTAATTAACTATTAATTAAATATAACGCTTTTTAAATATATTCATTACTAATATATAATGTCTTATATTTTTCACTCAATGATTATTAAACTTATTTATATATTTTTATTAACGCGAATTATTTTATTAATATATGTAATATAATAGAAAAAAAAAAAAAGAAAACAATTAAATAATTTTTGTAATTTAAATTGCATTGCAAGTCGCAGATAAATTATTTTGATTTTTCATTACTATTTTATCAGTTGTTGTTGTAGTGTATTATTATCATTAGTATCAACTGATATATATGTGTTATTGTTTAATTAATGGATGATTTTTTTGACTATTGCGATAAGCTGTTGAGAGCCGAGTTAGGTGCAAACTTCTTATCTGGCAAAACATTTTTTTAAATTAGGGTTAAAATGTTTACGCGGACAAATGGGAATTATTTAAAAATATAAATAAACTATTAAGTATAATAACAATAATAAATAATAAGAAACAATAATTAGTTATAGCAAACTAGCCGTCATTGGAATTTATTTTAAATATGGCGGTTTTATTTTAAAATAACGCATGCTTGATTCCCTGACCGGTTAAATATGTTTTATACGTATATATCTTGTATAGATCAATATATATATACTACGATAAATATATAGAGATAAATTATTTGTTTAAATAAGCGACGGCAAAAAAACGTAACTTTAAATGCATACCGATAAATAATACATTTACAGCAATCATGTACTTGTCAGTTTTTTTAGTAATTTAAATTTTAAAAAAATTCGCGGTGACGACTAATAACAAATAGATTAATCCACTAAAATATATTTGATTAATCGGTGCATTTTTAAAATAAACTATTCATGTCTATTGCAAAATTTCCTTGCATTTAAGGCCAGTCTCAGAAAGTGCCCCCACTTTTTTTAAATTTTTAATGACTTTAAACTGTCATAAGTGTCTCGAAATTTTATCAATTGATTAAAAAAAAGTTAAAGCATTAATTGAAAAAAGAGCAGCGTAGTAGTAATTTCGCGGAGATATAGATTTTAGAAAAAATTACTTACAATTGATATCAATTGGGAGCTAAATGAAATTTGTCAAATCATGGTGACTACAGATTTTTGAAATTTTAATTCCCTGACTTTTCCAGGTACTCCAGTCAAATAATTTAAAAACTCCTGAACATATGTAGCAATATTAAATCATTGGAAATATTTATTTAATTCAAAATAAAATGGTATAAGTCAGTTCAATAAATAATTAATCATTGTCTTTAAATGAAACTTTATTTTATTATTTGTCAATGTTCATACGTTTTTTTTATTTATTAAATGAATTATTTTTTATTTTTCATTTTAAATTTATGATTTTATATAACTTACTCTATAATAAAATATAAATAAATTTATCATTTTCACTAGAATAAATTTCATAAATAAGAACGTTTTATAGAATATTAATAAAATATTAATCAAGTACGCGAATAATATAGTGGAACTTATTAGTTCAATACTTATGTATACTTTTAATGTTTTTGGTTTTTTAACTTGTCAATATGCATGTTAATAGCTTCAAGATCCTGACGATTGGTTTCTACCAAGACTTTTTTTTTCTAACAGCCTTTTTAATTCAAATTGCTTCATTTTTTCGCTATTGGAATCAATTTCTACTAATTTTTTTTAAAAATTGTATTACAGGTGCATTCGCGCCGCGCCACTTTTTGAACAGTTTTGACAGAAAAAAAATTTATCGGATTTTTTCAGTCAAAAAAAAGTAAAAATTTTTCCAGCTTTGTTACGAAATTCCTGACTTTTCCCTGATTTTTCCAGTTCATTTATACTTCCCAGGTTTTGGTAATTCGTAAAATCTTCATGTCAATTTTATAATTAGAATTTTCAAATTTTTTAAGCTAAAATTTATTCAACATATCTTGCTCAACTCCTAATTGTTAACAGCTGCAAGTAATTTTTTTAATTCTATACCTCAGCAAAATTACTACTACATTGTACTTTTTTTGATCGAGGTTTTAATTTTATTTACTTTAATTAATAAAATTTTAATACGGTTATGACAGTTAAAAATCATTGAATATTTTTAAAAAGTGAGAGAGGGGACACTACCTGAGGATACCCTTAAATAATATAAATAAATAAAAAAAATAAATAATATAAAAAATAATAATAAAGTTTATTGTTTAATACTCACCACGACTCTGATTGTATCCAGCCTGCCACCCAGCATAATATGCCGCTTTTTGTTTTCCATGTTCTTCCGCGATCTTAACACATAGCGGCTCGGAACCGCCATCGGGTATTGTACCATTTAAATGATTTATTGCTTCTTGTGCTTCTTCACGCTTATCATACCTGCAGTGAAGACAAATAAATTGAATTAAAAGACATGCTAAATTACTCTTTATGTAAATATATATCAAGTATATATAAATTTCAATTTATATATACATATGTAGTCCGTATATATTTATAGTATAAGTAGACACTTATTTAAACGAATTTAAGCAGACTGTTATACTTAATTTATTGTACAAATATAAATTTTTGATTGTGTGCCTTCATCGAGTTACTTTTCACAGTGAACTAGGTCACTTATAGAACAAACGTTAAATGAAATTGAGCAAAGATTCGCGCCAGGTAGGCAGTAGACTGGCGAAAATATTCTGGCACAGAATATAAGTTGGCTAAATAAATATATATACTCTGTGAAGATTTTAAATTGGAATACTTGTATTGAGATTTAATTTTATTTTACAACTCAGCTGTTTGTAGAAATTTTGAGTTTCATCCAATTTGTCTTTTTTTT
Organism: Microplitis demolitor; assembly: GCF_026212275.2. Taxonomy (NCBI): domain Eukaryota; kingdom Metazoa; phylum Arthropoda; class Insecta; order Hymenoptera; family Braconidae; genus Microplitis; species Microplitis demolitor. The sequence continues at coordinate 4,911,083 of NC_068549.1, read as the reverse complement.
TTATTTAAATTCATTAAAGACTTTAATGTGCGAGTAATGGAGCGATGAAATACATAAATAATTTACCTAACAAAAGCCACTCCTCTAGGTAAGCCAGTTAATTTATCTTTCAATATATTCTTCTGTACTATTTGGCCGAATTTATTGAAGAGATCCTCGATTTGATTTTCCGTAACATTTCTGTCGGATAATAATTAAATTTTATTTATAACAAAAGTAGATTATTTTAATTTATTAGTCATATTTATTTATAGTTACCTAGGAAGATTTGTAACATAGAGATTTGTTTCTTTTATTTCTTCTCCAGAAGGTCTTGCGAACGATACTTTTAATCTTTTATTTTGAACTTGCAATCCATTGAGTGTATTTATCGCTGTTGCTGCATCTTCAGCTTTCGCGTAATTCACGAAACCAAAACCATAACTATATCCAGTCTTTAAACAAAAAAAAAAAAATTGTTTTAATTTTTTATTACAATCTTTTTTTGATACTGAAGTTAGCCGACGTTTCATAATTTGATAATTATAAAAAAAAAAAATATTTTAAAAAATTGCACTTATGGTTTATTAAATTTTCTATGTGTGCATATTTGTAGTTTTTTTTTTTTTTTTTTTTTTTTCGTCATTGATTTGTTGAAATAGAAATCCCAAAATTTTAAATTGTTGATTTCAATGATACTGAAGTTAACTGACGTTTAATAATTTTTGAATTTAAAAAAAAACTATAAATTAAAAAAAAAAATGCACTTGTAGATTTTTAAATTTTCTACATGTGCATATTTTTAGTTTATTTTTTTTCGCGATTTATCAAAAAAAAACCGCAAATTCTTAATGGTCTACAAACTGGATATTTTTAAAAATACAAATTACTAAAAAAATTTCCCAGTATTTCAAATTCAATAATAAAATTTTTATCTTCTTGGAAATTTCGACATTTAAATAAATTATATTACGTATTATTACTCAAGTTATTTGTACTACGATTTCTAAGAATAAGCACAAAAAAAAGAAAAAACTAAAAATAATTAAAAAATTCCAATCCTTTTACTTACTTTGTAATCTTTCATAACTCGACAAGATTCAACTGGTCCGATAGTAACAAACATACTGTATAATTCTTTTTCAGTCATACTTTGGGGTAGATAATTAATAATAAGATTAGTGCGAGGTTCATCCCCGCACATATTAAGTTGATCATTTTGTTCGGTCATTTTGAAATTAAGACTATCAGGTTCCAAAAATTCTTTTTAATTTAACTCTGCAACTCGTGTCACTCCTACGTAGAAAAACAATTTTTTGTCGTTCCTTTTTGAGACTGTCTGTCGACACTGATGATGATGATGCGATGATTGAATGATCCGGCTGATTGAGTCGTTGATAAACATCGGGACGTACAGCAAATACAAAAAATATAAACAAATGCATTACTACTTTTATCCCGGACTCCCGCATACCAGCAAAACTCACTGGCAATGAATATTTTTTTTCTTTTTTTTTTTTTTTTTTTTTTTAAAGCAGTTGATAAAAAATAAATATAAAAATAAAATTCAATAATATATACGACGCCAGACCTGCATATCAGAAACAAACAAACAAATGCAATAATAAAAAAACTACATTAATTATTACATATATATAAATATAAAATATATATTTAATATATATATCACATATATGTGCTGGATTATATTCATCAACAAAAATTATTTGTTAGGTTATGCCCAGCCAAGCAACCAGTCCTTAATAAAAAAAGAAAAAAAAATTCATATTATTCCAGTTGTCAAATTATTTTTTTAAATTTAAATAATTATTTAAATAATAGTTTAGAAAATATATATAAGTATATAAAAAAAAAAAAAAAAAAAAAACAAATGACTATCGCATCATTTAAAAATTTTATTGGTTAGAAATTGTGCGTAACGTAAAGTGTCATAAAACTGATGCATTAAACTCTAAATAATAAGCTTTTATATATATTTAATAATCTACACTATAAGCATATATATGACTTTAATATAATGATAAACAATAAGTTTATAAATTTAAAAAATATATTTAAATAAGTATATAAATAAATGATAAATAAAACTCACTATGTATATAAATCGCGGCGCAAAGGCCCGGGAAAACGCGGGTGTATCCAGGCCAGTGCGGCCAGATCGTGGGTAAAACGACCCCCCACTTTCTGCCGCGCGGGCGACACATACAACTTGGGAAGACCTGTTGGTGTGTCGGGTGCGGCGGAAGAAGCCGAAAGGAGCCGAGCTCGGAGGAGAATTTACTCTCCCCACTAAGCACAGAGGAGTCACACACACAGCTGTGACTCTCTGTACATGAAAAATTCTGAGAATCCGATCTCAGCCGAAGCATACAGCGGGAAAAATAATAATAATAATAATAATATAAAATATAAAAATATAATAATAATATAAAATAATATAAAATAAATTCGAATTTTTTTTTTTAAATAAATTTTTATTTAAAAAAAAAATTTTTTTTTTTTTTTCAGGATTAAATTATTGTAAAACAATAAATTATAAATATTATGATTCTTGCTAGTAAATATTACTAGCGAAAATGGCGATTGATAATTATTACACCGGTAATTCTCAAACGCAGCTTTTATAATAGTTCTTATGAACTACGGGTAATCGTGGAAACAGTCAAGTGGAGTGAGCGACTACTTTGGAAGCATAAGCTCCGTCGTCGAGTCCTCGCTGATACAAATTTTTTTTTTCTTTCAAATTTTTAACTTTTTTTTTTTTAATGTTTAAATAAGAGTTCATGTATCAGTACCAGACCATTCCATGCATTTATATATCTATATTTGTGAACATAGATATACACAAGTATAGATAGATACAAATGCATGAAGTGGTCCGGTACTAATACATTTAAACTCTTTTTGCGGCTAAACTATTGAAGAAACGAAAGTGCACCAAGAGACCTTTTTTATAGAGATTTTTATGCTTTAAAAAAATAGTCTCTTATCATTTTTTCGTATCTTCAATAAATAAGCCAAAATTTTGAAAAAAAAAGCCATTTTTAGGTTTTTTTTCAGTTTTAAGCTCTCTTTGCGGCTAGGAGATACGAAAGATTACTTATGACACAGCTTTCCACATCACCCCGGAGGTACTGTGTCCTGGCATGCGTTTCCACTTTTTTTACATGGCGGGATCCCCTTGTAGGCCTAAACCATGGTTCAATTATAGCTGAAGGCTTTATATTTACTTTACTAATAAAAAGTAGAGCTGAAGGCTCTAATATTAACAAGTATAAACTAAAAAGAAGTAAAACTTAAGGCTCTATATTAAATATATTATGAGGTAGAAGAGCGGAAGACTAACTTCTACGTGATATTAAATAAATTATTAGCCCATTACACTAAATTTTAACACGATTGACTAGTCAGAAGCAGAGCTAAGAGCTGTAGCTTCTATATATATTTGTAAATACTGTATAAAAATATTGCACTAAAATTACAATTGACTTAGAAAAGCAGAGCTTATTGATCTAATTCTTATACTATCTTAAATACTTAATTAAACTTTAAATCACAACTATGACTAGCTTAAACTTTAAATCACAGCAATGACTAGCAAAAAAGCAGGGCTTTTTAATGACTGAAAATAATACATGGAGATTAGTTTTAAATACATAAATACTCAACATTCATACAGGACCCAATTAAATACATATTCAATCTTCAATCATTCGCCAATCATCACTACTGTCATACGCATGAAGATTCACATTCCTCGGGGGGGCCTTGACTCCGTGAGGGTACAAATCTGAAGAATTCATCATATCTACATAGTTCTTATCTATCGTCATTTCTAAGGGATTTAATTTTCCTGATTTAGCGAGAGATCTAATCACACAAAGTGAATTCAGCGTTTCAGCAGTAAGGCCGTTTCTTTTTTTCGTCTTAATTTCAGGTATTAACGAAAACGCCCTTTCAGCCGGAGCATTTGAATGGGGGAGTGATCTGATGAGACCTGAAAGTAAGCGCAAAGTTGGAAATTGTATATTATTATTTGAGCAAGTGAAAGTGGAAATTTTCATCCACATTTCGTCAAATGTCAATTTGCTCCATTGATTTTTTAAATTCACATCAACAAAATATAACAAATTCCACTCAGTTTGAATAGATCCGTCTACAGGAACGCCAAGAACATCACAGACATTTTTGACTTTTAAAAATGAAGATTCCCTATCCTTTTCAAAGAGTGCCAATTCCGGTGCAAAAACAGTAAGACTGGATAAGAAACTATCTTCAAACGGTAATCTCTTGCGGATGTTTTCAGCAGCAATTACATAGAAATTTAAACAATTGACACGCACCTGGTGAACAATTGATTCAGATTTAGGATCGCCTGATCTTAATTGAAGCCGTAAGAAATCTTCACAATTTGCTCCGACGTCGACTTTAGACAAATCAAGTTGATTTGTGATTAATCCAAAGTTTATTTCGTGAACTCCATTGTCAAAGATTTCAGGCTTCAATAAGGCAGATTTCATGAACTTTTGCAGAATTTCAGTGAACAATCTTTTCGAAAAAGGTTGCAGTTGACCGACTAGCGTATCATTTCCTTGGAAATGAGCATTGATCTTATTAAAAGGTTCAAGTGCCCATTGCAAGAAAAGTAAATACGCTTTCGTCGAGGGATCCTTCATAGTTTCTATTAAGGTATCAGCAGCTGCACTTTTTTCTGAAGATTGGTCAATCAAAAAACCTCTAATCGCCTGCCAATTATCTAAAATCCTAGTAATTGCTATTTGACGAGACAACCATCGTGTAGCAGCAAATCGAGTAACTTTAGAAGGATTTTCATCATAAAAATCCTGAAATTGGGAGAAAATTGCGCTTCGTTTTGGGCTATTATTAATAAAAGAAGAAATATCCGCAACGAAAGAATGAACTTTCGAGGGTATGGCAGTACTGGCATCTTTAGCGACAAGTGCTAAAGAATGGCAAATGCAGGGGAGAGTTAAAAGGTTAGGGATTTTCTTACTCAAATGAACTTTGAAAGAATTATTTCGACCAACCATGACCGAAGCATTGTCACAGGCAAGACTAATGATTTGATGCAGAGGAACTTCCTTTTCAGCTATCGCACTGATGAATTGTTGAACCAATCGGTCGGCACTACCGTTAATAGCATCGATATGGATTAATTTCAACAACTCGGTGTTAACGAGTAAAGTTTGTGGATCAACGTAGCGAACCATCAAAGTCATCCATTTTTCATTAGTAACGTCAGTAGTCTCGTCAACAAAAACAGAAAATTTGGTGTTTTTAACAACCTCATCAACTCTTTTTGACTCGCGGACACTAACAACGTTATTAATTACTTTGGTAGTTTTAGTTTTACCCATGGCCATTTTTTGAAGAATAGCAGGTTCCTTACCAATCATTTGAAATAATTTCAACATGTCCGAAGCAGTAGAAAAAGATATATTATGTTGAGCAACAAAAGTTGCAAATCTAATTTCGGCAGCTTTGACTCGATCATTAAAATTGAGTCCAGAAGAAGATGGCAGGGAACTGGCCTCTGGTGGAGAGCTAACTGGTGGAGAGCTAACGGGGGGAGAGCTAACTGGGGGAGAGCTAACTGGGGGAGAGCTAATTGGGAGAGAGCTAACTGGGGGAGAGCTAATTGGGAGAGAGCTAACTGGGAAAGAGCTAACTGGGGGAGAGCTAACTGGGAGAGAGCTAACTGGTGAAAGAGTTAAATTTCCTAAAATGCCTACATTAGAATGAACAATACCTTTTCTAAGATGATGGGTACGCGTGAGCTGAATATGTTTATCTGTTTTTAAATGCCTGTCAATTTCTGACCTACCGCAAGTTAAATAAATATCGCACGCAACACAAAAGAATTTCGTGGGGTCTGACGGACATTCATTCACCCATTGTCTCCACTCTGGAAAATCATCGAACCATTGCTGCTGGAAAGTCTTGACTCGAGATTTTTTAGCAGAAGGCTCTGATAAATCCATATTTAATTAAAAAAAAAAACAGAAACAGTAGCAATAGTACGATGACCAATTAAATCTATATAAACTCTAACCAACGCGTTCGCGATACTTAGAAAGTCGGACGTGAATTTAACTATTAATAATTTAAATAATCTACACTATTTATTCATTAAAAAACACACACTGTACTTAATGTTAATAATAATGATAAAAATAAAAATATATAAATACTTAGTTAAATACCTTTAAATTTTATTTCAGGAACGCAGTAATCCCAATAGCTGATGCACACCGTGTAACTTTATACGTAAAATTGATCGTTTACGGAAACAGCGTCCGTTGACGAACAAACGAAGCATCATTTGTTTATAACCGAGATCCGAGGCGCGAAAAACGCGCGCGTGTAACTCCTTCGGGCACATTTGTTTATAACCGAGATCCGAGGCGCGAAAAACGCGCGCGTGTAACTCCTTCGGGCATTTAAAGTTTAAAGAGACGCGATTGACTTTAAGAAACTTCGTCATCATTAAAAATTGCTTTTGTGAAGATTATAAGAGCATTTGAATTAGAATGCATCTAACAACTAAAAATTATCATAAAAATAATTTTGGTATTGCATTAAATATAACTGCTTGACAAAAAAAGTTTAGCCGCGCAGTCCCCAATGACTCAATAAGTAAGACAGAGACAATAACAATCGATTGTCGCAGCGCTGTCAATCGGCCGGCGCTGACCGAGACTGTCATCAGCGATACCGTAAGAGTGACAAAGACAGAAGGTATGATGAATGTTACGACTTCTGTCTTACTTATTGATAACAATACTTATTGATAGCCCCGCTCACTTCAGATAGAAAGAATAGAAATATATTTATTTATCTTGATCAATTTTGAAAGGGGTAAATTTTAAACAGTACTAATGACAAGGAAACGTAAAGTAAAAAATACAATGAAAATAAAAAATGAACTTTCAAATGATGAACTGCATAATCAAGCAAATATGGTAGAGATAAAGAATCCAATTGAAGAGTGTATACATACACATATGGATCAACGCTGTAAAACTTCAACTTACGTTTATGAGGGTGAAAATAGAAAATACTTGATGAATTTTGACAGCCATCAGCTCTACTTTCTATTAGTAAAGTAAATATAAAGCCTTTAGCTATAATTAAACCATGGTTTAGGCCTACAAGAGGATCCCGCCATGTAAAAAAAGTGGAAACGCATGCCAGGACACAGTACCTCCGGGGTGATGTGGAAAGCTGTGTCATAAGTAATCTTTCGTATCTCCTAGCCGCAAAGAGAGCTTAAAACTGAAAAAAAACCTAAAAATGGCTTTTTTTTTCAAAATTTTGGCTTATTTATTGAAGATACGAAAAAATGATAAGAGACTATTTTTTTAAAGCATAAAAATCTCTATAAAAAAGGTCTCTTGGTGCACTTTCGTTTCTTCAATAGTTTAGCCGCAAAAAGAGTTTAAATGTATTAGTACCGGACCACTTCATGCATTTGTATCTATCTATACTTGTGTATATCTATGTTCACAAATATAGATATATAAATGCATGGAATGGTCTGGTACTGATACATGAACTCTTATTTAAACATTAAAAAAAAAAAAGTTAAAAATTTGAAAGAAAAAAAAAATTTGTATCAGCGAGGACTCGACGACGGAGCTTATGCTTCCAAAGTAGTCGCTCACTCCACTTGACTGTTTCCACGATTACCCGTAGTTCATAAGAACTATTATAAAAGCTGCGTTTGAGAATTACCGGTGTAATAATTATCAATCGCCATTTTCGCTAGTAATATTTACTAGCAAGAATCATAATATTTATAATTTATTGTTTTACAATAATTTAATCCTGAAAAAAAAAAAAAATTTTTTTTTTAAATAAAAATTTATTTAAAAAAAAAAATTCGAATTTATTTTATATTATTTTATATTATTATTATATTTTTATATTTTATATTATTATTATTATTATTATTTTTCCCGCTGTATGCTTCGGCTGAGATCGGATTCTCAGAATTTTTCATGTACAGAGAGTCACAGCTGTGTGTGTGACTCCTCTGTGCTTAGTGGGGAGAGTAAATTCTCCTCCGAGCTCGGCTCCTTTCGGCTTCTTCCGCCGCACCCGACACACCAACAGGTCTTCCCAAGTTGTATGTGTCGCCCGCGCGGCAGAAAGTGGGGGGTCGTTTTACCCACGATCTGGCCGCACTGATCCAGGCAAACTCGTGAATCGACCAAGCTGTCAGGAACTGGTGGGAGAAGTAACGCGACAGAACGAGGACGCTAAAGTAGGGATAACACTAGAGAAATAAAATGAGAAAGAGTAAATAATGTTTTATTTAAGATAGAGTGAGAAACAAATAATTACAGAGAAGGAGAGACGAGGGAGAGACGAGAAAAAGAGATGAAATTACAAGAGAAGAGAAGAGAAGAGAAGAATAGAAGAAGATGACAATGAAAAAAAAAAGTGTTAGAAACAAAACGTGAGGGTGAAAAAAAAAACTAAAGAGGTACAAATTCACTTGCGTTATGAATTAACGTACATATATATATAGATATATATTACACGAATATTATGTAAGCATATATTTCATGACTTATTTTTTCTTCACACACTCGTTAAATCACTGACCGACTTTTGGTCATGTCCACTAGATGTTAAATATAACACTAAATTATGTCGAACATAACGATTTAGTTTTTTCTTAGTGAGTATTTTAATTGGAACATTGCTTTAATTAGTTATTAATTGAGGGTAACTGTTTGAGATATTGGAAAATGTTAAATATTAAAATTGAAATTTTTAATAGGAAGTGATCAAATACGGCCAACGTACTGAGCAGAACTGAGCCCCAGGGCCCCAACCCTGACCTGCCTCGCGAGCACCCTTTGGAGCTCCATCCCTCCTTACACCCTCGACCAACCAATGCAACCCACTATTATACGGTAAAAAAACGCCCCTTGTATCAATTAACTGGAGTCTATAAAAAAAAAAACTATTTTTTAATCACTTCATTTTAAGCCCTTGTTCTTTATGATACTGCTTAACTGACGCTCATAATTTTTGAAATTTTAAAAAAATGATATTTTGAAAAATTGCACTTGTAGTTTTTTTAATTTTCTACATGTGCATATTTTTAGTTTTTTTTTTTTTAATTAATCTGTTAATAAAATAAATCCCGAAATTGTTAATTGTCAACTTTAGAAGTTTACTGACGTCTAATAATTTTTGAAATTTTGTAAAGAAGATAAATTATTAAAAAATAATTTTTGAAAAAATTGCACTTGTAGTTTTTTTAAATTTCTACATGTGCATATTGTCATTTTTTTTTTTTAATTAATCTGCGGATAAAAATAATTCGAAATTTATTAATTGTTAACTTTAGAAATTAACTGACGTTTAATAATTTTTGAAATTTTTTAAAAATGATAAATAATAAAAAAAATAATTTTTGAAAAAATTGCACTTGTAGATTTTTTAATTTTCTACATGTGCATATTTTGAGTTTTTTTTTTTAATTAATTTGTTGATAAAAAAAAAAACGAAAATTAAATAAACGACTTTAAATAATTTCGGGGGTAAGTTACAATAATTTGAATTTAAATGAACTAATGATGTATAAAATTATTTGGCATTGACGTAATAAGTTAAATTTTTAATATTTACGTGAGCTGAAATTAACTATTTAGTGGCATAAATAGTTTCTTGGCAGAAAACCTAAACGATGAAAATGAAAATTGGGTAAGGTGGTATAATCCACCTACGATAAGAGTATTATAGACTAAACCCTACTTATTTAAATCGATAAGTGTTGTGTTAAAAAATTTCTAAGTAATCTTTCATTTAATTTAGGTGCACTTGTATTTAATAAATTATTTAATAATAAAATTTTTAATTTGCATAAAAGTTACACGTGAAAATTTTATAAAAAATTATCAATTCATTTGATTTAAATTTATGACATTTATAGATTGTGATATATAGTGGTAACTATTAATGAAAAAAAAAAAAAAAAAGATTTAAAATTTTGCCGCATTGTTTAATTATTTACCCCTTCTTTGTCTTGATGATGACAATTTCGGGTGCAGTGTTATGTCGTTTTGCGGTGGTAGTGAACGTCTGCGCGATATAAATTTAATATGCACGTGCGCATTGACGTGCTGGTTTATATTTTTTATGCTAGAGTATTTATTATTTATAAAATATAAAAATATCTTCATATTTAATTATTAATAAAAATTATAATCGATAAAAACAACTTTTTTTAAAAATATATTTCCTAAAGTTAAAAGTTTTAAAATTTTCTTCTCAACTTAATTTAAAAAAAAAAAAAAAAAAATATGCACATGTAGAAAATTAAAAAACCTATAGGTGCAATTTTTTGAAATATTTTTTTTGTTTATCGCTTTTAAAAAATCAAATTGTTAGACGTTGAAATTTTAACAATTAATTAAATTTTTCAATATCAAATTATTTTTATAATTAATGTAATTAAATTGATAATCATTAATAAAAAAAAATACAATTTTTTTTAAGTCTTTAATATTTTATTTAATAAAATACTGATTACATGATGTATTAATTAATAAATATTTCATGAAACAAAGTTTATTTTTTAGGCAACAGTTTCTTTTTAAATCTTAAAATAGTATTTTATTTTTATTTTAATTAAGGACATCCTCAGACAGTGTCCTCTTCCTCTGCTCAATTTTTTGAAAATTTGAATTACCTTGAACAATCATAACTGTGGTAAAACTTAATTAATCAATTAATTGAAAAAAAGTTAATCCATTAATTGAAAAAAAGACAACAAAGTTAAAATTTTGCTGAGATATAAATTTGAAAAAAAAAATTAAATTTTGAAGGCTAAAATTCATTGAATAATCTTAATTGACTTTTCAATTAATGCTTTAATTATTTAAAAGTTAATTAAGAAAATTTTAATGACATTTTAATGCTGACAATTGAAAGTCATAGATTATTTTTAAAAAGTGGAAGACATTGTCTGAAAATGCCCTTGATAGTTAATTATTGTTATAAATGTATAATTTAATCACGATTAATGCAATTAAAATAACTGTAGTTACTCGTATTCATTCAATCTTGATTAAATATTTATCAAATCAAATCCATTAATGGCAGTATTATTTTTATAGATCGATTATATTGTAAAATTAAAAGAAATATATAAAAAATAAATAAATTAATTTATTTTGGTTTAAAAAATACGCACGTTTATAAATTTAAAAAAAAAAAAAAACATTTTTTTCAATTTTTAAAAGTAAATTTGTGCTCACTGGATTTAATCTTATACTTAATAGTGTTATAGTACAAAAATTAGTATTAAAGTAAAAAAATAGCGATACCATTATCAATAATACATTTTCAAAAGCGGTGTTGAAATACCGGTGTTAAATCAGTGTAAAAACAATTGCACGTATATATATTAGAAAAAAAATGTATTACATATAAAAAAATATATAAATTTAATGAATATTATCTGGAGGAAATTTCAATAGTCATAAAGTAAAATATTTTTAACACCGGTAAATAATATTTACACCTTTGATGGTGTTATTTTAATGATCCTGAAGTTAGCAAACATTTAAAAATTTTTGAATTTTTGTTTTTCATCAAATCAATTGTAAAGAAATAAAATAAAACTTTGCACATGTAGAAAATTTTAAAAACTACAGGTGCGATTTTTTCAAATATTTTTTTTTTAAATTTTATCATCTGAAGAAAGATCAGAATAATATTAGACGTCTGCTAACTTCAGTATCATGTTATTTCAACACCACTTTCGGGTTGAAATTTAACACCGAAAATTTTAACACCTACCCCGCCTGGACTTACTCCGTTTTTTTACAGTGTATCATAAATAATATTAATAGATACCTAGTTGATAAATGACTGGTCGAAAATTTTCATAAGCTAAAGAGATTATTCGTGTAATTTGTGATAAGTTACACAGCGTATTGATTATAGTATCAAAGCGATATAATGTTTTGTTTTTAAAAAAAATCAGTTTATCTCAAAGCAGCGAAGCCGCGTTTTTTAATAAAACGAAATGGGCGTCGCGATTCACTATTTTCATTTTTCGATGACGCTGACGATGGAACGGTATCATTTTCTTTACCCCAAGCGCGTCTAGGTGATTCAATACCAAATGGGCTGTACAATTTCGTCGGGGTACGTCCTAATAAAGTTCGCGAATAAGTCTGTGGTGTCTGAGAATTACAGGGCGATTGCTGTTCATCTAAAATTTGTCTCCTTCTCGTTGAACTCCGGAATTTCTGAAGAATAAATTTTATAATTTTATTTTATTATTGATAAAAATAAATTTAAATTTAAATAAAATAATTAATACCTGGGAAATAGTTCCAATGGTAGTTCGTACAGATATTATTGTTTTTGATAATTTTTCAGCTCCGTTTCGTAATACACGTCGTGAGTCCGCGGATACTGTACTCAGACTGATGTTATTCCAACTTTTATCAGCACTTTTAACAATTTTAGATTTATCTTTGTTGTTACCATCGGGTTTTTCTTTATCAAATCGATCTTGAAGTCTTTGGCGAAAATTTTTGCCACGATTTGCTGGAATTCTTGGAGAATTTTTGTCGGTCAAAACCTCACGGTGAAATGTAAAAGAGACGCTACGGGAATCCGGACGCATTTTTAATTTTTAAAATTTTTATTTTATCTGAAATTTATAAATTTAATTAATTTTTATTAATGAATACTAAATTATATCAAAATAAATCAATAAATAAATGAATAGTTACCTTTAACTTTTGAAAGATTCAAAACTTGTAAAAACCGTTACATTAAATCAAGTGAATAATTTGTAACGGACGCAAACCCATAAATTCGTAACTACTTATATTTTTGCTCCACAATAAATTATATATTCTGACTTAAATTTAATAGTTTATATTATTATTTAACTGTCAATTCCTTGTTAATTATATTGTCTATTTAAATATATATAGGAAACAGAAATCAGTCGGTTAAATATATTAAAATTAATTACAGAACTACGAGCTACGATAAAAGTTTTTTTTCAGTCTTTATTTTTTTCGGCTTAACTAAGAAGCAGATGCAATAAAATTTCGTTTCATTATTTAGCGGCAGGCGTCCCGTTGTCGGGGATGTTGTTATCGATCTGTCAAAAAAAGTTCTTCAGTTGTTTTAAAAATTTCTTAAATGCACATTTAGAGGTCGCATCTTGTTTTATTTTACGCGCAGTTTTTTATAATTTAAATTTTTATTACACATTATTTTTTTTTTTTTGTAAATAATTTTTTATTAAAAACTGCAATTATGTTTAATAAATTTTTAAAACAAAACCAAGTTTGATATGGAAGTTCATTGACGTTTAATAATTTTTGAATTTTTTTTTTAAACGACAAATCATAAGAAAAAAATATTTTTAAAAATTGCATCTATAGTTTTTTAAATTTCTTACATGTTCATATTTTTAGTTTTTTTTTTTTTTGTAATTGATTTGTTGCAAAAAAAATGAGTGTTAATGTAGCAGACATCAGACAATTTATCAATTTTAAATAAATGAATAAATTAATTTAAATAATGAAATTTTTAAAAAATGCGCGCGCTAATTTTTCAAATACTTAAATTTTATTTATTTATTCAAAAATTTAAAAGAATTCCTAATTGTCAGTTACATTTACGCTCATGCAAAAAAAATCTGAAAATTGTTTGCTAACTTGAAGATCGTAAAATAATATTTGTTTAATTATTTATATTTATTGCGCACTTTAAGCGCGCAAGTTTTGCGGCTGCTTTACTGACAGTTCTCTTTTTTCAACTATTTCACTCAGACAAAAATATTTGTATACTTTTTTAATTACACCACAACAGGTAAAATTGTATACTAGCGTATAGAGAATGTATTAAGAAACAATTTGAACCCAACATTAAGTCGATTGGTTAATTTATTATTTTAAAATAAACTATTTTAATTCAAAAAACCAGTGCTGTCAATTGTTAGGTATGAAACTTCATAAACACGACAACTCTCGATAGACACAATCAGTCGGCCCAACTTTTTTTTATTATTTTTGTACTTTTTATCACAAGAACCCTATGGAAAATCACTATCTAAATCCTTTTAATTTAATTGTAATTAATTAAAAACGTAAAACTGATTATTCACGAAAAATTTAGCCGCCATTTTTATTTTTACTGTTATTATTTTTTTCATTTTTTCTCTCCATCAACTACTGACAGCAGCACTAGCGTAACATTATAGGTTTGAAATTGGAAAAAAAAAACGATGTCTAAGACAAAAAGGCGGGATATTTAAAAAAAATGTTAATGACAAAATATTAAACTGAAAATAATAAAATGAAATTGATAATTTATAAGTTGAATAAAAATTGATAATAAAAAAAAAATTAATATTATAAAACAAAAGTAATGATTAAAAATAATATGAGTGATTGAGGTATGCACTTTTGGATTCATTGATTTGATACCATTGTTATGTTCATACAATCTTGGCTGGTCAGCGATTCTTCAGGTGTTTCTAATTGATTGTCTAAATCATGATTACTCGTAAAATGATCAATTATTCCCGCGCCAAGAACATCAGCAATAATGTTTACAGTAGTTCGTATTCTATCTCTGAAAAAACAACAATCTAATTAATTAATCTAATTACTTAACTCTAGTCTAATGTAAAAATAATAATAATAATAATTGATTTACATGAAACAGTCAATCGTTATAATTAATGTAACATCATCAGCAGGGATTCCAATCGATTCAAGTACAACAATTAGCATAATATAGCCACCACTTGGAATTCCTGCGGCTCCAATACAAGATACTGTACAAGTTATTCTAAAAGATAATAATATATACTTATAAATTATTATGGATTAAAAAATGATAATAAAAACAATAGATGACTGGCAATTTTTTAATTTTTAAATATAATAATTCAATATTTATAAAAATATTAATAGTAGACAGGAAATCCGCGAAATAAAATCCTATGATTTGAAATTTGCCGCCAAAATATTCGTCGATGAAGTATCTGTCGACTTTTCAGCAGCGGATTTATCTTTTACTGATTTTTTTTGGTGCGAATTTATAATTTTTGCGGGACTGTAAAGGAAAATTATTATTTTCCAATTGAAATTCAATCAATTAATCGGAACACTACTGGGTGCATTCCGATTGACTGATGGAATCGATAGAAATCCGATTGAGTTTCGATCGGAGTTCTATCGGAGTTTTTAAGGATGGGGACTGGACAATTTACCATTTGTAGTTTGTTTATAAAAATAATAAATTTGCCGGAAGTTTATGTATACTTACGCTATTGAGATTATTTGCATTAAAGAAAAATCAAGTCCACGTTGTTGAATTATAAATAACGCACCAATAGTTTCATACAATGCAATCCCATCCATATTTATTGTCGCACCGATTGGAGCAACAAACTGCGATACTTTTGGATTTATACCGATTTTGTTGAGACATTTAATAGTCATTGGAACAGTAGCTGTACTATAAATTCGTTATTTAATTTTAGTATATTATTAAATCATTTTTAGTAACAATAGGGGACGGGGCAAAACGGGGTGCCTTTTAAATTTTATGATTTCTGAACATTTCAAAATCACTTTTGTAAATATAATTGAGGATTATTTTGAATTTTCTTTGTTAAACTTTTTCAAAAATCGAGTATCAGTCGAAAAATATTAATGACTTTTGTTTTATGATAAAAACTATTAAATTTTTTTTTCTTTGTATCTAATAATTATGTAAAATATAATTCAATTATATATATATTCAAATATAATTAATTACTTACAAAATTTTTTTTTAACGGCAACCGAAAATTTCTTCTAATTACTTCGAATATCATTAAAAAAAAAGATGTAGCGTATTTGAGTCCTCAAAAACTTGGTATTTCCATAAGTACCCCGTTTTACCTCCCCTTCTTTCATATTTTCATGATACCAGCATCGAAAACTCAAGTTTCAGTGTTTCTACAGCCAGTCAAAAGAAGCGAATTTCAGTCCAATGCCGCGAATTAATATTAGCAAACGTGTAAATTTTAAATGCCTTCAGTCAGCGGGCAGAAACAAACTTGTTTCATCCCGAGGGAACAAACAAATAATTTTTCTGCCCTCTGACTGAAGGCTTTCGCAATTTAAACTCTGATACTTGTAATTTGTTCAATAGTAATTTCAGATCATTAATTTTATTTACGTAAATGACAGTTCTGACTGTGATTAAGTTTTATAAAAATTAGTGTCAATAATAAATAGTATTTATAGTCTCTGCTTAATTATAAATTGCAAATGACAATTTACGCTAACGCTAATAGTTGATGACACCATTGGTCTTAAATAAACTTGTTTCTGACTGGCTGCTGACACTGAAACTTTAAGTTCCAATGCAGGTAATCATGAAAAATATTGTGTGTAACTCAGGATGAAACACGATTTCAAACTGCGGGTGATGTCAGCCAACTTCACCTGGTCTGAAATCTTTTTGTATCTTCCCTTGTCACACAATATACTATTTTTATAAAAATAAACAACAAAAACCTTGAAGACGTCCCAATTGCGGTAATTATAGCAGGGCCTGTTTTTGATATTATATAATAAGGAGATTTCCGTGTACATATATAGTACAGAAGTGGTAAAATAATTAAACCATGTATTAGTAATCCAGCAAATACTGTCAATACATAAATACCCAAATTAGATATCATTACTGTTAGATCCTCAGCTTCTAATATTTTTCCAGGTATAAGAAATAGTACGGCAACGGGAACTGTCCTGTATAAATATTATAGTATAAAAAAAAATATTATAGCTTAACTCAAAGTTGGTAACTGATTACATTATCATCCAATCCATCATCACCATCATCGCATCCGATAATGATTGGAAAAAATCATTTAAAGGCTTTCCCTTTTCTTCCAAATATCCTATTGCAATTCCTATCACCAAACAAAATGATACAATTCCCAGCACATTTGTTCCATCATTATATCGATGACTTATATTCCAATAATATATATTTCCATCTAAATGTTAAAAATAAGTCTCATTAAAATATAAAAAGATTAGTAACTAATTTAAATAATACAAAGATAAGAAATAAAAAGTACCATTTGAATTTTTTGGGTTCGATATTTGAGTTTGATACTGAACAAAATTCATATATAACTAATAAAATAAATATGTATATCATTAATTAATAATTTATAATAATTATACCTGACTAAGAGATGCTTTTATTAAATTATCAGGACACAAATTCCTGTAAAAAATTATTTATTATTAATTAATTATTAAAAATAAATACCCGTGTAAAAAAAAATTCGTTCAAAAAAGTTTACAAAAAAGTTCTACATGTAGAAGTTATAATGATCCTGAAATTGACAGACAATGAGACAATGATTAATTTTCAGATTTTTTTTTTTTTTAATAATAAATCGAAGACAAAAAAAAAAAAAAGAAAAATATGCACATGTGGAAAATTAAAAAAAACTATAGGTGCGATTTTCTCACATTCTTTTTTTTAATTTTTCGTTTTGAAAAAAAAGTCAAAAATTATTAGACGTCTGCAAACTTCAGTACCATGACTTAAAAGCTTGATACAGATTAGAACTTCAATATAAATTCAATTAAAATTTATAATCTATTATAAAACAATTTGATACGTCATATTTTAATATATTTAGATTCACAAATAATTATTTATCAATACTAATATTTTTTAGTTGTAATTTTTTTTAATAGAAATTATAAAAAAACGTCTTAAACAGTCAAAGTGAGCGACTAATGATACTGAGCGGGTATAGGGGCTTTTACCTTATTAGTCGTTTCAAATTGTTTTGAATTATTCCAAATCATTTTTTAAAATCACGGTATACAAGTTCCTCATGTCGAACTTTTTTAAAATTTTTTTAACACAGCCAATAAACAAATAAATAAAACAAAATAAAATCATACCTCAGTAAATCTAAAAATGTATCAGCAGTAACTGATTTTTTCGAATGATCAAAAACAGTTGAATTTTTGCTACGATAAAATTCACCAGGTTTTATTATTTGGACGAGCGTAACACATAATATTATTCCAAGGGATGTTGTTGTTACATAATAATAAAATGCCTTTAACCCAATACTACCTGATTTACTTAAATAACAACTCGCACTTATTACACTTGATACAATTAATGGTAAAATTAAACAATTTATTATTCGTAAAAATATTTCACCAGGAAATTGAAAATACATAATATCACGCTCAGACCATGGTTGCGTCGTATATTTTTTTAATAATATTCCTATAATTACTCCACATATTACACCAACAAGAGTTAATATTGTCGATCTATGTTCTTTCATACTTATTCTATTTTATTATTATTATTCTTTATAATTAATAATTATTCTATCAGATGTTAGTATATATTTAATTATAATAATTATCGTAAATTTTTCTCGAAATAAAAATAACAAGCTACGAAATATTTATTTGAATTTAAATCAGCTATCATCAGCCCGGTAATGAATTCTTCATCTGTGACATTGTTTGCTCAGTACAAATATACCGTCAGTATGATATGTGTTTATACAATTGTAAAAAATATGATAAGTATTATCAGAAAGAATAAAACAATAAAATTGTAAAGTTAATTCTTCATCTGTAATTTATTCTTCAACAGTCTTTTAAAAACTGTAATTAATATTTATTAATTAGTAGCTGTATTGAGTACGTAATGTATCAATTATATTTCAATGAATTGAAACGTTCTTGCAAATGTATAAATAATTTTTTTTAAGTTCATATCAAAGTAACTGTCAGTATTTAATAGAAGTTTGATTGCTTTATTTTTACATCGTGTTCAAATAAAGTTTTGATGTTATCATTATAATTTGTTATTTTTTTAAAATGTCGAACAAATAGTTATGAGTAACGTAATAAATATTAATACCCGTTCGTCTATACCTTTGTACTTGTACTAACAGATTAATTAATTTTTATTTACGATAAATATTATTAACTAATAGAAATATAATTATATACAAGATAGCAGATTAGCGTAGAAAAAAGAGTTACAATTTTTTTTTTTTATACTTTTTTTTTTTATTAACAAATTGATAAAGTAACTGTGACTTTTAAGAGTCTTGTAGACATTTTTATCGGCACATTGGTAAGATTTTTTTTTTATAAATTAATAATTAACAATTAAATGTTGCGTATACTTAGTTATTAAAAACTGACATTATTCTTTTTTAATTAAAAAACTAATTTTAATAAGAATGATATATATTAGGGTGGCCCAAAAGAACCGACTTTTTTTATTTTGAATCTCATATGAAAATTTTTTAGTTTAACATAGAACCCTCTCCAAAAGTTAGCTCTATAAAAATTTAAGAGGCCGCTTATGAATTTTTAAATTTCAAAAAATAATTGAAATTCGAATTGTTTTTTTAAATTTTTTTCTTTCTCGTGGCAGCAATAGTTCGTATGTAAAATAATGAATATGCGGAAAATTTCAGCCTAAAATTTAAAAAAATAAACATCGTTCAAGAATTTTGAATGTTTCCGAGTGCTGTCTTTTGGACGTTTTCGAGCGAACCTTTAATATTAATGTCAAAGAATCTAAATTTTTTCGCCATCAAATTGTATGATAGTGAATAAAAATATAACTCGAGACATAGAAAAAATTATTTATTTACATGCTTTTTATTTTTTAATTTAATTTTTAGGTTTTTTACTCATTTGAATTATACCCAATTTTATTTTTTAAGACTCTCCAGTATATTTTTTGTTATGCAAAAATACGAAAATTAATTCAAAGTATTAATTACATATTATGAGTTAATACTCAAAATTATTAAGCGACGTTTAAAAATCTATATTTTGCGCTAAAATTTTTCAGCATGGTATTAATTTTTCAAATAGAAAAAATTTTGTCATGAGAAAGAAAAAATTAAAAAATCAGAATTTTAATAATTTTTTGAATTTTTGAATTTCTCGAACGACCCCTCAAAAATTTTTTATCGAGCTAATTTTTGGAGAGGGTCCTTACATGAATCATTTATTTGAGAAACCTCATAAGTCATGTTTTTTCGAAATTGGGTTTTTTGCATTTTTGGGTTCTTCGGATGTCCCCTCATAGAAATCAATAAAAATATCCACCAAATCAGTGTTTAAAAAACAATTAACGGGGTGACAGAAATTTCATTCTATTGAGAAACTCCATAAGTCAACAACTTATGGGGTTTTTCAAATAAACCTATGCAGTTTTAATTTTATAGAAGTAATTTTTTCTTTTTTATTTGAAATTCGCGCTGTTTTTGGAAAAAAAAAATAATATGACTAATTAAAATACTTAAATTAATTATTGTTTTTTGTAATTTCTGAGTTTTAGAGCCTAAATACATATTATACACTTCATTTTATCAGTATAATAAATTATTTGAGTGGAAAAAATTTAAAAAACAATTATTTTATAGCTTTTTCTTCCGTTTGGTTGAGAAATCCCATAAATCAATCAACTTTAAATAATTTTTTTAAGTAGTTTCAATTAAAAAATTGAATTTTTCTTGTTTTAATATTTTTCAGAGACGCAAACATTATTCTCTTCAATTATTTATTTATTATTTCAGTGGCAAGTTTTTCCAGAAAAATGTTTTTTGTGTTTCCTGAAAAATTTTGTTTTCTTGACTTATAGGGTTTTTTCAAATAAACGACTCACATTTAAAACCAACAAATTTTTATATGAGACTTGAAAACAAAAAAAAATCTTTTTTTTTAGGTCACCCTAATATATATGTCGTAAACACATCGCGAAATTAGACATTTCATGAATTGCAGACAGATCGTGTAATGGTGACTAAAATTTTTAGACATTTGATGAAATGCAACAGGGTTTCAGACAAAAAAGCGAATTAAATTTTATTTATTAATTTATAGTAAGCTAGCATGACATCTACTATTACATGACACGTTTGCTCTTTTACAAGTACACCTTTTAGTTGTGCATTGCATCTCTGAAGCTCTACACGAGCATGAAAAGTATTCTTGTCCACCGCTCCAGTTTTTAACAGCTTCTCTCAAAAATGACAGAGCATTCATACCGATTTCATCCCGTAAAAGAAACTGAAGCCATGCTAGCATACCATTTAATAATAAATAAAATTTAATCCGCATTTACATCTATCACTCCTAGACATTACACAATTAGCAATACCACCATTAGACATTTCATGAACTGTCTAAATAACAGGCATTTCATCTAATTCTGCAACATTACACGATCTGTCTGCCGTTTATGAAATGTCTAGACAATGCATGAAATGTCTAATTTCACGATATGTCTACGACACATATATATATTTATATTACCAGTGGCAAGCTAAATGGCACTCAAAAGACGTATGCATTCTTGTAATTATATAAAAACACATTTATAATTATCATTATTTTTTTTTTCTCTAATATGACTGACTTATTTTATATTATTATTTTTTTTTTTTAGTTACAATTAAAAGTAATTTAATAAGTGAGAAAAAATAATAATTTAAAAAAAAAATTAAGTGTCTAATTAATAATAATTATATTGGCATACAATTATGTCTTACAATTAAATAATTATTTTAAGCACTTTTAAATATACAAATGATATTAAGATATGTACATAATTTAATACAATAATGCACAAAAATAGTGCAAAGTAAGGTACTTCGGAGGCCTAAGAAATACTTTAACTTTAATGGTATCGCGTCAAAAAATTCGTTTATTATTTAATATTTATATTTATATATGCAAAATAAATATTTAATTTATATATTATCAGAGGCCATAATTGTTTATTATTATCAGCTATAATTATACAATAGATCGATTAGATCTATTTTCTTTTTTTTTTAATTACCGATAAATTATACTTTTATACAAATAAATTTATCAGCATATATATTTATATACTTATAATTAAATTTTATTTTTTTCACCGTTAATTTTTTATTATATTTTTTCACAAGTAAACGTTTTATATATTAATATATATTACGTTTCCAACAATTTTTTAAAACTCGAAGACAATGAAAATTATAAATAACAAAAAATATTACAAAAGTGCTGGATACTCATTAACATTAAATTTATAACAATTAAAAAAAATATATACATATATATAGCAAAATAACACAGACGATAATAATAAAGTGAAAGTAATTTTTTTTGTTGCACGTTTGCTAATTTAGTGAACTAAAAAATAAAAAATTGTACAATTAATTGACTTAAATACTTGACATATTAATTATCAATTATCAATTATAATTATTTAATATTAATATCACAAAAATAAATAGTCACAATTTATTTGTGACAATCTATAATATATTTATTTTATTTTATTAATATATTAATGTATTTAATGATAATTAATCATTAACATACGTACATATTATTAGATATTAGCAATACTTAGAAAAAAAAAATGTACACATGTTTACTATTAAATAATTATCCTCATAAATATATTAATAATTAAATAAATAAAAAAAATATATATTTTTATGGCAGTATTTTTATCTAACGTCAAGAGTATTCAACACTTTTTAGTTAAAACTTAATTAACATTCGATTAACTTTAACCGCATAATAATAATTACAATAATTATAAACAAACATTATATGTTAAGTAAATTTAATCACGATGGCTTACAAGAAGTTAATTTTTTAACACTAATACTCGAGATCGGTCTACGCCAACGTCGTTTGCTGTTACTAGGTGTTAATTTATTAATATTACCGCTGCTAGATACGCTCTTTTGATCACTACTACCTCCATCTAATTCTTCAAGTCTTCTTTCCTCTGAAAATTAAATTGATAATATTCTTTTCAATTTTTATTACTGCTATTTTTATTTTTAAATTAATCATTTCCTCATTATCTACACTAAGAAATATATCTAGGTATCACAAAACATCTAGACTCTTGCTGATAGTAGCATAGTTACCCAAGTAGCACAGAGTCAACTTTAAGATGTCTTTTAAAAGGATAAGACTAATTTGTTTTTATCTCAAAGTCACTTTTTTGGTATGAATACGACATTGAAATGTTGGTTCCGGAGACAGAGACGAGTTGTGTTGTTTTTCTTGTCTTATGTCAATTGAAAAGTCGTTTAGATGACTTATTTTACCACTGTTTGTAATTTACTTTTTGTCGTCACTTGTATTAAGTCTTTCAAGTAGGTATTTTTTCGGTGACATAAATTTCTGATCGTTTTGTCAACATATTCTCTTGAAATTTTTAAAAATATAGCATTTGAATTCTTCTTATATCTACAAATTGATATTACCTACTAGCTTGTTAAATCTCATTAATATCAAATTATATGTTCAGTTTATATAGTACTCTGTGTGAAAATGTATATAAATTTTATTTTTTTGCCATCTAGCTTTAAGCCTTGGCGTATAAATTCAATAAATAATAATAAAAAAAAAAAAAAAAAATTGGTGCCTTATCGATATTTGAAAAATTAGCCTAAAAACTGATATCTTATAGATGTCTCAAAGGCAAGTGTGCTACTTGGGTATAAAAAATTTTTTTAAATATAGTTCATGTAAAAAATAATATTAATTCTAAAAATTTTCATATACTTAGAAAAATAATAAATTACCAAATTAACTTTAATTTCTCCTTTAAAATTTTTAAAAGTTACTAGAATAGTATATTACACAAAAATTCCCTGCAAGTTTTATCCCGTAATTTTAATTTCAAATATTTTACATTTAATTTTGAAGTTTTCCCATTTCAAATACACAAGTTAAGATTTTTTTTTAAATTCTCTATAGCTAAGCCGAATTTAAAGTTATCGGGTCGCCGTTTGCGGAATTTTTTACATAAATAATACTCTTCAAAAGTCACCTAAGTAATTTTAACCCAAATTATCATTACAAAAATGATTTTTACAATCAATACAGAAAAAACAATTAGAATCTTAGTAACGTTACTTTAGAGACTTTTGAAGAGTATCGCAAATGGCAACCCGATATCTTGAAATGCGGCCGAGCTATAGAGAATTAGAAAAAAATCCTAACTTTCCTATGTACGCGTTATAAGACTCTTCCCGTCAATTTGTTATAACTCGCTCGGAACACTTCCCCCACCAACTACTCAATAAAAGTTTTGTGCCGAACCCTCGCTATAAGACTAACGACCAGTACGACTAAAATCGAGATAAAATGTACATACATAAAGATTGTACATTAAATAATTTATTTTCATAAAGAATACTTCAAATTTCGTGGTATCACATAATTAATTAACAGAAAAGAACGACAAAATTCTGTTTATTTATGATTATATATGAAATAGATTCACTGTTTAATAGAGTAGAGTTGAACCGAATACATAAATAAAACGCAAAACGGCGATAGTCTTATAGCGAGGTTTGGGCGCAAACGCTGTTAAGTACAATCGTGGGGACACCTCGTCTAAGAATTTTTTCCCATTCAGCCCCGAGCTGGTCTTATAACGAGGTCCTACTATATATTAAATGGGATAACATCAAAATCAAATGTAAAATAAATTAAAATTAAGGGCTGAAACTTTCAGGGAATGTTTTTTTCAATATCTAAAACAACATTTTGAAAAAGAAATAAAAAAATGAAAATAGCCGTTACAAACGGACCACCCTAACTGCATACGATTTTTCACCAGATCTGCACCTAAAAGTTTACATTTTTGCCTCTGTTTGTGGAAAGAATGACGCATGCGCTAATGTTTATTATTTGTTTTCTCATAAGAAAAAATAATGACTTTCTTCCCGCTAAACAGAGCAGGAATTTAAACTTTCGGTGCAAGTACAGCGGAAGAGTGAAGTTGGCTACCTGAGCCTGATTCTTTGTTCAAAATATTAATTTTTTTTCATCCTTAGTTACACACAATATTTTTTTATGATTACCCGCAACTAAACTAAAACTTTCGATACTGGTATCATAAATATATAATTTAAATTAACAATCTCACCACTAAGTTGTCTAGCTGTATAATACATGGGTTCCTCATCACCGCCATAATAATAATCCATTAAATATGGCAATACAGTCATCTTATGTCCCGTATTGCCTTTAATTGGCGGTATTTGTACTTGATCAGTTGTTCGTTCTGGTCGACAAACAGTCCACGGATGACGTCTTATTTCTTGCAATGTAAACCTTTTATCTGGTTCTTTTTGTAACATGCCTTCTAATAACGTTGTCAAACTATTCTCCACATCTTTTGGTATTGTATATTCACCTTTACCAATATTTTCATAAAGTTTATAAATATTATCACCTTCAAATGGATAAATTCCAGTCGTTATATTGTACCTAAATTCAAATAAATCCATTATTATAAAATATTATTTACTTTTAATACTTTTATAAATAAATATATGTGTATATCACGTTATTAATTTCAAAGACTTACATTTTTACACGCCCTTTCGGCTTTAGGGAGTTTTCTAAACCCAAAAGAGCGTATGATTTGTTTTCTCATTGCCAATCTTTTGGTTCTTAAATTTTTTATTTCAATTTGAACTTTAAAACAAGACTTCAAAGCGATTTGTAATGAAAAAAAAAAAAAAAAAAAAATATATATATATATATATATATATATATATATATATATATATATATATATATACGCCCTTGTGGCTCTAGGAAACCCTACACTGTAAAAAATCGGGAGTGGATACGGAAATTATTTAAATCCGAATTCACTTCGTGACTCGAAGTTCCAAAGTTTAAAAAAAACGTCACTCCACATACGGAGTAAATAGGGAGTTTTTTTCTACGGAGAGATTTCGGAGTGATCTGGATTTTATTTAAATCATTTACTTCGATACAGAGTTTTAATTAAAATAAATTCCCCTTTGGAGTGAATCTTATTCCGAAGGGATTAAATAAATAAACAGACACCCACTCCGCATTAACTAAAGCTAAAAGGGCTTATGTCAATATAAGTCTTTTCGAAATTAGTAACCCGATATATATATTTGAAAGCTAATGTTACTTACAAAGTAACACCACAGCTCCATATATCGACTTTAAAACCAGCAAATGACTCACATCCATTAGCTATTTCAGGAGGTTGAAATGCTGGTGTACCCTGACCCATTGTGCAAGTATCATCTTCAGCAAAGATATCAAAAGCCTATTGATATATAATATAGTAAATTTTAAATTACACATACAATGGAAAAAATTTTTTGACTCGGTGTAAAAATTTAAGTATGAATTTAAAATTTTTACACCAAGTGTGTAAATGTGTAATTTATGATACTTTTGCGTAAAAAAAAATAATAAAAATATTTAAA
Organism: Microplitis demolitor; assembly: GCF_026212275.2. NCBI lineage: Eukaryota > Metazoa > Arthropoda > Insecta > Hymenoptera > Braconidae > Microplitis > Microplitis demolitor. Next base: position 4,884,703 of record NC_068549.1, on the reverse strand, counting down.
TGTTCAAAATAGTATTTAATATCTAAATAAAATTAATATACTTATTGATTAAGTAGTTAAAAATATTTAATGATAATTTGTTGCTCATTAACTTTTCGTCAGTTGCGTTATGAACGCAGCGCCGGAATTTTTATTAAAAGATTATTTAAAAAGAAAATAAATTTCCTAGTCTTTTTAAATTTTATGAGTTCTTCTACTGTCCTTTTTAGTATCGAATGAATTAATGATAATTATTTTTACGATATTTTAAATATTAAAAAAATAATTTTTTATGTTAGAAAATCTGAGAAGCGGCGAATTGCCGCTGACGCGAGTAAACTCGGGGTTTAATTTGTTCGGATTTTCTGCGCAGTGTTGCCAGTTACCACCAGTGACTAATTTCCAGCTCATTTAATTCATCTCTTTCTTTAATATTTTTATTTAATACAAAATTTTTATTATAGTAAAAAAAATTATTTAAAAAATGACAATTGTCTAGTCGTATAAGCTTGTGTGGTTTTAATTTTTAAAAATCATAGTTATGATACTTGGCAACACCGAAATATTAAATACATGGTGGCGGAACGCCGCGGCGCGACGAACGAAGGTCGGCGAGACCGCGCGACCTACGGAGGGTTCAAAATTATAACGAGTAACACGGAGTGGTGTAAAAAAGTAGATTACACCGTGTTAAAATTACACAGATAATTTACACCGAGGATTTTTTACACCGTCATTTCACACTTCACGGCCGTGTAAAATTCTCGGGGCGATTTTTACACCAAAATTTTTTACAGTATAATATAATTTTTAAAAATTTATACCTCCGCAACACCAAAGTCACTAATTTTTAAAGTTCCATCGAGACTTAATAACAAATTCCCTGGTTTAATATCTTTATGGATAATTCTTTTGCTATGAAGATATTCTAATCCATCGACTAATTGCGTAAAGTATCCATGGGCTTGCCATATAGGAAACCTTTTATTAGCAGTACTTTCTAACATATCCTATAATCATGAAAATTAATATTTAATTCTCATGTAGAAGCATTTAAATATAAACTCAATGATAAATAATTATTATTAAAATTAATTAAAAAAATAAATTACCTGCAGTCCACAAACACAAAATTCCATAACTAAATACATTTTTTCTTTTTCTTCATTGTATAATACATCAATTAATTCAATAACATTTTTATGTTTAAGTCTCTTTAATAATTGTATCTCTCTGTAATTAGATAATATCATTAATTAACTGTTAATAAAAATTAATTATCATAAAGCTTATGACTATCAGGATATCATATTGAGTTAAAAAGTGATGGATCTAAATTAAACTTTAAAATTTGTTCTGATCAAAGTTAATTTTTGTAAAAATTTTTAATATTTTGGCTTAAAAAAAATAAAAAAAAAAACATCGACTTCAAGCAAAATAAATTCTACTTTGTAAAAAATCTGTGGAGTGAATACGGATTAAATTCAGAGTATTTATTAAACTACCTGGGAGTGAAATTTACTCCGGATGAGTTAATTTTAATTACAAACTCCCTAATTACTTCGTGTATAGTAATTGTTTTTTTAAACTCCAAAACTCCGTGACAGTAAATTTGAATTTGAATAAAATCCGTCATCACTCCAACTCGGTTTTTAAGTGTACAGAAAATAAGTATTTGGAGCAGATAAAATCCAGTTTTGAAATAGAAACGAAAAGTTTATTTACTGAGGTAAATAAATGTTATTTTAAAAAAAAATTATTTGAAAAATCATTACTGAAAATAGCAGGTTTTTATAATTTTCTGTTCTTATAAATAAATTACATAAAAAAAAATTGTAGGACATCCGCTATTTTTAGAATCATAATTATCTAGCTGTGTCTAAAAATAAAATTTTGTCTTGTCAACAGAATGTAGCAGTCTAGATATTGATTAAACTTAATTATAATAACAAAAAAACGATAATTATTATAATAACAATACTAATAATTATAATAACCAAAATAAAAAAAATGTATTTATACCTTTGTACGTTTTGTTCACCATTAGGTATCCTCCTTAATTTTCTTTTCTTTAATATTTTGACAGCTCGTCTAAATAATGTCTCGGAATCAAGTACCTCCTTAACTTTACCATAACTCCCTTCGCCAAGTAAATCACCCATTACATATTTACCAATTAATTTACATCGTTTTTTTTTTTCAGCATATATTATTTGATCAGAATCAACTCTATGAAAAAAATTATTTATATCATCAAGATCATAATTAATGTTATCATCATCTTCATCATCATTAAGCCAAGTTACTGGATTAATGTCACCAAATATTTCATTATTTATTTCTTCATCGTCATCATCTGGATTATATAATTTCATTCTATTGTCCATTTTTAATAACACTTTTTATTAACTATAAATATATCATTTATATATTTATTATTATTTTTACATAAAGTAAATATTTAACCTAAAAAATACAACCGGCACCAGTAATGAACCACATACTTGACGAGTGCGTTATTATCCCGATAGAATTTTTTTTTTTACTAGACTAGGGTGTGTTTATTTACCGGTCGTTCATTGAAAATATTTTTAAGTTTCACTCATTAATTATTTGATATATATTTTCACAAATTTTATATTTTTATTTCACTTGAAAAACAAAACTTTTAGTTTTATTTATCTGTCAGTAATTTTAAAAAATTTTAATTTACTGATAGTAAGAATTTTTAGAAAAATTCGAGCACGTGCTTAGTGACTTTTTAAAATATATATATATGTTTTTTTTTTACTTACACTATACATTACTTTTTTTTTTATTAAGCAACAGTAAATAGTAAAATTGAGTTCTCTGTAATTTAAAATAAAATTATTTTTATAAATTTTTAAAAACTCGTAATTCAAATTTCAAATCTTTTATCATCTCAACCTAAAAAGGTAACAAATTTATAATATTTATTAAATATCAACAAAAGCAAAATTAATTCGAATTGTTATTTATTATGACAGTAAAATCAACAGACAAAATTTTGAAATTTAAATAAAAATGAATTTTTAAATTTTCGCAAAGGAATTTTAAATGAAAATGAAAAAAATTTTGAGTGTGAATGTAGCAGACATTAGACGAATTTTTAATTGTTAATAAATAGAGTAAATAATTAATAAATTTAAATTTTTAAAAAATGCGCATTTAAAAAATTTTGAAATAATTGCATTTTTTATAAATTTTATTCAATTATTTATTTGTAATTTTATAATTGTCTGATGTCTGCTACATTCTTACTTATAAAAATTTTCAGATATTAGAAATTTGATGATCGTGAAGTTAGCAGACAATTAAAAATTTTCTAAGCTCTTTTTTCAACACTAATTTTAAAAAAAATGGACATGTAGAAAATTTTTTAAATTATAAGTGTGATTTCTTTTAAATGTATAACAAAATTGTAAGACGTCAGTTAATTTCAGTATCATATTTGTACAATTTTTTAAAATAAATTATCACATAAAATTTTTAGATCGAGTACTGAGCATTCAAATTAACAATGGAAAGTCCAGAAACTGAACAATCGAATGTAGAAGAACGACTAAATATTTCGGGAGAATTGACAGATGAACAAGAAACTCCAGAGGAACCAGAGGAAAGTGTTCCAGTAGTTGATGAAGAGACAAAAGAAAAATTATTAAAACTACCTCTTGGAAGAGTTAAAATAATTGCTAAAACAGATCCGGACGTTAATTTAATAAATCAGGAGGCCATGTTCCTCATTACTAAATCAACGGTAATTAATTTAATTTTTTTTCCATTATAAAGTCAAAGACCTAGAATTCGATTACTCTATGTATTATTAAAATTTAGTAAATATAAATATACAAATACATGAGTAATCGGATACTAGTTCCCTGTACTGGTCAGGTACTAGGTCTCTTATCTAACCAGCATTGAAACAGTCTCAGTGTCTGTACAGTCAGTCGAAACAAACTGACATGCAAAAAGCATAAATAATAAATAGTATTTGTTTTTGCTTAATTATAAATTGCAAATCATAATATAAGTTTAAGCTGATAGTTGATATCATCGGTCTTAAATGGACTTAATAGTTTTTGACTGACTGCTGACACTAAAACTTTGTTCCAATGCAGATAATCTTGACTACGGCTGGACAGTCAACTCCATCCTGGTCTGAAATCATCTGGTTTCATTCCTTCTCACACAGTTATATTGTCTATGTAAATATATATATATATTATTATATTTGTAGGAATTATTCATTGATTCGATAGCAAAAGAAGCTTATAAATATACCGTTCAGGCAAGAAAAAAAACAGTTCAAAAAAAAGATTTGCAACAGGCTATTGATAACATTGATGCGCTTGCATTTTTAGAGGGAATGTTGGAACAGTGGACGTAATTATTAACATATATTTTAATAAATTACGAAATTTTTCTTTTTTTTTATCAATACAATAAATAAAATAAATTTTATACTTTTAATTATCAATGTTTATTTATTCTTACTAATTATTAAATAAGAAATAAAATAATTTTTATGAAACATTTTTTTTTATTCATAAAGCCAAATTCGATTGATTTTTGTTCCTCTTTTTTTTATTTATTGAGAAAAAATTATTTTCTCATTTTATTTTTGTTCATATATAATATCACTGATTGACAATAGTGGTCAATATTTAAATATCAATAGTTAATAGTAATGTGGAAAAGCGACGGGGTATAAAAAAGAAAAAAATAATAATAATAATAATAATAATAATAATAATAATAATTGATATAAGAAATGGAAATGAGAAGAAAAAAAGTAACTGATATGAGTAGACAAAAAATAAACGGTGGATCCATTAGCCATAATCGATATACAAAGTGCACTGCTAAGAGATCATAAAAACGCTCATTTATATTAAATATAAAATGAATTATTTGCGTTTTGTTTTACGTCGACGATTATCACTTTTTGTGGTCGGCTGTTCTGTTGTAGTAGTCGACGTTCCCGATTTATTGTGTGTGTACAAATTATTTAAAAAGTCTTCAAAATCAGCGTCACTAAAAAGAAAAAAAATATATACATATATATATATAGTAGTATTTAAAATATACTATAAAGTAAAAGACCCATTACCCGCTCACTTTGAATTGGACTGAGATTAAACCATTCAAAATAAATTGATAAAGTAAATGAAAAATCTTTTTTTTTTTTTTTGTTTTTATAAATACTTATTTGTATTTTCATGGTGACCACAGATTTTTGAAACTCAAATTCCCTGACTTTTCCAGGTATTTCAGTCAAATAATTTAAAAATTTCCTGTCCATATGTAGTTATATTAAATCATTAGAAATATTTATTTAATTCAAAATAAAATGGCATAAGTCAGTTCAATAAATAATCAATCATTGTCTTTAAATGAAACTTTATTTTATTATTTGTCAATGTTCATACGTTTTTTTTTATTTATTAAATGAATAATTTTTTATTTTTTATTTTAAATTTATGATTTTATATAACTTACTCTATAATAAAATATAAATAAATTTATTATTTTCACTAGAATAAATTTCATAAATAAGAACGTTTTATAGAATATTAATAAAATATTAATCAAGTACGCGAATAATAAATATAGTGAAACTGATTAGTTCAATACTTATGTATACTTTTAATGTTATTGGTTTCATAACTTGTCAATATGCATGTTAATAGCTTCAAGATCCTGACGATTGGTTTCTACTAAGACTTTTTTTTTTCTAACAGCCTTCTTAATTCAAACTGCTTCATTTTTTCGCTATTGGAATCAATTTCTACTAATTTTTTTTAAAAATGGTATTACAGGTGCATTCGCGCCACGCCACTTTTCTAACAGTTTTGACAGAAAAAAAAAATATCGGATTTTTTCATTCAAAAAAAAAAATAAAGTAAAAATTTTTCCAGCTTTGTGACGAAATTCCCTTACATTTCAGGTTTTTCAGAAATGTGGCCACCATTTAGGGTCTTTTAGCTTATATCACAAGTAAAAGTTAATATTTTAAAAATTAATATAAAATATGACATACGTTGCATTGGAATCCATATGTTGTCGCTTTTTATTACCACTGCTGGGTGACTGAGTCGACGGCCGTTGTCCCAAAACGATTCGATATTGAACACTATGTGTATTCGCCCGTAAATGTTTAAGATTACCAGCTTGACAAGCAGCCCAATCAGTGACATCATAAACAGCTCCTTCCATACAAGCATAATAATGCCATAAAAACCCCATAACTCGTGATTCTGCCCAAATATCTCCCTAATAATAATCATTAATTATAATTAATTCATTTTTATTAAAATTTAGCCAGTAATTTAAATAATTTATATTATAGTCAGCTTACTTCTTTAGCACTGTGACGAATTTTACACTGACTACAAAATCTCGCTGCATAACAAGGTCTCTGAGTCGGAATCCGTTTGTGCCTCGATCCACAATTTGTACATCTTATTGTATTTGCTGCTTGTTCCATTTTTCGATGCAATTGAGATAATAAATCACTTAATTCACCCCAAGCTGCTTCAACTTGCCTAGACTGATCAAATGCTTGTCTTCGTTCCTAAATACAATAAAAAAATACATTGGGATCAAAATTTTTATGACATTTATGACTTGGAAATTAAAAGTTATATAAAAATAAGTTAATTCAAACTGGACTGTTTTCATGGATAAAGATCCAAAACATTAAATAGAATATTTCATTAGATGCGTAAAGTTATCAATCGAATGAAATTATTCTCGTCCGGAAATTTCAGTGTACATCTGAGAACTTCTCATTTTAAATTTCCATTTTCTAATTTAAGTGCAACAAGGACCGTTTCGTTTGATCATATAGGAGTAAGAAAGAAAATAGATGGCAAATCTTCTTAAACTAATTCGCTTTTTATTTAAAATAAAATTTTGAAAGGAGAACTTACGGGTTCGCCTATAATGTCGAAAGCATGAACAAGAATTTTAAATGCTTCTTCAGCACCTGGTTGACTATTTTTATCCGGATGAACTAAAAAGGCCTGACGTTTGTAATACTTTTTAATATCATCATCAGAACACGTCGGCGTGACTCCCAGTATACTGTAAGGATCCTTTCCTTTGCAAGCAAGCAATCTTTTCATAGCTTCTTCTCCAGTACTCGGCAGTGATATATTTGTCTCCAATCTACCTGGTATCCAATTTGTATTTTCTTCTCTATCTAATTTTTTATTATTTGTTTTAATACGCCGCCAAAATGCAAATTTACTATTACCAATCAAATTGTCTAGTCGTTTTCCTATGGCATTTAAAAAACGTATTTTCGGAAATGTCGATACTATATAAGCCCACGAGTATTTTAAATATAATACAGTGTGACACCACATGCATTTAATAAATTGAATCACAAGGTTTGTACTCATACTCACTACATCTGATATAAGATGCAGTAACCATGTACAAATTTTTATAAATAATTTACACCAACGATTTGCATATTTATTTAAATTTTTACAAAAATCTTTTATCGGAAAATCACGATTATCTCGTTTGCGATATTTCTGACCTTTTTTTATTTGCTGAGCTTTCTCTGCGTGAAAACGTTTTGAATTTTTATCTTTTATCAATTTCTTATCATCTTTACCACCTTTCCCATTACTGTTATTTATATTATTACTACTACTGTTATTATTATTATTGAGCGGCTGATTCTTATCAATTTTTTCTGTCATCGTCGCTTGATTAAAATTACAAAATGAATTATTAAGATTATTATTTATTTGAATTGGACGTTTTTGCATACTACCAGCTGATTTAATATTTCCATTTTGTAATTTATTGTTATTCAAAGTTTCATCTTTATCATTTTTTTTCGATGTCCTTATACTTTTACGTTTTTCAAACTGATCTGATCGATTAAATCCATCGATTTCATGAGACTCACTGTGAATTTCAAGATTGTCAAGTGAAACCCAACGGCGTGATAAATTTTGATTGTTTTTATTATCAACTGATTTTTTGGGAACTTGAATTTTCGGTGATCCATGATCGTCACTCCCCGATGAATTCTGACGTTTCAATGATCCGATTTTATTTTTGCTTTTAGAGTTTTTACCAGTTGTTTTTTTAAGTCCATTGTCTGACTGTGTTTTAGTGCTCAGTATATTTAGAGGCGATGAAGGAGCCGGAGCTGATTTAGTGAGAACAGATGAGTATGAAGGTCTCATAGGTTTGACTTCAGCGACAATTCTCTGTTTTTTCGGTTGTAAACCATGTCCACTTTTGGGTATTTCTTCCGGTTCTTTCGTATGTTCACTGCTAATTTTCATTGGATTTTGAATTTGAGTGACATTCGGTGAGCTACCAAATGGACTGTAAGTACCAGATTGATTGGGTACCCAGTTACCGACAAGATTATCAATAAGTTGCTTGCCATTTGAGTTCTGATGAAAATTGTTATGCTGAACTGGTACTCGCGGCTCATTAAAGAGTCCATACTCACGATCTCTACTCTGGTGACCATTAAAACCAGACAAATTATTAACTTGGCATTGTTCTGATACAATTACTGGTCCGTTACCGTAAATTACATTGATGTAATTACCACCGCCGACGTCAATCGTCCCAATCAAGTCATTGTTTTCATTTATTCCTAAATGATTAACTGTCTGGGGCGAAAAGTAAATGGGATCTCCGATATTATTGGTGTTATATCTCGATACATCTTGCATATAAATTGGTGATGGTACAGAATTAACTGGTAATATATTTTGAGTCTGGTGAATCTGGTGCGATACCGGTGGCGACTGATTTGTTGTAGAATAATTTAAACTATTGCTTGTCAAATAGTGTCCCCAAGTTGGTGTCGTTGTCTGTGACTGGGTTACGCCAAATTGGACGTAATTTTCACTAGGACTTTTCAAATCCGCAGTCATTGCGTCTATTATTTTATCCAATGACATACGCTTTGATTCACCAGGCGATTGTTGCCGTTCCGCCATCTCTTATTAACTTCTAAAACATATGGAATAATTAATTATTAATTCGTCATTAATTAAATATAATTAATAATTCTTCTTTTTTTTTAATTTCAAATATTAACTTTTATATTTCACCACTCAAACAATTGTTATCATAATAAATAAATAAAATAAATACTCTACAATGATAAAACTGTTTTATAAAAAAAAAAGTATTTTAAACATAACCAAACTTTTAAAAAAAATATCACACATATTTTTGTCAACAACAAAATTATATTTCCTTATGTTTTATAATAAACGTCATTCATTTTTGTATTTTATTTCACTGACATATTTTTTGTATTAAAAAAAAAATTGATTTGTTTTATCGCAGGTATAATTTAAAATTAACTCTGTAAACAAAAATAAAAAAAATTCCACTAGTGTTATTAATGATACGACTTAAATAATTACTTATAATCATAATAATTATTATAATTATAATAACTTATTACTAAATTACAGTAATTAATTACAAACCATGCGGCTAATAGATAAAAGATTATGCAGCCATATAGTTCTCGTCACAAAATAACTCACAAATTATTTAAGACAAAGAATGATAAATAAAATTGTTATTATTATTGTTATTAATTTTATTATTATGATATTTCCTTTGTTGATTTAAATAATAAAATTATTTAATCACTTTTTTGCTGGCATATTATTTCACAACTTTTAGTAGTTTCCATATAAAGTAATGAATAGAAGCGCTATATGCGCACATTTGCACATTGTATATATATATATACTATATATATTTTATATATATTTGTGTGTATAGTGAAATTTTATATTAATGTATACACTTATATGTACGTAATTATATTATAATTTAAAATTATTAAAATGGATAACAATTTTTGAAATTTGAATTTTTAAAGAGCGCATTTACTTTTGTTGGAAAAATAAAAATTATTACTTATTATAAATGCAATTAATTAGTTTTAAAACAATTGACATGCATTCACATCATGTACATTTTTATATAATGTGTGTAGGGATAAATTATCGGTAAGAAAGAAAATTTTTTTTAAAATGATTAAACGTATAACGGATTTTTAATGTAAACCTGAAGTTAGCAGACAATTAATAATTTTTTGGATTTGTTATTCAACAGCAATTTAAAAAAAAAATAAAAAAATGCACGTGTAGAAAATTTAAAAAACTATAAGTGCAATTTTTTAAAATATTATTTTTTTTATTGTATATCATTTTAAAGAAAATTCAAAAATTAGACGTCGTCTAATTCAGTATCATATTTTTGATTTAAAAGTTAAAGATGAGAGATTTATTTATATATAATATCAATTTTATTATATATATGTAATTGATACATTATAAAATTATCATTTAATATTTATATATTCATATATTTATGTTATTGAAATTTATTATAGAAAAAATGATCCTGAAGTTGACATGATTCTGAAATTAATCGTCTAATAATTTTTGAATTTTTCTAATAACAATAAATGTAAAAAAAAAATATTTTGAAAAATTGCACCTATAGATTTTTAAATTTTCTACATGTGCATATTTTTACTTTTTTTTTTTAAATTAAATTTGAAATAAAAAAATCCAAAAATTGTTAGTTGTCTGCTAACTTCAGGATTATGAAGTTGACGGACAATTTTTGAATTTTTTTTAAATAAATAAATTACCAAATTAAAAAAACAAAAATATGCACATCTAGACAATTAAAAAAATTACAAGTGCAATTTTTTAAAATCATTTTTTTTTAATTCATTATATTGTAAAAAAAAATCAAAAACAGACGTCAGTTAATTTCAGTATCATAAAAAAAATCGGAGAAAAACTTATAAATTTAAATTTTAAAAATAAAAATTTCTATTTATAATAATAATTAATACTCAAGGTCTCATTATCTAATCAATATTTTTTTTATTACTTCTATTATTTACTATTAAAAAAGAAATGTTCATTTATTACCTTCATATTTAATGTACAATTACATTATCCATTAATCCATCAAACAAGACCGGATGTAATTTAAATAAACTAATTAAAAACACGTAGATATATAAATATATAACAACAATAAATAATTATATGAATGTAATGATTAAAGTATAAATCAATAATCACTTTTACATATTTAATGTATGCTAAATACTGGATACAAATTAGCGCGGGAGAATTCAGTGTTTTCAACAAAAAATTCCTAGAATTCAAGTTGACAGTTAGCACAGACGATGACGAGTTTATAAGAATTTAATTGGTCTAGAAAGAACTGGCTTCATTGATATTTGAAACTGGGCTTTAAGGCATCAGTTGAAAAAATCTCACTAGGCCAACAATCACCAAGATCAATTTTTTTTAAGAGATCCAACATCATCATCATCATCCTACTTGGAGCGCTTCCAGCAACGAACTAGAACTACAAAAGAGGGACGACGTGTATCGTAGAAGGTCGTTTGGGTGTCATTTAGGGGTTATCGTCTAATTTAATAAAACCACATAAAATTTATAAATTAAAATTTTCAAAATACAATTTAAATTGTGTCAATTAATTGATTTTTAAAATTTTAAAAATGTTGCCACGTTTTATTAAACCTGCAGTTATTGCTCAAGGAGCTAAACAATTATCAACCAGCACTCAGGTAAAGAATTTTAAATTTTAAATAATTATTTTATGTATTGCAATAAATTCTATGTTATTTTATAAAACCTTGATATCGTTATCTAATAACTGCTACTATAATTTTTCCACACTTTACGTTCATTAATAAAAAATCATTTTGTAGATAATTATTTTTACATTGACGACATTGATTTTTAAATTAATAAGTTATTCAATGAATTATGCAACTGACTTAAGATAAAATAATAATTTTACCAAATAATTATTTAAATAAATTTTATAGTAATTTTGAATGAGTAAATGTATCAGGCATAAGTCAATTTTTTAATTATACATAAAAAAATTAAATAATTAAAATAACAAAATTTGAAAAAATTGCATGTACTGATATTTGAATTTTCTAAACGTGCATTTTTTTATTTTTATTTTATTTCATTATTTCAAAGTTTTAAAAATTGTCAGATGTCCGCTAACTTAATCGTCTTCAATTTTGAATATTAAATTTATATTTAAATAAATAAATAAATATTTTTATATTTCTAGCGAAATGCCAAAGTCGCTGTCATGGGTGCCAGTGGTGGTATTGGACAACCATTATCACTTTTGCTAAAGCAATCACCTCTTGTAACAGAATTATCTCTTTATGATATTGTCAATACTCCTGGTGTTGCTGCTGATCTGTCCCATATCGACACCCACTCAAAAGTCAAGGGTTTCACTGGTCCTGGAGAATTGAAGGATTCGCTCCGAGGTGCTCAGGTAAATTATTTTATTGAAATTTTTTTTATTGTCTATTTGATTTATTCAGTTGTTTTTTGGTAAATAAAATAGTAGAAATAACAAGTTGATTTCAGGCGAGGGTAAAGTTGACTGTCAGAGCCAAAGTCAAGGGCTGATATCACTCGCAGTCTGAAATGATTTTATCCCGTACTACGCACTATATTTTTTTAGATTGTTGGCATTGATATGTATTTTAATTATGAAAATACATATCAGTGGAAATTTAAGTACTTTAGCAGAGATACCAACGACTTTTTATTAATTTAATCATTTTTTTTAATGAAACTCATATTATTTTTTTAACTTCTGGCAATGAAAATTTGAAATTCAAAATTAAAAAAAAAAGGAAGCTATTGTCAGTGTGAAAAAAATTCTTTTTAAAAATATTCAAAGAAAATTCTACATGTGGAACTTTTCTGATTTTGAAAGTAAAAAAAAAGTTTACATAGGATTTTATATGAGCGAATTTTGAGTAAAAATAGATCCTTTTTAAAACATATTTTTACTTCATTTTATCCTCGTTTCAAAAAAGTTTCCATTTGAAACCAATAGCTCCCTAAGAATGTTCATAAAAAGTTCCAAATTAGAGATTTTGGAACTTTTTCGGAATCCGGTTAAAAACGTTCTATTTTTACTAAAAATTCGCTCATATAAAATCCTAAATAAACTTTTTTTTTTACTATTAAAATTATAAAAATTTCACAAAAGTTCTACTCGAAATTTTAATCTGTCTCAAGTTTAGAAGTTTTAAATTCAGAACTTTTTTGGAACGAATTTTTTCTTACGGACATGGTTTCGGTCCGATTTTAAAAATTCGAGTTTTCATCAGATCTCGACGTTTTGAAGTCCTAAGAAAGTTTTCTAACTACTTCTGTACGCTAATTTTTGTCGTACGATATCTTCCGAAGGAATCAACTGATTTAGACGCACTTAGTGACAATCTCAGAGCTCATCAAAACAAATCTGATTCAATTTTGAACTCGATCGATCTAGCAGTTTACGAGTTACACAAAAAATGAAAATAAAAAAATTTTTTTGAGGTTTTTTTCATGTGACTCATAAACTACTTGCCCGAATTGCCCCAAAATATAATCAGTTTTGAGTCTTGATTTCTTGGTTTCTTCCTGAAAGATGAAATCGATCAATTTCTGTCCTCCAAATTGCATTGATTCGTTTCGACTGGCAAGCAGACATTGAAACTCAGTTTTAATGCAGGCGATATAAAAAATATATTAACTTATTTATTTATTTCAAGGTTGTCATTATTCCTGCTGGTGTCCCTCGTAAACCAGGAATGACCCGTGATGATCTTTTCAATACAAACGCATCAATCGTAAGAGATTTGGCAGTAGCTATTGCTGAAGTTGCTCCAAAAGCTTTCGTCGCTATTATTTCAAATCCTGTTAACAGCACAGTACCTATTGCCAGTGAAGTTTTACAAAAAGCTGGTGTGTATGATCCAAACAGAGTTTTCGGAGTAACCACATTAGATATCGTTAGATCTAATGCCTTCATTGCTGAAGCTAAGGTATTTATTCTTGTCATTGTGACAGATAATTTTTAATCATAAATATTTAATTGATTTTTTTATGATTTTACAAGGGTTTGGATCCTCAAAAAGTTTCAGTACCAGTAATTGGTGGTCACAGTGGTATTACCATAATTCCTGTTATTTCACAAGCTAAACCAAGTGTCTCATTCCCAGATGACAAGCTTAAAGCACTTACTGAAAGAATTCAAGAAGCTGGAACAGAAGTTGTTAAAGCTAAAGCTGGAACTGGTTCAGCTACTCTATCAATGGCGTATGCTGGTGCTCGTTTTGGTTTTTCATTAATTCGGGCACTCAATGGTGAACAAAATATCATCGAATGCGCTTACGTCAGATCTAATGTTACTGAAGCCAAATACTTTTCAACTCCTGTTCTTCTTGGCGTAAGTTTAATTTTGTCATTACCAAATAGATATATATATGTCGTAGATACATCGTGAAATTAGACATTTCATGAACTGCAGACAGATCGTGTAATGTTGCAGAATTACATGACGTGTCTAAGTTATTTAGACAGTTCGTGAAATTTTAAATGGCGGTATATGTGAATGCGGATTAAATAAAAAAACGAATTAAATTTTTTTTATTAACTCATAGTAAGCAAGCATGATATTTACTACTACATGACACGTTTGCTTTTTTACAAGCACACCTTTCAGTTGTGCATTGCATGTCCGGAGCTTTACACGAGCATTGAAAGTATCTCTGTCCTCTCACGGTGTGTCTAATATATATATCTATATATATTAGACTGCTTAATAAAATCAATATGTTTTTCGGTCTCATACGAAAATTAAATTGAATGTAACAAAAAAAAAGTGGGTATCAAGTTGGGTCTACCAACTCATTTAAAAAACGCGCAGTCGTTCGAATAAAATTTCTCCTTTAAATAACATAGACAATTTTTTTTTTTTTTTAGTTGAAAATTTATAACTCGTTAATAGATCAATAAATTGAAACAACCACAACATGTTTTGTAAAGAATTGAATGCTCTACAAAAAAAGTCTTATAATTTTTTGATAAATTGAACCGTTGAAAAGTTATTTTTTTACGAAAATTTCAGTTTTTTTCCAAATGATTAATTTGTAAAACTTATAACTTTTGAACAGTGAGATTTATCAAAAAATTATAAGAGACCTTTTTTGTAGAGCATTCAATTCTCTATAAAATTTATTAAGGTCGTTTTAATTAATCGGTCCGTTAACGAGTTATAAAATTTCAAAACAAAATTTTTCCATATTATTTAAATGAGAAATTTTATTTAAATAAGCGCGCGTTTTCTAATTGAGTTGAAAGACACAACAATACCAAATTTTTTTTTGTTACATTCAACATAATTTTCATATGGTACTGAAAAAAAAAATATCAATTATATTTTGCATAGTCATATATATATATATATATATATATATATATATATATATATATATATATATATATATAACGTATTGTTTAATATATATAAAATAAATAAAATTATTATTTATTTACTTATAGAAAAATGGAGTAGAGAAGAATCTTGGTTTGGGAAAACTGAGTGGTTTTGAAGAAAAATTGTTGGCTGCAGCAATTCCAGAATTGAAGAAAAATATCCAAAAAGGTGAAGACTTTGTGAATAAAAAGTGAATATCTATGTAAACAAATAATAGATTATTAACACACGTAATTAATACGTCTCAATTAAAAAAAAAAAAAAATTATAAACAATTCGTAAATAAAAACCCAATTCGCATCCTACAAAAAAAATAAATAAAATTTCGCATTTACTGCAATTAGTGCGAGTCATATCTAAGTATCGTAATGTGAAATAGTACAATTGAATAAATAAATGAATAAAACGATGAATATCAACACGAATTATATTTTATTTTAGTATAGTACAGAAATAATTATGAGAGCCCCGACTTTATTTAGCTTTTGAAGGTTTGTTTACTTCCTTACTATTTATTTTTATTTTAATCTTCCAAGTACTCGATTATTTTCGACAATATCGCAGTATACATTAATTAACATATATATAGTATACTAGGATTAAGTAATCAATTGAAAGTAGTAACTAGTGTTAGATTGTGGTTCTGAAAATAATCAGGTTATTAAAAATAATTATTTATTGTAAAATAAATTATGTGAATTTTTATTAAATATTATAATTAAAATACAATCGGAGTAAAAGTTAATGAAAGAAAATTAATGGTATTAAATACAATTAATAAATAATAATGACATCTTCAGAGTATTTTTTGACTGATGAAAAATTAAGTCCGAAAGTTATCGCCCAGCTTAAAAAATTTGAATTAAATTTCGATATTAATGAAGATGATCCAGACTCTCGAGCGCTAAATTATTATGATAAAATAAAAGCAGATCAATTTAAAATATTTGACGAAAAGTTTTGTGTTAAAAATAGTGATAATTATCAGCTTGATGTAATTAAGCGGCAAGCGTTGATTGAGAAGGATGTGAATATAATGGGACCTCATCATTTAGATAATTCTAAAATAGACGAATCAAAACAAGCAGCCGTTAATTTTTTTGTTGATGAGAATATTGAATTTACTCGGGGGATGATAAATAGGTCTGCTGTTAAATTTAATGAAGAAAGTAATAATTTTAATAAAGTGAAAACACAATTGAATAATTCACTGGAACCTGTTAATTTAATCGTTATCAATTCGGAGCCTGAATTTGAATCTAAAATAACAAATGTAAGTTTTTTTTTAAATATATTGTTGTCAAGTAGCATAGAGACAACATTAAGATGTCATTAAAATGTCTTTCCATGTAATACTCTTATCTTGGCATTGTGACATCTATAAGATAGCAGTTTTGAAGCTGTTTCTGGACTTATTGTAAAGGCACCAAAATGTTGACAAAATTATCATAAATTCGTTACCAAAAAAATATCTGCTTAAAAAACGATACAAGTGACGGCAAAATGTAAAATTATAGTGACCACAGATTTTTGAAACTGAAATTCCCTGACTTTTCCAGGTATTCCAGTCAAATAATTTAAAAATTCCCTGACCATATGTAGTAATATTAAATCATTGGAAATATTTATTTAATTCAAAATAAAATGGCAAAAGTCAGTTCAATAAATAATCCATCATTGTCTTTAAATGAAACTTTATTTTATTATTTTTCAATGTTCATACGTTTTTTTTTTATTTATTAAATGAATAATTTTTTATTTTTTATTTTAAATTTATGATTTTATATAACTTACTCTATAATAAAATATAAATAAATTTATCATTTTCACTAGAATAAATTTCATAAATAAGAACGTTTTATAGAATATTAATAAAATATCAATCAAGTACGCGAATAATAAATATAGTGGAACTTATTAGTTCAATACTTATGTATACTTTTAATGTTATTGGTTTCATAACTTGTCAATATGCATGTTAATAGCTTCAAGATCCTGACGATTGGTTTCTACTAAGACTTTTTTTTCTAACAGCCTTCTTAATTCAAACTGCTTCATTTTTTCGCTATTGGAATCAATTTCTACTAATTTTTTTTAAAAATGGTATTACAGGTGCATTCGCGCCGCGCCACTTTTCTAACAGTTTTGACAGAAAAAAAAAATATCGGATTTTTTCAGTCAAAAAAAAAAAAATAAAGTAAAAATTTTTCCAGCTTTGTGACGAAATTCCCTGACTACTCCCTGATTTTTCCAGTATATTCATAATTCCCTGACATTTCCAAGTTTTCCAGAAATGTGGCTACCATGAAATTACAAGTGATTGTCAATTAAGCCATCATCTAAATGATTTTTAAATTGAAATGACTTTTTTAAGAAGGGAAAAAGGACAAATTTTATATGATTCCTAAGACCAATATCTGTACGTTTCATTTATTTAAGAAAACTTGGCTCTGAGACAAAATAAAATTATCTTGTCTTTTTAAAACTCAAGAAGCATAGGGGCAACTTCAATCTTAAAGTTGTCATAAAGATGTTTTTTAAAAGGACAAGGCAATTTTTATTTTGTCTCAAAGCCAAGTTTTTCTAAATAAATAAGACGGACAGATATTGGTCCTAGGAATCGTAGAAAATTTGTCCTCCTTTTCCCTTCTTAAAAAAGTCATTTCAATTGACCAGTCGTTCAGATGCCTCATTTGAAAATTATTTGTAATTAAATCTTTGCCGCCGTTTGTATCAAGTATTTTTTTATTAATGCATTTTCTCTAATTAAATAAAAGTCTTAAATGTTCAAAAATGGAGCAGTGCTCACAAATGGTACTTTTACTCCAAATAAGTTTTATGATTTAACAGCAAGTGTAGATATAGTACAAGACAATCCAATATGATCGTCAACGGTCATATCATGCTCAAACCACCAGTTCTCGTCCGATCACTGAAGTTAAGCAGCATTGAGCGTGGTTAGTACTTGGATGGGTGACCGCTTGGGAACACCACGTGCTGTTGGCACCAACTTTTTTTCTCCACTGTTTCGAATTAGAACTAAAAAATTATTGAGTAAAAGTTATTTTTATCTCGTCTTGTAGGCAGATATTTTTTTGATGACAATATAGCTACTATAATATTTAATGTCATTATGATGTATATTTACAGCAACTGTCCTTCCAACAAAGTACAAATGACAGTTTTATATCAAAAAGAATAATATATTCATTAATTAAATTTGAGTGGTTGAAAATACCTTTTAAAAAAATATCCACGCTTAGTAATTGGATTAAATTTTTTCTAAAAAAGGTAAACAATATTTTATTTATGCAATTAATTTTTACGAGCAACCTACAGTCACTACGACTGCCCAAATATCACTACTAATTTTATAAAATACTCAGAAGAAAACAATTTCTTGCCTCAAAAAATTTTTATTTGCACCAAGAAATTTTATGCATCATAAATTCAATACAAAAATTTTCTTGGGGTGAGAAAAGATTATTTTGGTCAAGAAATGATTCCTTGCACCAAATAATTTTTTCTAGTTCTAAATAACTTTTTGGTTTTAATTCACAATGCGAAAAATTTCTTGGGGTAAGTAAAAATTTTCTTTAGGCAATTAAAGATTTTTTGTATCAATGAATCCTTTTTTTTTCTATGCACACTTTTTTGGCTTTGAGAAGCTTCCTAAAACCAAATGGAAATATAAAACTTTGTTATTTTGGAATAAGTAACGCGATATAAATAATATAGTATATATTCAGTGACATTCAGTCATATTTAGTGACAGAATAATTAAAGATTAATTTATTTAAAGAAAATAATTACGATCGTATTTTTTCTCGCGTAATTTAAATGTAATTCGAATGATACAGATAAATCGATTTATCTCAATGATTGATAATAAAAAAGTGTTGAAACTATGAAAAGGCACAAATTCAAGTCAAAACCTTTATAACGGTACCAAATTTAATAACATTCACTAATTCTATCATACAGATATACCGGGAACAAAATTTTCCTTATTCTCTTAATAATATAGACCATAACTAATATATAATTTATTTAATAGAAATGCCACAGGATTTATAAATTTTTTAACTCAGAATTAAAAATTCATAATGAAAATAAAGAAGAATTAAGTCAAGTGATAACGTTATCACATAATAAGAGCACGGAAAATAATAAAATGTTATTTTTATTGACTGAAAAAATTAATGGAATGAAAGAAGAAGTTACTGAGGTAAACATTTATACTAAAAATGCCCGAGATCTGACACTTTTCTTTTTTTTTTTAAACTAATCAGAATTTTATTCAATGATTTTTAAAAATCCTTCGTACATTTTTTTCAATCAATATTTAATTTATTTGTTTAAAAATAAAGAAAAGATGTCAGTGATCTAGTGACTTTTTTTAAATTTATAAATTCTATTTTATATTAAAAATTTTCCAGATTCGTACTACGAGTGAAACAATATTTACTTTTTTAAAAAGTGAAGTACAAAGCCTAAAAAATATAATTAAAAAATTATCTGACGATAACGATGAATTGATAAAGGAGTTGAAAAATGTTTCTCAGATTTTGGAAATAAATAAATTTAATTCGAAAGATTCTTTTAAAAATCCAGAATCTTTAGGTGTACCACTACCACCTCCCCCGCCACCACCGTTACCTTTGTCGAGGACGCCCAGTGTTAAAAAAACTCCAAAAAATAATAAAACATGTACTCCAAAAAAATGTTTGATGCCACAGGAGACACGACCGGTTATAACAATGGATGATCTTCTTAAAGTGACACTAAGAAAAGCACCTCAGGTTAACGTCCTATTAAATTATTATTATTATTGTTAGGAGTTCGAATCAAAAATAAAATAATTTTCAAATTATTCGTAACTTTACAAATAATTCGAAAATTCCCGAATTATGCAAAAGTTTTTTAATTATTTGTAACTTTTCAAACTACTCGATTCAAATCGAGAGAATTCTTATAAACTTTCAGCTGTCATCAGCGTATTCAAATTTTATTAATTAGTTAAAAAAAAAATTAAAGCCTTAATTTAAAAAAGGACAACGCAGTTACAATTTTGCCGAGATATAGATTTTTAAAAAAATTACAGTTGTAATCAAATCGAAGTTGAATGAAATTTGTCAAAAAATTTTATGTCACTGAAATTAGCTGACGTCTAAGAACTTTTCGATTTTTTTTTAAAACGATACATTTGAAAAAAAAAATATTTCAAAAAAATGCATCTATAGTTTTTTTTATTTTCTAAACGTGCATTTTTTTATTTTTATTTTGTAAGCATTTTATTTTATTATTTCAAAGTTTCAGAAATTGTCCGCTAACTTTACTGTTTTTGATTATAATACTGAAGTTAGCAAAAAATAAACAATTTTTCAATATTTTTTTCAACAATTTAATTTTTAAAAAAACTAAAAATATGCACACATAGAAAATTTAAAAAACTACAGGTGCAATTTTTTGAAATATTTTTTTTTTCTTAATTTATCGTTTTTAAAAAAATTCAAAAATTATTAGACCGGCTAACTTTAGTATTATAAATAATTCGATAACTTCAAATTCAAATTATTCGATCCGAGTAATTCGTAAATTCGAACTATTTGTTCACCCCTAATTATTATTATTAAAAACAAATAATGAATAAATTAAAATTTTAGGAGAAACCAAAACCAGTAGATTCAGATCCTCGACCTGTGATATCCTTGGAGATGCTAAAAAATGTGAAACTTAAATCAGTTAAAAACCGAAGTCACAATTACAAAGTAAGATCACCACATGGTCTAAAAAGTCGTAGTAAATTCCAAAATATAAATCTCTCTCCTATTATGGCAGGAGCAGTTAGTCCTTTGAGTAGAATCCTGAATCAAAAAGAAGGTTTTAAACGCAAACCCAGAAAGATTCTTATGAGTCCTGGAATTAAGGATCAAACCGATGAAATCGGTGACGAATAAACTAATTGAGTTTCTAATAAAATTGACAAGATTTATTGTAAAATCTCTAATTACTTAAAGTTGTTAATTAAAATAATTATTATTATATTTTTAACTCCGTACTTAAAAACCTTTACCATAAAAAGCTGCATTATTTCATTTATGTAAAATAAAATTTTATTTGAAACAAAAATTTTTTGATTATCTTATTTATTTATAGCATTTTATCATGTGGCTTTACAGTTTATTTCGTTTAAATTTGAATTTTATTTTATTTTATATTTTTAAAAATTAAATGCAGTGAAAAATTTATTCGCTTTATTATTTATTGAGACTTTTAAATAATTTGAAATCTTAAATACGATCTAGTTTATCCTGTTGTAGCTCTTGTCAATAATTACATTTTTTTTTATTCCTCAACTATTAATTATGTAGATTTTAAAATTAACCCTCGATTTTTCGTTTAAATTTTATTTTTTTAAATAGAAATTAATTTAATTTAAATTATAATATGCCGATGACAAGAAATGCTAAAAATTTTAATTAAACTAAAATTTTATTTATTAGTTTAATGAATAAACTATAAAATTGGTTGTTATAAAAAAAAATAATTACCTATTATTTTTAAAAATCATGACAAAAATTAAACTACTTAATTGGTAATAAATTATGATCCTTAAGTTAGTAGACAATTAACAATTTTCGGATTTTTTTTTTTAACAAATCAATTACAAAAATAAAAAAATAAAAAATGCACATGCAGAAAATTAAAGAAACTACAAGTGCAATTTTTTAAAATTATTTTTTTTTAATTCATTATTTAAAAAAAAAATCAAAAAATTTTTAACTGTCGGCTGATTTCAGTAGCATAATAAATTTCGTGTAAAAAAAAAAAGATCCATAAAAGTTTGACATGTGGAACTTCTAGACTTGAGACAGATTTGAACTTCTGTGAAACTTTTGTAATTTTGATAATAAAAAGCAAGTTCGTCTGTTACTCAAAATTCAATTACATAAAGTTTAAGATAAACTTTTTTTTTATTATCAAAATTACATAAGTTCAAAAAAAGTTTCACTGGAAGTTTTAATCTGACCCAAGTTTCGAAGTTCTACATGTCGAACTTTTTTGAAATCTTTTTGAAACGAATTTTTTTTTTACACGAGATGATGAAAAAAAATTTTCATTGAAAATGGAATTAATATTTTTTTTACACATACAATAATTACGATATTTACTAATTGTAAATAAAACATGTACTTAATGTTACAAAAAGTTATTTTTTCTCTTGTTATAACTTTCATTCATTCATTTATATTTATCAGTTTAAATGAATATGTCACGGAGGAAGAATTAAAAAAATCACGAAATTAAGGGTTTTTTCAAGTTTCCCCCTCACTTTCTAAAAATATTCCATATCCCGTCATTGCATTAAAATTTTACTAATCAATTAAAGAAAAATTTAAGCATTCATTGAAAAAAGGTCAATTTTGATATAGATTTTAAAAAAAATCATTTACAGTTGACATCAATTGGAAAATTTGTTAAATAAATTTCAGTAAAATTTTCATATCAATTTTCGAAGTTTTCCCACAGAAAATAAAAATTTTCTTGGCGCTAAAGATTTTTCTTTTTCAATTCAAAATACAAAAAAGTTTCTTAAGTCAAGTAAAATTTTTTTTTTCCGTGTAGGCTTAAATTTATTTACTAAATTTCGTTCGACTCCTAGTCGATACCTGAGTAATTTTTTTTCAAATCTACATATCAGCAAAATTGCAACTCTGTTCTTTTTTCAGTTAATGCTTTAACTTATTTATTAATTAATTAATAGAATATTAAAACAATTTTGACAGTTCCGTTATTGAAATTTTTTTTACAAGTAAGTGGTATTGTCCGAGAATGCCCTTAATTAATATGAAAATGTGTTGCTTTGGAATCGTTGATATTTATATATATTAAATAATAAAGTAACGAAAATTATTAACAAATCATGATACAGAGAAATTTATTAATTTGTAAATATTGTATTTAAGTATCACTACTGAATACAATTAACGCAAATAATTATGAAAAAATAAAAAAAAATATAGTACATATTCCGCAGATTTTTTTTATTGTATAATTTTAAATTCTTAAACAATAATTATTATTAATAATATTAAATAAAGTCATGTATACATAATTAAGATTTTATTTTTCAAATAAATTTATTAACTGCCGGTTTATTTATTTTTTTTCATGAGGATACAAGAGAAAAAAAAAACTTTTTATCATTAATAAAAATATGACCAGAAAATTATCAACTTATTTTTTTTTTTTTTTTACAATTATACTCATAATTAATAAAATTTAATATCATCCAAGTGCATCACAATCAATGAGAAATAGACTTGTGATATATAACTATTATAAATCTTACGAAAAAAAACTTACATTAATATAAATAAAATACCATTTTGTTAATTAATTTTTTTTTATCGGAATAATGAAAAGTAGATGCACTGTAGTAAGCTCTAGTTTTTTTTATTTTATTTTATTACAGGTGCTAAGCTAACGATTACCGACGAGATTGTTTATTTATTGCGATGGGTTTGAGATCCTTAATTCTATAATTGTTTTTTTTTATTTTAAATTCCTTAACGTCGCGATTTATTACATTTTAATTAATGCATAAATTATTTCGTACCGCTGTTATTTAAATAATCGATATGGGACAACAAACGTCTTGAAAAGATTTACAAATAATCGCGATTGTTTTTTTAGTAGGAGGGTTTTAAAACGAAAAGAGTAGAGTATTAGCCACCATGATTACTTTTTTTTCTTCTTTATAAGTATAATATTTATAATTTATAAAGTATGTGAATTGCGAGAAGGAACATTTTACACAAATGGAAATTTTTAAATCATTATAAACGTATATTTAAATTCAAATTAAGAAAAAAAAATAATAAAAAATTTAATTAGTGTTTTAGTAAATTTTTTTTTTAAATTTAAATAAATTTTAATACAATGAATATTATGAAAAATAAATCGTATACATAAAAAATAAAATAAAGGGAACAATTGAAATAATAAAAATAAATTTAAAAAAGACATTTAATAATAAGTTGTTAAGTAAATCGTTCGATATGTAAAAATTTTTTAATGTTTCTTCGCGCAAAAATGTCACATTAATTAATAAGAGTACATAATACATAATACAATAATAATTAATATTTTAATTCATTTATGTACTCAGTAATTATTATTATGTTTTTGTATACATGTGCACATATTGTAAATATAGTTGTTAAAAATTTAAACTTACCACAAGATTTATTTTCATTTCCAATTTTTTAAATATAGGTTTTTTTTTTTTTTGCTTTTTTTTTTTTATGTTTTATAAGGTTGTATTATTAACGAGTTATAACTGTAAGTAAGTCACGTAATTACTAAAGATCTCACATTATTTTTTTTAAATTATCCACCCTCTCTTCCATTGTCGTTTTAACCCTCCCTCTTTTCTCTTCTTTTTTTTCCCACCCCGACATCCAACTCCCTCAATTTTAATTCTTTCATTATTATTTTATTATTATTATTATTATTATTATTTTTTGTTGGTTTTGTTTGTTTAATTACTTAATTATTAAGAGTTTATTTGTTGTTGTTTTATTTTTATTGTGTCCCAATTGTATGCGCAAATAACACTCACTGAAACTAAAGTTACGATACATCCTGATCGTCTACATCTTGCGTTTGTTCTTTTTGTTCGCCATCACCTGATAAAGTAAATTGATAAATGAAATTAATTAATTATATTTATCATTATAGGAGATTTATTATTAGCAAGCATACCAATCAGTAGAAGAAATGACGGGAAAAAAAGGATGAAATATAAGTGTGGAAGTAGTTTTAAGGATGAGTATCATTGTCGTCGGGTGCAGGATTATCAACAGGCAGTAACGATTGTTCAGTATCAGACTCTGGATTTTAAAGGAATATATATTAGACTGATAAGAAAAAAATCGACTTTTTTTTCTCGAAACCTTCTACTAAATTAATGTTAATATTTAGAAGCTACTCATTTTCTATTTCCATTTGAATGACATGGGAAAAAATAATTGGTTTGGAATTTTATACCTCGGTAATGACACATAGTGCAGATCTCAGGATATAATATCATAAGGAATTAAACGTTTTACAAAAAAAGCCTCTTATCAATTTTTGATAAATTCATCTGTTCAAAATTTATTGGAGCAGAAGTCCAGTTTATAGTAAATTTCTAGATCTTTTTACTTTTCTGGCGAAACTATCAGAGTTATCACAAAATGTCATAGGATCTTTTTTGTAGACAATTTTATTCTTAACAAAATATCTCTGATAAAGTTTTTTGAAATTCCGCATTGTTTTCTAGTTATTTACATTTTAATGTCAAGCTCTTGAAATCGATTAGAACACCATTTTTTTAAAAAGCTTGATATTAAAGTGTAAATAACTAGAAAACAATGCGGAATTGTCAAAAAACTTTATCAGAGATATTTTGTTAAGAATAAAATTGTCTATAAAAAAGATTCTATAACATTTTGTGATAACTCTGATAATTTTACCGGAAAAGTAAAAAGATCTAAAAATTTACTGAAATTTAACATCGAGCTCCAATAACTTTTGAACAGAAGAATTTATCAAAAAATGACAAGACTTTTTTTGTAGGCCGTTTGAATCCCTACGAAATTATATCCTGAGCTTATCTGTAGTGAGCCATTGCCGAGGTATAAAATTCCAAACTTAAATTTTTTTCTCATGTTATTTAAATAGGAAATAAAAAAATTGCAATGAGTGACCTCTAAATATTAATATTAAGAGCTCATCTTTTTACAGACATCTTATTTTACCTCCCTGCAACTATTTAATAGGTTTCGAGAAAAAAAAGTTGATCTTTTTGAATCAGTCTCATAGTCTTAACTATGAAAATATATATATAAATATATTTTCAAGGCAGTTTAAAAAAATAAATGGTTAGGGTAAAAGTTTATTTATAAATTTATCGGAAAACAATTTAATATCGTACCATCACCCTGCATGTCCGAGGTCCATAAAGTGAGGTTGTCCCTGAGTAGTTGCATAATAAGGGTAGAATCTTTGTAGCTCTCTTCAGATAGAGTATCGAGTTCAGCAATGGCATCATCGAAAGCTGCTTTTGCCAAACGACATGCTCGGTCTGGACTATTCAATATCTCATAATAAAAGACGGAAAAGTTTAGGGCTAATCCTAAACGAATTGGATGAGTAGGAGGGAGTCCTGTCATTGCGATTTCACTCGCTTCTTTGTATGCTATTAAGGACTTCTCAGCGGCTTCTTTCCTGTCAGTGCCAATAGCAAATTCTGCTAGGTAACGATGGTAATCACCCTTCCTAAAAATAAAATAACAATACATTTTATTGTTATGCAATTCAAATATATTCAATAAAAAAAGAAAAAAAATCACATTCCATTCTATTAAATGTTTAATAATAGCCAATAGCTTCATTTTTATTAAATACTTTATATTGAATTTTAATTCTATAAAGTTGTAGTATCAGAGCTTAATAAAATTCCAATAAAGCGAAACAAAGTGATACTGTTACTAAAAGTAAACTTTTTATTTTATTATTTAATTAAAAGTGTAGCGTTTAAAAGGGATAAAAGCTTCAGCAATTTACAACAAATTATAAAAAAAAATATTTAAAAAATATGGATTTCTTACATTTTGTAATAGAAGACTTTGGACTCGCCTGTTGAGGCGCAAGGAATGAGATGCTTATCGAGGACATCGAGAATGTCCGCGCAAATGTCTCTAAGCTCTTTTTCAACTTGAGATCTGTATTGACGAATCATTTCGAGTTTTTCTTCCGCTCCTTTATTTTCTTCTTTTTGTTCGATACTAGAAATTATCCGCCAGGAAGCTCTTCTAGCACCAATAACATTCTTGTATGCAACAGACAATAAATTTCTCTCCTCTACAGTTAACTCGACGTCTAAGGAAGCAACTTTTTTCATTGCCTCAACCATTTCTGTAATATTTAAACAATTTTATTTAGTCATACGAACAAAAATTCATAATCATGCATTTAATATTTTTATATTGATCGTTATATACATGAAAAAGTTTCATAAAGGATAAAAAAGACAAAAGAAAAATAAATAATCATACAAAATTTACACTTTAAGCGATGGATTGTAAAATAAATACTTAATAACAACAGATTGCACGTAAGGGGATGATGGTCGGTTGTAATCCAGTAGCAGCTTTTTAAAAATCGTACGAAAAGATTCGTAGGGACAACCGAACAAGTTCATGTCTGAACAAATCGCATTGACTGAATTGGCTATTCTGTTGATAGGCCCAGAACGGACATAGTTTTTTGAGGATTTTACGGTATTTAACAGTCGGCTATGTCGTAGGCCCGTTTTGGAACAGACAAATTCAAAGCATTCGAGTATTTCTGGTGAGTCAATGTGATCGTTTATCACTTTATAAAACAATGAAATATCGTTAACTTGCTTTATTTTTGCTAGATAATTGACTTGGAGGTAATCATATACTGCGCTAGTGTCCAAATTATTAAATTATCAAATGAAAACTAAAATTTTATTACGACTAAAAAAAATTTCTTGCCCCAAATAATTTTTTCTCGAGTTAAGAAAATTTTTTATTCAATTCATGATGCAAAAAATTTCTTGAGACAAGTAAAAACATTCTTGGAGCGAGTAAAACTTATTTGTGTCAAAAAATCATATTTTTCTGTATATAAATTAATATTTTTCTACTCTTTTGTAAATTTTTTTTGACTTTCCATTAAAAGTGATAAATTTTGTAATTTTGTCAAGTACTAAGTACGGTCAGAAAAAACTGATTTTTATCTATTTCTGAACCTTTTTTTACCATATTATAATAGTATCATCAATCATTGGTTTTTCCATTGAATTTTCAAAAGTTCAGAGTATTTAAGAGCCAGCTATTTCGTAGGCCTGTTTCGGCAGACAAATTCAAAGCATTCGAGTATTTTCGGTAAGTCAACGAGACAACTTATCACTTATAGAAAAATGAGTTGTCAACTTGTCTTATTTTTGCTAGATAATTGATTTACATAAATATTTTTTTTAAATTTCCAGTATTTAAAAATGGTCATTTTCTTCTCATTATCATTTATCTTAATTGAAGAAAACATTTGTATACGGTTGTAAAAGTTAACAAAAGTAAATAAAGTGTAGTGAAATTTATGTAATGAGGCTGAGAATGAGTATAAAGGTGATATATAGTAGTTTGTATAATACAGAAACAGAGGATAGCGGGTGCAGATCAATACTTTCCTTTAGCTATGACCTCCCTTTCTACACCCCACTCCCCGTTTCAAGCGCACCCTCCGTCGTCTTTCAGAACCCTCAAATTTAACCCCAACTTTTTTACACCTTTTCATTCTTTTAAATAAAACTATTCATATATTTTTAACACTTTACATACACATACTTTGCTTTTTTTATCTCTATATCTATTTATTTATAACAGTAATAATCCTGTTAGACCCAACCGTTTATAAAAAATTCTTCAAGTAACAGCTAAATATTTTAATCCCATT
This sequence comes from Microplitis demolitor, assembly GCF_026212275.2. NCBI lineage: Eukaryota > Metazoa > Arthropoda > Insecta > Hymenoptera > Braconidae > Microplitis > Microplitis demolitor. The sequence goes on along the minus strand of NC_068549.1, from coordinate 4,855,798 downwards.
TTATACCTCAATAGTTACCGTTCATTTTTTTTACATTAAAATTTTATTTTACTACCCATTAAAATTGCGATAAATTAATAATTGTTTCATATAATTTTAGTACAGTAAATTATCATCTACTAGTACTAAAACGTACGAAATATTTAAATCAATAAATTATTAAATTTTGAATTCTGTATTTTTTATGTTCATGGAAAATAAATGAGTATATTTTTGTAAAAGTAAATTGGAAAAGTATTTTTACAGTACGATCACGTGGATGTTTAGACTTCAAATTTTTTTTTTTTTTTTTTTTTTCCCCAAGTTGAATGATTGGGTTAAGATACAGTTAAACGTTTACTATTAGAGATATCACAGTAGTTAAATATAGTTATTACTTCTATACTAAAATTGCGGCGTAACATATTTATAAATATGACACAAATATGTTAGAAAAAAAAATACTTATTATCAATCTTATATATTTAAATAAATAAAATTTCGACTAATTCTTAATAATTACTGTGACATGTAGCAGACACCAAATTTAAAATAATAAATAATTTTTTAAAAATGGACTTATTAATTTTTAAATTTAAAAAAAATTTTATTTTATTAATTATTTACTCCATTAATAATTAAAAATTTGTCTGCTACATTCACACTCAATAATTATCATTAATTTAAATTCAAATTTCTAAAATTAAATAATTAATATCTGTAAATAATTATTTAGTTCGTTAATTAAGGAAAAAAAAAATGAGTGTAATTTAAATTTTAAAATGAGAAAAAATAAATAAAATACAAGGGTTAAAAATGACATTCAGATAAAAGCGAAGAATTTTAAAAAAATTATCAGACGTGATTTTTCCCATGGTCGATTTCTCAAGGCCGAGGTCAACAGGAGGTAAAATAAGGAGAATAGAGAGAGAAGGAGATAGAAGATGCGCACAACACGTTACTACGTACATAGTAAACTATGTTGATAAAGTTAGCATTTAATTGTCCTGCGTCATAAATCCAGTGATAACTTTAAACAATAATACGTCTATAGATTATCATTAAAAAGTAAAACCTGAGATATGTATCTATCTCGTGGATATAAGTTTGATCAGGCCGCCTAGCAACGTCGTATCCGAGGAGCTCTTTCGATTCTCTTGTCATGAGTATGTAGTATAGGCTAAGCGACAGAATCAACCGAATAAAGAAGAGAGAAAGCGCTTGAGAAAGAGATAAAGCTAAAGAGAAAGATAGAAACTTTAAGTGAGAGAGACGAGTATTGAATGCCAACGAGAACCTTCCATTTAACCATAATATTTGTCTATGTCTATTTAAATAATTTAAATAAATTTATTGCAATTAACCGCCAGTGTAATTGCAATTTAAATTTATTTATACAACAAATTATTTTACTACACATTACTATATATTTTTCACGTACACTTTAGTGTCCTTGTCATGCACCCTACCTACCCTCGACGCTTTCCGGTATCCTGACCATCATGACTAATTTTTATAAAATATATCCTACCATGATATTCAAATAAATTGATGGTAATTACAATTGACATAACGTTTAAAAAAAAATTTATTATAAATACCATGGACAGATAATATGTGTAGTATTTATTATTGAGCCTAAAAAGTATGTAGTAAAAAAATAAATGTGTGCTCACCATCATAACGCTCCGCCTGTTCGGCAAGCTTTGCCTTGTAGACATTATCCTCACGTTCGGCCATTATTTATATTGTATTTAATATAAATATGAACGTAAATGAATGATTTTAAATATTATTATTAATAAATATATCAATTAAATATGTAGTACTACAATGAGGATAGATTTTGTTATAACTAACAACGGCTTCACGTACTGCCGCTCGTGAGCTCACTGAGCAAGATGGCGGCGCCCGCCAACAATCGAAAGCAGTTCCTGGTTAAGCGCAGAATCAAAACGTTACAAGCGTCAGATAGTCAGGGCTTCCTTCTTCCACTTTACATCAACTGTATCGAGCAAATGTATGGCACTCTATGGTAAATGGTATTACTACGCGTTAGTATGACGTCACGTTTTAGACGAAGGATCCAGGGATGATGGAATGGAAACACCTGCCCGGTGCTACTACTCGAACACCTTTTTTTTACAATGGATTTTTTAACTGATAACTGCTTGGTAATTTTTTTGAATTTATTTGATGAGGTTATTTTATTTTAATTGGTTTTTTAAATTTTATTATTCGAGCAGATGTTTATTTAAATTTGGAGAAATAATTAATATTTTAATTGTGAGAATACCAACTTTAATTTTTTTGTCTGGCAGCCATAATTTTGGTAACTTGATTGGTTTAAAAAAAGTTATTTGAATACTTATGATTTTGGCGGGAGTTTTTAAAAATTATTTTTTCAAGACAATGACAATTTAAGCAATTAAAAGAAAATTTTTATTTTTATTTGTTTAAATTAATTTTTTTAATTAATTATTAAAGCAGACATTTATTTAAATTTTTAGAAATTAATTAATATTTTGATTATAATGAATTACAACTGTAATTTTTTTTATCAGGCAGCCATAATTTTGTAAACTTTATTGGCTTATTAAAAAAAATTATTCAAATACTTATGATTTTGGCGGGAATTTTTAAAAATTATTTTTTTGAAACAGAGATAATTTAAATAATTTAACAAAATAATTAAAAGAATTTTGAATTTTTATTTATTTAAATTATTTTTTAAATTTAATTACTTGGGAAGTCATTTAGTAAAATATCAAGAAATTAATTAATATTCTAATTATAATCAATAACAACTTTAATTTTTTTGTTTGATAGCCATCATTTTGTAAACTTGATTGGTTTTAGAAAATTTTTCAAATACTTATAATTTTGGCGGGATTTTTTAAAAATTATTTTTTCAAGACAATTAAAATTTAAACAAAAAAAAATTTTATTTTTGTTTGTTTAAATTAATTATTAAAGCAGACATTTATTAAAATTTTTAGAAATTAATTAATATTTTAATTATGATTAATTACAACTTTAATTTTTTTTATCAGGCAGCCATAATTTTGTAAACTTTATTGGTTTATTAAAAAAAAATTATTCAAATACTTATGATTTTGGCGGAATTTTTTAAAAATTATTCTTTAAGGGCAGTGATAATTAAAAAAATTAAATAAAACAATTAAAAGAAATTTTTAATTTTATTGATTTAATTTAATTATTTGCGCAGCCATAATTTTGTAAACTTGATTAGTTCAAAAAGAAAATTCAAATACTTACGATTTTGGCGGGATTTTTAAAAAATTATAATTTCAGGACAATAATAATTTAAATAATTAAAATAAACTTATTAATTTTGATTTTTATATATATTTATATTTTTTCTTTAAATCAATGTCATTCTATATAAAAAAAATCATAACAATTGTCCGTTTTTTTTTTATAAATTTTATATTTTCGTAGTCATTTTTATTCTTCACACATTTAAAAATTAAATAATCATGGAAATATCAACATAAATTATTTAATAACAAAAAAAATATTCTTTAATGATCTATCTAAATATTTTGCATTATGGGTAATTTTAAAAATTTATATATTATCGATTACCTTTCTCTATTTATTTTAATATTTATCCATCTGAAAACCATAGGCACTTATGATGAATTAATTGAGACCGTAAAATATTTTTACCCTTTTTTTCTACTTAACATTTTCAAGTTCAACATAATTTTTTTGAAAATTCAAATTTAATTACCGATTTAATAATTGTGCTTCAATTGTTAATTTTATAACACAAAATACAAATTTTTAATAATTACGCCGTATTAAGTTGTCTTTTAAACTTAAGCAGAGTACAATGAAATTAATAAATTTGCATTAATTGAATATTCTACAAAAGCATAATGATTTAAATTGTGAATATTTATTTTCTTAGACAATAGTTTTTCTACATAAATTATTTTCTTTTAATTACTCATTATCATTATTTGTTTTTTTTTTTTATTTATATTGTGTACAGATAATATATCATTTATATCGGTAACGAATCATTAAATTATTATACAATTCATTAATTAAATAATAATAATAATTATTATTGTATATAATAAAACATAAAACGATTTTTCGACTTTACTTTCTGAGACTCGGAGTTTTTAGTTTTTGTAATAAGCGAGTATTTTTATAAATATATATTATTACTAATTTAATAAACAAAGTGAATAAATCGAACGCAATACATTTAATTTGCCTATTAACAATATATAATAATATACATTAATATTATATTATATTATTTTACTTCATTTATTGATATGCACAAACACTGATTTATAATTAGGTCTTACTTTTTTGTCGTGCATATAAATATATCAATCAATGATATATGTAGGCAAATATATATTATACAAAGTCTAAATAATGTCGTGTACATAATTTTTAAGTGCATTCTCAGACAGTGCCCGCTACTTTTTTAAATATTCTAAGACTTTCAATTTACCTGAAGATCGGAACGATTTTTGTGGCGCGAAAATACAAAAAATGAAATGAAGTAAAAAAAAATACTGGGTTAGATTTCTAAAATATTTTGTTTCAGCCGAAAATTGCAGGCCACCCCTAATTACCCTTTGAATTATATAAATTTTTTCAAAATTTTTGTTGCGCGAAAAGTCCTCATTTTCAGATTCATGACTCCAATTTTCATCAGTGTATTTAAATTTTATTAAGGGCTTTCTCACACTGCCACCTTTTTTAAAATTTTAAATGACAACTGTCATAAGCGTATCGAAATTTTGACAATTAATCAAAGTAAAATAAAAGCATTAATTGAAAAAAAAAAATTCGCTGATAGATTTAAAACAAAAATTACAAAATTGAACGAAATTTGGAAATATTTTAGTAAAATTTTCATGCCAATTTTATAATTGGAATTTTCAAATTTTGTAGGGTTAAATTTATTCAACGAATTTCGTTTAACTCTCAATTGATAAAAACTACAAGTAATTTTTTGGAAATTCTATATCTCAGCGAAGTTGCCCTTTTTTAATTTCAATTAATGATTTTATTTTTTTTTAACTAATTGATAGAAATTTTAATACACTTATAACAGTTTGAAAGTCATTGAAAATTTTTAAAAAGTGGAGGCACTATCATAATTACAAAAAAAAAAAATTAAAACATTAATTGAAAAAAAAAAAAGTAATAGCAATTTCACAAAGATATAGAATTGAAAAAAAATTACTTATAATTGTTATCAATTAGGAGACAAACGAAATTTGATAAATAAATTTTATCCTACAAAATTTTTTTTCAAAATATATCTCAGTGAAATTTTCCTTTTTTCAATTAATGCTTCGATTTTTTTTCAATTAATTGATAAAATTTTGAAACGGTTATGACAGTTCGTCATTGAAAAGTAAAAAAAAGTCGGGGGCGCTGTCTGATAATGAACTTAAGAGTTTTATTAAATGAATATTTTGGAAGTTCGTATATCGTATTTTATTCACTTAATTCGTATTTCCTCATCTATTTACCTCACTCATACATTTTTATAGCCACTTGCTCACTTAACCAGTTACTCAATTACATTAAATCATTAATTCTTCAATTAATGGCAGATTATTTTAATTATTATACATAAATTTTAAAAACACAAAAAATAAAATTTAAAAAAGAAAAATTATACTGTCTTAAATTTACCATTGATTGATTAGATAGTAATGTCAATAGATGAATAAAATTTGATTGATAACAAAGTAAGCTAATTATTATTTTAAATACTTGCCAAATATTATTTATTTTCATTTCTAAAATAACTTTTATTTAATATAACCCTTGGAAGTTTAATCGCAAGTACATAACCATTAATAATTAATTATTATTATTATTATTTTTAATAATAATAATAAGTTAAAATATATTTGGACATCGTGACCAGTCGCCTTTATTTTTACATTCCCAATATTCATGGTCGTAAGTATGACATAGGCTACCCGTAATCGTATCTTCTTGTTTTGAAAACCAAACGGGTTCGTATCCTCTATATGGCAATCCTAAAATATATAATGTATATTAATATATATGTATATATATATATATGTATATTTTTTTTTTTTAAAAATACATAATTTGATTGTCAGACATAAAAATTAATATGTTTTATGTTTTGTTTATAATTTTATAGCTTAAAAGGTACTAAAGGTACCGGCGAGTAATAAGGCCTAGCTAAGAAAATTTTGAATAGAGTCGAAAATATTACATTTAATTATTGAAATGTATAATTGATCTTTATTGCAATACATTAGCCATAAAATGTAATGAAGTAATGGTAATTTTTACCATAAACAAACAAAAAATTATATTTTTACAAAAAGCATATGAGTAGGCCTCATTTTACTACGGTAGGGTAATAAGGTCATCACTTAAATTTAGCAACAATACTTTTTAAGAGTCAGAAGACTAGATTGTTTTTTTATAATTTCTTCTGCACTACGACAGCATATGAGGGATGATGAAACATAAAAGATAGGAAACGTGATATTGGGACTCTATAAACTTGTCGTAACATCTCTATGCAAGAAGCTTCTACTAGAGTAGTATAACTTTTAGCGGAGGCGGTTATTTTAAATATAATTTCTGTCACTTAGGTCTTATTACCCGGGTACCTTATTTATTATCTTAATACCCATGAAACAATTTCAATTCTCAATGATATATTACCTTGAGCAGCAGCTTTTTCAGCCTCACTCTCACGTGCACGTCTTACTGCTCTTTGTTTTTCTTCAAGTCGTAATTTTTCTTTATTCGCTTCATCCCACAACCCATTTTCCATTAACCTTTGATCGGGTCTTATTCGTGAATCTGTTGGTGCTACACCTTCCTCAGGTTCATTTAGTTGACACGCTAATTCAGTAAATGAATAATATTTTTCACAATCTTCTCTGTAATAATAATTTAACATTAATTCCATCATTACTATTTATATATACTTATATAATATTAATTAACATAAAAATAAATTTAATTACTAAATATATAGACGTGAGGCTCATTTTTTTTTTTTTTTTACGAAGCAGATATTTAAAAAAATATTGGAAAATCGAAAAGTGCACACCTCAATTACTCACTTTAATTTTTATCATTTCTTTTACTTTATTTTTATTTAATATTATCAATTTATGTAAACTATTGTGATTCAAACTTTATATAATGAATTTTTAATGGTGCTTACTATTATTAAAACTTTTAGTGATTCGATAATAAATATATTACGAGAAATTTTCTTCCATTTGGCTGCTGAATAGCCTTTTTTTAAATTTAAAATTTTTTTAGCGGGAAGTTAAAAAAATAATAATAAAATAAAACTTACGGAGGCATATTTCGTTTCCAAGCAAGTGTATATGGGCCTGTTTTATATACTGGATTATCGGGACTACCGGAAGTACTGATAACAGGTGCAATTTCAATTTTAGCATCCCAAGTACCCTGAACAACCCATTTAACTTCTTTGTCAGCATTCATAACAACTCCTTTTACTTTTCGTTGACTATCACGCGAAAAATATGAGTACGGAATGTACTTAAGGTGACATTTAGTACCATCAGTATGATTAATAATATCCATGTCACCACTTTGATCTACCCATAGTTTACCAACAATAATATTGTGTACAGTAGTCGTTACTTTTCGCCACGTATAGTGATTAGACTTATCATTTATTTTTTTATCAAACTCTAAATGTGCAGTACCCAAAGGAATTACCTATTTTTAAATAAGTATCATAAATATTTATTGTTTATTATTACTATCACATTGATATATATTTTAAATATATGATTAATTTGTTTTACTTACTTGAAGATATTTACCACGGAATTTTGAAGCCATAGTAAATTCCTGCCAACATCGCCACGCTCGACCTTCACAAAATTGAGCAACCATTGGAGGATGATGCGACACTTGTTCCGATATTGCTCGCCATCCAAGATCGTCAGTTCGATCACATTCGTATGTTTCACCTAAAAGAGGATTAAAGGGTTTTCCAGTTCTAGTTGCAGTTGTTGAATAACTGGAAACTGTAAAAGCTGCCACGTAGGCCATTTGTTCACAACTGTCAGTACATTCAGCTGCTCTATTAACAAAAAAAAAACAAATACATAAATAATAATTATTATTAAAATAATTCATTTTGTTAAATATAATAATATATAAATTAATGAAATTAATATGTACGATATCTTATTAAAATATTTTTAAGAGCATTCTTAGACAATACTTCCAACTTTTTATAAATATTCGATAACTTTCATTGCAATTTCGCCGAGATAAATACTAAAAAAAAAAGTTACGGTTGTTATCAATTAGGAGTTAAACGAAATTTGACATTTAAAATTATAATATTGACAGGAAAATTTTATTGAAATTTACTTAACAAATTTTAATTGACTCCTAATTGATAACAACTTAGTATTTTTTTTTTTTTTTTGAGTAGGAGTCAATTAGGAGTCAAGCGAAATTTGGTAAATAAATTTCAGTGACATCTTCATATCAATTTTATAATTCAAATTTTCAAATTTTGTAGGCTAAAATTTATTTAACTCCTAATTGATAACAGCTGTGAGTAATTTTTTTTTAAATTCTGTGTTTCAACGAAATTACGACTACGTTGTCCTTTATTTCATTAATGTTCTTATTTCTTTTTACTTAATTAATAAAATTTCAATGCGATTATGACAGTTGAAAAATATTTAATATTCCTAAGAAGTAGGGGGGAGGGGTACTGTTCGTAAAAATACTCTTAAGGCTATTCTTACAGTGCCTCCCACTTTTTAAAAATTTTCAATGACTTTCAATCGTCATAAGCATATCAAAATTTTATTAATTAATTTAAAAGAAATTAAAACATTAATTAAAAAAACGCGATTGCAATTTCGCCGAGGTATAGAATTTCAAAAAAATTACTTACAGTTGATAGCAACTAGGAGTTGAACGAAATTTGTTAAATAAATTTTAGCAAAATCTTCATGTCAATTTTATAATTAGAATTTTTAAATTTTGTAGGCTATAATTTATTCAACAAATTTCGTTCAACTCCTAATTGATAACTGCAAGTAATTTTTTAAAATTAAATAATAAAATTTTAATATGAATATGACAGTTGAAAGTCATTTCATATTTTTAAAAAGTAGGGGACACTGTCAGAGAATGGCCTCAAAGTAAGATAGAAGTCTTAATTATTGATACTATATGAAGTATATTATGGTTATTATTTATTGGGTCTTTTATTTTACTTAAAAAAAAAATAATAATAAAAAATACCTGTCGAGTATATCGGCGTATTCATAATCTTCAGTCAAACGTTGTAACATACTAAGAGGCTCAGAAAAATTAACAGGCATTGGAATTTTCGACAATTCCTTGCCAATACAATTTTTCATAATACTCCATAAATTTAATGGATAATTTGGTTTCTCTGGTACTCGAGTTCTTCGCTGTCGTTTACTTACAGTTGTCATCCCGGTATTATTCCCATCGGTATCATTTTTCCAGGCCGACTAATGATAAAAAAAAGTGTTATTATTGATAAAATAATGAACGATTAATTAAATATTTACATTGTCCAGATCGGTAGCGGTTCTGGAAGTTTGTGGCGACGCTGAAGAATCGGTCACGATAAGAAAAGTGTCTGCTCTGGATGGATCGTTGGTAGACATTGGTGCTGGATCCCCTTCAGAACTAGATCCATCATCACTCCCTTGTGAATCGTTTCTGACTCGTTCACGTGATAGTGAGTTACCCGTTGTACTGCCAGGAATAGCTAACGTGAATGTATCAGACTCTTCGGCATCATAAAACTCAACATTATCTTCGTCGTCTTCCGATGGTGAAGTATTCGCTACTGAATCTATTTCAAATAAATAAACAATTATTTATTTTCAAATTAAAAAACAACTCAACTAATATTCCCATTTATTAAAATTTAAATAAAAATGTCATTGTAACCTTAAATAGTAAATAATAAATTACATCTGGGTTAACATACACGTCATCTATGGGAAAAAAAGTCAGGTCATCATGCAAGTAATTATATACTTATTTGGATAATTAAATTTCAAGTTATTTTTTAATTGTAATTAAATATTGCCACTTTAAATTTTATTACTAAATATAGAATATAAATTAATAATAAATGATAAGCATTAAATAAAATTCTATTGTTTTATAAAAACATCAATTAAATGATATGTAATTACATTTTTTTTTAGAAATATAAAAAATTATGAGTGAATGTAACTGACAATTGTCAATTTTCAAAATTTTGAAATGAGGGAATTAAATAAAAGTCAAATAAAATTAAAAAAATACGCATTTATAGAATTTGAAAATGAGTATGTGCATTTTTTATATTTTTAATTATTTAATTCGTTTATTTGTAATTTGAAATTTGTTTCCTGTCTGCTCCATTCGCACTCATAAGTAAATAGAATTAAAATAAAATAATTCGTATTTAAATATTTGAAAAATCAGTACGCGGATTTTTTTAAATTTCATTATTCTAATTAATTTATCTAAAATTTTTAAATTGTTTCATGTCTGCTACACTCACTCATAAAAAATGATCTTGAAATTAACAATCAACAATTTTCGAATTTTTTTTTCATCAAATCGACAAAAAAATAAAATTAATAAATAAATAAAAATATGCACGTGTAGAAAATTTAAAAAACCACAGATGGAATTTTTTTAATTTATCGTTTGGAAAAAAATTCAAAAATTATTAGATGTCGGCTAACTTTAGTATCATCCTAAAATAAGTAGACAATTAACAATTTTTCGACAAATCAATTAAAAAAAAAAAAAAAAAAACTGAAAATATGCGCATATAGAAAATTAAAAGAGCTATCGGTGCAATTTTTGAAATTTTTTAATAAGTCTGTTGATGTAGCAGACGTGAGACAACTTATAAATTTTAAATCAATAAATTAATTAAAATAATTAAATTTAAAAAAATGTGCGAGCTAATTTTTTGATTATCTAAATATGCATTTTTTCATTTATTTTCTACTCACATTTTATTTATTTATTCAAAAATTAAAAATATTGCTAACTGTCAGTTACATTCACACAATTTTTTTTTTTTTTAAATTTGTTGTTTAAAAAAAAATCTAAAAATTATTAGACGTCGGCTACTTTCAGTATCATCATAAAAAATTTTAAATAACAATAATAATAATTCGGACATTTTGTTTCCTACCAATAAAAATATATAGGTTATTCATAAGATATAATTAAATCAATCATAACTATTTGCTTAATCACCTTTTATAAAAAATGTACTTGAATACTAGTGTAATTGAAATCTAATCTATCGAACAATTATATATTTATCAAACTTATCAAAATTTTTTTTAATATCAAACGTTTTATTTTTTTATTGAAAGTTTCTATAAAGATAACCAAAAAAAAGTGACTAAACAAATATTTGGCTTGAGCCAGATTTATCTTACTTACTTCGGTTCACTTCTGTGATTGGTTTATTCAGTCTCGACATATATGAATATATATATAACATACATGTAATAACAATACGGGTAAGACGTAACGTAAGTGCGTATGGTAGTCCCGGGGTCAGTATTAAAGTACAGAAAAATAAACCAATGACAGAAGTAGAGAGAAATGAAACATAAGTAATTTGCTGTGTATCATTAACAAGATTAAAATCTCAATGATACAATAAATTAGATAGATGAAAGTGTAATCCCCTCCATGTAATCTTAAATGTGCGATCTCATGTTGTTTCGCGGATTGAAAATGCTGACGCGTTAGCGCGAAAATTTAAATGACTGGATTTAAAATCATAAGATTGGATGAAAAGTTTGTATTGTATTGTAAATATTGTGGATAATTTTCATTACGTGTAGAACGATGATTTCCTGCAGGTATTCCAGGTGGTAAAGCATGTTGTGCAGCCTCTTCTAGATGAGAATGTTGTCGTGCTAGTTGTTCAACCATTTTTTCAATTCGTACCTTTTGATCTCGTTCATGTTGAAGCATTTTCTTCCATTTTGGTTCTTGTTGTTGGGCCAATTGAAGGTAATCACTACTCGTCTGTATAATTTTTAAATATATTATCATATGCCAGTAGCTGCAGCATTGATCGATGTTTATTTTAAAAAATAATTTTTTATTTATCAATTATTTGCTTCGGTAATTTAATTAATAGGGGAGACCGGGTATGGTTGTCTCATGAATCGGTTGTCACATGGTGACCACAGATTTTTGAAACTAAAATTCCCTGACTTTTCCAGATATTCCAGTCAAATAATTTAAAAATTCCTGAACATATGTAGCAATATTAAATCATCGGAAATATTTATTTAATTCAAAATAAAATGACATAAGTCAGTTCAATAAATAATCAATCATTGTCTTTAAATGAAACTTTATTTTATTATTTGTCAATGTTCATACGTTTTTTTTATTTATTAAATAAATAATTTTTTATTTTTTATTTAAAATCTATGATTTTATATAACTTACTCTGCAATAAAATATAAATAAATTTATCATTTCACTAGAATAAATTTCATAAATAAGAACGTTTTATAGAATATTAATAAAATATTAATCAAGTACGCGAATAATAAATATAGTGAAACTTATTAGTTCAATACTTATGTATACTTTTAATGTTTTTGGTTTTTCAACTTGTCAATATGGATGTTAACAGCTTCAAGATCTTGACGATTGGTTTCTGCTAAGACTTTTTTTTCTAACAGCTTTTTTAATTCAAATTGCTTCATTTTTTCGCTATTGGAATCAATTTCTACTAATTTTTTTTCAAAAATGGTATCACAGCCGCATTCGCGCCGCGCCACTTTTTGAACAGTTTTGACAGAAAAATAATTATCAGAAAAAAGTAAAAATTTTTCCAGCTTTGTGACGAAATTCCCTGACTTTTCCCGGATTTTTCAGTTTATTTATAATTTCCTGACATTTCCAAGTTTTCCAGATATGTGGTCACTATGAAATCAACAGACGACTTATCAAACGAAATACGAACATTGATCGGCATCGAAAGGAAGGTGAAGCCTTCGCAATTCTTCGTCGTCGATTGATAAACCGATCGTCACAAATGACCACTATGCAAACCAATTCGTAAGACAACCAGACCTGGTCTCTCCTAATAATAACATTAATAACAATTAACAAAAACTTACACTAATCATAGCATTTGCAGCAATACGAAATAAAGTAGCGCGTTCACTGACGGTTTTTATTTTAGCAGCAGTATCCGGACTAGCCGATTCAAGTGACTCTAGATCCACAAGAGACCGCGTCAGCATGGTCCCACGTTTTGATATCAATTCATAGCAAGATTGTAAATCTTTCAAACGTTCCGTCAGGTCCTTTATTATTGATGTGTTCTCTCCTTTGTGGCTGTCATTGTCTTGGTACTCTTCCTCCTCTTCTTCTGAAACGAAGCGATGCTCTCATGAAGTGAGATTTGTCCTTCTCCGCTAAGTACTAATTTATACATTTATTTATGGACTTTAATTATTATTTCTATTTTATTTATACTGTTAAAAATTTTCCTTTTTAAATGAATCTTTGAGAGTTGACCAAAATTTTCTAGATTCGAATGGAGTAATTTTAAAAGTTAAAAATAATTCAAATAATTCCATTTTTTAGGATAATTTGATAAGGTCCGAATTATTCAAATCGAACACGATCGCACACCTCTAATTTATAAATTTTCATGACAATTATCCTTGAAAATAAACTAAATTTTTAACAGCGTATTTATTCAAATTTTACTTGACTAACTTGACTCTTTTTATTTCATTTCTTTAAACAATTAAAATATTCAATTATCAAACCTGACTCCATGGCTTGTATTGCTTTGGCTTTAGCTAATTCTAAAGCAGTAACCCATTGTTGTCGTTCCACTTCAGTTGCTGCTTTTATGTGAAATGTTTGGGTACCACCGTTGCTTACAACGAAAGTACATGCATCCACAGTATGAATTAAGGCCCCATGAAGTGATATAGCCCCTCTGCATGTGTGAGCCATTTCGGCTGGATTTCTAAACAAATCATATGAACACACGAGTTTCTCTATGCTACTCGTCCAAGTTATATCCGAACTCACAGAAAACTGGTTACACAGTTAACGCATATTCGTTTATTTATTTAGCAAATGGGATAAATAGTATTTTTTGATAATCTATTAGTCAACATTTTTTTTTAAATTTTGTATTTATGTTTTCTTATCTACACTGATCTTTGAAAAAAGATTCAAAAGCGTTGACTATTATAAATTTCAAAACGTGACACAATGACGAATTTTTTTTAACTATTTTTGAAATTCTGAAAATACAAAAAAGAGAAAAATTGACTTAAGATCAGATCAGACAGTGCTCCCATTTTTTAAAAATATTCAATGAGTCAACTGTCATAAGCGTGTCAAAATTTTATCAATTAATTCAAATAAAATTAAAGCGTTAATTGAAAAAAGGACAACTTCACTGAGATATAGATTTAAAAAAAAAAAATTACTTGCAGTTAATATTAATTGGGAAGTAAATTTTAGAATTCGAAATTTCAAATTTTGTAAGCTCAAATTTATTTACCAAACTGCGCTTAGTTCCCAATTAATAACAACTCTAAGTAATTTTTTAAATAATTCTATATCTCGGTAAAATTGCAACTTTCTTTTTAATTAACTGATTAAATTTTGATACATTTATGACAGTTGTCATTGAAAATTTTTAAAAAGTCGACCCCGACTGCTGGAGAATTACTTTAATATTAAAAATGAATAATTTTAGACTCTTCTGTAAACTTTTTTCAACTCTGCATTAAAAATTATATTTTATCAATTTTTCCAGTACAAAATACGGCTGGAAAAATCTGATTTTCATCGATTTCGGAATGTTTTTTTTTACCATATTTTACTAGGACACAGAAAAAAAAAATTTCTTGGCTCAAGAAAATTATTTCTCGCTCTAAGGAAATTTTCTTAAGGCGAGTAAAAATTTTTTACGCCAAAAAATCTTTTTCTTCTGTATATTAAGTCAATCATTAAATTTCCTTTTGAATTTTCAAGTTTAAAAAAAGTTCGTCGTCGTGTCACCTTTTGAAGTTTATAACAGTCAAAACTTCTTCAACGTTTTTTCAAAAATTTTCTTTTACATATGATATGCGTTTACTTGTTACCAGTATTATAAATTAAATATAAATTTGTTAGAAAATAAATATTTAATTTTTTAAAATAACAGTATAAAAGTTAATAAATATTTAAAAAAAACTACTGGGTTTCAAATATAAAAAGACAATTGTCACAGAAGTACAACTGCTGGTGCTTTGTTAATAATGTAATTGAGTACAGTGCTGTTCCTATTTCATGCATTAAATATTTATAATCTATTAGACTATACCTATGTTCAGTTTATAACAATTTAAATGTCATTGATTTTTATTTTAAATTTTTGTTTAAATTTAATTATGTCAAAGTGTAAGCTTCAAACTTTTTAAGCTGTCACTAAATTTGTTGTAAATTGAATTAGGACACGAATATTAAAAAAAAAAAATTTTACACTAAGTGTGATGTCATGTTATGTGTGCACACATATATATTATAAATAGTAATTTATGACCACATAAATATTGACCCAATTGATGATTAAACGTTTGACGTTTGAAGTAAAAAAACAAAGTGTAATTTTAAGAAAAATGTTTTTAACTTTAACTGTAAAATAACTAAGAGTAAAACGTCTGGTGGCTTAAGCAAACGTAAATGAAATAATAAAATATAATAAACATCAAGACTTATATTTACAAATGATAGAAATAACTTGAGCCCCAAAATTATTCAAATAACTATAGATTTTAAAATATATGTACGTAACATTGTGCAACTAATGATTAAATCAAACGCCAAATAATTTGGGCTTTAAGACAAATAATTATAAGCGTACAAAGTTCTTTCTAATTATGTTCTTTTTTTTATATAATAAATATATGAGTATATACAATCCATGAATTTATTAAAATAAATTATAAAGGCGAGAGAAGAAATAATTGTAATATAAAAAATATGATAGTAAATATTAAATGAAAAAATATTGAATAATAAAATAGGGTTTACAAGCAATAACTGATGAATATTGAAGAATAAACATCCATTACCATATTTATGGAAGACTTGATAAACTTATTTGTAAATAAGTAATAAATGAAATTTTGAATTTCCTATTTTTAAAAATGTTTGTTGTTTTTCTTTTTTTCATTTTCTTTTTTTTTTTTTTTTTTTTTTGTTTTTGTTTTTTTTTACTTACTCGGAGGCACTGCCAGCCCTCCGCTTGCGTCTTGTCGATATCTTTGGCCCCCCCTTTGGTTCAGCCCTAAACAATTCACAAAACAAATAGGCCCACATTCACTTTGTGCTAATTTTTTTTTTTTTTATTAATTATTGTTTTTTTTTGTTAGCTAAACAAAATTTTGTTTGATAGGTACACTGTAAAAAATTCAGAGCCCACGGTGTGGTGTAACTGATTTGGTGTGAAAGTTACAGGACGCACGGTGTTAAATATTTGACCGTGTGGATTAGAATGATCACACCACCAAGGGTGTAAATGTTACTTTGATGACAAAATGAAAAACAAAATAATAAAAATAAGTTCTCATTTGGGCGGATGATAATTAAAAATTCTTGTATAGAAATTTCTGTTCAAAGTTTTAATTTTTAATTAATATCATACTAAACAAAAAAACTTATGTTAATAAAATCGTTAATTTATCAAATTTGAACCATAAAACTCCTTATAAAAGTCGTACAAATATCAATGATAAATTTTTATATATAAATACTGTTAGTGTGTAATTAATTAACATTTGATTAATGAATACAATTAAACTTGTAATGAGTAATTTTTTAAATTGAAAATACTTGATATTATATATTTTTATTGCTTCAGTTATTAATTGTACTTTTTTTTTAATCATTACTAAAGAAAGTTAGTGAAGAATTTTTTTAATTAAAGTTAAATTAATGAATTTTAATATTAAAAACAGTTACTGGGTCATTTTTAACTACAGATCATATGATCGGACAATGTATGAGTTGTGAGCTAATAACATCGAATGGTGTAAAAGATAACACTCATACCGTGTTAAAAGTATACCGCTTGATCTCTCACACCAAAAAAATTTCACACCGTCAATTCACACCAAGGACACCGTGTTAAGTCCTCGGGGACCATTTTCACACCAAAAATTTTTTACAGTGTATACTAATATATATTTTAAATGTTCGATTTGCTAAAATGATTGATAATTTTTATAACTAGGAAAGTTGATAACATATACAATTACAAAATGATAATGCCAGGTAATTACTTTAGTTTTATAAATCATAGTTTCATTAGTAAAACATACTGCGATAAAATATCTGATTACAAATAAGTAATAATCACAAAAAATACTTTAATTTATCAATTCTTTACTACTGTCATCATCTATTTAACAATAAACCTTTGAATTTATTTTATCGACTGTTAAAATTTTTTTTATTTTAATATAAAACATGATTCTGAAGTTAACCGGCTAATAATTTTTGGATTATTTTTGAAACTATATGTAATAAAAAAAAAAATATTTTTAATAATTGCACCTTTAGTTCTTCAAATTTTCTACATGTACATATTTTTAGTTTTTGATTTTTTGAAATTGATTTATTGAAAAAAAAATATGAAAAATATTAATCGCCTGTTAACTTCTGAATCGTAATAAAACAACACATTTGATAATATATACAATTTTTTTAATTAAAAAACAGATATCGACTATTATCAAATGAATACATAGAATATTTTTTTATCGTTAATTGTCTATTCTTAAAACGTAATCACTTTTTAATGGAATTCCCTGAATATATATAATAATTTAATGAAAATTTAAAATTTAATTTTTGTTAACTTTTTGAGGTCACATTTAAAATTTATTAAATTGTTTGTTTACATCGATAATGTGGAAATGAAAGTTTAATTAATGAATTATAAAAATGGAAAATATTTAAATAATTAATACATAAAGTTATAAAAAGTTGTAACAGTAGTAAAGAATTAATATTAATGTGAAAAAACATTGACATTTTAAAGTTAAAATTTTAAAAAATATAAACGAATGTAAACGTAAAGTAAAATACGTAAATATATAAGTTAAAAATAAAATATTACGTCGATGATATTTTAAAATACTTAATGAGATTAATTAATAATAATTAAATATCAAGAGATAAAATAACAGTTATTGATATGAGTATTTAATGAAACA
Source organism: Microplitis demolitor (assembly GCF_026212275.2). Taxonomy (NCBI): domain Eukaryota; kingdom Metazoa; phylum Arthropoda; class Insecta; order Hymenoptera; family Braconidae; genus Microplitis; species Microplitis demolitor. Next base: position 4,837,484 of record NC_068549.1, on the reverse strand, counting down.
ACAACTCTATTAGCATTTACTATGATTTTAATTATAAGCAACCAATTATCTTCCAGATGAGATACAGCATAGCCCGGATGAAAACTTTAAAAACAATAAATACCAGATGTATATTTTTTATAATGATATCACGATGACAATCGAGATATGAATAATTAAAAATAATAAATATAAAAGAAAGCAATTTATTAATGAATAAATAAGTATTGGAGACCTATAGAATAACCTAAAGGACGTATAAAAAATATGAATAAATTTGATTCTGAAATTAACAGACAACAATTTTCGAATTTTGCAACAAATCGATTACAAAAAATATGCACATGTAGGAAATGAAAAAAACTACAGGTGCAATTTTTCAAAATATTTTTATTTTTGTAATTTATCATTTTTCAAAAAATTCAAAATAAGTGTAAATGTAGCAGACGAGGAGTTTTTAATTACATGTCAAAAAATTAAATAATTAAAATAATGAAATTTGAAAAAATGCATGTACTAAATTTTGAATTGTCTAAACATGTATTTTTTTATTTTTATTTTATAAACAATTTAATTTATTAATTAAAAGTTTTTAAAATTATGATACTAAAGTTAGCCGATGCCTAATAATTTTTGGATTTTGTTTTGAACGATAAATTATCAAGAAAAAAATATTTGAAAAAATTGCACTTATAGTTCTTTAAATTTTCTACCTGTGTATATTTTTAGTTTATTTTTTTTTTATAATTTATCGTTTTTAAAAAAATCATAAAATTATTAGAGGTCGGTTAACTTCAGGATCATTTTAAAAATTGTCAGATGTCCGCTACCTTTACTGTCATAAATTAAAAAACTACTAAATGTCGGGTAACTTCAGTATCATTAATAATTATATAATTAAAATAATAAAAATAAATAATAATATTATTATTATTAATATTACTGTGTTAATATTATGCAAAAACACAGTAGCATATATATTTACTAACATGAAGGTCATTGAAACTTGTGTTAGGACATGTCATATATGATAAAATAAATAAATATTATTTAGCACAATAATTAGCATATGCAGTAAACATAAAAAATAAAATTAAAATGGAAATATGATAATACCAGAGATTCGTGAAATGACGAAGCATATTACAGTATAAATAATTATTGACAATTAATTAAAATACCTATAGTATGACAGGAGGCCATTTGACAGGACGAACCACCTCCGTTGGTAACCTTTTAGATAATTAGTCCACTTGAAAAGCCAACCCTTCATTTCTTGAGCACCGTGCTGTGCTTTTGGTTCACCCATTTTTTATAAATTATAATATTATTATTTATTATTATTTTACTCTATTATTATTCTATATATAGTAAATAAACTGGTTGCACTTTAACGTTAATAATTAGACCACAATATCCACGTCGACATCATCCGTTATGTTCTGTCGCCATTTTGAACGTCAACATTGATATATAAGTTTACATACACACATATATATGTATATGTATCTGTATATGTTTACAAAACACACGAAAAAAAAGTTATGTCATACATTCTTGTTCGGTCGGTATATATTTGCCTTTTTTATCAATAGTTAATGTGTTACCCTAGACTAAAGATTTAAAAATAATTTGAAACTGGCGCGCTGTTTAAAAATAAATTTAAATTGTTCTTGTGTTTTTTCGTAAATAAAAATTATACATAAGATGAGTAATTTAAATTTTAAATTGCTACTAAATGACATTTATATTTATTTATAAACTTATCATAATTTATTGAATAATAATTTAATCATGGTGACCACAGATTTTTGAAATTTAAATTCGCTGACTTTTCCAGGTATTCCAGTCAAATAATAAAAAAATTCCTTGACCATATGAAGTAATATTAAATTATTGAAAATATTTATTTAATTCAAAATAAAATGGCATAAATCAGTTCAATAAATAATCAATCATTGTCGTTAAATGAAACTTTATTTTATTATTTGTCAATGTTCATACGTTTTTTTTATTTATTAAATGAATAATTTTTTATTTTTTATTTTAAATCTGTGATTTTATATAACTTACTCTATAATAAAATATAAATAAATTTTTCATTTTCACTAGAATAAATTTCATAAATAAGAACGTTTTATAGAATATTAATAAAATATCAATCAAGTACGCGAATAATAAATATAGTGGAACTTATTAGTTCAATACTTATGTATACTTTTGATGTTTTTGGTTTTTTAACTTGTCAATATGCATGTTAACAGCTTCAAGATCCTGACGATTGGTTTTCACTAAGACTTTTTTTTCTAACAGCCTTTTTAATTCAAACTGCTTCATTTTTTCGCTGTTGGAATCAATTTCTACAAATTTTTTTTCAAAAATGGTATCACAGCCGCATTCGCGCCGCGCCACTTTTTGAACAGTTTTGACAGAAAAAAAATTTATCGCAGTTTTTCAGTAAAAAAAAAAAAAAACAAAGTAAAAATTTTTCCAGCTTTGTAACGAAATTCCCTGACTTTTCCCTGATTTTTCCAGTTTATTTATTATTCCCGGACATTTACAGGCTTTCCAGAAAATGTGACCATCATGTCAATTGGACGGGTGACATTATACTCTGATAATCACAAATGTTTATAAATTTAAATAAGCATATCATTAAAAATTGCTGTGTCTTATTTTTAACGAATAAGGATAAATGACTTCTGAGAAACTGATAAATAAAAGTGTTGTCAATTATTATCCTGTTGAAAAATCTATCAAAAGTATATAATGTATAAAAATATAGATCCTTACCGGATGTTTGGTATGATGTATACGTATACATGTACGCAACGTCATACGTGCATGCAATCATTATATAAGACTCAAATCATTTTTTCAAATTTCATAAGACATCTTTTTTCTACAAATATTATTTATTATTTTTTGTAATACGTTTTATAAGTATCAGTAGTATCTAAATTTTTAACCATTTTTTAATTTACTTTCATAAAAAATTTTTTTTATACTATTTGATACTCATATAAATTTTACGAAATTGTTTAATTTAAATTTCAGCAGAGCAACTACAAAAAATTAATAACTTGATAAGAAATTCAAATAAATAATTAATTAAAATTAAAAATTAATATGAAAGTGTAAAGTATATTTTCTTAAAATACTTACCTGACTTGATTTAAAAATTTTAAAATGTCATATAAATAAACTAGTTAGACCATAATTCATTATTACATCACAATATTAATTTTATCGAACATGAAAGTTTAATACTCTATACATTAATTACATATTTTATTAGATAATACTTCGGACTTGTATTTATTTTAAATTAAATTATCCTAAATTTCACAAACAATAAAAAATTTTTGAATTTTTTTTTCCAACAAATCCATAAAAAAAAAAAAAAAAAAAAAAAAAAATCCATATGTAGAAAATTAAAAAAACTACAGGTGCATGTTTAAAATTTTTCATTTTTAAAAAAATCGAAAAGTTATAAGATTTTGACTAAATTTTCAGTATCATTAAATTAAATAAATTCTATAATTAATTTACCTGCTGGAATTCCCATTCTATTTTTTTCTGCAATAGGAAATATGCTAATGTTGTAAAAAAAAAATATGTAAGGGAAATTAAAACAGTAAATAATTTCTTAGTGTTAATTTATATTATTGGAGGTAAAATTACAATAGAAGCATGAGATTTTATCGCAGCGATTGAATTATCAAAGTCAAATACCTGTAAAGAAATTTAGCAGTTAAGACTAGCAGCTCTTATCACATACGAATCGTTTAAGATCTTGCATATACGTATATAAGTATATATCAGCTCGGAAAACGCTCACTTAGAAATTGTACATATAGACGGTTATTATGCGGCTGATATGACTCCAAGGCAATTAATGCTATTGTTATGATTTCCTCTAGGTAGGGAGTACAGTCTGTTACTTTTTTATGCTGCCCACATGACAGTAAGCATCGAGAGTGAGTGCGGAGACATTAAATTATATTACCGGTCAATATTCTGTAATACAATTTTCTATAAATGTATGAATAATATCCAAAAGTCATTATTTTCAAACGATTTTAAATTATTTTTACTGTGGTCAGTGACTAGATTTTTTTTTTACTTAAAATTAAAAATTTTTAAAATATAATATAATTGTAAAAAATAATATTTGTGCAAATAAATTATATTTAATCGTGCGTATATGATTTAAAATCTTATCTTATAGAGATTGATAAAATTGTCAATCTCGTTATCAACAATAAAATTTTTAAAAAAATAAAACTGAAGGATTTAATTTAATAAAAAAATTTTTTTTATCTATTAAAGTTTAAGAGACTTGGGAGTATGTGAATAGATATTTTAAAAAATCTATTCCTAAGTTAAAATTTTAATAATAATTAAAATGTCGAGTAATAATTTGAGTAATTTAAATAATAATGATCTATCGAGTACCGCCACAGAGATAAGTCATAATAATTCCGAGACTGGAATAATAATTACTGGTAGTAATGATAAACGAGGTCGTATGAATGAAGATATTGTTGGTAAATGCAATAAATCAACACAAATTGATTTTTGGCAAATGAATTGGAGGCAAACGCCAAATTATAATCACGTATCAAAAAGTAGGCCATTATCTGCTGGATTTTTATCAAAATCACACTTGTACAGTAATTCAAATTGTTCTATTGGGAATAGTTCTAAAAGTCTTCTGTATTCATCACAAAGTGAAGTTACTTTGTCACCATTAAAAACTCATAGAGTCGGTAATAATACCGGGAAATTTGTTGCAATAGACATCGCTAAGATACCAAATTTACCATTTACTACAACTTCGTCATACTCAACAAATAATTTGTCGGGTAATAATTCTTGCTGTGTTAATTGTTGTAATTGTAATAATGTTAATAATAGTGAGTCATTTCAATTACAACAAAGTGAATCGGAAAGTCCTCAAGGGTTGTCTTGGAGAAGACTTCATATGAGTCGCGCTAAACTAAAAGCTACTGCCACCACTTCAGAATTACTCAGTGGATTCGCTATGGTTTGTTTATTATTATTATTATTATTATTATTATTATTATTATTATTATTATTATTATTATTATTATTATTATTATTATTATTATTATTATTATGATTAGTAAGGCTAGGATTTTGTCTTCAATTCAAAAATATAACAATTAATAATTAATGATGTCAAATTTTTGATATTACGGCGAAAATATTGGTCGTATAGAAAAATTTTTCAAGTAAAAGTTGTTCAAAATTCAATTTTATAAAAAAAATTTCTTCTATATTTTTTTCTTAGGACTAATAAGGAAGCCATAATTTCAAAATTAAAATTTTTATAATTAACAAAAATTTGAATCATTGATTATGAATCTTAATTTTGGAATTAAGGTAAAAATATTGGTCGTATAAGAAAATCATAAGAGACATTTCTTTTAGAAAATTAAATTTTCTACGAATTTTGTTTAAAAACTTTTTTTATAAAACCAATATTTTCGCTGGAATATCAAATATTTGAACCATTCATTTCAAAATTAAGGCGAAAATCTTGTCTCTAATTATTAGTATGTAAAATAGGTAAATTAAATATGATATCAAAATTAGCTGATGTCTAATCATTTTTGGATTTTTATAAAAAAGATAAATTAAAAAAAAAATATTTTAGAAAATTGCACTTATAGTTTTTTTTAATTTTCTACATGTGCATATTTTTAATTTTTTTTTTTTTTTTTTTTAAATTATATTATTGAAAAAAAAATAGAAAAGAAAAACCAAAAATTGTTAATTGTCTGCTAACTTCCAGATCATAATTAAATAGAAATATATCAATTTGATTGATTTTTTGCAATCAAACAGAAAATTTAATTTATAAATTTTCATTTTCTAAAATTTTTAGGTAATTGTAAAAAATTTTCTGAGTGAACGTGGATTAAATCCGGAGTGGATATGGAACGGATAACTTTGTATTTATTTAAACCACTCGGAATAAATTTTACTCCGGGGGGAATTTATTTTAATATTAAAACGTCAAATTGCAGTGAATGCAGATTTAAATAAAATCCATAATCACTTCGAATTCACTCCCAATTTTTTAGTTTTACAAAATAAAAATTTTTATATATTTTATGGTAAAAAATCAATTGATTTAATTTATTATCTTGCAACAAATTCTACTATTATTATTATTATTATTATTATTATTATTATTATTATTATTATTATTATTATTATTATTATTATTATTATTATTATTATTATTATTATTATTATTATTATTATTATTATTATTATTAGATAATTTAAATTAATTGCCAATTATTTTGACTATGCTCTATTATTAAAAAAAAAAGAAAAATAATGATATAAAATAAATTACAGTAAATTGCTGGATATAACATTAAAAAGTAAAAAAATGTGTAGAAATATGAGTTTAATTTTTAATTGATTCACAGAATGATAAAATAATTATTGTCATTATAAATTATTATCATCTTCCGATTAAAAAAATATAATGTATAAAAAAATAAATAATAAAAATTAATTTCACGAAGATATTTTATATATATATTACGAGAGGTGTTTCCTGAATTATCCAATTAATTGTCAACATCAAGAATAATTCTGGTATGAGCACAGAGACATAATTGCGAATTGCCAGCGATATCGAAAATTATATAAGACAAAGACAAACAATAAATTAAATTTTATTTTTAACAATCATCTTATTAATTGCACGAAAAAAATCACAATGTTAGTTTTTTTTCTACAGTACCGTAGTTTAATCATAACTTCTTATAAAAATCGCGATAATAATCTTACTCATCAAAGTTATTCTCTATTGGAATTTTGTCAAGGCTCTATGAATAAGAAAAAAAAAACGTTAAATTATAGACACAATAAAATAAAAAAGCAAAGATACCAAAAGATTAAAGTAAGACTGAACACGTGTAATTCTCGTTAGAATTTAAAAACTTGAGAATATTCAAATCAATGTCAGTAATAAATATATTCTTCATTCATCAGCAATAATTTACTAAATAAAAAAAATTCAATATATCAGTATTGGAATAATTTACAAGAAACTTCAATTACTTCACACTTATCTTCAATATTCGTAGATAATCTTATGAATAATTTAAATAACCAAGTAATCAACTGTAATTGTGTACTGATAAATATGAAAAATATTGAATTTATATATTTTTTTTCAGGTAGCGATGGTAGAACTTCAAATCAATGAGCCAACAGCAGTTCCTGAGTGGCTCTTCGTAATGTTTGCTGTCTGCACAACAGTATTAGTGTCCGTACATATTTTTGCATTAATGATAAGCACTTATTTATTACCAAACATCGAAGCAATAAGTAAACTTCAAATATCCCGTTTAATAACAGAGTCACCTCATGAGCGAATGAGAGGTTTCATTGAATTAGCCTGGGCATTTTCAACGGTCCTTGGATTATTTCTTTTCCTCGTTGAAATTGCGATTCTTTGTTGGGTAAAATTTTGGGATTATTCATTTATGGCAGCGATGGCCAGTACTATTATTGTTATTCCTGTACTAATTGTATTTGTTGCATTTGCTGTACATTTTTATCACTCATTAGTTGTTTTTAAATGTGAGGCCTCTGTTACTGATATGGAAGAATTAGAGAGTATTAAAAAAAATTTAGACAATGTTACTGTTAATCAAAGTAGTGTTTGATTTAGGTAATAATGAATACATAAATTTTAAGAGGGTAAGACAGCTTTGAACAAACAAATTTCATTAAATATTAAGACAGTTTTTTAAATAATTTTTAATTTTAATATCATGATAATCTGTAATTTATTATGAAAATACGATAGTATTTAGTGAGCAAATTATAATTCATTGAAGATACTCGTGTTAAAAAAATTAGTGTCAAAAATATTCCAAAAAAGTTCTGCATGTGAAACATAATAATCCTGAAATTGACAGATAATCAACAATTTTTGGATTTTTTTTTTAACAAATCAATTACAAAAATATATATATATATATATATATATATATATATATATATATATATATATACACGTGTGGAAAATTAAGAAAACTATAGATGTGATTTATTAAAATGTTTCTTTTTTAATTTATCGTTTTGAAAAAAAATTCAAAAATTATTAGACGTCCATTTATTTCAGTACCATAACTTATGAACTTGAGACAGATTAGAAATTTTTTTGAACTTTTGTAATTTTTATAGTAAACAAAAAAAGTTTATCGAGTACTTTATATGAGCGAATTTTGAGTAAAAAGAATTTTTAAAACATATTTCTCAAAATAGATTTTGAATATACATTTTACCCTCGTTTTGAAAAAGTTCCAAATTACAGGTTTTTAACTTTTTCGGAACAAGAGTAAGAATACTAGATAAACTTTTATTTTTTACATGGTGACGAAATGTTTCGAAACTGAAATACCCTGATTTTTCCAGGTACTTCAGTCAAATAATTAAAAAGTTCCCTGAGCATATGAAGTAAGATTAAATCATTGTAAACATTTAATTAATTCAAAATAAAATTGCATAAGTCATTTTAATAAATAATCAATCATTGTCGTTAAATGAAACTTTATTTTATTATTTGTCAATGTTCATAGATTTTTTTTATTTATTAAATGAATAATTTTTTATTTTTTATTTAAAATCTATGATTTTATATAACTTACTCTATAATAAAATATAAATAAATTTTTCATTTTCACTAGAATAAATTTCATAAATAAGAACGTTTTATAGAATATTAATAAAATATCAATCAAGTACGCGAATAATAAATATAGTGGAACTTATTAGTTCAATACTTATGTATACTTTTGATGTTTTTGGTTTTTTAACTTGTCAATATGCATGTTAACAGCTTCAAGATCCTGACGATTGGTTTTCACTAAGACTTTTTTTTCTAACAGCCTTTTTAATTCAAACTGCTTTATTTTTTCGCTGTTGGAATCAATTTCTACAAATTTTTTTTCAAAAATGGTATCACAGCCACATTTGCGCCGCGCCACTTTTTGAACAGTTTTGACAGAAAAAAAATTTATCGCAGTTTTTCAGTAAAAAAAAAAAAAAAAGAAAGTAAAAATTTTTCCAGCTTTGTGACGAAATTCCCTGACTTTTCCCTGATTTTTCCAGTATATTTATAATTCCCTAACACTTCCAGATTTTCCAGAAATGGGGCTACCATGATTTTACTATCAAAATTACAAAAGTAAAAAAAAGTTCTAATCTGTCTCAAGTTTAGAAGTTCCACATGTAAAACTTTTTTGGTATCTTTTTGGGACGAGTTTTTTCAACATAGATATTACTAGATTTTTATATGACCGTTAGTTAACTCAATTTTATATAAAAACTTCGACCATTAATTTAATATTATTTTTAAAAAATTATATTTTTATTCAATAATTATTATTTATTCTACAAAATATTCAGAAATATTTTTCTTTCTATGGTGTTATTAAAATTAATTATCATAATTCAATTTGTTTCATGTAAATTCAATTATGACTAATTTACTCATAATAATTATTATTACTATTACTTTGTAAGAAAATATAAGACAAGGATATTGGATGTTAACGAGACACGATTCGCGTTGTAACGTGAACATGATTTATTAATTTTTTTTTTAATGTATAAAAAAAATGTACATGGCTGTAAACATGAAATTTAAAAATTGCAACAGCACAAGCAAGTGCCCTTACATTAATTAATAATAATTATAATAATTAATTAATTAATTATATTATTATTTACGATGCATCTTGTGAATGGTGTTTATGTGTGTCGATTATTGATGGACTCTTTAGTTTTTACTCGGTTTACGATAAATTGAGTATAAAGCAATAAAATCAAACTTTTTTATTACTAAATAGTTTAACAATTTTTATATACGATACATAATCATTTTATTTAAATATACTCAAATATTAATATATTTTTATTTTATACTGATTTTAGTCAATGGTATTAGTGATCATGATATTGTTTTAATAGTGAATTTTACGGTAAACCGAGAAAATTTATAGATCTTAAAAAAAATTAATACTGTGTATAAATAATTATTTTTTGTTTGTATAAAAATTATATTATTTAAATAAAATTTTATCTAATTACAAAAATGCATTTTGTTTAAATGTTAATTAAAGCGATCGTAATAAAAAAAAAATTATTTTTATTTTAGTTAACTATTATTCAAATTTTGTTGTTATAAATTGATACACTGTAAAAAATTTTTGGTGTGAAAATGGTCCCCGAGAACTTAACACGGTGTCCTTGGTGTGAATTGACGGTGTGAAATTTTTTTGGTGTGAAAGATCAAGCGGTGTACTTCTAACACGGTATGAGTGTTATCTTTCACACCATTCGGTGTTATTAACTCAAAACTCATACATTGTCCGATCATATAATCTGTAGTTAAAAATGACCCAGTAACTGTTTTTAATATTAAAATTAATTAATTTAACTTTAACTTGAAAAATTGTCAACTAACTTTCTTTAATAATGATTTAAAGAAAGTACAATTAATAACTGAAGCAATAAAAAAATATAATGTCAAGTATTTTCAATTTAAAAAATTATTCATTACAAGTTTAATTGTATTCATTAACCAAATGTTAATTAATTACACACTAGTAGTATTTATATATAAACATTTGCTATTGATATTTGTACGACCTTTATACAGTGTAAAAAATTTTTGGACTCGATGTAGTGTAAATTACTCGGTGTAAAAATTTTGGTGTGAAAATTACACCAAATATCGTGTTATTATGTGGTGTAAATTAAAAATTTTTACACCGTCAAGCGTGTAAATGTGTAACTTATGATAATTTTGCGTTAAGAAAAATAATCATGAAAATATTGAAGTATTCAAAATACTATTTAAATATATAAATAAAATTAACGTAGTCATTGATTAAGTAGTTAAAAATATTCAATGATCGTTCGTTGCTAATTAATCAAAATTATAACGAGCAACACTGAATGGTGTAAAAGAAGTAGATTACACCGTGTTAAAATTACACGGATGGATAATTTACACCGAGAATTTTTCACACCGTTATTCCACACTACATGGCCGAGTAAAGTTCTCGGGGCCATTTTTACACCAAAATTTTATACAGTGTAAGGTGTTTTATGGTTCGAAGTTAATAAACTAATGATTCTATTAACATAAGTATTTTTGTCTGCTATGATACTAATTAAAAATGAAAACTGAATAAAAATTTCCATAAAATCATATTTTATTATTATCTCGCCCAAATCAGAACTTATTTTCATTATTATATTTTTCATTGTGTCTAGCAAAGTAACATTTACACCGTTGGTGGTGTGATTGTTCTAATCCACACGGTCACAAATTTAACACCGTGCATCGTGTAACTTTCACACCGACGGTGTTGAAAATTCTCACACCACACCGCGGACTCGGAATTTTTTACAATGTACGAGCTCGAACTTAATATTAATCATTTTTTAAATTTATTATTTATTCTCAAAATGATAATAAGTTAAATTAAATTTAAAATTATGTTTAGTTAATAAAACATTTATATACTGCATACATATAAGTTTTTTTTATATTAATGCGACGGAATTGCGGCCAATAAAACAATACATTATCAATAAAATATTGCGACATAAATATCAAATAAATTCAGCTCGATATAAATTCAACGTAATTAAATTCAAATATTTTAAATAGTACTTAATCAACATTATAATAACGAATTAAAAAAAATCATCGTTGAAAGTTGATAAAAAATTATTGTCAAATGGAAGAGATTTTCAAAAATTTCTTAATTAATTTCCGTCCGCATGGTTAAAAAATAAAAATTAATAAAGGTTTTATTTTCATCAATAAATTACTTATTATTTTTAATCAGCAATATTTGTTTAATTAAATTAATAAAAACAACGTATACAAATTATTGTAATATTTTTTTTTATCATTCATGACATAATTAATGTTCATATCACGAAAATTTTAAAATTAAAATTAAAAAATCAGAGAGACAGACCATGAAGTTTAAAAAATTTTCTATTTCTTAAATTTTATTTTATTACTTAAATAATTTTTTTTAAGGTACAAACAAAAAAGTTTCGGCACATTTATTCATTAAATATTTTTTTTTCTATCTTAGAAGAATTACCTCCTATAAGAATATTCTCCAATAAAATAATTACCAAAACTTCAAGTGTTTTAAAACACTTATGAAAATGATTTATAATTAATATATTTATATATACATAACATTGTTGCTTTTGTTCGGTTTAAAAAAAAGAAACAAAAAAATAAAAAAATAAAAAAAAAAAAAACGTTAATTTTTGAGTTCATTAAATAAATTCACAACCAACACGCGTGTCTACAATTAAATTGACATACAGACACAATCGGATAAATGTCAATTTTTATTATAATTAAAAGTAATAACTATTGCCTCAGAATTTATTTACGTTTAAATGTATAATTTCTTATACAAAATAAATAAAATATAAAAAAAAAAAAAACATAGTTGACTAATTACAAATTTGTCCGTTTAATTTATGATTATTTTACGTAAAACGTAGACTCTAATATAATTTCTCTGGATTTATAGATACTTTCAGTATTATCTTTTTCTTTTTTACATCACAATTTACCGGGATAAATAATATTTTTACGTTTAAATATTACTTATTTAAAGATTAAAAAAAAAAAATTAATTCGCAATTTTTTTTTTTATCAGTCAGCCAACTCCATATATAATATTATTAATTAGATATTTAAATTAAATATCAGTAATAACTTATGATTTTACATCTAAATTCTACATATCGTTGAATCTCCATAGTGCATTTTTACAATATTCAAACGATAATATTAATAAAAGTCAAGTAATTTCATTGCATATTTTCCTTTTGGATTTCATTTAAAACGATAATGAAATAAATGTTAGTATAAAAAAAAAATTTATAATTATAAAAAAAAAAGAATTTTTTTTTCTTTAAATGAATGATAAGCGAATTTTACTTACGTATGTATGATACTGATGAAACTAAGAGTATTAAATTGAAATATGATATTACATACGTATTTAATTTTTTTTTCTTATGGCGAAATACTTGAAATGTGCGATCCCATGACAGTTGTCAAACATCCATATGTTTTGATGGTGGATGAGTTATAAACGGTTCACTCCACATTCTTCTTAAATCTCCCTTTAACATAAAAAAAATTTAATAATAATAATGATTGTAAATAAATACTGATAAAGTATATTTAGTAAAGGTGTGCAAATCGGGTTCGAATTAAACTGAATCTTCACGAATTATTCGTAACTTTTCCAATTGCTCAATTCGAATCGAAAAAATTTTAGTCAACTTTCAAAAATAAAATTTTTATTTAATGGAGAGCTTAGTTTTTTAAAGTAATCAAAAATAATTTTTTCGCAGATTCGTATCCAAGCTCTACTTGTCTTTGATAAAAATTTGAATTATTCGAAAAAGTATTACAATTTCAAGTCGTTTCAAATAAAATTTTTGAATTTGAATCAGACGATTGCATAGGATAGCTGCAAAAAACAACAATATCACCTTAAAAATCCAAAATTTTGCAGCTAAAACATGAGCACTCGTTTGTAGTATCAGCTATACGGTTTTGACAAGATTTGCCACCTGAAATCCTAAACTCTCTTAGTTTAGAGTCTTTTAAGACAAGTATTTGATTATCTCTTAAATTTCGATTAATTGGTGAATAGCAGACCGGTAAAAATGAAAAATGAATATTTTACAATGTATAAAAAAGATATGTAAATATGATTATTATAATATTTTTATATTTAAGCTATCCATGTATTGATTGTAATTACGTGAAGCATAACTCTATGTATATATTGTTTGCCATTTAGTTCTATGAACAATTTGCGAATAGACAAATAATTCTTAAAATTTTGAATTTCAAAAATAACAAATAATTCGAACTATTTGCACCCCTAATATTTATAAGTAAATATACCTTGAGATATGCCATAGTAAGTAACGGCAAAAGCGTAAATGGTACGAGATAAAGTAATGCAGGTTGGGCGGCTTTAAAGACCTCGGAGCTTACTGTGGCAGTGAGTAGACCAAGAAAATAACCGATGAGTGAGCAGTGGAAGTAACTGATACGGCCAAGATGTCTCGGAGGTGGTACACCAGCTTCACAACCACCGGGTATGAGTTGGCTTTTTTTGTAAGCGTCATAACGTAAAACAAAGCAGAGTAATAGCCCAGGCATGACAACATCGCCAAGGCCAAGCATTGAGAAGTGCCCAGCTTGATGCATTGACGGGAAAACCAGTTTACCAGGTAAAGAAAGCTTAGGAGCTTCACGTGCGACTCCGCCTAGATGTAGTCGTCTTGCCACCAGTCCGACGGGATTGTCAGCTGGCCTAGTTGCCACCTAAATATAATACTTATCATTATTATTATCATTACTAATTAAATGAGTGTGATCAACTGATGGTTTATTTGTTTACCTTAACCATGACGTTTGTACTAAATATATAAGACGAAAAGAAAACCCAGAAAACATCATAGATGAGTAGTCCAGTGAGTAAGAGTGTGGATACCTTCAGACTAGGCAGTCGTACAAATGCTATGAAGGCAACACACAAACCCATACCCATTGCGTCCATGAGCAACCAGTGTCCTGTTAACACCCAAATACATACTATGCTAACACTAAGTGAGAATGATAACAACTCAGCACTGGTAAACCTGCCGCAAACTCCAAATGATATTTTATTTCCATCAGAACACGGTCTTATAATATACTGGCACATGGGTAGAAGAAGGAATGCTAGTGCGACCGTGGCGATAACTAATTAAAATATAAAATATCAGCAATAGATAAGAATAATTATTGTTTGTTGAATGTCAACTTACTTGCCGTGCAAATAGCAAAAAGCATTTGCATACTATCAAAGAAGAAAAACATTATAAGTAGAGATATGGAAGCACCGAGAGGTAAACAAAGAGCGTGCATAGTATCTAGAGTCTGAACACCAGAACCAGCAGAACCATCGGTAATACCGGTACCACTCGCCAGTCCATTTAATAAATTTTTACGCTCTTTTTCTTTCTCTCTCTCTCTCGCCTCTTGTTCCATATTCAGAGATCGGAAACTCCCGTAGACAATTAATAAAATTGAAATAAGGAACGTGGATACTCTGGACGAATCCATAATGGAATAAGCCCTGGAATTAAAATTAATATATTTTCGAGTTTTACATGTTCATATTAATGCTATTTATTAATTAAAAAATATTGTCGGCCCGGACCGAATCTTTATGGTATTAATATTTCCTCTAACCACTGGTAATCGACTTGATTAGTGGCCATCTTTAAGAATCAGCTGGCCGCAGGCGTTTGTTGTCACAATGCGAGGGTACTATGACATTAATATGTCCCTTCTCAAATTTCTTTCCATTGGCACCTACTTCCATCCAAGATCATCTGTAAACCATTCTTTACAAAAAAAAAAATAAATAAAGTAAAATAAAATATCAGTAGTTACTAAGGGGGGAAATGTCTGTGATACAAAGAAAAAAAGGATAGTTTTTTTACAAAGTACCCTCTTTAATAAAATTTTTGACATTATCAAGCAACATTTCAAGAATACTCTGCTAAATTTGCATTAAAAAATATTGAAAAATAAGCCAGTGGTAGTGGGGAGAGACGAGTCACCTTAAAACAAAGTCTCCATGCAGTAGGCAGGATAACTCATGACTTTATCTGAAGTCAAAAAACTAGATTTCTTTAGTACATAAGTCTATCTTGGATTTGAACGAAGGAACAAACAAAATATTCATTTTTGAATTTTTGGTAAAGGAGCAATAAAAAAACTCTGATTTTTGCCAAAAATTGCTCCTTTTGTTTAATTAAAAAATAAGTAATTATTGAAAAAAAAATCCTTCGTTCAAATCTAAGAAAAAAATCTTTTTGGTTTTTTTATTTCAAATGCAGTCATGAGTTATCCTTGCCTGCATGGAGACTTTTTTTGTAACTTGGCTCTCCCCACTACCACTGGCTTATTTTTAAATATTTTTTAATGAAAATTTAGCAGAATATTCTTGAAATGATGCTCAACAATATCAAAAATTTTGAGAATTTAAATAACGAAGGTACTCTGAAAAAAAAAATCACAAAAACACCCTCTTTTTTTTTGCATCTCAGACTCCTTTCCTCCCTTAAATCATCAAAGTACTGATTAAATAATTAAAAAAAATAACTACCTGAATTCTTCTACATTTAGCATATTTATAAACCAAAGCTTATCTTGTAGACGTTCAAATTACCACTTGTTATAAATCAATCAAGTTACTCGTGTACAATTACTTGTCTTCATCAATATTTCTCCATCCACTCAGTCCAATAAAATAATTAAATTACTTTTAATACCAAGCAAATACACTGGACCTGTTAAAATAATAAATTTGTTTTTATAATACAAAATAACAGTACATACATTTCGTCTCAACAATACAAGACTTGAATTTCATTGAAAAAAAATTAATTGAAACTCTAATAACAATGCCCATTAATGTAGATCATTTTCTCAACCGTATAATTATAATTTCTAACACTTTTTTTTTTTTAATATAATTTTAAAATACAGAAAGAGAAATTTTCCGAGCACCGATGCGTGGCGCGTTAGACAAATAACTCCAGTCCAGTATTAAAAACAATTAGAAAAATTTAATCACTAATAATTGTTGAGTGATTAAAGAAAAGTAACAAAAGAAACTGACATATAGATAAATATTTGTCATCACAGACAATTGTTTGTCACTTGCAATGGGTCACCATTTTAGTAAACATAGATCACGTGACAATGGCCCCTGGCCCTTAAGGAACTAAACTCTTGGTGTCCCGGGTCACAAAACTTCATCTATCGTATGGGTATACATATAAAAACATGTATATATAATATATATACATATATAAAGATAAAAATAAAAAAAAACAATCTTACCTGCTGAGCTGTCCGAAGCAATAACTTGCAATAATTGAATTCATCACCTTAATATTATATTTAAATTCAAATAAATATATTATTGTAATATAAGTATATTATATATTTATATAAACCTTTCACTTGCGCTATAAATGCCAGTAAAAAATGGCCACTGGCGCTTTGCAATTTATGCTGCTGTTACAACGAATAGCTTTAACGTTGCTCGTGTTCGTGTATGATCTCAGCAACTATCGCTTGCTTACTCTCTGTTCTGTAAAATATATATATATAGATATATATGAATGTATATATGCAGGTACATTTTATATATATATAAATTTATATAGGTATAGAGAATTCGATGTCAGTGGGAGTGAAAAGGGTGAATTAAAATTAGATTTTTAATGCGCATGCGCATGCGTTTGTGTGATTGGTTTAATACAAAAGCCAATTGCAGTTACGTATAATTTTCACTGTAACTTTTTATTATTATTATTATTTTTTTAATAGACTCGTTAATTATTTAACCATTTCACTTTTTAATTTATATTAATCACTATTTTATTTATTTGAATTTTTAAATAATTTATTATCCCGCGCTTATTTTAAATAGAGCCAATAAAACTTTTATTGATTGCTAATAGTACGAAAATATATTTTATAGATTTTAAATATCATTAATTAAGAATTTTAATTAGTTATTTAAGTTTTTAAATTTAATTATTTGAATCTTCGGTCGGGAGAATCTTTTGTATTTTAAATAATAATCAGTTTTGTATTTGAAATTTTATTGACATCAATAATTTATTTTACTTGGGATCAGAGTTTAAATGTCGAGTTATCGCAGATCATTGATCTAGAAATAATTTATAAGTAGGATATAATTATACGTACATATGTAGATTAATTGATAAGAACTTTCTATATTTTTATACACAGTACGTGTTTGCCGCTAATTTTTATCAGAGCTACCAACTTTGTGAAATTTAAAAATTAAAAAAAAAGTATTTTATTACCGACGCGTTGTTTGACAGAAAGAGAACTAAAGTAGACAAAAGTTTGGTTAGAACCCGGGTATTATTGTCTAGATGTTACAAATTTTTACCAGGAACAGAATAATAATAATTAATAATTAAACTGTGGATATCCCAGAGGATAAATTACTGGTAATTAATTTTTTATTTTTTTTAAATTTATGCTTGTGTTTATTCAAAAATTGGCTTCGTTTATCTGTCAATAAATTGATCTACTTGATAGCTCTAGGTTTTGTAATGTTTGTGTTTTTAATTTTCGGTCATTTTTTTTTAATAAAATAATTTTTGTAATTTTGAAATTTACGGACGAAACAAATTTCGGATTTAATTGTTCAACAAATAATTTACAAATGAAAATATGCATATGTAGAAAATTCAAAAAGCTACAGGCGCAATTTTTTAAAATAATTTTTTTTACAATTTATTTTGAAAAAAAAAATTCGAAAATTATTAAACCTCGACTAACTTGATCCTAAAGTCAACAAGCAATTAATCATTTTCGGATTTTTGTTTTCAACAAATCAATTACATAAAAAAAAAAAAAACTAAAAATATGCACATGTAGAAAATTCGAAAAACTACAGGCGCAATTTTTTCAAATATTTTTTTTATAGTTCATAGTTTTGAAAAAATTCCAAAGACGTCTGCTAACTGCAGTATCATTACTTTAAATATTTATGAAGTCAATATTAATTAATTAATTATTAACTATTAATTTTTCATTAGTATGATGAATGTTCATAAAATCTATTGCCTGTTTAGATTTATCTCAAGAATCATCAGAGTAAATAACGAAAAGCCACAATGGCGTTACGTACATACGGAGATAAACCAATAAGTTTTCAAGTTGAGGAAAATGGAGAGTATTATTGTATTGGATCGGAAGTTGGTAATTACTTACGACTTTTTCGCGGTTCATTGTACAAACGCTATCCTGGAATGTACAGAAGATCAATTACCAATGATGAACGAAAGAAACTAGTTGAATTAGGTTTAAGTCAACACGTATTGGCCTCAAGTGTTTCTTTGTTAAGAGCAAGTGAAGTTGAAGATATTATTGAAGGGAATGATGAAAAATATAAAGCTGTTTCTGTACATTCAACTGAACCTCCAGCACCGAGAGAGGGAAAAACTAAAAAATCAATGGCCTGGGTACCTAGTTTACCAAATAGCTCTCATTTAGATGCTGTACCTCAAGCGACTCCAATAAATCGTAATAGGGTTCATAATAAAAAAGTCAGAACTTTCCCATTGTGGTATATACTATTTGTTAATTAATTATTTATAATTATGATTGGCAGCCAGTCGAAGGAAGCGAACTTCAGTCCAATGCCGCGAATTAATATTAGCAAACGCGTAAATTTTGAATGCCTTCAGTCAGCGGGCAGAAACAAACTTGTTTCGTCCCTTGAGAACAAACAAATAATTTTTCTGCCCGTTGACTAAATGCTCTCGCAATTTAAACTCTGATACTTGTAATTTGTTCAATAGTAATTTTAAACCATTAATTTTACTTACGTAAATGACAGTTCTGTGATTAAGTTTTATATAAATTAGTGTCTATAATAAATAGTATTTATAGTCTCTGCTTAATTATAAATTGCAAATGACAATTTACGCTGACGCTAATAGTTGATGACATCATTGGTCTTAAATTAACTTGTTTCTGACTGGCTGCTGACACTGAAACTTTAAGTTCCAATGCAGGTAATCATGAAAAATATTGTGTGTAACTAAGGATGACACGATTTCAAACTTCGGGTGATGTCAGCCAACTTCGCCTGGTCTGAAATCCTTTTGTTTCTTCCCTTATCACACAGTATACTATTACTTTGTCAAAAAAATATTATAAATATTATTAGACATGCTTTTTTTTATCTAATGTTCAGATTAGTTTTATATCTTAACAAACATTTTTTTTATAAATAAATAAATTTACCTTGCCTAAGATTCTAAGCTAGACCGATCACACAAGACTTATGACGCTCAGCCACGGTGGCTTATTGGAAACCATGTTTTTAATAAACTTTTAAGTTATTCATCGATATCTGTCATCTTAAATATTAATTTACACAACTTAACAATAAAATTTAAATATTTAATAATTTATAGAAGTAGCTCTCGAATAAATTAATATATTTTATATTTTTATCAATACCAATGAGAAATTTCATTTCGTGATAAAAACAAATTTTTTTCTCAGTGCAATAATTTTTTTCAAATTTTTAATTATGTCTTTCTGCAAATCCTTTTTTTTATTTAACCAAATAATTGCTCTATTGAAGTTTCTAATAGTAATAAAGTTGAGAACGTATCAACTAAATTAAATAAATATTTGCGTGCCAAGTAATTGATGCTTCTAGAAATTTATTACTTAACTAAAGCGATAGTTTTCTTAAAATAAAAACTATCACCCTGGTCTGAAATCATTTTTTTCATCCCTTGTCACACAGAATACTATATTTATTATTATTAAATTTTAGCTTTGACGATACTGATCCGTCAGTTAATCTTGAAAATGCTTTGCAACAAGAAATGCTCGTTCCTATACGTTTAGATATGGAAATAGAAGGACAAAAACTTCGTGATACATTTACATGGAATAAAAATGGTATACATATATATTTTTTTTATTTAAATGTTTATTGTTAAAAAGTTGATGAATGTATCAAATTATTTAAATATTTAAAAATTTCAGAAAGTCTAATAACTCCAGAACAATTTGCGGAAGTATTATGCGACGATTTGGATTTAAATCCACTGACATTTGTACCAGCAATAGCACAAGCAATTAGACAACAGATAGACGCATTCCCACAGGAAACTATTTTAGATGATCAGTGTGATCAACGTGTAATAATTAAATTAAATATTCACGTGGGTAACACATCATTGGTTGATCAAGTTGAATGGGATATGTCGGAAAAGGAAAATAATCCTGAAAAATTTGCTATGAAACTTTGCGCTGAGTTAGGTTTAGGTGGTGAATTTGTCACTGCTATTGCTTACAGGTAAAATAAATAATTTTGTTTATTTAAACATTCTTTCGTCGCGCCCTGACGTTCCACCGCCATGTATTTAATACTTCGGTGTTGCAAAGTATCATAACTAGGATTTTTAAAAATTAAAACCACACAAGCTCATACGACTAGACAATTGTCATTTTTTAAATAATTTTTTTACTTTAAAAAAAATTTTGTATTGAATAAAAATAGTAAAGAAAGAGATGAATTAAATGAGCTGGAAATTAGTCGCTGGTGGTAACTGGCAACGCTGCGCAGAAAATCCGAACAAATTAAACGCCCGGGTTTACTCGCGTCAGCGGCAAATTAATTTTCTTTTTAAATAATCTTTTAATGAAAATTGCGGCGCTGCGCTTATAGCGCGACGAACAAAGGGTGAATTAATTAATTATTTATTTGTTTTTCAAGTGTGCGAGGACAATTATCTTGGCATCAAAGAACTTATGCTTTCTCCGAAGCTCCATTGCCCACAGTCGAAGTTCCATTTAGACCTCCATCTGAAGCAGATCAATGGGCGCCATTCTTGGAAACACTTACTGACGCTGAAATGGAAAAGAAAATACGTGACCAAGATAGAAATACTAGGTAATTTTGTTTTATTTTAAATTTTCATTATTTTATTATAATAAAATTAAATTAACAATTATTATTATTATTTTTTAACTCTAGGCGTATGCGACGATTAGCCAACACAACACCAGGATGGTAAACACACTTTAGTTCAAGACATTTACTAATTATGTACCATAAACATTAAGGATCTTATTACACTTAATATTAACATTTAATCATTTAATTGAAACTTGTTTATTTCAATTTTATAAAATTATAGTATACGGAGCAGTCTTAATATTTTATATAAAATGCTCTGATTTTTCAATAAAATTTATTAATTCATATACTACTCTTATGTTCGCTAATTTTACCTATAAATAATTTGTTTTGTTTTTAAAATTGTATTTTATAGCAAGTTAGATGATAGCTCAATTTTAATTTCATATTCTTCTTCGTTTTTAATTAAATGAAAAAGTGTTGTGACCAAGAGGTTGCAGTTTTAGATAAAAGATTAAAATCTTGCAAAATAAGCAAAAAAATTCGCTTCGATATGTTTGTTCTTAAAAAAAAATTAATATACGATACTCTGGAAAATGTTTTCACACGTTTTCAATTAAAGTACACATTTACTTAACACAATTTTAAATATGATCTTAAAGTTTGTAGACCATAACAATTTTCGGATTTTATTTTCAAAAAATCAATTTAAAAAAAAAAGTAAAAAATATGCACATGTAGAAAATTTTAAAAAACTATAGATGCAACTTGTTTCAATATTGTTTTTTTTTTATAATTATAAGATGGTTAACGTCAGTATAATTTTTAAATCTTTAATAACAAATCACCATAAAATTAAATTTTAAATATAAATTCTTTTAATTGAATTCATTTATAAGCCTAAATATTTATTTTGTCGCTGGCTCTTATTTTTTCTGTGGAAAAATAAAAGTTATTTTAAACATAAATTAAAAAAATTCTGGTAATTCAAATAAATAATTATATAATTTTAATGACATCAAATAATTTATTGAAAAAATAAAAATTTGTATGCCTTTAAAATTTTATTTGAAAATTATCATCTGCAAAAAAAAAACCTTAAATGAATTTTTAAATTCTGATGAGTGTGAATGTAACTGGCAAGTGTCAATTTTAAATTTTAGAATAAATCAATTAAATTTAAGTAGAATTAAAAAAAAAATACATGCCGATAATTAACCTGAAGTTAGCCGATATCTGGCATCTTTTAAATTTAATTTTATTTTTTTGTAATTTGGACGATTACTATTTTAGTTTTGAAAAAAATAATTACTTTTGTTATAATTCAAAATTGAAATTTTGAATCATTCATCCCTAGGTTGTAAATTAAAACAAAAATAAAAAGCTTGTTCCTGGAACTAGTCAATGTCTGACGTTTTTAAAACAAAAAATTATATAACTTTTGAAACATCATTTTTTTGAAATTGTTATATTGGTTTATAACTTTAAAATATTAATTTTCAAATTATAACCTAAACATATATATTTTTTATAATTAAAAAATTAATAGTTTAAATTTCGAAAATAAAAGTTGTGCAAAATAAACTCGAGTATTTTTTTCAATTCTAAAATAAAATTTTTTGTAAGCTGAAAATTTTGAATTTTAAAAATGTCAGATGTCGTTTAACTTCAGGGTCATAAAAATGCGTATTTAAATGAATGAAAAATCAGTACGCGCATTTTTTAAAATTTCATTATTTGAATTAATTTAATAAAATTAATAAATTGTCCATGCCTGCAACATAAATTTATAAAATACAAAAAAAAGTCTAAAACTTTCACAAAAATAAGTGAGTCAATTGCACTAGATGCCTTTATTATGCTAACACTCGTTTTCTTCAATGAATAAAACTTGAATACGTCATATATGTGCGTGTATGCACGTGTATGTGTCAAGTGGTTGACACTTTCCACAAGGACTCGTAGCAGCAACAACAGAATGGATGACGTGGGAGCTAAGAATTTACATGGAGCGACAAATAGCTTTAAAACTATATTGACTTGGCTATAAAGAATTAGTGTCATGATGAAGCAAAAGAAAATTTAGTTTTAGTAGGCCTCCAGCATTTACCGGTTGGAGGTGGACAGGGTTAGCTTAAGTACAAACCGCAGTTTGTTAACAATATATTTTTATCAACATGGATTTTATATCATTTGCTCAATCAATGTCTAATTACAAAGACACTCCAAAAAGAGTTGCTGGTAATCCTTATCCATCAAGACCTTGGTTACAAGATCGTGCCGCAGCTGCTCCAGCTTCATCTAATGTTGGAGTAAAAGGAATTATTGCCGGTATTTTTTTAAACTATTTATATTAAATATTCTCATTAATTTTTTAATTGATAAATGTTTAAATATTTTTTTAAAAAATAAAAATAATTCAAATGATTTTCTATAAACTAAAATATTTAAATTATAATAAACAATAACTGAAAGTAATTTTAAAAAATTATAAATGAATTAAATTATTAAAAGTAATAAGTAATTAATTATTACCTTGAACTATTTTATGATAAATTAAAAAAGTATTATTGCGATAATGCTGTAATAAATTATCATATAATTATTCAATACAATTTAACATTACGTACATATATATGTGTATTTACAGGAGGAATAACTGGTGGTATTGAGATATGCATAACATATCCAACAGAATATGTTAAAACTCAATTACAATTAGATGGTAAAGCTGGTGCTGGTAAACAATACTCAGGTATATGGGACTGCGTAACAAAGACCGTAAAAACAAATGGAGTATTTGGTTTATATCGTGGCCTGTCTGTTTTAATTTACGGCTCAATACCAAAGTCAGCAGTGCGATTTGGTTCATTTGAAACAGTTAAAAATCATTTGGTTGATTCTGATGGTAAATTAAATGCACAGCGACGTCTCTTAGCTGGTCTCTGTGCTGGTATTTGTGAAGCAGTTCTTGCTGTCACGCCGATGGAAACGATAAAAGTTAAATTTATCAATGATCAGCGGTCAGCTAATCCACAATTTCGTGGATTTTTTCACGGTGTCAAGCTCATTGTTAAAGAACAAGGTGAGTTTCATTTTTTTTTTTAATAATCAGATGTCAGTTTTATTACTAGAAGTTTAATTAACGCTGTTGCTAAAAAATTTCATTATTAAATCCTTGAGATAATTAAATTTGCTAGTCATATTCAAATTTAAAATAATTCGTTATTTGTTATGTAACATATTTACTCAATATATATATATGTATATATTATATACATATTATCTAGACTTTGGTGTGAAATACTGATAAGAAAATATAAATCATGGCTAATAAATATATTAACAACATATATCTCATTTTAATCAATTTGTATAATATATTCTATGTTTAGCGAATTTTGTATAGAAGATAATAAATAATGAAAAATAAAATCGTTATTGAGATGTAGGTTTTACCTTGAATAATTAAATGGATTTTGAATAATTAAAAAACGGATGAATGGTCAAAGTTCTCGGCCTTTTATATATTTCAAAGAAATAGAATACTAACGAAAAATTTATATATTTGCCGTGTTATCAGTAGCCAAGTAGCAGAGACAACTTTAACATGTCTTTTAAACAGACATTTTTTTAGAATCATAGCCAATTTTTATATAAATGAGAAATGCGGATGTTAGTCTTGGGAGTCATAGAAAATTTGCGTTCTTTTTTCTATCTTGAAAAAGTAATTTCGATTAAAAAATCGTTTAGATGACGACTTATTTGACGATTATTTGTAATTTACTTTGTGTCGTTTTTTAAGTAGATATTTTTGCGGAAAAATTTCTGTTTGTCAACACATTGGTGCCTTTTCTATAAGTAAAAAAACATGAGTGTGGATGTAGCACATTGGACAAACTTAAAATTACAAATAAATAGAGTAAGCAATAAAAAAAAAACATTTATAAAAAATGCACTTATTAATTTGAAAATTTTTTAAATGCCCATTTTTTAAAAATTCTATTTTATTAATTATTTACTGTATTTATTTATAATTTTAAAGTTGGCTGATATCTGCTACATTCAGATTCATAAAAAAACTGCTATTTTATAGATCCCACAAAGCCAAGTGTATTACGTGAGTATCCAAGCAACACAGATAATTTTTAGATGTCATAAAGATATCTTTTAAAAAAACAAGACATTTTTTTTTGTCAAAACCAATTTTTTTTATATAAGTAAGACATACGAATGTTAGTTCTAGGAATCATAGGAAATTTGTGTTCTTTTTTCCATTTTAAAAAATTCATTTCAAATAAAAAATTATTTAGATGATGACTTATTTGACAATTATTTGTAATTAACTTTTTGTCTTCACTAGTGTAAAGTTTTTTAACCAGATATTTTTTCGGTGAAAAATTTCCGATTTGCCAAAATTTTTGTGCCTTATCGATGTTAAAAAACAGCATCAAAACTTGTATCTTATAGACGTCACAAAGTCACAAGTGTGTTACTTGGGTACTAAAAATAAAATTAAAATTTTATTTTCACATTAAAGTAAATATTTAATTTCTATATATAAATGAAATTTCTGACGTAAGATACTCGACTGGAGTGCGGAGTCTATTAATAGATTTTAATAAACCAATTGAGATATAATTCACCAGGTTTCAAAGGAGTATATCAAGGTGTTGTACCGACAATAATGAAACAGGGTTCTAATCAAGCTATAAGATTTTTTGTTATGGAGACTATGAAAGATTGGTATCGTGGGGGTGATAATAATAAACCGGTGCCTAAAATGATTGTTGGTTTATTTGGAGCCTGCGCTGGTGCCGCATCAGTATTTGGAAACACTCCAATTGACGTTGTGAAAACAAGGATGCAGGTAATAATCAATTGTTATTTTTATATTTTAAAATATGAGAGAGTGGGATGACTCGGTCAGTTTTAAAAAATAAATCTGTGAATTATTTTTAAATTTTAAACCAAAACAAAGGATATACGCATTTTGTTAAAGCAGAGTCGGGTCTCGGTCATCAAATGGGTCGGCTATGTATTTTAGTCTTGTATTCAAAATTTAAAATTAATTTTTTAGTAATAACATCAATATTAGACTGACGTTTAAATAAATCAAAGACTAGTTTTTTTTATTTATAAAAAAATATTTTTTCAAGTTTAGTATAGATTAATTTTTATATAATTTAAAGAAAATATTGACCAATTTTTTATTGTACATACACGTGAGTCATATATTTATTATTAATAACATAAATAACAGTCGAAAGATTGATTAGTAAGAACCTGTCTCTTTTGACCGAAATGACCTCAATTTATGTTTTAAAAAAATAATAACATCAAACGGAGACTTATTGATAACTATGTTATGACTAAAACTAAAAGTTATAAAGTAATATTTATATATTAACAACATATTTTCGTCTTAATACAGAGTTAATTAATAATCTTACGGAAACGATATCAATTTTTCAAAATTTAATTATTTATATTTGTTTCACTTACAATTTTTGAGTTTGTTGATTTAGTTATTATTAAATAAAATGAAATTCAAAATTTGCTGTACAAAATATTTTTAAAAGCACTGCGGGCCGGGTGATCCCTTGGGTTCATAAATTTAAATTTAAATAACCCGCGAAAAAAGGTTAAAAGAGTGTTGGCTATTCTACACTTCAAAACGCGGCACAACAATGAACTTTTTTTTGAGGTTTTTTAAACTTTTGAAAATTCAATGGAAAAACCAATCATTGATGATACTATTATAACATGGTAAAAAAAGGTTCAGAAATAGGTAAAAATCAGTTTTTTCTGACCGTACTTTGTACTTGATAAAATTATAAAATTTATCACTTTTAATGGAAAGTCGAAAAAAGTTTACAAAAGAGTCGAAAAATTTAATTTATACACAGAAAAATATGATTTTTTGAAACAAATAAGTTTTACTCGCTTCAAGAAAGTTTTTACTTGTCTCAAGAAATTTTTTGCATCATGAATTGAATAAAAAATTTTCTTAACTCGAGAAAAAATTATTTGGGGCAAGAAATTTTTTTTTAGTCGTATTAAAATTTTAGTTTTCATTTGATAATTTAATAATTTGGACACTAGCGCAGTATATGATTACCTCCAAGTCAATTATCTAGCAAAAATAAAGCAAGTTAACGACATTTCATTTTTTTATAAAGTGATAAACGATCACATTGACTCACCAGAAATACTCGAATGCTTTGAATTTGTCTGTTCCAAAACGGGCCTACGGCATAGCCGACTGTTAAATACCGTAAAATCCTCAAAAAACTATGTCCGTTCTGGGCCTATCAACAGAATAGCCAATTCAGTCAATGCGATTTGTTCAGACGCAAACTTGTTCGGTTGTCCCTACGATTCTTTTCGTACGATCGTTAAAAAGCTGCTACTGGATTACAACTGACCATCATCCCCTTACGTGTAATCTGTTGTTATTAAGTATTTATCTTACAATCCATCGCTTAAAGTGTAAATTTTGTATAATTATTTATTTTTATTTTCTCTTTTTTATCCTTTATGAAACTTATTCATATATAGTGCCAATTATTATTATTGCGAATATTTCTTGCACCAAGAAATGCTTTTTTTCTGTGTAGCATCAAGTCTTCTAGTCAAGAAACTTAAAAAAACTTGGTCTTTGTATCTCGTTTTGAAGTTTGGAATTACCCGCGCTTTTTCAAAATTTTTTTCACACAGAAATACTAGCTTTTATTTATTTTAAAAATTTATTTCGCAGGGTTTGGAAGCATATAAATACAAAGGAAGTTTAGATTGTGCCGTACAAGTATGGAAGAAAGAAGGCCCAGGTGCATTTTACAAAGGAACAGTACCGCGATTAGGAAGAGTATGTCTAGATGTTGCTATTACATTCATGATTTATGATTCATTCATGGATCTCTTCAACAAAGTATGGCCGTAAATAAAATATATTTATCTTATATTTTTGTGACATACTTTACAAACAAAGTGCTCCTATACGAACAATCGTGTCAAAATACAGCTCAAAAACATCGACATATTTTGAAATAATTTATTGCCAAATCTTTGAAAGAAGCGACAAAGATTTTATACAAACAATTTACAGAGTAAGATATTATATACAAACAAATAGTCAGCTTGGATATTATTATTTGCAACCCGGGTAACTTGAACTTAAATTAATAATCGAGTTGTATAGATTTTTTTTTTCAGTATGCGATAGTATAAAAAAAAATAATAATGTAAATGTGTGAAAAATATTTAAGTTTAGGAATATATTAATGATAATATCTATAGATAGAACCAAAGTTCATCTTGCAATAATATTTTGTTTATCAAAAGAAATTTTTTAAGAGATTTATACAAAAATATTTTTATTACTAAGTTAATTAATTTTTTTCTACGATACTACGAAGTAAAATAAAAGAAAGAAATTTATTTTATAATTAATTTATTAAGAAAGAAAAAAAAATTAAAATTCAAATAATTTTTTCTCTTTGTTATTAACTTTTGTCATCACATATTAGTATTCATAAAGGAATGAAAACATATTATTATGTAAGAAGTAATTGCTGAGACCATGGAATTTCAATTAATTAGAAAAAAAAGTTCAGTAAAAACATTCCACAAATCATTCCAAACTAATAAATCAATTTGAGATTCAAAATTAATATTTTATTGAGTTTATGGAGCAATAAATTATTTAGTAATGCTGCAATAACTTTATTAATTAAAAAAAAAAATTTATTATTGTCAAGTCATCGACAATCTCAATTAAAATATTAATTTTCGATCTACGTACGGCATACTAATATATTATAAAGTGTTGCAATAGATGTTAAAATAAATATGTATATACAGATTTATATTTGCCATATCACTAAATCGTTATTACAATTATTTCAATGCTGTTAATTTAAAAAATATACAAATTACTATAAATTTTATTTTATATTTATACATTATATTTTCAAGTTAAAGAATAAATTCTAATATTTATGAATAATATGAAAGTATATTTTATTTTTACTCTGTTACCCGATAAAAAATACTCAGATATGATCACATATAAATGTTCAGATCTTATAGGATTTCAAAAATTACTTTATCTGATCTTGTATAATCATATATGATACTTTATAATTTTATATGTACAGAAATTATTATATATGATCGTATGTGGTCATAAATGCATAGTTATGTATGATCATATATGATTATATCTGGTCATACATGAACATATGATCATATTTGAGTATTTATTTCTGGGAAATTTTACTGTGTCAAATAATTATTTTTGTCACTCATACACAAATATTATCTTTTTTGATTATATATGATATCATATATGCCCATATACAAATATTTCGAAATATTTTTCTCCGGGTTATAAGTTCTATGTCATTATATATTTGTATGATCATATATAACCATATATGACGTGTATCTGGTCATACTTGAACATATAGAATTATATCTAAGTATTTCTTCTCATATATTGCTTTCAATATGATCATGTTCAAATTTATACATGACCATGCCATAAATTCATATCTGATCATTCTTGGTAATATTTTAGTATTTCTTACCATGCATTCATATATTTATTTTAATATAATCATATCGTAAACTCGTATCTTATCATATTTAGTCATATCCACGTATTTCTTTCATGTATTCATGTATTTATTTCAATATGGTTATAATTAAATTCATACATGACCATATCTGATCATATTTGGTCATATCCGAGTGTCTCTTCCCACGTATTCATATATTTATTTCGATATTATTGTTTAAATTCATATATGACTATGTCATAATTTCATATCTGACCATATCATAAATTTATATCTGGTCATATTTAGTCATATCCAGGTATTTATTCCCAAATATTTATTTCCATATGATTATGTTCAAATTTATATCTGATCATATCATAAATTCATATTTGGTCATATCCGAGTATTTCTTCCCATATATTCATATATTTATTTCAATATGATTATACTTAAATTCATACATGGCCATATTGCAAATTCATATTTGATTATATCATTAATTCATATCTGATCATATTTGAGTTTTTTTCCAAGATAGAACTGAATTTTCCATTTTAAGTATCATAGGTACTTTCACTTGATATATTTTTTCATTTAACCATACAAACATTATTATGATTTATTACCGTAAAATAAAGAGTAATAAAAAGTGAAATAAAAGGTAATTAGTTTATAGTGTGAGAATATAAAATAGAGGTTGTTGTGTGGTTGATGATCCAGATGAAACGACTGGTACATATTTATTATAGACGATGAACGTTCTATTCCATAAAAGCATAGTATGTATCAGTATACAAAAGGTATACGTTGATG
Organism: Microplitis demolitor; assembly: GCF_026212275.2. NCBI lineage: Eukaryota > Metazoa > Arthropoda > Insecta > Hymenoptera > Braconidae > Microplitis > Microplitis demolitor. The sequence goes on along the minus strand of NC_068549.1, from coordinate 4,806,502 downwards.
TCGATGTTGATGTTGATAATAAGACTGTATACCGACAGATTACTGTAGACTTGTAGTGGTACCGTATGTTGTGGTCATGTGGTGGGGCCACCAGGCCCAATCCCCACTCCTGCTGGTCCCAACGATGGGACCAGAGGTCACATTCCAAGATGGCTGTACCTGAGGAATGCAGTGGGTGCCCCCCTAAGACGCTTTCCTCCCTCCCTTTTTATTAAGTAAACCAATTTAATCTATTTAAATTTATAATTCATATATTTTTAAACCATATTTATTTCGTTTTAAATTATCCGTACCTTTATTTACAATATTAAATGTTATATATTATATTTATTTATTACATACTATAATATATTTGTTATTACAATTTACGAGGGTGATATATATTTGAGAATACTGCCGCGAAGGCCAACTGAGTACACTTTGGATCTGGATAATGCTTATGCAAGACGATGCAACCGGCTCGTTTTAAACAATGTCTCATCGGGATATCTCTGAGGTAAATTTTAATTACTATTTAAATAATTATACGTCAATATGTTATCGCAATGATTAAAAAAAAAACTTTAAAAAAAATAGTGCATGATACTAATAAAAATATAAAAACAAATCAGATGTAGTTTTGCAGAATGAAATTTTTGACATATAAATATATGATATTATTGATAAATGTTGGACATTTTGTCACTTTGATTGCGAGTTCATCAGAAACTAAAGACATCATGAACATCAGTATAAAAATTGAGCTTATATTTATTTTAAAAAACAGGTGGAACCCGAAGGTACGTCGGCCTTGGCTGCTGGATCAAGAGCTCTATTTCTAGAGACTGTTCGTAAAAGTAATACAGCCTGTCAAAATGGTGATTACGCATTGGCAGCAACATTATATACTGAAGCACTTGCTTTGGATCCACTTAGTCATGTTCTATATTCAAATAGATCTGCGGCACGTCTTAAAATGGGATTATTTGCATTAGCGCTACAAGATGCCGTACGTGCTACGGAACTTGTTCCTCAATGGCCAAAGGTGGGACTAGTTCATAAATTTTATTAATTATAACATTCACGAGCCGCAAGTTGATGCAGTTCTATAGCATTATATTTATGGATGAATGTCTGGTGTCGTTGATATTTTTAAATAAGTAAAGACCTAGTACCTGATCAGGAAACTGGTACTCGATCACTCCATGAATTAGTATATTTATATTTAGTAAATATAGATGTACAAATATATAAGTGATCGGGTACTGGGTCGTTACCTTACATAAAATTATTACGATTCATATCTAAGTGTTATACATAATAGGAATAAGTTCACAGTTTCTTGGATAGTGTTGTAAAAAATTTTTGGTGTGAAAATGGTCCCCGGGAATTTTACACGATGTCCTTGGTATGAATTGACGGCGTGAAATTTTTTCGTTGTGAAAGATGGGGTGTACTTTTAACACGGTGTAAGTGTTATCTTTGACACCGTTGGGTGTTTTTAGCTCAAAACTCATACATTGTCCGATCATATGATCTGTAGTTAAAAATGACCCAGTAACTGTTTTTAATATTAAAATTCATTAATTTAACTTTAACTTGAAAAATTGTCAAATAACTTTCTTTAGTAATGATTAAAAAAAAGTACAATTAATAACTGAAGCAATAAAAAATATAATGTCAAGTATTTTCAATTTAAAAAATTGCTCATTACAAGTTTAATTGTATTCATTAATCAGATGCTAGTTAATTACACACTAGCAGTATTTTTATATAAACATTTGCCATTGATATTTGTACGACTTTATAAGGCATTCTATGGTTCGAAGTTGATAAATTAACGATTATATTAACATGAATATTTTTGTTTGATATGATATTAATTAAAATTCAAACTTTGAATAAAAATTTCTATAAAATCATTTTTTATTATCTCGTCCACATGAGAACTTATTTTTATTATTTTATTTTTCATTTTGTCATCAAAGTCACATTTACACCCTTAGTGGTGTGATCGTTCTAATTCACAGCCAAAAATTTAACACCCTGCGTTGTGTGATTTTCACACCAAATCATTTTCACACCTTGAACTCTGAATTTTTTAAAGTGTAGGTGTTAGAATTAACATTTATTCACAATTTTTGTACAACGTCTCGTCGGTTTTCCGACTTTTTTCAACTACTCAATTATTAAACACGAAAAATAATTAAGACAGTGTCATCTACTAGCCTTTTCTCCAACGCACTATTACTCATATTACTAATAATTATCAAAAAAAAACTTTGAAATCAATAACAAGTTTTTACAAAGTTAATTTGTACCTGAAGATTGGAAGGTTTTTCGCGTAAAGAAAAGAAAAATTGAAAGTAAAATTTTACTGGAGACTAGATTTTGAAATATTTCGTATATAGATGTTGGTACTTCAGTCGAAAATCCTAGACCACCTTCAACTTTTCTGGAACTACTCCTTAAGCACTCGAATTACATAAATTTTTTTAATTGTCATTTCATTTTTTAAATTAATGTTTAATAATTGAGTTCTTGAAAAAGTCGGAAAATCTACTCTATTTAACATCAATCGCCGGAGATAACATACAAAAATAGTGAATGAACGTTAATTATAACACCTGTACTATCCAAGAAACTGTCAACTTATTCCTAATATCTATAAAATAATTTTTATAGGCTTACTATCGTCAAGGAGTTGCACTGCAATGTCTGGGTCGTCATGGGGAAGCACTCGTGGCTTTTGCCACTGGTCTTGCTCGAGATCCATCGAACTCTCAATTACTATCGGGATTAGTTGAGGCTTCATTGAAATCTCCACTGCGTTCAACATTGGAGCCCACATTTCAGCAGTTAAGAGCAATGAAACTCGATGAATCTCCATTCGTCGTGATTTCGGTCGTTGGACAAGAGCTTCTCGGTGCTGGACAATATAAAGCTGCTGCTGGAGTACTAGAAGCTGCTTTAGCAATTGGAACGTGCAGTTTAAAATTACGCGGTTCTGTTTTCTCAGCCTTGTCAAGTGCCTACTGGGCGCTGAATTCATTAGACAAGGCAATAAATTACATGCAACAAGATTTAGGTTTGTCTAGATATCTAAAATTATTTGATCCTTACAAAAGGTTTAATAAATTGTGATTTTTTTAGGGGTAGCAAGATCTCTTGGTGACACACAAGGCGAGTGCCGAGCCCACGGTAATTTAGGGTCTGCTTATTTTAGTAAAGGAACGTACAAAGAAGCTCTTACAGCTCATAGATATCAATTAGTCCTGGCGATGAAGTGTAAGGATGCTCAGGCAGCAGCATCAGCTTTGACTAGTCTCGGACATGTTTACACAGCAATTGGTGATTTGCCAAATGCTCTTGCGTCGCACAAACAATGTGTTCAATTGGTTAAACAGATGGGAGATCGTCTTCAAGAAGCCAGAGAAATAGGTAACGTTGGTGCTGTTTATCTGGCGATGGGAGAATTTGAAAGTGCCGTTGATTGTCATACCCAGCATTTAAGGATAGCTAGAAGACTTGGAGATCGTGTGGAAGAAGCACGTGCTTTCAGTAATCTTGGATCTTCTCATCATTATCGTCGTAATTTTGGCCAGGCTATGACTTATCATGAAAATGTATTAAAAATAGCCCAAGAACTTGGTGATAAAGCCATCGAAACAAGAGCATATGCTGGACTAGGTCATGCAGCTCGATGTGCTGGTGATTTAGCTCAAGCGAAACTTTGGCACCAACGTCAGTTGGACGTTGCTTTGACTACTAAAGACAAAGTTGCTGAAGGTCGCGCTTGCTCGAATTTAGGAATCGTTTATCAGCTTTTAGGTGAACATGACGCGGCACTTAAATTGCATCAGGCTCATTTAGGAATAGCTCGATCTCTTGGTGATAAGGCGGGAATGGGACGAGCCTATGGAAATATTGGCAATGCATACAATGCTCTAGGTTATTATGAACAAGCTATAAAATATCACAAGCAGGAATTGACAATCAGCAAAGAAGTAAATGATAGGAGTTCAGAAGCTAGTACTCATGGAAATTTAGCAGTTGCTTATCAGGCAGTACAAGGTCATGAAACTGCACTGAGACACTACAGAGCGCATTTGGTGATTGCGAGAGAATTAAAAGATGCTGCGGGCGAAGCATGCGCTCTTTTAAATTTAGCTAATTGTTTGTCATCGCGCGGTAGATTTGAAGAAGCAGTACCTTTTTATGAAAATTATCTTATGCTTTCCCAAGAGCTCCATGATGTTGAAGGTGAAGCTAAAGCTTGTCATTTTCTGGGCTACGCGCACTATTGTCTGGGTAATCATCGCGAAGCAGTGAGATATTATGATCAAGATCTAGCGTTAGCTAAAGATTTACAAGATAAGTCTGGTATGGGGCGAGCTTATTGTAATCTAGGTCTTGCTCATCTTGCGCTTGGTAACTTGGACACTGCACTCGAATGTCAAAAGTATTATTTAGCAATAGCTCATATGATGAAACATCTGTCAGGTAAATTTCGAGCTCTGGGTAATATAGGCGACTGTCTTTTGAGACTTGGTGAGACTGAAGAAGCCATTAAAATGCATCAACGTCAGTTGAACTTGGCTCGTCAAGCGGGAGATCGTAGTTTAGAAGCAGCTGCTTATGGAGCACTGGGAATCGCTCAACGCGCAACGAGAAATTTCGACAAAGCCCTGGGATTCCACACACAAGAGCTTACATTGCGTCAAGAAGCTAGTGATCTCAGAGGTGAATGTCGAGCTCACGGTAATCTTGGAGCTGTTCATATGGCTTTGGGTCAATACACCCATGCTTTAAAATGCTATCAAGAACAATTGGATCGTGCTAGAGAACTTGTAGATTCTGGAATTGAAGCCCAAGCACTAGGTAAAAATTTTTTAATTTAAATCTTTAAGGTCACATAGTCCAGAAGACTCTAATTTATTTTAAACTTGAAATATCTCAATAGCTATCCAGTTTTTTAAAAAAGTGCAAGATACCTTTTTTGTAGATAATTTTATGCTCTACAAAAAAGGATTCTTGCAATTTTTTACAAAACTCAATATTTATAGAGATATTGTCTAAAAACCAATCACACTTTTTTTTTTGATAATTTTTAAATTTTGTACCGGAAGTCCGAGAATTGAAATAATAATTTTTATTTTTTATCAGGAAATTTGGGAATCGCAAGATTAAATATGGCGTACTATGAAGATGCAATAGGATATTTTGAACAACAATTAGCAACTTTGGAGCCTTTGACAACTGGAACTGCACTTCTAGATAAAGCGAGAGCATTAGGAAATCTAGGAGATTGTTATGAAGCTCTTGGAGATCCTGAAGAAGCTATAAAGTGTCATGAGCAGCAATTAGCAGCAGCTGTACGATTACGCAGTATAACGGATCAAGAAAAGGCTTATCGAGGTCTAGGAAGGGCACGTGAAGCTTCGGGTAATCTTCAGGAAGCATTGGTCTGCTTTGAAAAAAGACTTGTTGCTGCTCACGAAGTTGAAAGTCCAGAAGCACGAGGTTCTGCTTACGGAGATTTAGGACGAGTTCACGCAGCATTAGGAAATCACGAACAAGCTGTAAGTTGCCTGTCACATCAGTTAGCTTTAGCACGAGGTCTGGGTGACAAAGCAGCAGAAGCAGAAGCTGCAAGTGGTTTAGGTGTTGTTCATCTTTTAATGGATGATCCAGATTCAGCATTCAGACATCATCAATTAGAATTGTCTTTAGCTGAAGATCTTGATGCCGCTGGATTACAAGCTCGTGCTTGTGCTAATCTTGGTGCGACACAAGAAGCACTTGGTCAATATGAAGAGGCAATAAGATTACAAGAGCAATCTTTGAGTTTGGCGGCAGCTGCTGGTGATCAGGCGGCACGAGCTACTGCATTTTCTAGTCTTGGAAGGCTGCATCATCTTTGCGGTGATTTTCCTCGTGCTCTGAGTTATCTTCAGTCAGGTCTTTCATTGTCAGAAGGTCTTGGAAGACGTGAAGAAGTTGCTCGGCTTCATCATCGGCTTGGTCTCGTTCATTGGCAGACTGGAGAAGCTTCTATTGCCGTTGAACAATTAGAGAAAGCTGCTAATTTATTAGAATCGCTTGATGGCACGTCTAGTATTTTAACAAATCAGACTAAAAAATCTGATTTGCTTGTTGAAATTTATGGAATGCTGCAAAAAGTATTAGTAAGTTTGAATCGCGCTGAAGAGGCTCTCAATTGGGCTGAAAGGTCTAGAAGATCTAAGAGTATTAATCTTGAAGATGTTACTCATTACTCAGAAATAGTCGACCGGCAAAGAGGAATCGTTTTATATTACAGGTATATATATTTCTTAAATCCCGTCGAAAAATTTGATCTGATTTTAGTCTAACTGGACTGCATTTGGACTAATTGGTCTGCATTTGAACTAGTTGATCTGTTTTTGATCTTTCATAAAAATTTTAAGCTCTTTTTGATCTTTTGTTTTAAAAAACTATTGCGTTACGGGCAAGCAAAAGTAGATTAATTCTTAAATTTGGAAAAATTTGAGTTCTGAAAATTTGCGAGGACAAAACTAGATTTAATCATGGACTTGTAATATTTTTATTTATGGACAATATTTATAAAAAATATTTCAAGTTCCAGAATTTATTATGTTTTGTCTACGATTTACTTAGTCCTTTTTGTTCAAAATTGCTGGCAGTTAATGATAGTTTGACAAATTTATTTTTTAGTTGTCTTGACTGAATATTTATAATATTGAATAAAAGTAATAAAATTACTCTTAAAATGTCAAGAAATTTTTATTATTAACTGGATAAAATCGATAAATATTTTGGCATTAGAAACCATTAGAATTCTTGTGACGTCTTATTACGAAAGCGCATTAGAATGTTTCAAATATCAAGAAAGTTAAAATAAATTTATAAATCTAGATTATTATTATTATTTATATTTGTAAAAAGTCTTGTTTTTAATCTAAAGGTAATTAAAAGAAGACTAAAAATTATAGTAAAAAAAAAAGTCTGTTTTTGTCCTAAATACAAATGAACAGACTAATAATTATAACAAAAAAGTATGTTTTTAATTTAAAATCAATTAAAAACAGACTAAATATAATACAAAAACAAGTCTGATATTGGCCTGGATAGAGAATAGTACAGACAAAAACCCATTAAATTCCCATGTACAATAAATAAGATTTAAAAATCTAAATTGAAAAAAATTTTTTTGAATTTATCATTTATTTTGAGACAGATCAAATTTTTCGATCCGGGATCATTCATAATAATAATAAATAAAATAAATTTTATTTAAATTAACAGTGAGGTTGAAAATGAATTACACGCCTGGTGTTTGGCACCAAGTCGCGGATTACTGAGGTTCCATTCCACAACAATGTCCAGTGGATTGTCTCTTGAGCAGCAAGTAAATCAAGCACGCGAAGCATTACTTGGAGAATCATCAGATCTTGTTGATGAAAGTTCAAAAATGCCACTGAGAGGAAACCGATTTAATGCAAGCTCATACAGTTTAAGCAGTCTCTTCAGTGTTGGCTCTACAAGTTCTAGAGCTGGAAGTGCACGCTGGGGTCGTGGATCTAAAGATCCTGCTTGGCTAACACCCGCATCAATTCAATCACTCTATGATATTCTTTTGGCGCCATTTGAGGATTTACTTCCACCGGCGAGAAAAGAATTAGTTCTCGTTGTTGAAAAATCTCTCTACCTTGCCCCACTTCCGGCTTTACAAGCAGCCTCGGGTGAAGATTATCTTTGCGAAAGATTTTCTTTGCTAGTCGTACCATCGCTAGCAGCTTTGAAAAAAAGATCACGCACTCCGATGCCAGAGGGTGGTGCTACAGTTGCGGCTCTTGTTGTTGGCAATCCAGTTCTTCCTGAAGAATTACGAGATGAACATGGCTGGCCAGAATCTGTTGCCTCAGCAGAAGCTGAAGCTGGAATTGTTGCTGAGATTTTGGAATCACGTCCACTAACGGGTAATTACTTATCATTACGTTATAATTTATATTTTTAATCCTTCAGTCACAAATTTCTGTATTTAATTCTTTGAATTTTAAAACTCAAATATCTCAATAATTATTGAGTTTAAAAAAAAAATACATGATACCTTTTTTGTAGAAAATTTCAAAAGCTATAAAAAAGATCTTTTATAATTCTTCAGATAACTCAATATTTACAGAAATATTTTTAAAAAACTAATCACACTTTTTTTTTCGACAATTTTTAAATTTTCAATGGAAAATTTTCCACTTGATTTTAAAAAATAAATGTTTTTTTTTTAAAGATTTAACTTTTTCATCGATCCTATGTCAGAGTAAATTAATTTCTACAGCTGATTAAAGATGATGGGATCCTATAGACCCCATGTAGTTATTGAGAGAGCTTTAATAATAAATTAATTTTGGTTTTTCAAAGGTCTTGAGGCTTCAAGATCAGCAGTACTGAGATCTCTTCCTGATGCAGAGTGTATTCATTTAACAATCCCAATTTTATGGAATTCATCAAGTCTAGCATTGACACCTGATCAAAATGAAGAGACTTCACAACGGCCAGAATTCTTAGTCTCTCCAGCAGAAATAATGAGACACAGATTAACTGCTCGCTTAGTTGTGTTGTCTGCAGGACACTGCTGGAACAATGATGAAAGTGCAACAAGAATAACTACCGACGGCATTGAAACAATAGCAAAGAGTCTTCTTAATGCTGGAGCACAGTGTGTTCTTATCGCAATGTGGCCTGTACCTTCAACAGCAGGAAGTATTTTACTCCGAGCATTTTACAGTGCAATGCTGCAAGGAGCTCGTGCATCACGAGCTTTAGCAGAAGCTATGCAGACTGTTCAGCATACAAGACACTTTGCGCACCCAATAAACTGGGCTGGATGGCTACTCCTTGGGGGAGATGCGAGACTTTCAAATAAAGTTGCATTAATGGGCCAAGCTCTCGCAGAATTACTACGAAGTGGACCAGAAATGAGTCGGGATGCATTACGTGTTACATTACATTTAGTTGAAAAATCGCTTCAACGTATTCATCGTGGTCAGAAAAACGCTATGTACACAACTCAACGTAGTATTGAAAATAAAGTTGGGTCAGCTACTGGTTGGAAAGAATTGTTGATGTCTGTTGGATTCCGCTTTGAACCAGCAGGCAATGGCATTCCTTCTTCAGTATTTTTTCCTCAAAGTGATCCTGAAGAAAGATTGACTAGATGCAGCGCGAGTTTGCAAGCATTGTTAGGACTAGGACCAGCTTCTTTGCATGCTCTTGTTCGTCTATTACAGGTATTGTTATTATTTTTTAAACTATTCAGTTTTTTTTAGAAAATTTCGTAGAAATCTATTGCATTTGACCTCATGGTGAAATTTAAAAAAATTTCGCCATAATCTATCATCATTCATCGACTTTCCAGGTACCGGAAGCTGCAGAAGACGTTATTTCGGCAATGAGAAAAGCCAGTTGTGCTACCGAAGGTCAGGAAGTATCATTGCCAGTTAAAGTTTGGCGCGCATCTGGTTCTCATGAATTATTTGCTAGCTTAGGATTTGATTTAATGGAAGTTGGGCAATCAGAAGTTACACTGAGAAGTAGTAAACAGGCATCTCGTCGAGCAGTTCAATTTGCTTTGCAAGCATTACTAGCATTATTTGGTAAGAATAATTATTCTCTTCTCAAATTTTATCAATCAAAGTTTAAAAATAAAATAAATTATAAATTAATACGCTAGATACCCAAGAAGCTCCGAAAAGTTTGAGCCTAGACTCCGGAAGTTCAATGGAAAGTCTTGTTTCTGTGACACAACCAGATAAAAATAATAGCCTTCTTGAGCGACCGAGACTTGGTGGAGCTTTCGCAAGTTACGTGAGACATCGGGGTGAACCTGATGGCAAAACTACTGAGGCACCTAATGCTCCTATTCCAAGACAGACGTATCCAAATGAAGGAGGTAAATAAATATATTTCGAGATACTATTTCCAAAAGAACTTGAATTTTAATATGCTCTTTTGGTTTCAAATTTAGTGACTGAAGTCAAAAGAGCGGGTAAAAATGTCTTTTGCACACCTCAAGCGCGAAAGTGCTACGGATATTTCATGAACAATTTTTTTATCGACTATTTTAATCACACAAAAATATTTCTACACTCTTTTCCTATATAACAATCTTGTTCAAGGCTTGAGCAAGCCTGGTCTCAAGTTTGATAGACGGTAGTGTCTTTTCCTACCTATGTGTTTTGCTGCAGATACTTATGGTTAGATTTCAATAGCAAGTCTAGTGCAAGCCTTACACAAAAAATTCGTACCAAATTCCAGTACTAGTAGAGCGTGGTAAATTTAAATATTTGAAAAATAAATTATTAGGAATTGGAGGAAAGTAAAAATCGTATGACAAAATAAAATGGCGGCAGAATATGATAGAAAAATATTAAAAAAAAAAACACGCAAGTGTTTGAACAAACCTTGGTGGGGAAATAATATGCAGAAGGGTGTCCTAATACACTCGGAGATTTAATTTAAATTGCTCCAAGTGTATTGCAGCTAAAAAAACGTCACTTAACTGCTATTTCCCACCAGACGATGCCGGATGATTTTGCTCAGGTACTTGGAAGTTATCAGCATCAGCAATTCGCAACACTTTACACTAGCACTGACACTCAACACTTAACGACACCATAGACATTTTGCATAATTTAAAGTTTACAAACACTGCACAATTTAATTAAACAATGACTATGAGCAATATATTTTATGGATAATTCCGCGAATTAACTGCAATACTGTGTTTCAATTTAAACGTAAAGAAGGATCTGGACCTACTGCCATTGTCAATGATACTGACTGCCGCTATTGGACCGCCAGTTGATACAAAGCAATCGATTTTACAATCATTCGACCGCCCCTATCTTAGCAACAATTTGAACGTTGAATACAGTGACACGCAGTAGCGCTATCTTGGCGCAAAATTTCAAAATTGAAATTTAATAATTTTATTAAAATTTATTTGTGTCAATAATTATATTAATTAGACTAAAAAGTATACTCGAAATTTTTTATTTTCATCAATAATTTAGTAATTATTCTTATTATTTGCGCGGTAAATTTAAATATTCGAAAAATAACTTATTAAAAATGGGAAAAAAATTAAAAATCATAAATCAAAATAAAATGGCGGCAGAATATGATAGAAATATTTCAAATATTAAAAAAAAAATGCACTCTCAGACAAAAAGGCGGGATATTAATAAATGTTAATAAAAAAATATTAAACTCAAAATAATAAATTAAAAAAATCAAATTGATAATTTATAAGTTTAATAAAAATTCATAATAAAAAAAAAAATAAATACTATGAAATAATAGTAATGATTAAAAATAAAATAAACAATTGAGGTATTAATTTATATTATTATAATTGTAGGTGAATCTGATGTTGCATTTACTCCAAGTCCACCAGTTGCTCTGACATTAAATCATCAAACTCGTATTCGTAATTTGTATCAAGAACAAACAGTTCGACCTGATTCAAGTTCAAGCAGTTCAGTAACAGACTGGGAAAATGGTCATAATACAATTTTAAGACGGCAACCGGTACCTCCATTACCACCGGCAGTTCTTGATAGATTGAGCGTTCGCACTGAGATAGGATCGATTGCATCAAGAAAATTACGAATGCCAACGAACAGCAGTACCAGTGAAGAAATAAATCATCATCAAACTGAGACATCAACGACAAATGAAAGCATACCACATAATATGAGAAATTTAGCAACTTCTTTAACGAGTTTAACACGTGAATTAACACCAACGATGTCGGAAGTTTATCATGAAAGAAATATTGGATTGGGGTTGGCGCCATCCTTATCAAAACTTCTTGAAGAAGTTGGTAATGTTACGGAAAGTGAACAGCGTCAACTATCAAGATCTGAACAAAGTCAAACACAAAATTGGTTGCAAAATGAACCAGAACTTTGTCGTAGAGATGAAGCTGACGGAAGGTCTATAGCTGAATCCCAATGCTCAGCGACTAGTTTTAATAAAATACACAGGAAAGCACCACCTCCTCCTGTATAATTTAAATTATTTTTATTATCCTTTACTTTATTTTTTTTTTTATATAAAAAAAAATTAATTTTGTTGATTACTATTTATGTAATTATTGTGGAAATACTTTACCCGTTATGACAATTTAAGTAATAATTCATTAATTATTATTTTTATTTCAATTATTATTAACTAAATTTAGTTTAAATTATGGATTAATAACTGCATTTTAATAAAAAGTGTATATTATTATTATTATTATTATTATTATTATTATTATTATTATATATTAACAACAATAAGTTTTATAGGATGAATTTTAATTTTTATAATAATGATAAATTAAAAAGAAAATTTATTTTAATTTTCAATTCGTATTTTAATACACAGAAAAAAAAATATTTTTTGGCGCGAAAATTTTTTACGCGTCCCAAGAAATTTTTTGCATTATAAATTGAAAATAAAAATTTTTATTAGATAAAAAAAAATTTTTTTTCTTCAATTTATGATGCAAAATATTACGTGCGCCAACAAATACTTTTTTTATGTGTACATATATATTTAAAAAAAAAATAAGTTGTTGCATTGAGACTGAAATACGCGTCAATTTCTTGCCTTGAAAAAAATTTAATTGCGAATTAATATGTTTGTTTTTTTTTTCTTTTTCACTAACAATTAATTTTTAAAATTCGTTTTTAGACCTCCATCGCATAGACTTCAATTGATTACCATTTATTTGAATACTTTGTTCATTTATTTATTTTATTATTCGTTTATCGAGATTTTCTTTATTATCACAAAATTTTATATAATTTAAATTTTGAATTAATTATGAAAATTGTCAATTAAATACAAAAAAAATGAAATGAATGAAGACTCTGATAAATGAAATAACAAAAATTATTTAAACAAGTGTTAAATTAACTATAATCTCTTTGAAGTCTCACAATAAAATTGTATAGGTTTAAATATTTATGTAGCGAAGCAACATTCCAAACAATAATAATTTAATAATATATTTATAAACATTTGCTGCAATTGCAGTGTTAATTAATAAATGAATATCTTTTTAAAATGACAAGGGCTTTATTATTTTAATGAAAATTTATTTATTTTAAAATATTTATACTGATACAGTTTTAAAATAATTTCAAATGACCCGTTACTTTATCAATTAAATTAGCAGGTCCAGGACCAACACCGCAAACTGTTTTGGAACCAGGTTCAACTTGTGTGTGACCAGCATCTTGGATAATTCTAGCTATCAGCCCTGCAGCTCTAGCATTCTTAGCGATTTGTTCTAATTGTTCAACATTGTCAACCTATAAATTATTTATTTATTTATTTATTTAAGGCCATGACCAGACAATTCTCCTACTTTTTAAAAATTTTTAATGACTCAGGGTTTTAATCTTTTAAAATTAATCACTTAAATTTTAATACAGTTATGACAGTTGAAAGTTATTGCATATTTTCAAGAAGTGGGGAGGGGGGAAACAGTGTCTGAGAATGCTCTTGATAGAGATAGAAAATAAAATTTGAAATTAATCATTCCCAAATAGTTAAATATTAAATTAAACTTGACAAGTTCTTGGACTTGAAGACAACGAAAAAATTATTGTTGATATAAAACGTATCATATCTTATTTATTTAAGATTTTATCAAGCAGTTAACCAAAATAAAAATTCTGACAGTCAGAATGTGAAGTAGATTTTTTAAAAAAATTATTCATCAGCTATAATTAACTTTCTACGGATTTAAGTTGAATCCTTTCATTGATAAATTACAGAAAAAAAAATGATAAAGTTCAATTTTAACCCAAGTAACACTCTTACCTTTGTGATATCTATAAGATATTAGTTTTTAAGCTGCTTTTTGACTTATCGATAAAGCACCAACATGTTGACAAAATGATCAGAAATTTATATCACCGAAAAAATATCTACTTAAAACACTTTTGACATAAGTGATGATAAAAAGTAAATTAATAATAGTGGTAAAATAAGTTTTCTAAGCAATTTTTTAATTGAAATTACTTTTTTGAGACAGGAAAAACAACACAAATTTTTTATTACTCCTAGAACCAACATCCGCATGTCTTATTTATATAAAAAAGGCGACTTTGAGACAAAAAAAAATTTGTCTTATCTTTTTCAAAAGCATCTTTAAGACATCTTAAAGTTGTCTGTGTGTTACTTGGGTAACTATTTAGAAAATTTTGAATACGTATTATTTCTAAACTTATTTCAGAGTAATATATTAATAAAAATGAATAAAAAATTACTTTTAGAGCTATTTTCTTCTGGCCACAATCTTCCCATCCAGCTAAAATTTTCGGATACTTTCTAGCAGCTTTATAATTACTAACAGCAGCATGTGCACACTGAGCAGCAACTTTACCTTTACCCATTTTTAAATCATTTCTTACAACCAAAACCATTTTATAATCGCCATCACTGTTATTGAATGACTCCATAATCTATAATTAATAAAAAAAAAATAATTTATTATTATTTAATAAGTGATACTCGTTAGTGGACGTCTAATAATTTTTAGAACTTTTTCAAATCTATGAAAATGAAAAAACCAAGTATTTAAAAAAATTGCACCTGCAGTTTTTTAAATTTTCTACATGTGCATATTTATGTTTTTTTTTTTTTACTTCAAAATCATATTTAATGATGCTATAAATAGCCGACATCTGACAATTTTAGTGTCTTAATTACTGAGTTACTTTTTATTAGAAAAATATGTAAATAATAAATATCTACAAGAAAATTTTTGGAAATTCTTCACATGAATGTTTTAAAATTTTTGCCTGTCAGTATTTACTTCATTTATTAAAAATAATTAAATTTTTTCAAAGAAGACTACTTTGATCATCATTAATTATTATTTAATAATTAATTATTAATTATAATTAAATACTAACTACTTCATCAGGTTTTTCAGTTGCATCAGGAATACTTTTTTTACCAAACCGATAAAAACTGTAGCCCAAAATCATCGCCACGATGAATCCAAGCTTAACATCATTGACCGCATTTAAAAATTCATCAAACAAATTCATGTTTTAATACAGTTTTTGAATTTTAATTCAACAAAATAGTTATTAATTATTAAATATAAACAATCAGCACCCTTGTTCCTGTGCGGGATTTTAAATACCACGTGAAGCCAACAACTTGAATGAATAGAGCAACAATCGGTGCAAGTTGTTAAGTTGAACAACATAAAAAAAAAATAAATGATCCTGAAGTTAGCAGACAATTAAAACAATTAAGAACAAAAATTTGTTTAATTTTTTAAAAATAAACAATTATCGGACACATAAAAATTCATATCGAACATTGACGGACAATTGAATTGTTTAGAACAAAATTTAAAAAATTAATTTTTAAGTTCCAAGTTCAGAGAGGTTTAAAAATTAATGTTTTTTTTTTTTTTTTCAAAAATTAATTACAGAAAAAACAAAAGTAAAAATATGCATATGTAGGAAATTAAAAAAAGCTATAGGAGCAATCTTTTAAATACTTTTTTTTTTTACAATTAATCGTTTTTAAAAAAATTCAAAAATTATTAAACGTCAACTAACTTATGAATGTAAACGTAACTGACAAGTGGAAATTTAAAAACTTTTAGAATAAATAAATAAAATGTGAGTAGAAAAAAAAAATTCAAAATGCGTTTTTAGATAATCAAAAAATCAGTGCGCGCATTTTTTCAAACTTCATTATTGAAATTAATTAGTTTATTAATTTAAAATTTATAAATTGTCTCATATCTGATGAGTGTGAATGTAGCAGACATTAAATAAATTTAAAATTACTAATAAACAGACGAAATAATTAATAAAATAAAACTTTAAAAAAATGCGCATTCAAAAAACTTAAAAATTGATAAGTGCATTTTTTATAAATATTATTTTTCAAATTATTTACTTTATTTATTTATATTTTTAAACTTGTCTGTCTGCTACATTCACACTCATGGCTAACTTCAGTATCTAAAAAATAAAAAAATTTCACTGCAATCATGTTGGTAACAATGAAAATTAATACGTCTCCATATTCTTACTTCAATTAAATACCAGGTGGGGCGTATTGCCGTAGTGGTTCCTGTCGCTGTCAAGTAAATCATCATTTTTTAATATTTGACAGTTAATTATTATTAGTTTAGGTAAATAATTCAATTGTTTTCAATTATTCTACCAATAATACTAATTTTAAAAAATATTCACAATAATATCACTACAGTTCTATAGTTTTTTTTTATATATTTAAAATTTACTCCATTCGGTGTACTGTAGAAATCATTGATTGCTGATGAAAAAAATAAATCTTATTAATTTTTTTTTTATTTTATAATTTATATTTTATATATAAAGTGATTATGAGATAAAACAATTATGATAATTATTTTATATTTAATTATTGTGAAATAAGTACCGAGTATATAGATTTTGAGAGTTATTATTATGAGTACGTAGTGGAGACATTGATCCATTTCAAGCTCACAATATAGCTAACATTCAATCTTATTTTATTTTATTTTTTAAATTTTTATAAATCATATAATTAAATAGTGTTTTATATTTTTTTTGTTTTTGATTATTAAAGGCAAAATGTCGGACTCGAAGTATTTTACGACGACCAAGAAGGGAGAAATTTTTGAATTAAAATCAGAATTAAATAATGATAAGAAAGAAAAGAAAAAGGAAGCTGTGAAAAAGGTAACTTATGATAAATATTTTAATAATTAATGCAATGGGTATCCATCATTTTTTTTTCATTTTCACGCAATAATTTTATGAATTCCCATATATTTAAATTTCGGAAGTGTAATTTATTTAAAATTAACGATAAAAATATTTTCATCAACATTTACATATCAATCTTATCATTCGAGTTGTTTTGACAGAGTTATTAAAGACGAGTTATTTATGCCGGGTTCCATTAAATTTAAGGAGGACCGCTAGTGTGACCGCCTGAAAAAAAGATGATTTTAGGGAATTTAAAAAAAAAAACTACTGCATAGAATGTTTTAATGTTTTAAGGACATATTTGTGGATATATAATGAATACAAGATTAAATTTTTGGACCAAAAAATTTAAAATTCAGTGAGTTATTTACAATCTCCCAAGGCTCCAAAAAAAAAGTCCCCCTGCTACAGTGATAGCGACCTTCGCAGTACCGGAAATTAAAAAAACCAAAAAGTTTTTTAAATTAGAAGGTTTGCTGTACTATAACCCTCGGGCTAAGAACAAAATTTAAGTTTAACAAAGTGGCGGAGTTTTTAAAAAAAAATTCAAATTTTGCGCGAAAATTTGATGATTTTTGGCCTGGCAAAATTACATTTTTAATTCGATCGAAAAACTGGAGGTTCGTGGTACGTAGAAACATAAAAAAAGCTGCGATTCGAATCAAATCGATCGGATGATTTGTCTTCGAGTTATAACTGCAGCAATTTTGAAAAATGTATTTTCGAGAACCGATAAGCTGTTCTTCAGATGGCCGTAACTCAAAAAAACTATTCGAGAAATGCAATTTAAATTTTACTATGTTATTTTTGAAGCTACAGGCTATCAAAATATACAAAAAAAAAATTTATTATTTTCAAAATTTCATATTAGTGGTACCCCTTAATATTATAAAAAAAAATAATTACTTATTTTTGAATTTATTCGTTAATTTAATAGGTGATAGCATCGATGACTGTGGGTAAAGATGTATCAGCATTATTTCCCGACGTCGTTAATTGCATGCAAACGGACAATTTGGAGTTAAAGAAACTTGTGTATCTTTATCTTATGAATTATGCTAAAAGCCAACCAGATATGGCTATCATGGCAGTCAACACATTTGTAAAGGTAATGTAGTTGATAAATATTATTTTTATAAGTGATAACTTCATTATTAATATAATCATTTATTTTTAATGCACCTTTGCTATCTTATTGTATCCATACTAACACTATTTAAATTATTTTACCAGAGACAAATTGTCAGTCGCAATTTTTTAAATTAAAAAAAAATTAATATCGCTAAAAATTAGTTTATTAATGTAAATTTAAATCAAAAATATATTTGGTAACGATTATTGATGAATAAATAACAATAATAAATAAACTTATCAATTTGTCTCATATTAAATTTAAACAGACCGCGCTTTGCAAATAAAATAAATTTGTACAGGGCTGTCTATTAAAAAATATAATGGAATGGATTTTTTTTTAAACCGACAAATGAATCGCTTATGTTTCAAAGAGCACGAGACTGGAATTTGGTATCGGCATAAAATACATGCATATATATATAGATTTATATATATTATAAAAAATTAACACAGCAATGAGCACTGATGAAAAAAATTTTAAATTCGTTAATCCAAATTCCAGCAAAAATAAATTCAAATCGTGGTAAGAAATAAAATAATTAAAATTAAAATTAAAATGTTACTCATACGCATTTATATATGTTACAAATATAAATATATGTTTATGCACAAATGTATATACATTAATAATATAAATTTAGCATGAATTCATATTGAAATAAATTCAAATAATTATTTTTAATTAAAACAGAAATAGCATGCGGATATTTTACATTTTCATAAATAAATTAAAGTAAATAATAAAATTTATATGTTTATTTATATTATATATGTCTATTGCATTCAAAATGCCTGTTACTTACGCATTGCTAATGCTAATTGCACGTATATATATTTTTAATATTAAAAAAAAAAAAATTATAATATAACAAGTTTTTATCTTTTAACATATATATTTGTTTTATAATAATATATCTATTATATTGCATTAAAGGCATTCTCAGAAAGTGCCTCCAACTTTTTGAAAATATTCTGTGACTTTCAATTGTCAGGATTGTATTCAAATTTTAATAATTAATCAAAAAACAATTAAAGCATTCACTCAAAAATGGGCAATTTCGCTGAGATATAAATTCTAAAAAATTACTTATAGTTGTTATCAGTTGGGAGTTAAGCAAAATTTGGAAAATGAATTTTAGCCTACCAAATTTGAAAATTCTAATTGTAAAATTTATATCATAATTTTACTAAAATTTATTTTTCAAATTTCGTTTAGATCCAAATTGATATCAACTATAAGTAATTTTTTCTTTTAATCTATACCTCAGCGAAATTATAAGTATGTTGTCCTTTTTTCAATTAAGGCCATTCTCAGTCAGTATCCCCCACTTTTTAAAAATTTTCAATAACTTTAAATTGTCATAAGCGTATCAAAATTTTATCAATTGATTAAAAAAAAAATTAAAACCTTAATTGAAAAAAAGACAGCACAGTAGTAATTTCGCTGAGGTATAGATTTGAAAAAAAAAATACTTACGATTGATATGAATGAGAGTTAAACGAAATTTGGAAAATAAATTTCAGTAAAATCTTCGAATTTTTTAATTTTGTAGGCTAAAATTTATTAAACAAATTTCGTGTCTCCTAATTGATAAAAACTTTAAGTAATTTTTTTTTAAATCTATATCTTGGCGATATTACGACTACTTTGTCCTTTTTTCAAATAATGTTTCAATTTTTTATTTTAATGAATTGATAAGATTTTGATGCACTTATGACAGTCATTAAAAATTTTTAAAAAGTGTGTGGGGGGGGTGTTACTGCTGAGAATGTTTTTAATTATTTAAACTAATTTATGTTGTTAAATTAATATTATTAAATGTGTATTTGTGTATAATATTTTTAAAATTAATTCTATTGCAAGGTGACAATGTCTTTCTATTTATTAATTTAAAATTAATAACAAAATCAAAACAATATTTCATAACAAACATTTACAATAAAAAAATATGTATATATATTTATATATACTATAGATATTTTAAATTTAACAGAACGAAAGATCGTTTGATAATAATTATTTAAAAAAATAAATAAATAAAAAAAAAACTCGTGCTCTTTGAAAAATGACCGATTCGTGTCGTGTTAATAATTAATTATACTATAATTAATATATTAAAAATGGTGACGGTGACCAATTTGACCTTTTTCGTTCTGACACGCTAAAAGGAGCTAGCAACATCTCCGATGACAAAGGTACCATACCAAACTTTATATCTCGTTAAAAAAAAAAAAGTATTAAATAAAAAATCATACTAATAGAAAAAAAAAAGTAAAAATAGAAGACAAATAAAAAATATTTTTGTTAGGTCATTTTTAGTTCATATAAAATATGTAGTTAGTTTTTTTTTTATTATGACTGGACTTGAATCCCTGGCTTGCCCGATTTTTTGCGCAGGACTGTGAGGATCCAAATCCACTGATTCGTGCCTTGGCTGTACGAACAATGGGATGTATTCGTGTTGACAAAATAACAGAATATCTTTGTGAGCCGTTGAGAAAGTGTCTGAGGGATGAGGATCCGTATGTAAGAAAAACAGCAGCTGTTTGTGTTGCTAAATTGTACGATATTAATGCTGGATTAGTTGAAGACCAAGGATTTTTGGATCAGTTGAAAGATCTTTTATCAGATAGTAATCCAATGGTATTATTTTATTTCTTTTTTTAGTAAATTTATTTTACTAATGCAAATTAGTTTTAGTTTTACTTTCTTGTTCGTTGATTAAAGGAGAAAAGGGTCTAAGTTACAAAAAAAAAGAGGATATTTTTGTGATTTTTTTTTCAGAGTACCTTCTTCATTAAAATTTTTAAAATTTGTGAAATTATTAAGCATTATTTCAAGAATATTCTGCTAAACTTTCATTAAAAAATATTGAAAAATAAGCCAGTGGTAGTGGGGAGAGACGAGTCACTTTAAAAAAAAAATCTCCATGTCGTAGGCAAGATAACTCATGACTGCTTTATCTGAAATCAAAAAATCAAAAAGATTTTTTTAGTACATAAGTTTATCTAAAATTTGAAGAAAGGATTTTTTTTTTCAACAACTACTTATTCTTAAATTGAACAGAAGGAGAAATTTTCGGCAAAAGTTAGAGTTTTTTGATTGCACTTTTACTAAAAATTCAAAAATGAATATTTTGTTTTTTCCTTCTTTCAAATCCAAGATAAACTTATGTACTAAAGAAATCTTTTTGGTTTTTTGATTTCAAATGAAGCAGTAATGAGCTATTCTGCCTACGGCACGAAACTTTTTTTTTGAGACGACTCGTCTCTCCCCACTACCACTGGCTTATTTCTCAATATTTTTTTATAAAAATTTAGCAGAATATTCTTGAAATGTTGCTTAATAATTTCACAAATTTTAAGAATTTTAATAAAGAAGTTACTCTGAAAAAAAAATTACAAAAATATCCTCTTTTTTTTTGTATCTCAGACCCCTTCTCC
This sequence comes from Microplitis demolitor, assembly GCF_026212275.2. Classification (NCBI taxonomy): domain Eukaryota; kingdom Metazoa; phylum Arthropoda; class Insecta; order Hymenoptera; family Braconidae; genus Microplitis; species Microplitis demolitor. The sequence continues at coordinate 4,785,137 of NC_068549.1, read as the reverse complement.
CTTAAATGTAATTTTATTTGTTTTTTCATTTTTTTTTTTACATTTTTTACATAAAAAGGTCGTAGCAAATGCTGTCGCTGCATTGTCAGAGATAAATGAATCAAGTCCCAGTGGACCACTCGTTGAAATGAACGCACAGACAATAAACAAATTACTGACTGCTCTTAATGAATGTACTGAGTGGGGACAAGTTTTTATTTTAGATTCTCTAGCTAATTATTCACCTAAAGATGATCGGGAAGCTCAAAGTATTTGTGAAAGAATTACTCCACGTTTAGCTCACGCTAATGCTGCAGTTGTCTTATCAGCGGTCAAGGTTTCACATATTTATATTTTTTTCAATATTATAATTACTATTGGATTATTATAATTTAAAAAAAAAAATGATTTTTTAGGTTCTGATGAAGCTCATGGAAATGTTACAATCAGAATCAGATTTCGTTGGCACTCTGACTAAAAAATTAGCACCTCCACTAGTAACTCTCCTTAGTTCTGAGCCGGAAGTTCAGTACGTGGCTTTGAGAAATATTAATTTGATTGTACAGAAGCGGCCAGATATTTTGAAACATGAGATGAAAGTATTTTTTGTTAAATACAACGATCCAATTTATGTTAAATTAGAAAAATTAGATATTATGATTAGATTAGCGTCTCAAGCTAATATTGCACAAGTTTTATCCGAATTGAAAGAGTACGCTACTGAAGTTGATGTTGACTTTGTGAGAAAAGCTGTCAGAGCTATCGGAAGATGTGCTATTAAAGTTGAACCATCTGCTGAAAGATGCGTGTCTACACTTTTAGATTTAATTCAAACTAAAGTAATTTTTATTTTACTTAATAGTATTATGGGTTTATTCCTGTGCGCACGTTTGAAAAACGAGAATTTTGGAAAAAAAGTTAATAAAAAAAAAATAATACTGAAATTAGCTGACGCGATAACTTTTGAATTTTTTTAAAAACGATAAATTACAAGAAAAAATTTTTTTAAAAAATTGCACCTACAGTTTTTTTAATTTTAATAAAAAAATTCGAACGTTTTTAATTGTCTGCTAATTTCAAGATCATAAAAAAAAACTACTGGATTCTTAGAAATTTTTTTCTTTCATTTAATTGGGAGCTTTAAAAATTTTTTGGTGACAAAAATTTATTTTTTTTTTAAGAAACTCCAGTTTTGAAAAAAATTATAACAGAATATTATTAAACTATTTTTTTTAATTAATAGAAATTTAAAAAATGATTCAAGTCGTAGTTTTATTATTATTTACTTTTTTTACAAAATTCTAATTTCTGGAGCGCGCAGTGGGTTGACTTCTTACCTGAGTTCTAAACTAAAATTCATATTTTAGGTAAATTATGTCGTTCAAGAAGCTATTGTCGTTATAAAAGATATTTTCCGTAAATATCCAAACAAATATGAGAGTATAATTTCAACTCTCTGTGAAAATCTTGATACTCTAGATGAACCAGAAGCACGTGCATCAATGATCTGGATTATTGGAGAGTATGCTGAGCGTATTGACAACGCCGACGAATTGTTAGAAAGTTTCTTAGAAGGTTTTCATGATGAAAATACTCAAGTACAGCTGCAACTTCTTACTGCTATTGTAAAACTTTTCTTAAAACGTCCAACTGATACACAAGAATTAGTACAGCAAGTTCTGAGTCTTGCGACACAAGACTCCGATAATCCAGATCTTCGTGATCGTGGATTTATTTACTGGCGATTATTGAGCACAGATCCAGCAGCTGCTAAAGAAGTTGTCTTGGCAGAGAAACCGTTGATTTCTGAAGAAACAGATTTATTAGAACCGACTTTACTTGATGAACTTATCTGTCATATTTCAAGTCTTGCATCAGTTTATCACAAGCCACCTAGTGCTTTCGTTGAGGGAAGATCAGCTGGTGCTAGAAAATCATTGCCAGCTAGAAATAATTCAAATGATGAAGCTGCCAGAAGTCAACCAGCAGCTCAAGTTATTCCAGCTCAAGATTCTCTGATTGGAGATCTTCTCAGTATGGATATTGGTTTGTATTTTTTATTTTCAAATAATTATTCAAAATTTGTAACTGACCAATTGCTTTTTAAAATGTTTTTAGGCGGACCACCAGTTGTTCCACCGGCACCAGCAGCGTCCACAGGTTTAGATCTTTTGGGAGATGGTTTAGATGGAATACTCAGTGGAACAGATACTTCAGCACCAATTGTTTCTCAAACAACGACAGGTCTTCTTGGTGACATATTTGGATTTAATCAAGCACCCACTTCCTATGTACCTCCAAAAGTTAACTGGCTTCCAGCTGAAAAAGGAAAAGGTTTTGATATTTGGGGTACTTTTTCAAGGAAGTAAGTTTTATTATATTCTACACACCTCAAGTGCGAAAACACTTTTTTCTGACTATTTTACTCACGCAAAAATATTTCTACACTCTTTTAATTACACCAAACTATTTTATCTATATAAAATTGTATACTAGCATATAGAGAATTTATTAAGGAACAATTTGAACCCAACATTAAGTCGATTCGTTATTTTATTAGTTTAGCCTGCAATCACTACGTGACTGCCCAAATATCACTACTGATTTTATAAAATACTCAGAAGAAAACGATTTCTTGTCTCAAAAAATTTTATTTTCACCAAGAAATTTTATGCATCATAAATTCAATACAAAAATTTTCTTGAGGCGAGAAAAGATTATTTTGGTCAAGAAATGATTCCTTGCACCAAATAATTTTTTCTAGTTCTAAATAACTTTTTGGTTTTAATTCACAATGTGAAAAATTTTTTGGAGTAAGTAAAAATTTTCTTTAGGCGAGTAAAGATTTTTTGTGTCAATGAATCCTTTTTTTTTCTATGCACATTTTTTTGGCTTTGAGAAGCTTCCTAAAACCAAATGGAAATATAAAACTTTGTTATTTTGGAATAAGTAACGCGATATAAATAATATAGTATATATTCAGTGACATTCAGTCATATTTAGTGACAGAATAATTAAAGATTAATTTATTTAAAGAAAATAATTACGATCGTATTTTTTCTCGCGTAATTTAAATGTAATTCGAATGATACAGATAAATCGATTTATCTCAATGATTGATAATAAAAAAGTGTTGAAACTATGAAAAGGCACAAATTCAAGTCAAAACCTTTCTAACGGTACCATTTTTAATAACATTAACCAATTCTATCATACAGATATACCGGGAACAAAATTTTCCTGATTCTCGTGATAATATAGATTATTTAAACTCGAGAAACCAGTGCTGTCAATCGTTATGTATGAAACTTCGCAGACACGATAACTCTCGATAGAAAAAATTAATCGGCCAAATTTTTTTTAGTATCTTTGTATTTTTTATCACAAGAACCCTATGAAAAATCACTATCTAAATTCTTTTAATTTAATTGTAATTAATTAAAAACGTAAAACTGATTATTCACGAAAAATTTAGCCGCCATTTTTATTTTTATTGTTATTATTTTTTTCATTTTTTCTCTCCATCAACTACTAGCAGCAGCACTAGCGTAACATTATAGGTTTGAAATTTGAAAAAAAGAGCGACTTCTAAGACAAAAAGGCGGGATATTTAAAAAAAATGTTAATAAAAAAATATTAAACTTAAAAGAATAAATAAAAAAATGAAATTGATAATTTATAAATTGAATAAAAATTTATAGTAAAAAAAAAAAATTAAATTAATATCATAAAATAAAAGTAATAAAATATTTTTATATTTAACAGAAATGGACAAATTAGTATGGACATGACATTCACGAATAAAGCTATGCAAGCGATGGGTGGTTTTGCTATTCAATTGAACAAAAATAGTTTCGGATTAACTTTATCTGCACCTCTACAAGTACCGGCTCCTTTAGGACCTGGTTCAAGTGTTGAAGTAAACGTAATACTCACAACAACTGGTGCAGTTCAGCGTATGGATCCATTGAACAATCTTCAAGTTGCTATTAAAAATAATATCGATGTATTTTATTTCGCTTGTCTCGTTCCAATGCACGTTTACTTCACCGAGGACGGGCAATTGGACAAACGAGTATTCTTATCTACGTGGAAAGACATTCCAGCTCAAAATGAGGTTCATTTTTTATTTTATTTTTAAGTGACCTAGTAATTTACCGTGACCCGGAAGTTGATTTGTTTTTTATTATGATTGATTGAATAAATAAAAATAAATATTTTTATAGGTTCAGTATACTCTTAACGGAGTTTTGCTAACAGCGGATCAAGTTGTACAAAAAATGCAGCAAAGTAATGTATTTACGATTGCTAAAAGAAACGTTGAAGGACAAGATATGCTTTATCAATCTCTTAAATTAACGAATAACGTTTGGGTGCTAATTGAATTAAAAATTCAGCCTGGAAATCCTGATGTCACTGTAAGATATTTTAATTTTTTAAAAATTTTTTAAGGGCATTCTCAGACAGTGCTCCTCATTTTTTAAAAATATGAATCGGAGTGACTGCGGATTTAAATGAAATCCAGATCACTTCGCTGAAAAAACAAACTCCCTATTTAGTCTATATGCGGAGTGATTTTTTTTTAAACTCACTCGAGGGCACTGTCTGAAAATGAGCATAATTAAAATATCATATTATAAAACAAAAATATATATTTTTTATATATTATTTTTTCAGCTATCATTAAAATCACGTTCCGTAGAAGTAGCAGGAGGAGTTTTCCAATCATACAATGCTATTTTACATTCATAAGCAGTAGGAATATATATATAATTATCATTCAATTGTATCAAAAATTTTTTATTTAAAAACACATTGCAATTATGTGTTTTCTTATTTTTTTTTTTTTAAGAATTATTATTACAAGAAAGTAAAATAAATATCTTTGTAGAAAATAAGAGGTGAAAATAAACAAAAAAATGTATTAAATTCGAATTAAATGTTATAAAAAATAAATTAATTGATTCATAAATGTTTATAAGTATAATATACATAAGATATCTCATTATTAAAAATCATGGAAATAATCAACAGCGTTTAAATAAATATATGTACCATATAAACTTATTAATTATTGAATATTAATATTAATAAAGTACTAAAACCAATATAATTAATTTTCAGTTTCATTTTAATTATATTTTTAATACTTCTTCTATATAAAAATATATATTCTAATTAATTAATCAAGATATTGAGTTAAATTTAAATTTTAAAAATACAATACTAACTTTTTTTTTAAAACTTTCAAGTTTCCTTCTTTTTTTTTAACTTTTTTGAATTTCTTCCGTGAAAATACATCATAGCTGACAGTAAATGTTTATATTATTGACAGTTATTTCTAAAACAAACATAGATATGGGATACAATCGATGACAATGATCACACAGTGTCCGTGGCCCGAAACGGTCCATATCTTCGAGACAGAAGGTCGACTCAACTTTTTTTCCAGGGATCGATTGGCCATGTAGAATATTAAAAAAGCTACAGGTGCAATTTTTTAAATAGTTTTTATTTATAATTTATCGTTTCTAAAAGATCTCAAAAACTATTAGACGTCATCTAACTTCAGTATTATAAATTTTCTATGACTCCTAGGACCAGCATCTGCACGTCTTATTTATTTAAGAAAACTTGGCTCTGAGACAAAATAAAATTTATCTTGTCCTTTTAAAAGACATCTATGACATGTTAAAGTTGTTCTGTGTTACTTGGGTACTAAATAAATATTTTACCGCCAATGAATTTAAAATAAGTTATCAGAATTTATACTGTACATAAATTTGTATCATGTGACCATCCACCAGAAAAAATTTAACCAATGCAATTTCATACACATATATATTTTTTAGTAGTATAGTAAGTTTGTACTGTACCGTACACTCCGAAAAAAATTATTAGAGCTATTAAAAAATAGATAAATAAATATAAATTGTTTATAAATAATAACAATAATGGCGGCTTCAAGAGATTTAAATATTGCTAGAAAAAATCTTACAAATTCTCTGGGTGACAATGCCAAAGTGTAAGTATTAATTGTTAATAAGGTTATCTATAATTTGAATATAAAAATTTGATAAATAAAATTTATTTATTACAGATATTTTGAAAAAATGAAATTATGGTTTCAAATGAAGGTAAAGTTATTGTTTTAAGGAATTAATAAAATAAAAATGATACTCAAAATCGCAGACATTTAAAAAATTTTATTTTATTGACAAGTAACTTGTTTATAATTTTATAAAATCGTCTGACGTCTGCTGCTTTCAGTATCATAAATAAATGAATTCAGTAATTTTAAATGTTATAAATATTCCACAATTTTTAAATAATCTAAAAATTCACGAATTTCCCAAGTAGTACACAGACAATTTCAAGATGTCATAAAGATGTCTTTTGAAAAGATAAAATAAATTTTTTTTTGTCGCAAAGTCGAGTTTTTTTTAAATAAATAAGACGTAAGATGTTGGTCCAAGTGGTCATAGCAAATTTGTATTCTTTTTCCCGTACTAAAAAAATTATTTAAATTTTAAAATCATTTAGATGATAACTTATTCGACAATCATTTGTAATTTACTTTTTGCCGTCACTTGTGTCAAGTCTTTCAAGTAGATATTTTTTTGGCGACATAAATTTTTGATGGTTTTTGTCAACATTTTGGTTCCTTATATATGTCAAAAAACTGATATCTTATAGATGTCAAAGTTAAGCGTACTAATTGGGATAAAATTTATTTTAAAACTGTATATACCCAGATAGCACACTTGCCTTTGTGACATCTATAAAATATCAGTTTTTAGGCTACTTTTTGACTTGTCGATAAGGCATTAATATGTTGACAAAACGATCAGAAATTTATGTCACCGAAAAATTACCTACTTAAAAGACTTAACACAAGTGACGACAAAATGTAAATTACAAATAGTGGCAAAATAAGTCATCTAAATGACTTTTTGATTGAAATAAGACAGAAAAAACAAAACAACTCGGCTCTGTCTCTGGAACCAACATTTCCATGTCGTATTTATATCAAAAAAGATGACTTTGAGACAAAAAAAAATTAGTCTTATCCTTTTAAAAGACATCTTAAAGTTGACTCTGTGCTTCTTGGGATTCTAAAATTTAAAAAATTGTCAATTGTTATCTACATTCACTCACATAAATAAACATAATAATATAAAATATTTATTTTCTTCTATAATAAAAATTATAAATTTAATTATTACAGAGTTCCAAAGAAGAATTTGATTGTGAAGCCAGAAATATTATGACAGATGAACAGATTCATTTACACAATGAATTTCTTTTGTGTTTATTTAATAAAGTCCGAGGACTTGCTTCTGCAACACCTCTAAGGCCGATGAAAGCTAATAATACCCATGTTCACACAGACAAAGATAAAATATTAAAAGAAAAACGATTGAAATTAAAGAGAAAATATAAAACTGATAGATCTAATTTTGAAGTCAGTATTAATTCATTAATTACTCATACTTATTTAATGACATTGCATTAGGATGTCAGTAAAAAAATAAAATTCTAATACATTTATATTTTTAGCCTGCAGATATGTACGTTGATGTGTTGAGTCAAATGTCATCTCCAGTAGGCGATGAACCTATCGGTGCTAACAGATCTAGCGCCCAAGAATTATTGTTACCTGATAGAACATTTGTATTAGCAAGACTAATGTTAGCTGCTTGGGAAAACAATATGGACAGTGCTGATGAAAATACCGCTCATATAATAATCGCTGCGACACAAATATTTCTTAAAAATATTATTACAGCTGTACTTACAAAAAGAAAAGGATTTGCTGTTCATCAGAAAAGTTTTATTTATAATATAGGAGAACCAGTACCGAGTTCATGGAAAAGAAACACAATGTTTATACCTCGTGGTATTCATTTTAGGTACATAAAAAAATATTTTTAAAGCCGGTGGCCCAGTCTTAGAACTTCTGCTTCTGAAAAAACCCAAAAACATTGAAAGTGTTTTTGAATTTCTTGAAAGTACTCTTAAGTAAATCCGTCTAATTCAAAAATATTTTAAACTTCCCGCGATAAAAATTTAAAATTTAAAAAAAAAATGAAAGTTATTGGTTTCGGTCCAATTTTTGAAAATCAAGTTTTCATCAGATGTCGACGCGCGCGCGTGTGTTTAGACTAATTTTTGTTGGACGATTAAATTGAGTAGGTTTTGAAATCTATCGGCCGAGCAGTTTTTAAGTTTTTTCAAAAATAAAAATAAAATTTTTTTTTTTAGTTTGTTGCATAACTCGTAAATCGCACGACCAATTGGTGTTAAAATTAAATCAAAGCTAAATCTCAAAACTTTTTTTTAAACTCGAAGAACTCAATTTTCAGATTTTTTTTCCGTAATTTAATTATAAAATACAAAAATTAAGGGCTAAGTAAAAATAATTTTTCAAAACTTTTTGTACATGAATTTCTTTCAACAACTTAAGAAAAATTCGATACTATAAAACAAAATTGTTTTTGTATTTACGTACATACAAACAAGAGTATGATCTTAATAATATAATTATTTATTTAAATATAATATTAATATCGTCTGATTAATTTTTATTTTACAGTAAGACAACAGACATAATTGATCCTGATGGACAAGTACCAGCAGTGAAACAGACAGTTGACGAAATGGAACAAGCAACCGCTTTTGCTATGGCTTGTTCAACACCAGTATTATCACCAGCTTTACCTCCCGTCAGTGTTAACGATTTATTGCAAACATTAAAGGTTTAGTATACATTTTTTCAATCTCTTCTTGATGATCGTTTTAAAAACTCTAATAATCAAATTATTCTTTCAGATCTATAAAAATTTGGTTAATAATCATACAGTATATGCTACTAATATGGAACGATTATTTACGTATCCTACACATCCAACTTGGGAAGATTTAGAGATGAAAAAGTTTATGTGTTGAAGTAAATTTTTGATTACATATTATTTTGAATTAAATGTATCAATTGCTGTATATACTTATCATGATACACGAAATTATTTAAAATTAATTTTAGACAATTCGTTATTGCATTTAATTGTTCTTTAATGTTCAGGAATAATACGAGAAAAAACAAGTATAGTGTGTGACAAGGGATGAAACAAAACGATTTCAGACCAGAGTGAAGTTGACTGCCCATTTTTTAGGCGAAATTAACCCGCGCTGTGAGTGCAGCGCCGCAATTTTTATTTTAAAAGATTATTTAAAAAGAAAATAAATTTCTTAGTCTTTTGAAATTTTATGAATTCTTCTACTATTCAACATCAAATTAAATTATGACTAAGGTAAAAGCCCCTATACCCGCTCAGTATCATTAATCTCTCACTTTAACTGTTCAAGGCGTTTTTTTATAATTTTTATGAAAAAAAATTACAACTAAAAATATTATTGATAAATAATTATTTTCGAATCTAAATATATTAAAATATCATGTATCAAATTATTTTATAATAGATTATAAATTTAAATTGAATGACTGTTTTCAACATCGCGCTCAGCCGGACATTTTTAACTTTAACGTTCATTCGTTAAATTAAATTTAAGTTACGTCAAATTTTAAAAAAATTTTTATAATTATATCTTATTAAATACATTTTCAAAATTCATGAAATTTTATATTATGCAAGAATAAAGTAGTATAATTTATAAATTATTTTTCAAATTAATAAACTTATCATAGTTTAATTGATATTGTCTTTGAGCGACTAAAGGGCCATGTGTTGATCGAGTAATGGTACATCGCAACTTTTATTGAGCGACTATGGGTACACTCAAGGAGCTTATTTAAAAAATTGATAATAATTAATTATCAACATTATTCTTCAAACTTAAATTTTATTCTAATACTTACTATAAAAAATAACTATGAAAAAGAATATGGTTTTGCATTTTATTTATTAATTTATATTGAGTGATTTAATCTCACTCCAATGAAAAAAGGGCGGGTATAGGGATTTTTACCTTACAGTAATAAAAATTAGCAAGACTGAAAAATTAAGTTATATAAATTGTACAAAGTAAAATCTCTTTATTTGTACAATTACATTCGAATCTGGAATTTCCCAGCTTTAGTAATATACTTAACGCCTTTAAATGGTTTATATTTTTCACCATACATGTCCAAACCGCTTACTTTCAAACCAGAAACGGCTAATTGATTTATTGTGAAATGAACCTGGAAATGTTTATTTTTAATTTATTAAATACTTATTTTGACTGACAGTTTTAAATAAAAAAAAAAAGTTTATACTTGAAAACTTACATTAATCGCAGGATTTGATTCAGAAAACGATGCTCCATTTTGTATGGTAATTGATCCACGTAAATTTGGTAATTTTGAAACATCTATGCGTCCAATATCCCAAAATAATACTTTGCTAACAGGATCAAATGAATACTTACCTTGATTTGGTACTAAAGTACAATTCAAAACAATTTTCGGCATCGGTATTTCGAGTGTTACATTTTCGACCTAAATAAAAAATAAAGAAAAAATTAATGTTGAAATTAAGAACAAAATTTTTTAATTTGACACTCACTGTTCGGCCAACAGTTTGTTTAGGTCCAACTGTTATATCTAATCTACCACCGCCTGGTTCTTTTAAGCTTATATTATGTCTTACGTAAATTGGAATTGCTACAATACTTTGTGATCCAATGTGGTATGAAAGTAATCGGAAATTACCGTCAGGCGGAATGAATGAGAGTATACGCTCTGACTATAAATTATTTTACAATTAATTATATTAAATATATACATATATTTTTTATTATAAATAAATTAATTACCTCCCAACGTTTAAATCTAACACACGGATGAAAACTGACATCATCAAATAATCGTGGATTCATAAAAGACAACGTAAGATCTGGCATTCCACTTAATTTAATACAGCAGTCAACCTAAAATAATAAATTATTTATTTAAATATTATAATTATTAATGATCCTGCCTTTTAAGACAATTAGCAATTTTCGGATTTTGTTTTTTCAACAAATCAATTACAAAAAAAAATTAACTATAAATATGCACATGTAGGAAATTAAAAAACCTACAGGTGCAATTTTTTAAATATGTTTTCTTTTATAATTTATCATTTTTAAAAAGATTCAAAAATTATTAGACGTCGGCTAACTTCAGTATCATTAATTATTGATAGCATACATATCCTTGAATTTCAGCAAAAACTGTAGCACCAGTTCGATCAATTATTGCATCAACTTCTTCTACAACATCGAAGTAAGCTTCATTATTAGTATACTTAACGCCTGTTCTTCTCCAAGGAATATTAGATAATTGACCACTAGGTAAAACTGCACTCACACTAAAATTTAATATATATTTAAATTAAAAATAACTAGAAAAAGATATGAGTGAGTTTTTAATTGATACAATAAGGAAAGATGTCTGATGGGTAATTCGTTAAAAGTTGATTTTTATTTCATTTTATATGAATTCAAACCACAGATATTTGATGTACCTGAAGATCGAAACGTTTTTTGTGAAACAAAAATAAAAAAAAAAAAACAAAATGAAAAGTAAAAAATCTACTGGATCTAGATTTCTGAAATGTTTCGCTCGTCAGCCGAATGTGCCAAAGATTAATTAAATAAATAACACAGTAAAACAAGACATATAGAGATTGGAAATATCTGATGAATATGCAGTGAGATAAATTATATTATATTTAAATAATTAAATTACTTACTTGGATTTTCCCGTAACTGTATTAGCAATCGTTCTTAAAATATTTGGTGGTTTTATTAGCTCTTTCAAAATATTTGATTCAGTAGCCAAAGGAAACCCGTTATCTAACATTTCATCTAATAACTCATAGACAACAACATAATTTTCTTTAATAATAGTCTCAGTGCATTCATTGAAATAATCTTCGAACGTGTCCACAACTCTGTGTAAAAATTCAATAACAAATAACGGCGGAACTGTAAAAATTTGAATAAATGAACCCTTGTTATAATTTAAAATTATAATAGTAACAATAATAATAATAATAATATATTACCTTCTGTCGTACATACAGCAACGAAAAACATATGACACCGATAAATACTAATTAAATAATGATGGGGTGTAGCAATAACTGGTGGAGTATTTTCAGGAGATAAAACTCTTCTTTGTTGATCGAAAAAGTAATCACATAAAGATCGAGCAACTGCGCTCTTCCAATGCTTCTCCATAAATACATCTCTAAAAAAATTTATTTTATTGTACAATTATACATTTGATTTATTGATACCTTTACATAATTTAGATAATCTATGTACCTGAAGATTCGAACGTTTCTGGCGCATTGAAAATTTTAAAAATTTATGTAATTGGATGTTTAAAGGGTAGTTCTGGAGACTGGGGGTGTCTCAAAATTTTCTGCTGACATACCAGCATTCATATGGGAAACATTTAAGAAATTTAATCATCCACATGGAAAAAACAATATAGTGACAACTCTCTGGGATAGTACTCAGAACTCAGAGAGTGGATACAGTCTAAATAGGATACAGTACTGTCTGAAATTTTTTTTTTACCGAAAGTACTCAATGCTATCCTAGAGAGTTGCCATTACTATATTGTTTTTTCCTTGTAGTAGATTTTTTACTTTCCAATTATTTAAATTTTCGTTGCGTGAAAAACGTTCCGATCTTTAGGTACATAAAAAATGAGCTGTCTTAAGGACAGAGCAGGCACACAAAATAGATTTCTTCTTCTAATAACATTGAGAAAAAAAAAAAATAATTACTTTTAGTTGTCTAACTCTATTAATATACTAATCTAAAAATTTAAGAGAACAGAAAAATTTTATAAATTTTTAAGCTGTTTTTGAAAGGCTGTCTGTAAAAAATAGCTGTCAAAATAAAGAAAAAAAAAACATTTTAAGCTTGAAATCTCTAGTTTGGAAATCTTTTAACATTAGTCGCCTTCAGTAAATATTTCGTAGACTTTCATTCCCTGAAAAACCAGATAGCCAATTAGCGGTAATTAAATTTTTTTTCAGTGTTATTAGCATGAGCAATCTAATTTTCATGAATGCTTGTCCCGTAATTGAGTTGGAAATTGCATTTTTAGAGAAATTTTTTTTTTTATGTTACAGTTAATGTATTTTCCATATGGAAACGAAGAAAACAAATGGACCGCAAAGGGTGACATATTTTTTTTTTTAGATATAAGAAATTTACGATAGATGTTGAAAATCTGTCAAACTTATTATAATAATAATTATGACTTACCCGGAAGAATTTATAATGAAAAGGCTGTTAATCATTTTTACAAACACAAATAAACTATAAAACTTAAGATTTCTATTTTAATAAATTGTACTAAACAATAAACTATGGAATAAGTTTAAGTTGACATAGTAAAAAAAAACTGGATAATCTTATTTTATGTATGTTTTTATTATTATTATTTATTATTATTATTATTATTATTATTATTATTATTATTATTATTATTATTATTATTATTATATTTTGGGTATGATCTCTGGTAGTATAAAATGGAATTACATAAAAAATCTGATCACAATTACCAACAGAATTCACTTTTGATGTCGGTAAGTAAGAACTACTTGAAAATATATTTTTTCTCTGTTTAAAAAACAGCGGGAAATTTAAATTCGTATTCAGAAATTTGAGATAACTAGTTACAGTAAAAATTATCTGAATTTAAGTTTATTAATTAAAAATAAACTAGTAAAAGTAAAAAAGTTGTAAAAATTAAAAAAAGCTGCAGCGGGAAATTTAAATTTGAACAATTTTTTTTTAATAGTTTAATGTAAATTGAATTTGATTTATATTAAAAAATCATTATAAGTCTTAGAGAAATAATTACAATAGATTTTTTTAATTTCCGACATTTAATGTCCCTGAATACATTGTTTAATGACTTTTTTAAATCACAATAATAAATCCTAAAGATTTTTATGGCAATGAGTACTTATGTAATTAAAAATTTTCATTTTTAGAACTTTCTAATGTACAATCCTTCATCGTGAATGATTTAGTAATTATTATGTATTTAGAATTTCATGGGCGTCACTAATTACTATTTTTTCTGTGTAAAAATCATGATGTCATCGACGAGCAGTACTAGGGTATACCAACTGTCAAAAAATGAGTGTAAATAATTTTCCTGCTCGTTTTATTTACTAAAAACAATTTTTTTTTAATTTATAACTTTATCGCCTAAAGTGTAATTTTTTGAATTATAAAAAAGATTGAAATTTCTTCATTATTTTAAATTAAATGATTCTAAAGTTAGCAGATAATTAAAAATGTTTAGATTTTTTTTTTCAAAAAATCAATGGCAGAAAAAAAAAACAAAAAAATGCATATGAAGAAAATAAAAAAATCTAAAGGTGCAATTTTTTTTTTATAAATGATAATTATTAAAAAAATCAAAAAAATATTAGACGTCAGCTAACTTCAGGATCATTAATTTAAAATAATGAAAGAACTTTAATCTCTTTTATATACAAAAAAATTACACTTAAGGCAGTTTTTTAAATTTTCTGCATGTGCATATTTTTTTTTTTTTTTTTTTTTGTAATTGATTTGTTTGAAAAAAAAAAAATTACAAAATTACAAAATGTCTGCAAACTTCATGTGAATGTAACAGACATCAGACAAAATTAAAATCATCAATAAATAAAGTAAATAGTTAATAAAATTAAATTTAAAAAAATGCGCATTTAAAATATTTTAAAATTAATAAGTGCATTTTTTAAAAATATTATTATTTGAATTATTTACTTTATTTATTTATAATTTTAAATTTGTCTACTTCTGCTACATTCACACTCGTGCCAACTTCAGTCATTAATTTACATCATTGTTATAATAAATAGTATAGTCCGACAATGCAAAGTACAAATGTGCTATAGGTATTGCGACAATACACTAGCGCCATCTTTATTTTATCTCTAAATATAAGTAAAAATTCTCAACAGAACAATTGACTTCTAATTCAGATTGAAAATTCGATCAGAATTTAAAAATTTTTTAAATTTTCAAATACATATGTAATAAAAATAACAATTAAAATCTTTAATTATAAACTATGAACATCACAATGCTAATGGCAAGTGCAGTGTCGTAATATTTATAAAATTTGTCGGTAGGTAGCACTGGAATCAGATTTAACGCCATATTTTTCTTCATTTGGGCTGGTCATCACTCAAGTAGGTATGGCTGGGTCTGGGAATCTGGCCGAGGCCGGGGTTTAGTTTTCGGTTGCTAGTCGCAGAGTTTGAGCGGTCAAGGGTAGGTGGTACCTTAGCGGGATCATCGTAACGCGTGACAGTGAATAATCAAGCACAGGTACGTGGTGGGGTGACCAAACAAAAAGAAAACTCGAAATAGACTTTGTGCGGACAAGTCAAAAAAAGTGATTCGTGTCAGCAGCAATTAAATACTCAATATAACAATTAATTTTATTGGTAAAATTTTATTTAACGTCATCATTATTAAGTTTCATTGTTAACCGTTTCAGTTTGGATCCCCCTTTCGCGCCTACTCAAGACCGCTTGATAGTGAGGACTCTGGAACGCCCTAACGAAATTTGTGAGAACAACAAGGCTTTGGTAATATATATTTTCCATCACGGCCCGACACGGGTCTTGTTGCTCGCGTCGGGTCCAAGGTACAGGTGCGAGTGCGTGCAAGGTGAGGACTCGCGATCGCTAGCGAAGTGTAACAATGGACGGCAGCTCAAAGCAGCCGTCATCAGACGTTACAGCAATGGATGGAACTGGTGGTAACAAAAGCAGCAATAGCCACAGGACAAATTCCAGCACTGGCGATACTGATTCGTCAGCTTCTTCACCAGCTCCATTAGCAGGTACTGCAGGCAGTGATCCTGAATACTGCACGTCTGGTTCAAGTACCACCATGGCTATGATGACCGCAAGTAGTGACATCAGAAGCAATAGCTTTGCTCTGCCAACCCCAATACCACCATTGTCGCCAGGGTGTGGCTGTATGGTCGTGGACCCGCCGACGAACGACCTCGACGAGATTACTATCAGCATTACACCCACCACTGGCGGTCAATTTGAACTTATTGTTGAGAGGAATGAAACCATTGAAAATCTTAAAAAAATTATATCTAAAAGGCTAAAAGTTGCTAAGGAACGCATTTGTTTACTGCATCGAGAGAGGTGAGTGAGAAAATATAAAACCAGCATGACTATATCATTAATACCCATATATATACATATACACACAACACACATGCACACAGCCATAGCTTAAAATTTTTTTCAAAATTTATTTATATATAAATATTCTTATGCGTTAGACCTCTACATTGTATATCTGTCGAAGACTACAATAAATCTTAGGTCCCTTGGTCTCGAAACGTTTTACCTATCCTCCCATCTAGATCTTTATATTCATAAAAAAAAGGAGAGTGAAAATACACTCGTGTTGTATTCTCATATATATATATATACTTTTAAAGAAGGGGAAAGATAGAAAAAGAACACTACCGGGGAATCAGCGCATCGTATCGGTGCTGCTGCACTTTTGGTCGTCGAATTCGTTGAGTGGGAGCTGTGGGCGTCGTGGGGGCTGCGGATCCTTCTCCGCCAGTCACGCGAGAATTGAGATACATGCTGGTAGTGTATATACACGGAATTCACTGAAGGTAATAGAGTATAGTAGGCAGAGGTGAGACTAGCAGAGGGACAAGAGGTCGATTCCAGTAATATATATATATATATATATATATATATATATATATATATATATATATATATATATATATATATATATATATATCTATATATACATACATGTATGTATGTATATGTATATATATAAATGCTACTTTTATTACTGGATTCAACACAACCTTTTGTACGCCAAATAAAACGATGACAACCAAGCAGTATGATACTGTAGAAGTGAAGAGTCGAAAATTCTATTCCCGGATCCAACCACAGTATTCTTTCTCTTTCCACTTTTATTCATGGCTCCAAGGCTTACTCGCTTACTGAAATTATCGAGAAGGCCTCTCTACTTCATTCGCTGCTGTGTGGTGAGTCTCGATTTCTTTGTGCTAGCCAGGAGCCATTTTCAGACTCAGGTATACACGCTTCGGTCACCCTATGACGACATTCACGCGTGTAAGCTCGATTTTATCTTGCTTCATCTCTTCTATCATATATACATATCTTGCAACTAGCTTGTATTTGTGACCGCTTGCGTTTCTCAACTTCGTTGAGCGGAAGAACAAGTGTCACTTGAGCGTGCACGGATATCTATGCCTTGCTCGCTACTTGTCTCTCTCTCTCTTTCTCTTTTTCTTTACTTTTTCTGTCTAACACCGTGGTCCTCCTGTTCTTTTCAAGATACAGGTCAGCATCTACCGCTTTTTTTCACTCATACATGTATTATGTATGATACTGGACAGTTCATATCTCTTGCACGAGCGCACTAGCGCATGCGTAATCCAACGATACACTCTAGGTAAGTTTATCGTCTTGCAACTACATGATGGATATGCACACGAAAATCGAGAAAAAAAAGCGAACGAAAACAAAGAAGTGATATTGGATAGGATATTCCATAGCATTTTGAGACAACCGATATGTAGAATTCAAATTTTTTTATAATTTCCCGCTCTGAAAATTTTAAATGCTTTTTAATAAAAAAAAATTGACTGGTGTACTCTCGATTTTAAACCTAACGGGTTTATTGAAACAGATCTTAGTTGTTTTGAATCAATCAGTTGAGTAATTCTCGAGTTATTATAAAAATAATATTTAGATATCGATTACTTTCCCAAAAGATTTACAAGAGTTTATCAAATCAAATCTAACTTCTGATAAATCCTCTGAAATACTGACAGAGCGATTTAAATCTGAGGATACGTTTAAAAAATGATCTTATAATATATATTTTTTGAATGGTAAGATCGGATTGAATCTTGAGCAATCAGAGGAAAAAAATCTCCAGTTCGAAAGTTATGGATCTAAATTGTAAGTAATTAATGAAAAAAAAAAATTAAAGTACACAATATCGATGATCACAGCTAAAAGGATCTTTTTTAGTTTAAAGGCTCATATCTTTGCGACAAATTAAAGCTGAATAAATTTGCTTACTGACCTATGCATTGATTTAGCTGAAAAATTTTCTTTTACCGTGAATCTTTTGAAAGAAGAAAAGTTTCGGAAATTTTTGTCTCGCGATATTTCTCATAATTGTGCAATAACTGTAGCTCTAACAAAATTTTGATCAAAAGATATTGAAACTAAAGTTTTCAAGCTTTAATTTTTTTTTTTTTAATCTTGATACGATTCTTTTTCACAAACTTGCAGCCTGTCAAAAAACACTAAAAAATTTCTAAAATTTTTCTGTTCCTTTAATTTTTTGCGTTGGTGTATAAAATATTTTATTTGTCATTAAGGAAAAAAAATTTTCTAGTGCGCAACAGTGAAATTTCTCATCTAGTAATAATACACTGTGTGGCAAGGGGAGAAACGACATCATTTCAGGCGAGTGAGTAATGCCTCCCACTCGTCTAAAATCGCGTTTCATCCTGAGACACATTATACTTTGCATAATTACTTGCATTAAAGCTTCGACTTCAGTGTTTGGAGGCAATCAAAATAAGACAATTTAGGATCAATTAGCGCGTGTTCAAATTCAACCGTCATCAGCTTGGTTAATTTCAATGGCAGATATTCAGAAGTTTACAATAAATAATTCGATTACGACAAGGCCATGGAGTTTGAAACTAATTTAACCATAAGAAACAGCCATTTTTATGTCTTGGTAAAAAAGAAACTTATATTTTTCAACCGACTAATTCACATCGGTCTTAAATTGGCTTACACCGCACAACTTGTCATGATTTATAATTATTTTACATATACTACTGAATAATATGAAATATTGGCACAGATCCTAATATTTTTTCGTCATTCTGCTTGAAAGATCTTAGTTTCAAACCAAAAAATGTGTGTTCTATCAAAAAAGACTCCATAGCTTTCAAACAAAGGCTGATGATGACAAAAAACAAAGAACTTTGGTTGTAATATTAATATCGCACGGCTATCAATGTTACACAATAGGATTGATGAAAAATTATAGAAGTATGAGGATGAAGTTCGAGGTCAATTATGATGGATTTCTGGTGTCAGCGAATAGTTGGTCCAGTCTCGCTACGCTGAAGATTGAAGACTGGTGTATGAAGCTGAAGATTCAGGAACAGCAGGCGACCGAGGACTGGATGCAGGTATGTCTGGCGTTGCCTCAGTTCACGACGTCAATGTAAATCAAGATATCTCATTCGAAATCTCGTCACAGTATACGTGCAGCAAGGCTGAAAATCGCGTTGTCTATCATAAAGGTTTGGAACTCGTACCGATTTCTGAGATGGGCTGATAGTAGCTCACTGTGACATCAAAAAATAAAATATTTCAGCGTCGAGATCGACCAGGAGAGCAAGGAGAGACAATACAAGTTTGGTATTCTAGTTCTCACTCAGGTGTAAGCAAGCCAAGATTGTGAAAGGTACTCAACTAATCTGAGGATTTCTAAACAGAATTTTCACTATTCTTCCAGAGAAGTATGTCACAGGGTGGCCTTCAGGTAACAGTGGACCTGAAGGAGAGACAAACTTGGCCTTGTGACCAACTCAAGGAGCTTAGAAATGAGATATCTAAACCCAGTGTTATAAAAAGTAGTATGCAAGCTCTCGTATTAATGTTCAGTGGAGAGGTTACTAATAGGGTTCATTAATAATAGGAGTTGTATGTTGATGTTTGCTCTGCACAATAGTTACCAATAGACTCGACGATTTTAGTTAAAGAAAGGTGTAATGATTGGCTAAGATCAAACTGGATCGTGATGATTATGAAGACACTAGCGAGCTGCTGCAACAGTTGGAACCAGAAGTTACTAATACGCAGCTGTTATATGATAGAGAAAAGATACAAAATGCAATTTCGTGATGTGCTTACTCGAAAAGGTCAGAGAAAACTGACGTCTTTTACCTGGACCTGGGTGATGGGAGCTGAGAAACGACTCAAAATGAATCAACCCAAACTCGACGAGAAACTTTTCAAATGATCAAAACTCTTTAGTAAAATTTTTCTTAATACTTATAGCGAAATTTTAGTAAGAACAAAAACAACTAACAGAGCAGCCTTTGAAACGCAGGGGATGTGGGCGAGAGGCCTGAGTCATATGCGATGAGGCTGAGTTTTATGACTCTAGAAGGTCGGAGGGCCATAAAAATGGATACTCGGGTTACGGAGAGAGCTATGTATTTCTTTTCTATCGCTGAGAATAAAGCTACGAAGCTCTCGAATAAAATTATTTATTAAAAAATCAATAAATATTTAAGGACAAATAAGCTCAAGTTATTACTTTCAAACTAAAGTAGATGCATTTTTTAACAAGGACATTAATCGCAATGTCAAATTTGCTTACGCTGCTTATCATAGTTATTCAAATATACTGAGAAATTTTTTGCTAAATGTTCTCCAATTTAGAGCGATCATCTTGTTGAATATCCTAGAATCTTACAAGAACTTAGTTCTTTGTTGAAATTTCAGTCCCTCTGGGCACGAAACTTCACTACTATAGCATATAATTTATTTAATGATTTGTAAATTTCGTACACAGCTCAAAAATTTTCATAATGAGGCTATAACATTTCAAGCAACAGTAATTTTCGTCTAGAAAAAGGTAGTTGATTTAAACAAAACAAGTTGAGTGTAAGAATAAAAATTACGAAAATACATATCCATGTATAGATATTTGAGTTCTGAACATAGAATAAAAATGTTCATACCAACAGATTGCCTAAATGATGCCACGTGTTGACTGAATGAAAAATAATTAGAGCGAAAAACAAAATCCTCATTATCTTAATTTATGAATTAGGATAGATTACTTTAACTATGACAGTAGCTAAAGTTGTACACCGAGTTAAATTTTGAAAAATTATCAAGTGTTCTGACAGTGTAATTGCCATGTAAATATTTTGGTATAATTTTATGGAATTAACGTATTTTAGTAGTATAGTTATGCGAATAGTTAAAAGTGTCTTTAATAAAGTGATCGTTGATGCGATTGTATTAACGGTTATTTGACCGTTACAACTTACAAACATAACGTTATGTATGTACAGCTGTTTCAAGGGACTATTAAGGTTTTCTTTAAGGAGGGTCTATAGTACTTTTTGTCTAAGCTTTGCTCTTGAATAAA
Source organism: Microplitis demolitor (assembly GCF_026212275.2). Classification (NCBI taxonomy): domain Eukaryota; kingdom Metazoa; phylum Arthropoda; class Insecta; order Hymenoptera; family Braconidae; genus Microplitis; species Microplitis demolitor. The sequence continues at coordinate 4,763,897 of NC_068549.1, read as the reverse complement.
ACCTCTAAACGCAAAATTGAGAACGAAACTTGATGCATTACTCTATAATTTAGCAATATATGGGTTCACTTTTCAAAAATTTTCATTTGATTAAGAGAAAAACATAGACAAAGATTCCATTTACTGCGCAAGTGCAACAAGGATAGTACCGTTCGTCGACTTGAGTGTGATAGAGAAAAAAGTTCAGACCCCTCTTAATACAAATTTTACTAGCACGTGAAAGTTATTTCAAAAAGGTATTATTAGTATATATATTTATAGTTTCAATTAACGTTGTAGCTAAAGAATTAAATTAAATTACGACTACTTAATGCGATAATAAAGTACTTTACTCAACTATTGTTATTACTGATACATACACGTAGAAATTATTCTTGTTTGAAATGATATAGTGTCATAGTAAAGCTGGGCTATGTTCGTCATCTGACGGGTCCTTGAATTCGAAAACAGCAGAAAGTTTTGGGGCTGGTCCGCAGGGTCAACCGTTGCCCAGATTTTTTTATATTGTATCTTATAGTATTAATTTTTATTGAAAGATATTTTCATTTTGTTCTTTTCTTTGTTTTGTTTTATTCACTGACAACAAAAAGATCGTTTTAAAAATTCAAAGCAGTAGATTTTTGAAAAACGTTTTTTAACACAGAGAACAAACTGTGTATCAACTAATTCTAACCAAAGAATTGTGGGTTTGTACACTGAAAGAAAATTCTAGCAAAATTTACGATGTTAATATCGTAATCGTGGACTAGACGTTTATTAGTGTCAATTTTAAAATTTCTTATTTCAAAATTTACTATGTGGATTATATTTTTGACTATTTAACATCGTAATTTTAACAAAGACTTTTAGAATTAAAAATTACTTGAAAAATTACAATTTAACATCGTAAAAAAAAAGAAATAAAAATTACAATTCAAAAACTATATTTATCTTTCTATGTACTTTTGAATAAAATAAATATTACAGTGCTGCCTCGGCTATAATACGATGTAAGCTATAAAAATTACGATGTTGTATCGTAATTTTTAAATATTAACTGTATCCTCCGCAAGGGGCGCTCTCATGACTTATTAATGTTTATTCAAATCGTTTATATGGACCTTAAAAACTGTCTAAAGTGTAGGGTTTTTGGTGGCCGAGAGGTCCAAGATGTCGGACGAATCGCACTCCAAAGGATTTGGGTTCGAATCCAACGTCCGAACGATGATTATTTTATTCTTTTATTTTAAATTTCTCTTCGAATTTTACGATATTCACATCGTAATTTATATTAAAGAGCTTAAGACTTGGTATTATTTGTCTGAAGTATTATTTCATAAATGAAATTTCCAACGCTACATCGTAAAAATTATGATTTTGAAAGTCTAGTCCACCACTACAATAATCAATAGGACAAATTACGATATTATTATCGTAAATTTAATTAGAATTTTTTTTCCGTGTAGATTTTGAATGCCTGTTTCGCTTTGGTTGAGTAAAACGAGTGCTTTTGCCTGAATATATTCTTTCGAAATTTTAGTCTTTCTTAGTTACATTTGAAGATTGACATAAATAAAATGTTGACAAAAGTTTTAAAAATCCAAACGTGCTCACCACAAAGGAGTTTTGCATACGGAAAAAATTAACAGAAATTGATCCATTATCAACGTGAAGATTCTCATTTATAATTTGTATAATCTTGCATTCAATTAACACGCCACAGCTCTCAGACAACCTGTTGAGAGAAATTTTCTTATTTTATCAACAGAAATCATTGTTTTAAAATGATATTATAAAGTTGTGTTCCTCGATAAGAACGTAAATTAAATTACATAAATCAAAAAAATTATTTTACTGTAAGTATTTTGATGATTATTCTGAAAAAGTAACATATTGCAGCTCGAAAAGCTGGACATAATAAAATTAAAGTAACGTCCGCGTGACTGTTGTTTTTTCACCGGTAATTTAAAATATAGGATCGATTTATTGATAGTTAATTTAGAGACTGTTTTTACCAATAATTTGTTTATTTAATTCACACAAATGACTCTTGTTATTCTGTCCACTTATGTTTTTTTATTATTTGTACAAACAGTAAACCATGAATAAAATAAAAATAACTTTTTAATTTTTTTTAGGCAGCTACGTGATGGTACACTAAAGGAAAATTGTCTTCAAGATGGCAGTCGACTTACTCTCCTTCCTAGTGTAGAAACTGGTCTTATGGTAAGTCATAAATTTCAATATTATTCAGAATACTTCATACAAAACGATAAACATTTACAATTAAGTTCTCTATAAAATAATGCATTCGACTTATTGTTTTAACATTCGGAAAAATTTCCGTCCTTATCAAATAATAACAGAAAAAAAATTTTTAAAGAAAGTAGAAGTTTTCAGAAAATTTATAAAAAGTTATATCACATTGATGTTGAATACGATAATTAAAAGATATATAATTATAATTCCATACTTTATTGAACATACACACTAAAAAATATTGTGTTAAAATCACCGCAATCTGTGTATTAGAAACGGTCCACACAATATTTGTGGTATTTTTGAACACAGACTATTTGTGTTGAAATTTTATCACAAAATTTAAGTTATACAAGAAGTGAATTCAACATTTTTTAAATGTCAATGACGACACGAAAAAAATGTTAACTTTTATAGTCGTCCCAACCAAAAAGTCGTCGTCTCACTTCCGTTACTTAGCACGTATTTCTTATACCCCCACTATCCATTTTAGGATGACTTTCGTTGAGACTACTATACATTTTATTTTTTTACCATAAGTTATTGAAAAAGAAAGATTTCGTTTCCAATTCGAAAAATTTGAACATGAGTGCTAGCAAAAGTTTTTCTCTAAAATAATCTTCTAAAAGATTAATATTATAAGCTGCATCACATAAAATCTCAAATTTTGTCCTACAAAAATTGTTACACACCCATACATTTTTTATTCGTGATTGTATTCTCTACAGTCGACTACCCGTCATAAGCCCAGTCTAGGGGTCGTAGGGGAAATGTTTCTTGAAGTTACAGCCTCCCCACTACTGTACGTTTACTTTTGTTCTCGACTACCCGTTACAAACCTGTTTTATTTTATATGATTTTTCACGTTATATCTACGTTTTGTTACATACGCTTGGAAAAGGTTTTTTCGTATCTACAAGATAAGATAACTTATGGTAACAAATTTCTATCTTAATATATGGATAACGAAACATTTGTCGTGATTACAGTGTTTTTGTAATGATAGCAAATTGTTTGTCGGACTTTGAAATGGTTTATAACTGTAACAAAACTGTTGTATTACAATAAACAAAAATTGATTTGTTAAAATAACAAAAGGAGTTTCTAACAATTAAAAAAAATTTTTATATAAGCTAAGACTACTCATGGTAACAAATGCCGAATTTGAAATGTGGCAACTTTTTTATAATTTATATCATGTATAACTATAACATAACAAATTGTGGCATGGCCCAACAAAGACGATAGTCAAGAAGGGGAAAAAAACTTTAGCAAATTGATTTGTTACCGTAAGCTAATCACGTTTGTCACTGTAACAAAATCTTTCGTTATCTCATTTTTTGATGTATCCTAAGACCGGAATATTTTTTGCGCAATGAAAAAATAGAAGTTGGAAAGAAAAAAATCTACTGGATGACTAGATTTTTGAAATGTTTCGCTAGATCCTATGAATAGATGCTGTTATGTCGGCTGAAAACCTCAGGCCATCATAAATATCCAGAACTACCCCTCGAGTAGTCAAATTACATGAATTTTTTTTCAATTTCGTTGCGCGAAAAATGTTCCGATCTTCAGGTCCGTCTTTTGTTATCACGACGAAACTCTTCTTTTTCGTGTTCTTCTAGTACTTATAGTGCTACAGTTACAATGATTTTCAGCGTATGGAACTAGCTTTATTATTCAAACAAATCAATTCTTTAACTCTTATGTAAAACAATTTTATTAGGGTTATCAACCATTAATTAGTTAAACAAACGTTTTGCTGTCAGTAAAAAGATTTTGAAAGTAAAACGAATACTTCATTAACCATATCTTCAATACAGAAATTTGCTACCACAAGTAATTTTATGCACTGATTGGGTAAACGTTTTGTTGGTGGAAAATTTCCAATTTACGTGTGGATATATTTTAAGTTTCAAACATATTCTACAACTAGCAAATTTTCGTTCATAAAATTTGGGCTGGTTCAAAATTGAATCTTGTAGTTATTAAACTATTCATGTGCATGTAATATTTATGTATTCATGTATTCAAACTGTGTAATAGATGTAATTCTAATACAATCGTTATATGAGAAACCTCATGTACATACTGAGAGAACTGTGTTGTAAGGAAGTTGAGAGTAACTCGTGAAAGAGGGTGAGTTATAAAATAAAATAAAAAATCAACGGAGAAAGACGATTGGGCTGAAAGCTATGGCAACGTCGCGAGGTCTTTATCGTCATCATCGTCTCCCTTGTGACTTTCGTTCTTTAGGTTTATTGGCTGTCAAGGAAGGGGATGCCAGCTTCGTTCCAACTGTTATGCGTTCTATTCTCTTACTCCTACTCGTGGTCATTTTTTAAGAGCCACATTTATTATAGAAAGTTTGTCAAACAATTGATGATCAATCTTTCTATAAGTCCGTCAGCTTTAACTTATCATGATACAGTACAGCAACTAAAAATATCTTTTTTGTTGAAAATAATTTGTGCTTTTAGAGAAAGACATTCTAGTAATTAATTTACAAATATTCGATCTGAAATCTGTAAAAAGTTATAAAATTTTAATAATGAAAGAATTCAATATGACACTAAACCTGTTGGCAACGCTGTAAACATTAATGCAGATAATGGTGAAGCGTTGGACTATTAGTGATGCTGCTTTGCATATATTTGTGAGTTTATAGCTGATAAAATGGTCTTCATTGTTTTTACATTCAAATATCCCACTTTGTTGTTTGCCTGCCATATTGCAAAGCTGCCGTCGATTTCAATTAAAACGTAACAAAAAATACTAAAGTTGAATTAAATTTAACGACAACATATATTTTAACTGTTACTATCTATTCTGTAAAAATGGTAGTATACATTTTCATTATTCATGTCAAGGTTCTGTACCCCCTCAAAACATCTTGCGAGCAGTGCACCTGGTTCTCTTGCATCGTTTCACTTTGATTCTCTATTATATTACTAAAAACTACTCGTAGGTGGTATTTTCACAGACCAGGACAAAGAAGGATACGTCTTTTAAAGAAACTCAAGTGAAAGAATCTATTTACAGATCGAATCGTAGAACGTGAGAAATTTTACTAGATGCAACCCAATTTAAAAAAAAAGGAAAACCTATTAATTTTATTTCAAGTACATAAAAGCTTTATATGCCATAGTTATTCCTTTACATTTTCTAAAATTTGAATAAATTGAAAGCATGTGTGACCGACTAACAGGCTTAGAAATGGATAATATTTCAAAAGTATATTTATAATATTTTTTATAAAAAGTTTTGGTATAAAATCCCATTAATTATTAAAGTCTAATTTGAATAACATTTGTCGAAAATTTTTCCAAAGCTTATAAAATTTCATTCTTCGTACTTTCATTGATGGGTTGAATTAATAACATGGTGGCCACATTTCTGGAAAACTTGGAAAATCTGGAAATGTCAGAGAATTATAAATATACTTGAAAAATCAGGGAAAAGTCAGGGAATTTCGTCACAAAGCTGGAAAAATTTTTACTTTCTTCTGATAATTATTTTTCTGTCAAAACTGTTCAAAAAGTGGCGCAGCGAATGCGATTGTAAAATTATTAGTTAGAAAAAAAAAGTCTTAATAGAAACCGCTCGTCAGGATCTTGAAGCTATTAACATTCATATTGATAAGTTAAAAAACCAAAAACATTAAAAGTATACATAAGTATTGAACTAATAAGTTCCACTATATTTATCATTCGCGTACTTGATTAATATTTTATTAATATTCTATAAAACGTTCTTATTTATGAAATTTATTCTAGGGTAAATGGTAAATTTATTTATATTTTATTATAGAGTAAGTTATATAAAATCATAAATTTAAAATAAAAAGTAAAAAATTATTCATTTGATAAATAAAAAAAAACGTATGAACATTGACAAATAATAAAATAAAGTTTCATTTAACGACAATGATTGATTATTTATTGAACTGACTTATGCCATTTTATTTTGAATTAAATAAATATTTCCAATGATTTAATATAACTACATATGGTCAGGGAATTTTTTGAATTATTTGACTAAAGTACCTGGAAAAGTCAGGAAATTTAAGTTTCAAAAATCTGTGGTCACTATGAATAAAAAGAAAATTAATTACTGATTTAAAATTGAAATCAAAACGCATTTGGTCAAATTTTTTATTGACGGCTATTTTTCCATAATATTCAATATCAGCTTATCTTAACTTTTTTTTGCTACTAAGATAAAAGCCCCTATATCCGCTCAGTACCATTAGTCGCTCACTTTGACTGTCAAGGCTTTTTTTTTATAACTTCTATAAAAAAAAATACAACTAAAAATATTATTATTGATAAATAATTATTTGTGAATCTAAATATATTAAAATATGATGCATCAAATTGTTTTATAATAGATTATAAATTTTAATTAAATGACTGTTTTCAAAATCGCGCTCAGTCGGGCATTTTTAACTTTAACGTTCATTCGTTAAATTAATTTTAAGTTACGTCAAATTTTTAAAAAATTTTTATAACTATATCTTATTAAATGCATTTTCAAAATTCATGAAATTTTATATTATGCAAGAATAAAGTAGTATAATTTATAAATTATTTTTCAAATCAATAAACTTATGATAGTTTAATTGATATTGTCTTTAAGCGACTAAAGGGCCATGTGTCGATCGAGTAATGGTACATCGCAACTTTTAGTGAGCGACTATGGGTACACTCAAGGAGCTTATTTAAAAAATTAATAATAATTAATTATCAACATTATTCTTCAAACTTAAATTTTATTCTAATACTCGAAACTTCAAAAAATAACTATGAAAAAGAATATGGTTTTGCATTTTATTTATTAATTTATATTGAGTGATTTAATCTCACACCAACGAAAAGTGAGCGGGTATAGGGGCTTTACCTTATTGTTACTAGTATTCGATAGAGAAAATATAAATTGAAGAGAACCAAATATTATTTAATATTCATAGCAGTTGAATGAGAAAAGATTTCAATAGTGATTTTCAACAAGGTTGTTATTAATCAAAATCTGAAACGAATGAAAAATGGATTAGATCACTTGATTGCATTCATGAAAAGTTATCATATTTCCAAATCAACAAACTGACTTTTCCCGCTATCACGTGAAAAAAATTCAAATCCATTTTTCAACATGGATTTGTCAATAAATCAACTCGAAATTTCATCAAAATTGTTATTAAACTCTCTTTGTAAAAGTATGCTTGTGTTGAAATTTTAAATGTCTATTATATGATTTTCCGACACGATTAAACGTTAATAAATCAGCCGAAAATAATTTTATCTGAATCACTTTCATCGCTTCGCGCTTGAGGTGCGCAATACATATTGAGCCTATTCATTATTGTGATTTCCAAAAGACTTCATATCTATGCACTTACGACAGAGTAACTCAATAGAATGGAATTTGAAATTGAATTGAATTTTTAATTTATCAATATCAAAGTTAACTGACAGTATCGTCAAACTTTATCACTGATATTTTCTTCATAAAAAAATAATTGCTATACTATAATAATGTAGCAAATAAATTGTAGGTACGATTCAATATTAGTCTATCCATAAAAATAATTAGAAGCAAAAGTTAGATTACAATCAACGATTCGCGATTAAATCCATGTCGAAAAAGTTAATTTGTTTTCAGTCTTATTGATCTTTTCCGAACTTGTTAATCTATTTTAAAAACTTCTTTTAAAATTTTTTACTATTTTTGATCTGTTCTGTTAGCGATTTATTTCATAATCGAAAAACAAAACAAGACTAATTTCGGAACTTAGAAAAAAAAACTTTTGGTTCGAAAGATCAAAAAGGACAAAAATAGCCTATAACTTTTACTTGTAATATTTTTATTTATTTGATATATTCGATGTTTATATAAATGGTGATTATGATTATTTTATATGGAATAATACTGTTTTTATTCTAGAGGCGACTACCGCAATGAACATTACAAAAACAAGTCTAAACTTGTATGAAAATGGACTAATATATGGACCAGATTCAAATAAATTTTATAGGCAAGCTACAAATGAATAACAAATTTCATTTTATAAAATCAGTTTAAATTATTGAGTTAATTCCAAACAGGGAAAATTTTTCGATCCAAAATTACAATGAGAGTTTAAAATTAGTCGCGCATGAGCACTTCTTTTCAACAACACTACTCAACTTATAGAAGGTAAGGGCTGATAGCCAGACTTTCTGATCAGAAAGTTGGTGTACATTAGTTGCGACCAACTTGACGACAAGCTGTTGACAACTTTTAGATTTTGCAATTGTTGACTACAAGTTATTACCAACTTTCCCAGAAACTTGGCGATAATCTACTGCCGCAACTTGTTGCCAACTTTCTGAGAAAATTGAAGGCAACTTTCCGTCAACTTTTTCAGAAAGTTGTCCTCAACATGGTAATGGAAATGCCAATTTTTGCGGTCAACTTAAGGACAAGTTGCTACAGTAGGTTGTCGCCAGCCGGCTGCCATCTTGGTTATCAGGGTGAAATACTACAAAATACAATATCAAAATAGTTTTTAATTATATCAATAATGTGGTAATTTAATTGATCTATAATATATCGATTTGTTCGTAATTGCATATCTCAGTCGTCAAACATTGGGTGTGTTCTACATTTGCTGAGTCATTTATGAGTAATTTACTCTAACAAAAAATACACTAATATTTGGAAGATATTCTCATAAATGAATCAGCGCTTATTCTCAAGCATTTAATACAAATTATCATTAGAAAATAATTTTTCATTCATGTCCGCTTGTCTGCTCGTTCGTGAGCACAATTTTATCCGAGGAAATTAAGAAACTTACTCTATTTTCTTTTTAGTGATTCTGGAATGTTATAAAACAAAACGCCATAGAATATCGTCACTATCATTTCGATTCTTTTCGATCATTTATAATAAATATACCAACGAAAAAATTAAAATCTGCTGATTTTTTTTTTGTTTATTGTTGCATTCTACCGAGTGCTTGTAGAAAACTAGGATGCAGTAGCAGAAAAAAGTAATTGAAAAAATTTTCAATTACTGATGTCCCCATAAAAAAAATTTTTAATGAAATATACTTTAGTAAATTTTAAAAATATTTAATATATTTTCTTGAGTAATACTAAATAATTTAACATTTAAAACTTGAACTGAATAAATTTTGGTTGAATACGAAATTTCCCCGAGAACATCCCCTATATTAGTAGGGTCGGTTGATTCTCGAGAGGCGCATACTCATCCCGTATCGTGGATTTCGTTGGTAGTTGCCGACACGGCCATGGAAAGTCGATGCTCCGAGAGAGGCACATGAGCTCATACAGGGTCACTCTAAACACTAGGGGTCCAAGAGACTCAATTCAACAGCACGTATATAGTATACATAGAGTGTGAGTTCAGTCGCGAGATGAATATAAAGAAGAGGAGAATCGGCTTAGAGAATTTTCTGTGCGTGCATCGAGATAACGTGGGTGGGAGAGAAGGCGTAGGTTTATGTTTCTGTAGCTCCATTCTCTCTATGTATGCATTGCTACACTTATGTATACTTGTCTCTCTATTACATACATTAGTACATATGTACATTTGTGTTCTGTAAATATGACATCTTTACTCAACGTGGGATAGCGAGTTAAGTTTAAACTTTTGGTTGACATCGACGACGCCCTAATGGTAATTTTTTTTCGTTTTAACGTCATAAGCACACATGATATATTGTATAGTCATATCTATCTGTGATCAGAACAAATAACAGAAAGTAGATAAAATAATTAAACGATTGATTAGATGATTATTTAGAGACTTCGTGGTCAAATAATTTGTTGGTTGATTTGCGAAGAGAATATTAAAGTTGTAACAAATTAAATTACTGTACACTTTGCAGACTTTGTGCAAAAAGAAGTCTGTTATGTGTTAAAAAGTAGGCAGGGAAGTACGACGATGCCTCGGGGAGCTTCAATGCCCGCGAGGTTTCCTCTCTTTACGCAGGGTCTTCTTGGGATTCGATCTCGTATATTAGTATGGCCGCATCGATTGGTGCCATCCTCACTGTGGCTGCAATGCAAAGGGCATTGTATTTCAAGTGCGCCGTTGATATGGAATCTGTCGCTTTTTGGTTTATAGTCATTCGTATAATAATCTTTCAATTTAATTCTGAAACAAAATTATATTTTTTTTTAAAGTCATTTTCTACACGAAAAAGGATTTCTTGACTCCAAAAATTTCCACTTGTCCCTAAAAAGACTTTTTTTCTGTACACAGATCTAGCTTGCTCTTACACGTTTGAGACAAGCGGGTAATTTTTAACGAATTTGAAAATAATAACTTTAAATGCTTTTTTGAAAACGATAAAATTATATTTTTGGCATTATGATAGCATAAATAGAAAGTATAAAGAATGCCTTTTCTGATGATGTGTATAAAGTCATAAATTAATTAATTTTTGCTTATTTAATTAACACTCAAAGTTTATGGAAATCGAATTTTTTTTATTTTCAAAAATTCATAACTCAAAAACTATTAAGTTTAGTGGAATTTCATAAGAGCAACTTTCGTTTGGAAATTGTTCAAGTATCTAAAAAAAAAATAACTGATCCCCAAAAAAATATTTTTTAAACAATTGATCTCCCGGGTTTGAAAAAAAAAAAAATTGTGCGATATTCGGATTCTATGGGTCAAAATACATGAAAAAAAATGTTACTTTAGCCCAGGAGCTCAAAATATATACGGAAAGGTAATACAGCGCCTAGACTGTTAAAATCCCGTTTACTTTCAATATTTTACAATGTACAGTACAATCTGATTGCAAACAATGTTTTTATCTCACTTGTACTTACAAATAAAATTTTATGTATAGAAAATATGAAAAATAGTATATTACCTTATTATACTGTCATTGTATCGAATACAAAAAATAACGTCTTTTGTTGCCTAAAGAGGGCTCCAGAAAGTTTAATATTTATAATGCGCATGCGAACAATGCTAATAGCAATGGCGTATGTGGACATCATTACAAGGTTTTGGTCTGGTTAATATAAGATATTGTATTGAAATTTAATCCAATTCAACCGAAATAAATAAATATATACATGTAAAACCAAGGAAATTTATTTTTATAAAAAAATAAAAAAGTGCAAAATTTAAAAACTTAATTTTTCTCATCATTCAGACAATTTTTATTTTTTTGTAACGTCGATTCTTGAGAACAAAAAACCCATTAATCACTTTATTAATTAAAGCGAACTGAAAAAAATTAAATTATTTGCTTATGTATGCTACCAAATTAACTGAAAAATTTGATAAATGTTTTATTCTTAAATATACAGGCCATTTACTTCTCTGATTTGTTTATAAAGTCTGAAAGTTTGATCTAATATTCAATTCCCATGGTCACAGAATTGATCAATGCTGATAAAAAGTAAATATTATACATTTGTAAAGCTTTAAATTTATCACTATAATATTTTATTTTTATATTGCGAAAAATTTTGCTGTAAAAATGTCTCCCAGAATTTTACATGGCCATGCAGTGTAAAATAACGGTGTAAATTATCCACATGCGTAATTTTATCACTGTGTAATTTAATTTTTTTACACCATTTCATGCTAGTCCACGATAAAAACGTACTGTATAAATAGAAAAACAAAAAGTAACGTAAATATTTGTATGATAGATATTAAAATTTACTGTCTATGCAGAAAAAATTAATATTTGAATTTTAAAAATCGTAACTTTAACATTAAAATTTAATTACACGTATTGAAAAATTGATTGTTTGTAATGTAAAAATTTCCCATATTAGAATTTCGAAAAGTATCCGGGAATTTAGTAGCGACAGTTAAAAATTTTACAATTTTTCAATAATTCATTAGTGACAAAAATTGAAGGATATTTAAAAAATTTTAAATTTTTAAGTGACTTTCAACAGGTTGTAACTCGAAGGAAAACGGTCATACAACAAAAATAAAAAAGGCAAATTGTAGCTTCAAGTGTCTAGTTTTCTGAATTAGTTTTAAAATTTTTTTATTATGCACCGCCCGGAGTCCTGAGAGAGCCATTGAAAAAAGATTTTAAAAATATTCGCTCGTCTTGAAAACAGTCTACGGGCTTCAATAAACTTTTTTCCGATAACTTATGAATGATGTTTGATTACTCCAAAATAAGAATTAAAACATGCGTATTTAGATCAATAAAAAATCAGTACGCGCATTTTTTAAAATTTAAATTTTGTCTCATGTCTGCTTCATTTACACTCATCATAAATTACACATTTACCCGCTTTATGGTGTAATAATTTTTGGGTGAATTTAAAATTTTTACATCGTCAAAAAATCTTTTACAGTATATACTTATCAGTTTTTCCTAAATTATGTTTCAGGGACAACGCCCAGAACAAAGTGTAATGCAGGCACTAGAGAATTTAAATGACTCACAGGTGAATGACTTTCTGTCTGGCAAAGCACCTCTTAATCTGACGATGCGTCTGGGTGATCAGATGATGTTGATACAGCTGCAGTTGTCAACAGTAACTCCATCATCGCCTCCAGCTAGTTCAGTGGGTCCCTCTACTGGTGTTGCCATGTCAAGTAACATTGCGCCATCGCCATCATTGTTATCATCAACATCATCTTCATCATCATCATCATCATTATCATCATCAGGAGCAACATCACCTTCGTCACCATCATCATCATCGCCGTTATCACCCTCACCTTCATCTTTATCACCTTGTGAAAATATTGGATCAAATAACATCGGCAACACATCAGCAATGTCGTCAACGTCGACGTCGATGACCTCCGGCTTAGACTCACTATCAACGCCCGTACACAGGAGGTTGAGCGAGCACCTTGGCCGATCGATGCGCATCGCCAAGCAGAATGGGCACACACCCGGCGGAACTCCGTCACTGATAAGCAGCCTCGCCTCAGCGCTTCACGCCGCCAGCTGCAGCACCAGCCTCTCTACTGCCACAACTACGACAAATCCATGTGGTGGTGAACGGGACGTATCCCCATCCACCTCGTCATCCTCGTCATACTCACCGCCACTCTCGCCGTCGTCATCAAGAGTAGTCTGGCATCGCAAACAACTTTTACACTATCGTCATCCCCATTATCATCATCATTCTCATCATCATCACCACTCAAGAAAAGAACAAACGTCTTGTGAATCCGTACAAACTTCTACCTCTTCACTTACTAGCCTTACAGACCCCTCAACCTCAACTACGACAACTCAAGATTCATCATCTACAACCCACTGTACCCCGCCAAAGAAAAAATTATGTACCATGAGTCATCATCAATCACCAATAGACTCATCGAGAATTCCTGATTCAGATTCCAGTCTACAGAGCCCGAATAATTCCATTATGAGCCTTTCTACCAGCAGCAAAATTGCTGCTGCTACACTCGACACCCGAGCACTGGCTGAGGCGTCGCGTAACCTAACGCAGAAACTTAAGCAGCTTTCATCTGAGGTATATTTACTGAAGCCAGTTACCCTATGTCATTTTATTTCTTTCAATTCAAATATTTACGCTACATTTTTAAAATTTTATTTTTAATACAGGAACACGCCCGACGTAGGCAGGGTGCGATAATTGAAAGCATGCATCATCATGGGAAAGGCGTATACTCGGGTACTTTCAGTGGTACACTAAATCCTGCACTCCAGGATCGTCATGGCCGTCCAAAGCGCGACATTAGTACTATTATTCATATTCTCAATGATTTGCTGTGTGCAACTCCAGCTGCGAGTACTAGTCACTATAGACATCATCATCGGCATTCTAGTAGTCGTCAACAATCTTCACCGACATCTCCTTCAGGTTCTACGAGCACCCCGTGTGGCTTAACTTCACCTAATGGAACTTATCAAGACTCATCTCCTACGTCTGAATACTCAATAGGTATATTTCTGAACATAAATATAAATTTTATATTTAAACTTCCCGCTGAGAAAATTTAAAATTTTCAAAAGATGGCAGGTTATTGATTGTGGTCGGATTTTTGAAAACGAGTTTTTAACACATGACGTTTTGAGGTCGGAACCAAGTTATTGGTTTTTTTTCGCCTGAAATAAAAATTTTTTTTTCATTGACTATAAGAAGAAAAAATTTATATTCACTTCGGAAATTTAAATTTAGAACAAATGCAAAGATTAATTGAATTATTTTTATTGATCGATAAATTCTTGTTAAAGTTCATATTAATTGCTACAATTTTATTTTTTATTTAAAATTTTTAACTTCCCGCTAAAAAAATTGAAAATTTTCAAAAACCGAATTTTTAACAGATTTCGAAGTTTTGAGGTCCCAGGAAACTATTCTAATTTCGAGATGATGTCCTAGTGTATGTATGTGTGTATGTACGTATGTAGATATTCTATCTTTTGAACGGGTTGACTGATATAATCATTAAGGTGGCACTCGAAGCGGCTCACTAATTTCTACAATCTTTGAAAAATAAAATTTTCGAAAAAACGTTTTTTTTCAAATAACTTCTAACTTACTACATGATTCGATTCCAAAATTTATCAGGCTGTAAAGCTGTATAAGCCGCGTCGAATGCCACCTCAAATGTCAAAATTGAATCATTTGTTCAAAAAATATTGCTATCGAAAAAATTAAAAAAAAAATTTTTTTCTAATAACATCAAAAACATTAAAATAATTATTTCCAAAAAATTTCAGTAGTAGAGACTAAAAAACTGCGTCGAATTCCACCTCAAAAGTCAAAATTTTTCTATTAGTTTAAAATATACCGGCGGTGAAATTAAAAAAAAATAACAATTGTCTCATTTTTTCTGGATGCTTTATATATTAACTCGCTTATATATAAAAGTAGTAAAAAAAAAAAAATTTCTATGAATTTCTGTCCAAAAACATTTAATTTATCAAGCAGAGTCGTGAGCAAAACTTTAAAAAACGATTCTTATTAATAATTTAAAATTTTTTTAATTCCCGAAGATTAATACGAAACGTCACTTTTTTTGGTCCAACTCGATGAAAACAGCGGGAAGTTTTGGGACTGGGCAACCATTTTTTTTAAATTTATAAAATTGAATCATACAATGGTTTGTGTTTTTTTCTGATACAGAGGAATTATCGAGAGAAAATGAAGCGACGAAAGGGAAAATGCGACGTCTACGTTTGGTGATGGAACAGCGACGAGCTAAACGAAAAGCCAGACGACAAGCCCGTGCCGCGCCTTACACGACGCAATGGGCAGCTGTCACTCCAGAATCAAATCATGAGTCAACATCATCAACATCAAGTAATACATCAGGCACAAATTCAACAGAGCAACAAAACGAACCAGAGTTACAGCCATGCAGCCCAGAGCCTGTGGTCGCTTGAAATCAGTGCGTCCGCACCCAACTATCCTTAAAACAGTAATCCGATAAATGACATCGCATCGTTCGTCAAATTCGCATCATCTGCCAACTACTGGCTCTTTTAACGTCTACTTAATTTTTGTCCCGCATCCAATCCGATTAAATTGACAGACAGAGAACCGATGATGGCTGTCAGTTTACTGTGGTCACATACCAGAATTTACGTTTATATTTAAAATGATGATCAATATGGAAGATCAAATAGACAATAAACGGATTAAAAGGCTGTGGCAAATGAAGATAATAATAAACAAAAATAAAATGTGATATTATACGGGCGATGGATTAAATAAAATCGGTCACTGTTGTTAATTCAGTGCAATCATTTTTCCCGCGTCAGAACATTTATGTCCAGCAATAAATTTTTTAAAAATATTTTTAAAATTTTCTGGATCTGCTGAATGCGAGAAATATGCCGTCGAGTGATTAACAGTCACGATATTATGTAGAATAAATATCGTTACCTTTCGTAACGATATTCTACAATTGTCGTGGTCAATTGTGTGTAGTTCAATAAGTAGTACATTAAGTTATTGATTTATATTTATCACAAATTCACTCTCAATTGAGAAATGATTTTGTGATTAATTTTAAATCGCGCAGCAATAGTTTTTATGTTATTAAAAAAAAAATATAGTAATAATAATAATAATAATAAATAAATAAGTAAATGAATTTTAAACGTTGAGTAAAATTTATAATAATTAATATGGAATATTTTTTTTTTATTATTCTTGATATTGTGAAAAATATTGACGGATAAAAAAAAAATATAATTTTTTAGCCTTTAATTTTTAAAAAAATTTTTAAGCTTTACTTGCATATTTATCTTATGGAAAATTTTGCAAGGAGAATATAGTAGGGTTATTTCGGATACAAAGGAGGGATAATGAAATAAAAATAAAAAAAACGTGTGAATATGAATAATTCTTGAATTAGAATTAGAGGATTCTATTCCAGTATTGGGCTTTGGAGCGAGATTCGTTATTAGTATAAACATTGTATCAATCTATAGTATACTGCCTTAGGTTTATATAGAAAAGAATTATTACTGACATTATTATAAACTATTATTATTACAGTTTTGCAAACTGGCTCAATACTGTATATTATATACGAATACTGAAACTAAGGAGTACCAAAATAAATAAGATTGCTTGCTAAAGAAAAAAAATCTTCAAACTTTCTTTTGTACCTTAGACCTTTATTAAAATAATAATAAAAACTATTATATAAAATACAAATCGAAATTTTTTTCTCCCATTATAATACAGTAATTAAAAATTGTGACAATCAGAAGACAAAGTATTTTTATAAAAGCAAATAGTTCTTGTGTATAAATGCCAATATTAATTAAGGATCGTAGAACCATTTTCTTTTGTAAAAGTATTATTTTTTTTTTATATTAAAAAATAATTTTAAAAATACCCATGTTGGTACATTAATTTTAAAGTTAAAAAATTTTGTTTTACATAATACGTGTAAATATTAATTTAAATGCATTCATTATAATTTTAATTAATTCAAATTTATCAGATGAAAAATAATATATAAATATATACAGAAAAAAATTATTTCTTGAGGCAAAAAAAATTTTACATCAAGAAATAAAAACAAAAATTTTCTTGGGGCTAGAAAAAATTTTTTGCGTCAAGAAACATTTTTTTCTGTGTAAAGTAAGAGATTTAGTACCCGATTACTCGTGTATTTGTATATTTATTAAATATTAGGGGTGTGTGAATCAGGTTTAAATCAAATCGAATAGAATATATCTGTCTAATTCGAAAATTTATAAATTATTTGCAAGCTTGGAAATTATTCGTTTTTGAATTTTTAGTAACTTTTTAAATTACTCGAATCGAATCGAGAAAAAATGGTCAGCTTTCAAATATTCAATTTTTATTTAAGACGCGATCTCATTTGTTTCTCTATTCGCACTCAATTGGATAAACGGTACTATCTTTGTTGCATTTGTACAGTAAATGGGAACTTTGTCCAAACAAATGCAAGTTAAAAATAGTTCATAGAGTAAAGCATCGGGTCTGTGTCTTTATTTTGCGTTTAGAGTTTTTATTTCAGAGAAAAGCTTGGACAAAAATCTGAAAACAGTTCTTAATGAAGAGCTTAGTTTTTAAAGTAACCAAAAATAATTTTTCCGTAGACTCGTATCTAAGCTCTATTTAAGGTAAGAGATTCAGTACTAATTCCCTGATTAGGTACTGGGTCCCTTACCTTACCTCTGAAAAAAATTTCAATTATTTTAAAAATTATTACAATTTTAAGCCGTTCGGAAGAAAATTAAAAATAATTTTAAAATTTCGTATGATTCGATTCGATACGAATAATTCGTTAGTTAGAACTATTCGCACAATTCTACTAGATATAGATATATAAATACTTGGAGTGATCAAGTACTAGTTCCCTGATCGGATACTGGGTCTCTTACCTTATATAGAAAAGAACAATTTCTTGGTGCAAAAAAATTCTACAATATGAACAAATTCTACAATATTTTTTGCATCAAGAAATTCTTTTTTTCTGTATGAGGTAAGAGACCCAGTATTCGATCAGGGAATTAGTACTCGATCACTTATGTATTTATTTACTAAATATAGGTATACAAATAGACGGGCTGATCGAGTACTAGTTCTCTGATCATGTACTAGGTTTTTTATATATATTGAGATTGTAAAAGGTAATTAAGAGAGCATAAATTAGCCATAAAAATGGTTTCTTAGTAAATTGATAAAAAGTATTATCAATGTAGTTTAAAAATTACGTATACGAATATACAAAGTTAGATAAAAAATTGATACAAATATTAATGTGTATACAATATATATCGAAGGATAAATAAAAGGTATAGTGATTATAGTAATATAATAAATATAATAAATCACTGATACCTCAATTATGGCACATCACTGTACAGATTATAAGTATTTGAGCTACAAGCGGGTAGCGTCAAAGGCAAAAAATCACTATTGAATAATTGGGTTTGGCAGATGAATTGTTAAGTTATTAAAGTTATTTGTCTAGTAAAGATTTATTTTTTTGGTAATGGTTTTTCGACACATATGACATGTCTTAAGTGGCGCAGCGCAATTTTCACATGCACCGTGACCACAGAGAAATGCAACGTTGCGTCTACGTTCCATGCAAATACTGCACATGTTAACTTCCTCAAGATCAGCTACTCTTGTCTCGAGAAAACGCAGTCTCTCCAAGTCTTTGTCCTTTTCTCTCTCCTTTATTTCAGTTTTTTTAGGTGTTTCCTCATTCTGCAAACTGTCTTCATTTTTTACTGAGTCGTCTTTTTTATTTAAAACTCGATCTATAAAACCAATATTAAATTTTATTTTCATCGACGTCAAAATTTAAATATGTATTATATATATTAGAGTGAATCACAAAAATCGACTATTTTTTTCTCGGAACCCAATATTAAATTAATATCAATATTTAGAGGTCGCTCATCGCAATTTTCTATCTCCCATTTGAAAAATATAGGAAAAAAGAAATTTTAAACTTGGAATTTTATACCTCGACAATGGCTCATTGTACAGGTAAGCTCAGGATATAATTTCGTAGGGAATTAAACGCTTTACAAAAAAAGTCTTATCATTTTGTAATAAATTCATTTGTTCAAAAGTGATTGGAGCTGAAAGAAAAGTTTATAGTAAATTTCTAGATCTTTTTACTTTTCCGGCGAAACTATCAGACTTATTACAAAGTATTATAAGACCTTTTTTGTAGACAATTTTATTCTCTACAAATTATTTCTGATAAAATTTTTTCAAATTCCGCTTTGTTTTCTAGTTATTTTCATTTTAATGTCGAGCTTTTGAAATCAAGCAGATCATTATTTTTTTTACTTAACATTAAAATTAATATAACTATAAAACAATGCAGAATTTCAAAAAACTTTATCAGAGATAATTTGTTAAGAATAAAATTGTCTACAAAAAAGATTTTCTGACATTTTATGATAATTCTGATAGTTTTGCCGGAAAAGTAAAAAGATCTCTAACTTTACTGAAATTTGACTTCAACTCTAATAACTTTTGAACAGATGAATTTATCAAAAAATGATAAGAGACTTTTTTTTGTAGGCCGTTTGATTCCGTACGAAGTTATATCCAGAGCTTATCTGTACAATGAGCCATTGCCGACGTATAAAATTCCAAGCTTAAAATTTTTTTTTCCCATGTTATTTAAATGGGAAATAGAAAATTGCGATGAGCGGCCTCTAAACATTAATATTGAGAGCTCATCTTTCAATGAGCATCTTATGTCACCTCCCTGTAACTATTCAATAGGGGGTTTCGAAAAAAATAGTCGATTTTTTTTAATCAGTCTAATATATCCAATTACCTGTAGATACTGATGGTCCCTTTGTGCTTTCTTCACTTCTTCCTTCGGCAATAGGCGTATTGGTATAACTTGGTTGCTCAATACTCACAGACGCACTGCTATTTTTCATATTTCAATTAAAATAAAACAAAGTACAATTAATTTACCTTTCATGTTACTTAAAAAAACAGAATCATAAAATTGTAATTAAATAAAAATATAATCTTACTCAAGTTCGGGTCCATTTCTTCTACGAAAGTAAAAGTATGACCGAAGTAGATCAGTAAAATTAATGTCTGATCGTTCTAATGGCATTAAGTCAACTGGTAGTTTTCCTTTTGAATTTTTTACCTGCATTAAAAACGCGCCATGATTCTCTACACTGACAAGGAAACACGCAAGTGCTAATTCTGATGGAGCATTTGCATTTACTAAATCTTCCCAAATCTAAAAATACAAAAAAAAAAAAACATTTTTAATTAAAGGCATTCTTAGACACTCCCTCTTCTACACTTATTTAAAAATATTCAATGACTAAAAATTTTTATTAATTAATTAAATAAAAAATAAAAGAATTAATTGAAAAAAAGACAACGAAGTTTTAATTTCACCGAGATGTAGATTTTAAAAAAAATTACTTACAGTTTTTGTCAATTGAAAGCTAAATGAAATTTGGTAAATAAATTTTAGGATACGAAATTTTTAATTTTAAATTATAAAATTGACATAAAAATTTTACTGAAATTCATTTGAAAAACTTTGTTTAACTCTTAATGCCGTAAGATGGACGGCGGAGTCAAATTTGAAATTTGCGATGTGTGATTTCCGACGTCAAAAAGCGAGAAATAATCATGGAAATGGTTAGAAAATCCATGAAATTATCCTCATCCATCTACACTCATCCTCATTTATCCTCATAAATTCTCAGTAAATTTCTTATTTATTGTTTCAAAAATCAATTTTTTTAAATTGATGACAACTGTAAGTAGTTTTTTTAAAATCTATATCTCGGCGAATTTCAAATTATCTCGACATTTTTTTAATAAACACTTCAACTTTTTCTTAATTGATTAATTATTAAAATTTAAATGCCGTTGGTATCTTATAGATGTCACAGAACCAAGTGTGCTACTTGAGAACTAAGCTAATAAAATTTAAAAATATATAAATGATTTAAATTTACAGCATTAATCATTGGCGCATCACGACGACTATCTGAAGTTGGTGATGTGGTAGAATGATGACGGCTTTTCGCTATTGCTATATGAAGAACAGTATCACCGTCTTCATCAGTTGCTAATATATCAGCATTGTGCCGCAAAAGTAATTCAACCAAAGACCAGTGGCCCTGAGACACAGCTAAATGCAACGGTGTCTGCTTTCGATTATTTCTAAGGTCCACAGTTGCCCTTCCATTGGTTCCTGATAATAAAATTGCGGCGACTTCACGATGACCATTAAGTGCAGCCAAATGTAGTGCAGCAAACCCGTCATCTTTCTTAACATCAATAAGGTGTTGAATTCGACTCATTAGTTTTTTTGTCGCACTGCAATGGAAATTTAATTATAAAATGTTAATAAATTAGAGATATTAAATTTATTTTACTTACTGTGCATTGCCTTTCAATGCCGCATGATGCAGAACATTGAAACCACGTTTATTTCGTATGGTAAAATCTACTGAATCGTAATTTATTAAGGCATACATGATGTCTGTTTCTTTGCTTATAGCATCATGTAATGCAGTATCGCCATAAGAATCTTGAAGATTTACATTACAACCGTGGCGTAATAAAACTTGGACACATGCTGAATTTTCTTTGTTTACAGAGACATGAAGAGCCGTACATCCACTATTGTTTACAGCATCAATCGGCGCTCCTCTACTTAATAATAATTCCATTACACCAGGTTGATTTCTATAATTAATATAACATCATAAGATCACGCTCTCAAAACCAGACAAAAAAATATTTGAAAATTCAAAAGTGCACACCTCAATCGCTTATGATAATTATCGTTATTTTATTTTTTTTATTATTACTTTGATTACATTATTGTTTTAAATTTTTAAAAAATATCCCGCCTTTTTCTATTAGATGTCTACTTTTATTTTTTAATCCTACTACCTCAATTACCTGTTTTGTAAAAAGTCGTGATTTTCTAAAGGGTTCTTACGACAAAAGATACAGAGGTAATAAAAAAAAATTATACAGGACAATTGACAGCACTGGTTTGGATTTAAAAAATTTACTTTAAATAAATGGAATAATGAATCGACTTAATATTGATTCGAAATTATTTTTTAATAAATTATATTTGTACTAGTATACAATATAACCCGTTTTAATAAAATCAAAAAAGTGTCGAGATGATTTAAAGTGAGTGAATTAGCTAAACAAATAATTTCGATCGAGGTGTGCAATATTTATAAATAATTTAAATACAAACCCAAAAGCAGCATAATGTAATGGCGGATCACCGTCTTCATCAATAGCTTTCAATGACGCACCAGCATCAAGAAGCAGAACACATAATTCACGGTTTCCTTGATGTGCGGCAACTTGTAAAAATGTTTTTTTACCACTACAAATATCAACATTGCCGGAATATTTTTTAAGAAATTCTCTGACTGCAGTCAAGCCAGCTTCTCCTCTTGCCGCGTCTCGAAGAAGTTTTTCAACTTCTATAGTCACGTCATTAGATGCAGATTCTACAAGTTTAAATAAATCATTTATTTTATTTTTTTCTTTAATTCACACAGAAATAAAGGATTTGTTGGCACAAAAAATGTTTATTAACTCCAAGAAATATTTTCTAAAATGAATTGAAAACAAAACAAAATTAAAAAAAAACTTTTTTTACACTTACCCTGCTGTATACGATGACCATCAGGATGACCCGCTACCCCTTGGCCGCTAGCAATTTTGACTACGCTAAGAGGATTAAACGTCCAAGTATGACCCTCTAATGTAACTCGAAGATCACCGTCTGGATAAATTTTAATAACTTTTCCAAGTTTTCCTAATGCCTGTAATTATCAATAAAATTAAAAAAGTGCGACCTGTGAGAAGAGATGACACAAAACTATTTCAAACCAGGGTGAAATTTTTAATTGTCGCGATTAAATTCTCAAATACTTTTCGAAATTCCCTAACAATTTTTGATATTCCCGATTTATGGTCACCCCGTTTATTTAAAAATTATATCAATACAAAAAAAAAGTAACTTACACTCTTCATTACATCGATCCATTCACCATGACCTTGCTGATAACTTTTAATAGCCGCAGCATCATTTTTAACTCGTACAATATCACCGAGAACAAACGTATCCTGACTCGTTACTTTGGTCAAAGCGCGCGGATGAAAGGTCCACCTATTATTACATCCTTCATACTGTACACGTACATCACCTTTGTCAGTTATCCGATGGACTGTCCCAACTTTTCCAATATACTCAGCCATCCGTGGGTTCCAACCACCATGACCAGCCTGCAT
The DNA here is from genome assembly GCF_026212275.2 of Microplitis demolitor. Taxonomy (NCBI): domain Eukaryota; kingdom Metazoa; phylum Arthropoda; class Insecta; order Hymenoptera; family Braconidae; genus Microplitis; species Microplitis demolitor. The sequence continues at coordinate 4,740,396 of NC_068549.1, read as the reverse complement.
ATCTTTCAGTGTATCAACATCTCGTAATACTTTGACTTTATCACCGACATTAAACGTTAATTGACCCAAATTGTCCCCTTGGCCAGTGGCATTATTTTCCTCAGCCATTGTCATTATCGATTGACCAAGAACTGGCAAATGTTCTTTATAATAAGTCCCGCAAGTTCCATATTCAACGTAACAAAGATCAACACAACCTTTGTAACCAAGTCGATATACATTCGTGCTTCCTGATGCCCACGTCACAGTTGCTACCGAACGACTGCTCTCATTATCCCACCCACGAATGTCAATTACTCGTCCAGTTTTTCCAGGACCACCGTCTTGATTTCCCCATTCCCAGTCTGGTCCTCGTACGACTTTAGCTCCAATAAAAATACCTTTCAATGGTATTTTAGTGCAACCTGTTCTAGGAGTCAACTGGACTCTGTAAATTATATCAAATAATCATATAATTGAAGAAAAAACTTGTTATTTGTAAGCAAATGCATACCCTACTGCGTTAGCTGTCTGGAATCGCTGAAAAATATGAGTCAGATCATGCGTATCACCCATATAACATTGGGTACAAAGATCATAGTCATGACATTGCGCACACTTCCATCTGATACCAACGATTCCGTGTCTTTTGCATCCATCGCAAATTATATTATTATGCTGGACCCCAGCAGCTGCGTTATCAAATACGAGTAAATCATAGTAACCTTGATAACCGATTCTGTAGTTACTTCTAGACCCGTGGTCCCACTGGACGATTACAGTTTTGTCGGGTGTTTTGTCTGTAGGATTGGAGCTCGAAGTTGTTGCGTTTCCTGGTGGCAAAGGCGGCTTGCCTATTTCAACTATGGTACCAGCGTGACCTTCTCCATTGTCCTGATCCTTCCATTTCCAATCGTAGCCTCTGACAACCCGTAATCCCACCTCCAACATTTCAAATTATTTTAATATCCGCCGTTCACTGAAACAAAAATAACTTTTGTAAAAACAATACTTTCTTAAGTAAATCATTAAAAATTTTTACATCATTAATATCAAATCTAAGGTGAAAAATTATTTTATTGGTAGAAGGAAATTTAAATTTATTTATACTGTTAATAAAATAGATCCGACCCAAGGAGTTCAGACAACTTTAAGATATAAAGATTTATTTTAAAAGGACGACAAATTTTTTTTTGTCTGAAGTCGTTTTTTTATGCAAATAAGACAGATGTTGGTCCTAGAAGTCATAGAAAATTGATACTGAAGTTATCTGACGTCTGATAATTTTTGTATTTTTAAAAAAAAGATAAATTATAAAAAAAAAGTGGAAAATTTCACCTGTAGATTTTTTAATTTTCCACATGCGCATACTTTTAGTCTTTATTTTTTTCGAAGAAATCCGAAAATTTTTAATTGTCTGACTTCAGGCTCATGAAAATTTTACTTCTTTTTTTCTTCGTAAAAAAGTAAATTTAATTTAAAAATCGTTTAGATGATGACTGAGTAATTTACTTTTATCGTCACTTGTGTCAAGTTTTTAAGCAGATATTTTTTCGGTGACGAATTTCTGATTATTTTGTTAACATTTTGGTGCCTTATTGATATGTCAAAAGTCTCAAAACTCTTATTTTATGGATGTCATAGAGCCAAGTGCTTCTAGAGAAGCAGAATTTGGATTTCTTCGATTTAAAAAATGATTTTTAATGAAATATTTGAATTTTTACACTAAAAATACATAAGATTTAAAATTTTCAACAGCATAATTTCTAGTAAAAAGAAAATACAATATTTCTGTTATTTTTTCTCTGTGTTCTGGAACAAAATATATTATCTTTTTTTATATGATCATGAAGTTACCAGACAATAAACTTCAGAGTTTTTTTTTCAACAAATTAATGACAAAAATATTAAATATAAAAATATGGACATGTAGAAAATTAAAAAATCGGTGTCATTTTTTTTTATGGGTTTATTTTTTCATTAAAAAAAAAATTGTTTTAAAAATTAATAGTTGAATTAAATGAATTAACCATCGGTACAATATGAATTTAAATAATAGGGCTTTGAACTTCAAAGATGACTCATAAAAATGACGTATAATATTTCATTGATTTATGAATTTTTAAATATGTCTACATTAATTTATTATTTTTTATTCAAAATAACACTTGTACAATTTTTTAAAATAAAAGTATTGTGAATTTATATTTTTTTACATATAATTTATAATTTTAAATCAGCCTACAGTAAGAAATTAATTAATTAATAATTAAATTGTGATGGTATGAAGTTTAAAAAAAAAATTTCATTAAATTGCAAGTCAGGCATGAGCGCAATTGATATTTAAATTGAAAGTTTAACTGGTGAATAAAATAAGATGTCCAATATGACAAAGTAATGAAATTTGAATGTAAAAAATAAATTTTAATGATTATCATCAATTATAAAAAATAAAAACCTGGAAAACGAGCGGGCAATGCACAACTTGCTGAATGAATTTCACCTGATAATCATGATGTTTTTGTAGTAGACTTTAAATCTGTTGAAATAGTTATATTTTTAACTTTTATCACAAGTAATTATTGATGATTTAATGAAAATACAATCACTCAAATTGTTACACAAGGGATAGGAAGATATTGTGATTATTATTATTATTTCTATTCGTCAACTAGAAACTATTCTTGTACACATAAAAATAAAAAACTGACCATAAGTTTTTTGTGGAATTAATGAAAGCATTTGAGAACTATCCTACTTTGTTGATAGCAGTGAGTTCTATTTTAACTGCTGTCAAATTATGATACTGAAGTTGGCTGATGACTAATATATAGTTTTTGAATTTTTTTTTTAAAACGATAAATTATAAAAAAAAAAAAAATAATAATATTTTTAAAAGTTGCATTTATAGTTTTTTTTAACTTTCCACGTGTGCATATTTTTAGATGATAAATTTTTGTCATTAACTTGTTGAGAAAAAAACTCCAAAAATTGTTATTGTACTAGAATTAGCCGCCGTCTGATAATTTTCGGATGTTTTTTTAAACAATAAATTATAAAAAAAAACAAATATTTCAAAAAGTTGCACTTGTAGTTTTTAAAATTTTCTACATGTGCATATTTTTATTTTATTTTTTTTTAAACTGAATTGTTGGAAGAAAAATTTGAAAATTTTTAATTCCCTGCTAACTTCAGGATCATAAATTATTAACTGTCTATTAATGTCATGATCATATCAAATTTTATATGATACTGAAATTAACAGACAATAAACACACTTCGGATTCAAATTAAAAAAAAAAGAAAAGAAAAATTAAAAAATGCACATGTAGAAAATTTAAAAAACTGTAAGTGCAATTTTCTAAATTTTTTTTTTTAATTCATCGTTTTTAAAAAAATCCAAAAATTATAAAGCGTCCGCTCATTTCAGTATCATAATTATGACTCTTTTATAAAAAGACACAAATTAAAATCACGACTTCAAATGATACGAAATTTTATCAATCAAATTAGTTTTTTTTACAAAAATCTGAATAAGTGTAAGTGTAGCTGACAATTTGAATTTTTTTTCTAATATTTTGAATATTTCTATCATATTCTGCTGCTATTTTATTTTTATTCACGATTTATAATTTTTCTCCCATTTTTAATAAGTTATTTTTCGAATATTTAAATTTACCGCGTAAGTAATGAGAATAATTAATAAATTATTAATGAAAATAAAAATTTTCAAGTGTACTTTTTAGTCTAATTGATATCATTATTGACACAAATAAATTTTAATAAAATTATTAAATATAAATTTTGAAATTTCGCGCCAAGTTGGCGCTACTTCGCGTCACTGCATTCAACGTTCAAATGTTTTCTTAAGTGGGGGCAATCGAATGATTGCAGAATCGATTGTTTTGTATTAACTGGCGGTCCAATAGCGGCAGTCAGTATCATCGACAATGGCAGTAGTAGTCCAGATCCTTCTTTACGTTTAAATAGAAACACAGTATTGCAGTTAATTCGCGGAATTATCCATAAAATTTATTGCTCATAGTCATTGTTTAATTAAAATGTACAGTGTTTGTAAAATTTAAACTGTTCAAAGTGTCTGTGATGTCGTTAAGTGTTGAGTGTTCAGTGCTAGTGTAAAGTGTTGCGAATTACTGATGCTGATATCTTCCAAGTTCCTGAGCTAAATCATCTGGCATCGTCTGGTGGGAAATAGCAGTTAAGTGACGTTTTTTTAGCTGAAATACGCTTGGAGCAATTTAAATTAAATCTCCAAGTGTATTAGGATACCCTTCTGCATATTATTTCTCCACCAAGGTTTGTTCAAACACTTCTTATTTTTTTTTTTTTTTTTTTTTTTCAATATTTAAAACTTTTTTTTTATAACATATTCTGCCGCTATTTTATTTTGATGTACAATTTTTATTATTCTCCAATTTCTAATTATTAATTTTTAAAATATTTATATTTACTGCGCAAGTAATAAGAAAAATTAACAAATTATTAATGAAAAATAATAAATTTAGAGCATAGTTATTAGTCTCATTAATATAATTTTTGAGACAAAAAAATTTTAATAACATTTGACGGTCCAATAGCGATAGCCGTATCATCGATAATGGCAAAGTAATACAGATCCTTCTTTTACATTTGACTTGAAAAATATTGTGGTGTCGTGTAAAATTATGCAGTGATTGTTAAATATATCGTTTATTAATTTAAATTGCGCAATGTGTCTGTAGTGTCGTTAAGTGTTGAGTGTTCAGTGCTAGTGTAAAGTGTTGCGAATTGCTGATGCTGATAACTTCCAAGTTCCTGAGCAAAGTCATCTGGCATCGTCTAGTGGGAAATAACAGTTAAGTGACGTTTTTTAGCTGCGATACACTTGGAGCAATGTAAATTAAATCTCCTAGTGTATTAGGACATCTTTCTGCACATTATTTTCCCACCAAGGTTTGTTCAAACATTCAAGTGTTTTTTTTTTATTTTTAAAATAGTTTTAGTTTTTGTTTATTTTTCAAATATTTAAATTTACCGTGTAAGTAATAAGAATAATTAATAAGGGTGCATTCCGAAATTCGCTGCGCTACAACTGCTCGCAGCGCATTTCGGAATGCACCCTGAATGTGGTTGACAGCTGGCAATTTTTTAAATTTTAGAATAAATAAGTAAAATGTAAGTATAATAAAAATTAAAAAATGCCTATGTATATAATTTAAAAATCAGTACGCGCATTTTTTTAAATTTCATTATTTTAATTAATTAATTCTAAATTTATAAATTGTCTCATATCTACTACATTCACACTCATAAATATGACACATAAAAATGAGTGTAAATGTAGTAGACATCTGACAAATTCAAAATTATTAATAAATAAAGTAAATAATTAATAAAATAATATTAAAAAAAGTGCGCATTTAAAAAATTTTGAAATTAATAAGTGCTTTTTTTATAAATATTATTTTTAATTATTTCCTCTATATATTTATAATTTTAAATTTGTCTAATGTCTGCTACGTTCGCACTTGTCACATACAATTTTACTTATTTTTAAAATAAATTGCGAAATAAAATTTGAATATTGACAAAAAGCGCGCCTTTTGCTACTATCCAATTAAATAGATAAATTACCACACGTGGTTTGTGTGTAGTAATTTTATTGGTAAATTATCAGCCAATAAAAATATAACAAGTAAAGTAGTGTAAATAAATATCATCTCTCTCTTTCTCGCAAAATCTCCATTCTCCATGACACTGGAAATAGACACAGGCTAGAGCTACATAAATATATACATATACGTGTAGTAACCTCAATTATCGAACTATACTGTTGTTAATCTCAACAACTTGAATAGAATAAAATTATCTCAGTAGTGCTGATAAAACGATTTGTTTTCGCGCGACTTTATGTCTTTTTATAAGATGCGAAAATCATGAAGAAAAAACAAGTTAATTAATTAATTATTTAAAATGAAATTTAGGTCCGATCCATTGGAAAAGAAGTATCATATTATTGATATAAAATGTAGTAATAATAACAGTAATTATAATAATAATAGTAATTAATATAAAAAACATTTCATTAGATAAAGTCGAAGTGAAACGATTATGATGATCAAGTTGAAATCATTTACAATTTTTTTAATATTATTTGAGACAATAATTTGTATATCAGGTACAACTCACTGGGTTGTAACTGAAAATGGAAAAATTCAATCACAGGTATATTATTATTATTTTAAATAATTCAAATATAGAGAAACTTAAGTTCTAAATAATCCTGAAATTACCAGACAATTAAAAATTTTTGAATTTTTTTCCAACAAATCAATCACAAAAAATATAAACTAAAAATATGCACATGTGGAAAATTAAAAAATCTATAAGTGGTATTTTTTTAAATAAAATTTTTATTTTAAATTTATGGTTAAAAACAAGTCCAAAAATTATTAGACGTCGGCTAACTTCAGTCAGGTAGTTGGTTTCTTTAAAATTTCTGATTCATAATGATGGAGATTAAATACTAATAGATTTAAAATTTTATACGATTGAATAATAAATTTTAATCAGGAATTAAAAGTCATTTCATTCTTGATATCTGCTGTCGTTCAGATTAATTTATGATAATACTTAAGTCGTATTTGATAATGGATTTGATCAATTAGATTTAAATAATTAAATCTTGATCAAATAAAATTTAAATAATCCTGAAGTCAACAGGTTTTAAAAAAAATCAAAAAATTATTAGATGTCTACTGACTTTAGTATCATATATTTAAATACTCATGGTTTGGTCTCATTAGTGGCGCGAAAAAAATTCTGCAATATTTCATTTGAGATTAAAAAAAATTATCTGGACTAGAAAAAATTTCTTGCCCTAAAAAGTTTATTCTTAGTTCAAGAAAATTTTTCTTTGCTCAAAGAAAATCTTTGAATTGAATTTTCAGTGCCAAAAATTTCTTAGGACAAATTTTTTGTCCAATAATTTTTGGATTTTTTTAAAAACTATAAATTTAAAAAAAAAAATTTTTTTTAAATTGCATCTATATTTTTTTCAATTTTCTGTGCATATTTTCAGTTTTTTTTTTTTTTAATTAAATTGTTGAAACAAATAAAATTAAAAAATTTTTAATTGTCCGCTAACTTCAGGATCATATTTTTTTTGCGCTAAGAAATTCTTATTTTTTAATGGATGTTGATATTTAAATAATTTTACAGTTGGATTCAGCATTTCAAATGAAACGACCGTATGATCTTCCAGGATTTCTTGAACAAGAGAAACGAATGAATGTTGTCCAAGCATTACATAAAAAAATAATGGCAAGAAAAATGATTCTTGACAGTCAAATAGCTGTTCTCAATTCAATTGGTGATTTAGAATCATGGTTACAGTCATCAAACCCAGAATGTATTTCAAATCGTAAATTATTGGAAGACTTTGATTTTTACGCCAGTGTTGCTACTGATGGCAGTTACAGAAAAGGTGTAACGTAAGTTGTATTATTTTGAAATAATTATAGATAATTTTAATTTATTTTATTTTTTAGTCAAAAAGATTATTTGCTTGACGGAATACCCGACGATGGTAAGAGAACAGTACCAGACTGCAAAAAGACGTTTCCTTTAGACTTTAGCATGTATACTTTTGAGCATCTCAGTGTAAGAATTTATTAAAGCTGTTAAAAAAACAGAAAATAAAGTTTGATAATTGAATGATATTTTAATAACAGGCAATGCGGAATAGAAAAAATTTAACGCAGCATCAAGAAAAAGGTCTGATTAAATATTTACCACCAGGAACAGATTTAAATAAATTTGGTCATCAAATAGCTCATGGATTGAAGAGAAATAATACGTCATGGTTGCATTTAAATCTTGCAGCCATTTATTGGCGAGTTAAAGGTGATGCTTACAATGCATTAGAGTGTGCAAGGCGCGCTATTGTAACAGCTCCTAGGTAAGTTAAAAGAATTTTATTACTTATTCATGGTGGCCACATTTCTGGAAAACTTGGAAAATCTGGAATTGTCAGGGAATTATTAATATACTGGAAAAATCAGGGAAATGTCAGGAAATTTCGTTACAAAGCTGGAAAAATTTTTACTTTCTTTTTTTTTGACTGAAAAAATCTGATAATTTTTTTTTCTGTCAAAACTATTCAAAAAGTGGCGCGGCGAACGCGATTGTAAAACTATTTTTAAAAAAAATTAGTAGAAATTTATTCCAATAGCGAAAAAATGAAGCAGTTAGAGTTAAAAAGGCTGTTAGAAAAAAAAAGTCTTAATAGAAACCGCTCGTCAGGATCTTGAAGCTATTAACATTCATATTGATAAGTTAAAAAACCAAAAACATTAAAAGTATACATAAGTATTGAACTAATAAGTTCCACTATATTTATCATTCGCGTACTTGATTAATATTTTATTAATATTCTATAAAACGTTCTTATTTATGAAATTTATTCTAGGGTAAATGGTAAATTTATTTATATTTTATTATAGAGTAAGTTATATAAAATCATAAATTTAAAATAAAAAGTAAAAAATTATTCATTTAATAAATAAAAAAAACGTATGAACATTGACAAATAATAAAATAAAGTTTCATTTAACGACAATGATTGATTATTTATTGAACTGACTTATGCCATTTTATTTTGAATTAAATAAATATTTCCAGTGACTTAATATTACTACATATGGTCAGGGAATTTTTTTAATTATTTGACTGGAGTACCTGGAAAAGTCAGGAAATTTAAGTTTCAAAAATGTGTGGTCACTATGATTGTTAAGTATCGTAATTAAATGAACAAATCGATATTCATGTCATATTAATAAATTTTATAAAACTTCCATGACAATAATATCAATATAATGAATAAATAAATTCAAAGGGAATATCGTGACATACCGTTATTAACAACGGGTGGAATTTTACATGCTGCTAAATATTCAGCAGAAGCGGCTATTGTTCTCCATGCCGCGATAGATTATGCACCAACACAAAGTCATCAGCATCTTGCATTAGGCCACGTTTACGCGATTTTAGGTGATTATAATCGATCATTAGCGTGTTACGACAATTCTTTGAGACTTACGCCCACAATGGAACAAGCAAAGCAAGCCAAATTTGTTATATTGTGTTGTCAAAGTTTGACTGAAGCACTTACTGCTTTACACAAGTAAATATACAGTATTTGTATGTACCTGAAGATCGGAACGTTTTTCGCTTGCTTTATCACATGCTCATTCAAAAAGTGATTAATAGATCTTGCTCCTCTTTACAAAAAACAATTTTCAAAAATAATAATAATAATAATAATAATAATAATAATAATAATAATAATAATAATAATAATAATAATAATAACCCTGATAGCCAAGTTGACAGCAGGTTGGTGACAACTTTCTGCAGTTTGTTGTCAAGTTGACTGCAAAAATTGGCATTTCCATAAGTTGATGGCAAATTTTTTATGAAAATGTATCAGAATGTTCTTGAAATGGTGCTTACTAGTGTCACAAATTTTAAGAATTTTAATAAAGAAGGTACTTAAAAAAAAAAAAAACCACAAAAATATCCTTTTTCTGTATGTCAGACTCCTTTCCTCCCTTAAGCAGTCAAATTGTATAAATTGTTTTCACTTTTATTGTGTGAAAAACGTTTCGATCTTCAAGTACATGTATTTGTTTTTAATTTTTCAAATAATTTTGACCAACAATAACATATTGGTAGATAAAACACATGGATTTCATTTACCTTTTAGGAGATTAGATGATATAGTAACAGATTTACATGCACAACAAAAAGATTATACGGAATGGTTGAAGTTAGAAGAAAAAATTTTATGTGAGAGAATGAAAACTCCTTTTGCGGCATTCCGAGCCCATCGTTTAGGGCCGATTTTATCACATCGAGGTCAATCTTGTATGCAACGTGAAGGCGACGATGCAATTTTATCATGCCAAGTTACTAATGACAATCAAATGTTTGCTCATAATCTTCTTGTTGACATCGGAGTTAGTTTGCAACAATTGAAAAATGTTGAGAATCAAGTTGAAAAAATAAATGATAGGATGTCAACTGCTAAAGTTTTACCTTGTAAGTTTTTCGCGGTCATTTATTTAATTATTTATAATTGAACTAGTTGTTTTTTGTTTATTATTTTAGTAGATTAATTTATTATTTGAATTTTTAATTAGCTAAGAATGAAAAAATTAGTGAGATTCAAAAAAATTCTAATGTACGGAGCACGGAATTCTTTACAGTTTTTATGGAACCAACTAGTAAACCAAAGTACTATAATTTCGAAATAAAAAAAAGTAATAGAGAGTTTGAAAATAAAAATTGGCCGGATCAAAGTGAATGTGAAAAGTCGGGATTACTTATTGATACCAAACAATACGTACCAATTTATTTATCACCAGAGAATAAAGGCTACATGTAGGTACCATTTATTTTTTTTTAAATAATACAAAGATTTTTTAGTTTGAATGAAATATATTTTTCATGATACAGTCGAACTTCATTAACTCGAATTCCATTATTTCGGAACTTCCCCTCGATTTACTCAGGATGAAACACGATTTCAGATCGCGGGTGATGTCAGCCAACTTCACTCTGGTCTGAAATCGTTTTGTTTCATCCCTTGTCATACAATATACTATTTGTTTTTAGAGTTAATATTTTTGTTAATGAATTGATCGGAATGGATTCGGAAAAGGAGCATATGCTACCATGGTATCCACCAATATGTCAATCGCCAGAATCTTATGATTCGAAATTTATTTCTCCATTACTATTAAAAGCAACGACGGGGGTGAGTTCTTCTGACAGCAGTTTAACGTCATTTTTAACAGATTTAGCTAAAAATTCAGAACTTGCTGAAATCGGACAAAGAATTCTTACTGCTACAAAATCGGTAATTTGAGTTGATATAAATTTATATAAAAATGTGGTAAATATACAGTTTTGTGCTCCACCCATTTTTAAATATTAATAACAATAATATTTAATAGTAAATTCACTTACTTTATTTTAATTTTATCGTGGATTGAAAAAAAAATCAGTATGATAGAATTAAAATTACAATGAGCAGTTTAAAATTCGTGTTCGTACAAATTTAAAAATAATAACTATTCAAAATGAAGGTAGTTCACTCGCGACATTCGTAGCCAAAAGTATAGCGTAATCGTAACTACAAAAGTTAGAGATACTCAATGCGAGAATATTTTATTTTTGTGAGAGACTGTATCCAATACATTTTAGTTTTAAATATACAGATACACACTAATACAATCACACTGATGAGTATAATAAATGTGGGAATGCTGCAAACATTTATATTGAATATTCTATAGATTAAACGTATAGGTAGCAATCTTTTTATAGTGTGAATTTAATATACATGCAGTTTGTTATTGACAATCACAAATTTTGGATAGAATTAATTTTTGTGCATATTTTCATAATTTTTTTTAAACTTACAAGAAAATCGCAATTAAAAAGAAAAAAATTGTTCGATGTGTGCTACTTTCAATATCATAATTTTTTAAAATTCTAAAACTATTAGAAAAGCTCGGCTGACCAATTTCAAAACACAGTAATTGACAAAAATAAAATTTTTGAAATATGTATAGAATCATGTTCACAAAACTCTATTGGAACTAAAAATACTAAAAAATCGATTTTGAAAAATTTGTCACTTACTGTGTTTTGGAATTGGGCAGCCGAGATATCATTAATATAAGTTAATACCAAAAAAATAATTTTTTTGTTTGTTTAAAATCAGTGAATAAATGTTTAACATTCATAAAAATAATTTCGAAAAATTTTCCAAAAATTTTTTGACCTCCAATACTTTCATGCTCAAAAATTAACCTAACTAAGTGACATTTGAATTTCCGCGGGTTAAGTATGACGACTGCAACATTGCCGAGTTGTGATTGCTGTACCCCACCACACGTCAAATATTTTTAAATTATTTATATTTTAAAAAACAATATTTTTTAAACAAATCGGTCAAAAAATTCAGAGTTTTTTTCAAAAAATTTCTAATTTTTTCATTTAACAGTGGATAAGTTTTTAAAAAAAATGGTAAGAACCGTTTTCAAGATATTCAGGAAACTACATGTTTTTCATATACTTGGTAGATCTCCAGCAAGTTAATTATGCATTTTTTGATTGTTAATATCTCGTCTTAAAATCGGTGAAAAAATTCCGGTTTTTTTTTCATTAAATATTAGACATTTTTGTTAATCTCATGTTTTAATTTCATCGCATTCCTAAGAAAAGACGTTTTGCGAATGAACTACCTTAAATAAAAAGATAGTTAGGCTGAGGACTTAGTAGAGACTGGTACTCTGCTGAATCCAATTTATTGATTTCTCTTTCTAAAATCCACAAAATAAAACTTGCAATTAAATTAAAATTAATTAATCCTTTATTTTGAGCTGCAAATTAGCACCTCAATGTTTTACATGCATAATCTCCTGTACTTTTGGGCGCTGCTCTGCCATTATTTAAAAATCTCATATTTTTTAAATAATAATATGGAGGCTAAAGGCAGATATTGACATTAGATCGAAGTTTAAATCGCGAAAATTGATAAATCAATAAATAATTAAAATAATTGATGACCAGGACCCGCATCTATTGACACCCCAATGAGGCTCAACCTGGACTTTTATAAACAATATAAACATTTAAATTAGTACTGGTTAGATTTTTATTAAAAATAGGTGGAACATTTTTCTATATATTTATCTAATTACATTAACTAATTGGTTAATAATAAGATAATTAGATTATTATAACTGTAGAAAGTGGCTGCTCCATGGGTGCTTTCTATGTTGGCATCTTTACATTGGCGGGTTGCAGGAAAACCCAGAAATGCATTGGATTGCCTTCAATCCGCTTTAAATACTGTTCCAAATGGATTCAAAGACGTACCTTTAGTAAGTATTGCTTCAATCAGTCAAAAATTTGGGCTAATTGACGATGCCTTGAGAGCAACCAAAGAAGCTCTTCGGGTAAATTCCATTGAGGTAATTAAATATCTTTATTTTCTACATTATATATTCAAATAAATATATCATTTTTTAAATTTGATTTGTCTGATTTTTATTTGATTTTATTCAGCCATTAACAAATTATTTATATGGATCATTACTTTTCGTAAAGAAAAATTATACCGGTGCTGTGTATCACTTGAGACAAAGTTTGAGAGTTGATTCAGAATTAATGGATGGTAAAACTTTAATGTTATTGAGAACAGTTATTTGTTACAAACGTTCAAACAATCGACGTACAGGTAAACATCTTTATTTTATCTATTCTGTATTATTAAGAGAATAAGGAAAATTTTGTTCCTGGCATATCTGTATGATAGAATTGGTTGATGTTATTAAATTTGGTATCGTTAGAAAGGTTTTGACTTGAATTTGTACCTTTTCATAGTTTCAACTTTTTTTTATCATCAATCATTGAGAAAAATCGATTTACCGGTATCATTCGAATCACATTTGAATTATGCGAGAAAAAATACGATCGTAATTATTTTCTTTAAATAAATTAATCTTTAATTATTCTGTCACTAAATATGACTGAATGTCACTGAATATATACTATATTATTTATATCGCGTTACTTATTCCAAAATGACAAAGTTTTATATTTCCATTTGGTTTTAGGAAGTTTCTCAAAACCAAAAAAATGTGCATAGAAAAAAAAGGATTCATTGACACAAAAAATCTTTACTCGCCTAAAGAAAATTTTTACTTACCCCAAAAAATTTTTCGCATTGTGAATTAAAACCAAAAAGTTATTTAGAATTAGAAAAAATTATTTGGTGCAAGGAATCATTTCTTGACCAAAATAATCTTTTCTCGCCTCAAGAAAATTTTTGTATTGAATTCATGATGCATAAAATTTCTTGGTGCAAATAAAATTTTTTGAGGCAAGAAATCGGTTTCTTTTGAGTATTTTATAAAATCAGTAGTGATATTTGGGCAGTCACGTAGTGACTGCAGGTTGCTCGTTATATTTATTAGTATTATATTAATGTTAATTTTATATTTGAAGTCAAGAATTTTAACTTTTTGGCCAAATATTTAATCCTTTGTCGGTCGCGTTATAAGCGCAGCGCCGCAATTTTTGTTGAAAGATTATTTAAAAAGAAAATAAATTTCCTAGTCTTTTGAAATTTTATGAGTTCTTCTATTATACTTTTTAGTATCGAATGATTCAATGATTTTTATTTTAGTAAAAAAATTATAAAAAAAGATGACAATTGTCTAATCTATAGATTAGAACATAGCTTATAAGCTTGTGTGGTTTTAATTTTTAAAAATCATAGTTATGATACTTGGCAACACCGAAATATTAAATACATGGCGGCAGAGTGTCACAGCCCGACGAACAAAAGATGGCGAGAAGGGATAAACCCAGGAATATCATTCATATTTTTATATTTTTTTTTATAGGTAATGGCGGTAATGAAATTGAAAGTTGTGGAGTGACATATCCATCTGCTGACAGAATAGCTAAGCATGATTTGAATGAAGGAGAGACAGTTCTTTGTTTTGGTGATGGCAAAGATTGTAAACCTATACAATGTTTTGCTATGAAAATGCACAATGATGAAGTAAGAGGTCCATAAATTACACAGATAGTGTAAATTTGTAAGCTATAATTACATTAAATAGGGTACAAATATTGATCTATAGATCAATAGTAAAAGGTGATCATATGACATCATAGAGTCTCAGTTTAACGAATCTCAAATAAAAGCGATTGGCTAAAAAAAAAAAAAATATGAAGAATTGCATATCGACTGAAATATAAATTTTAACATTCCGTGCACACAAATATATTTTCTTACTCGAAAATGTGAAAAGAACAATCTCAGTTATATCTTAAACAAAAATAAATGCGTTTCTTTTTTTGTGACTCTTGATGATCTGTCTTTGTGATGTGTTTTAAATTTTAAAGTAGTATATATTATATATTAAATAAATGTATATAAAATTATTTTGTATAATAGTGCTTGTCAAAGTGGAATTTAAATATAAAACATGTTGTTTA
Organism: Microplitis demolitor; assembly: GCF_026212275.2. NCBI lineage: Eukaryota > Metazoa > Arthropoda > Insecta > Hymenoptera > Braconidae > Microplitis > Microplitis demolitor. The sequence goes on along the minus strand of NC_068549.1, from coordinate 4,725,333 downwards.
TTAATATATACTGGTACTTCTTGGATATGTTTCTTTTTTTTTTAAATAAAAGTAATCCCTGCTTAAAAAATCCGATAGATTCTTATAGTTGTACGTCTAAGACCTATGTAATAACTATAGCACTTCTCATATAACTCATTAACTCTTATAAAATCTCTATAGGAATTTATGAGAATCTATTGGATTCTATGAAATTTTCTAAACAGAGGTGTAAGTCTTTAATGGTATTGAGGTAAAGAAAACTTTTTTAAGTTTACTTATCAGGGTTGTAAATAATGTATTACTTTTTTTAATGCATTAGCGATTTCATTTGCCATTAAATTAAATTTTTTAATGGCGAAAAATTCCATTAGTCACTGAATTTAATTTTTTAATGGAGAAATTTTCAATTAGCCATTGAATTTAATTTTTTAATGGTAAAATTTACCATTAGGAATTTTACAACCCTAATTCTTATATAATATACTTATAATTTTCTTACCTTTACTATCTAGTCCAAGATGACTTTGATTGGGACGAGAGCCCCAATTCCATATTTTTAATTTAAATGATATATTTTAGTAACAAATAAAAATCTGGATGCGGTTTGATCAAATCATTTTATTTAGGTATAAGGTTTTAAAAAATGAAATCACATTACAAGATTAATATTTAAGTGCAATTAATATATATATATATATTTCATTTTATTGTACAACTCAATTGCGAAGCAATGAGATGTGTTCTACTAACGCTTACTCGATCGCAGCTGATTCATTCAAATAAAAATCATATTTATTCTCGTTCAAATATCTTCAACTAGAAAAAAATTGAAAGATAATTTATTAATGAATAAAACGAATACAATTATAAGTCACTTTTTTCAAAAATAATAATTGAAAGAACAAAAACTGTTCGGAAATCCAAATGTGCACAGTTCACTTGCTCTTTCAAAATGTGATCAATAGATGGCGCCCCTGCGTGCAAGAAAATTATAATTAAATCAATAGGATTTAGATAGTGATTTTCAAAAGAGTTCTTCTATTCAAGAATTCAAGTTGTAATAAAAAATCAAATAGATCAATCAGTTGTGTATTTTTGAAGTTATTGTCTTTACTAACATCCGTAAGTACTGACGGACATTACAGGTATTTTTACATTTTTTTTTTAATTATTAGTTTTAAAAAAAGTGACTTAAAATTGTGTCTGTTTTAGTCATTAATAACTCATCTTTCAAATGGTAGGAATTTTGTTCTAGTTGAGCATATTTGAACGAGTGTAAATATGATTTTTACGTAAGTGAATCAACTGGGATCTAGTAAGCGTTAACAGCATACATCTCATTGCTTCGCAATAAAGTTGCGCAATTTTTGAAAAACCTGAGATGTCCGTTAATATCTAGGGATGTTGGTAAGTTTAATAACTTAAAAAATATACAACCGATTGATCTATTTTATTTTTAATTACACTTGAATGCTTAAATAGAAAAACCCAATAGAAAATTACTATCCAAATACTTTTGATTTAAATATAATTAATAAAAAGTTAAAGATGGCCATTCATGAAATAATTTTGCTGCCATTTATTATTATTATTATTATTATTATTATTATTATTATTATTATTATTATTATTATTATTATTATTATTATTATTATTATTTAATTTGATTCGATTCGAACGCCATCTATCGAATGAGCAAGCTAGTTGTGCACATTTGGATTTTATAATATATGTTAAACATTATTAACTTATTGCACGACTCATAATGCAAAGCATTAGAGAGTGCTTTACGATCGAAAATTTTTTTTTTCTCCTTCTTTCTACAACCATTTCTTAATTATCGTATTTTTTTTATTATCATAAACTTATAAAATATTAATTATAAAACTACAGTCATTTTTACAGTATGATTAATTATATAATTAATATCTTTATAAAACAATGAACAAATATAAATACAACAAAGTTATTCTTTAAAGTAATTAACAATAATCAATTGATTAATCAAACAATAATTAATTGATTAATTAATCGTTCGCTTTAGTATTTTAATACAGTCAGGTCAAATATGATGGCAAAAGAGATGTAGGGTCCACTTCTGTTGTGTGGTTCTTCATCTATAAATATGAAAGAAGATGATACTCAAAATCTGATTTCCAGCACGTGCCGCAATGCTGACAACCTTTTATTTTTTTCATGAAACCATGATCTATCGTATTTAGTTAAAGGTCATCACAATTTGCTGTATGAAAATTTAAAAATCACTTATTATGTAGTAATATATACATTATTACTTATTACATATTTTTACATAAAGTTTTACATTGAACTAAAATAATAATAAAACTTACAAACAAATTTTACAAATTTTTTATTAATTTACTCAAAATATATAGCACTAACAAATTTTAAATAACTTACATACAACATGAAAAATTTTATTAAATTACATAGAAAATGCAAATTTATTAATGGTTATTTAAAATTAATATTAATATTAACTCATTATTTGTCATTTATGACATTATATTTTTTTTTGTAATTCTAAGTTTCGAACTTAAAAACAAATTTTTTTTTTTTTTTCAAAATTTGTTCCTTTTCAAAAATTATTTTTTACTACTTTATGTATAGTCACCACAAAAAATACTGATTGTGTCTTTTTCATGAAATTTAAATTTCAAAAAAGTTATTCATCATCAATAATTTTTTTTTCCGATCTCTATGTACCAATCGTATTGCAAATTATTTTTTTTATTTAGTAAAGACAAAAAATTCTACTCTATCAATTATTTAAAAAAAAAAAAAAAAAAAAAAAAAAAAATTCTTTTTCTGTAATGGTACGTTTTGCCCGCCCAGAAAAAAAGTTTCTTTCATGGCAACTAGAAATTTATTTTATTTTCTTCAAATAGAAGTCAAAAAGAGATGACAATGAATTGGAGTGCACAAAAATCCATTATTTTCTTGCCGGCCTCATTTTACCCACCTTTACCTATATTATCTTACTTAATTAATCAATAATGATTCTCTAATCACCAAAGCCTTATCGATGACATAATTAATCATCACCTTTTTCTGTTCAATTAAAAAAAAAGTTTAAGTGTAAAAACATATTAACTTGAGGTATTTAAAATACTTTTACTGATCAATAGTTAATTATTGAAAAAATTTTATTAAATTACATGTTTTAAAATATATAAATTAAATTTTCCATGCAAGTATCAAAATATCATGTTTCCCAACTCGATACTTGACGTCCTACGTAAGTCTTCCCCCTTTTACAACCAGTGACTATTGATAAAAGTTATGTTCATACTTTTTTTTTTTTTTTAACGTATGTAGTACCAAGTAATATCAAGTATATATATGTATATTTATTTAACTTGAATATATTATTAAGTTGATGTACGAAAGAAGCCCCATCATAGCCGCTGTCACACGCACAAGAGTCATATGTCTAATCTTGTGCAGTGGCCAGCAGCTGCACTGAGGCCCAATTTTTCTTCATGATCAATAAGTATTTATAAAATAGTATTCTTCAATTAATTAATTAATTAATTTACAGTATTAAAGTATTATTAATTTATACATTGATATTTTTAATGAATTGAGAGCAGTCAACTACTGTGACTAGTTAAAGAAGTAATTTACTTATTTTTAGTTGAGTTATATTATCTGACATACTAATGTATATTCTGCCTATAGGCAATGAAATGAAATCCGTGTCACAGTAAACATATTCAGTGTAATATTTAGTATTATAACCGTAGCAGGTGAATCGCCAGGAATCAACATCTGGAGGTGCTATAGAATTGACCGGATAGTTAAAGCGTTAATATAAAATTCATTGAATTCGATTTTAGAGTGCGAAGGTAGTACTTTTTACTAAACACTGTCCTCATTTGAACATTTGTTTAAAATGATTTTAAAAAAATATATATTTTTAAAAACTAAGTTTCTTTTTCAGTGTAAAATTATTAAAATTAAAATTTTCAAAAATTTAAAAACCTGTTACCAAAAAAATCAGCCTTACAATTTTACTGATTTTAAATTTTAAAATTCGATTCACTAAATTAAGTTACGACAAATTCTTTTTATATTGCGAGTACATATTTCCATTTAATATATTTTTTTCGAGTAAAGTTCCGAATAGAAAATCAAAGACGCAAATATATGACAAATATATGTGCTAATAGCAAAAAGCCGAACTTGCTATTAATAATTAATTTGGTTTTTTTGGTTTATATACCAATTAATTAAGAAAAAGTTATAATTAAATTTACATATATATTCCAAACGATCACTGCACTGATTAACAGACGACTAAAAATATATATAAATATAAACACTCATAACATTAACAAGTTTCTTTAAGAACTGCAAGTAGTTTCATCCCTTACCTCGTGTTTTATACTGCAACCCCACGTGGTTATTTAATCCATCGACCAATTGCGCAACTACTTTTTACAGTATCCGCCAATCAGTTGAAGGTATTAGCTGTAGGAAACACGTGTATCTTTGGAAATAAGGGCACTCAAGTTATGCAAGTTGCAGGCATCAACCCTTTTACATATCTTAATTTTATTTTATTATATATTTTACAATAATGTGTTATACAAAAATGTGAATATATAATTTGCATTATCATTAATTATCTGATAAATTTTAAATAATTAATATGAATTGCTATATTAACCTGAATATATATTTAATAATAAAATTAAAATGTCAAAGTAATAATTATGAAAAATTAATGCAATATAAATTATCATTGACATAATATTATTAAAATATTTAATGCATTAATGACATTATAATTGAGGTTGTCACGAATCAGTTGAATCCATAAAAATGTGAGGACATATTTATTAAAAAACAACAAGATTTTGTATTAAAAGTTGCTAATTATACTTATATATACATATATATTTATATATATGTGTCTGTAATTCGATGTGATATAATGGGATTTGGTAGAGTTTCCTTGACACTAACTTGACCTATTTAATTTTTGATCGAGTCTATGGTTAAAATGGTGTAAAAATTTTTTAGTGTAAAAATGGTCCCTGGGGATTTTACACGGTGTCCTTGGTGTGAATTGACGATGTGAAATTTTTTCGGTGTGAAAGACCAAGCTGTGTACTACACTGATAAAAAAGTTGACTTGATTCAAGAGAAAAAATCTTGAACCAAGAATACCATTTTGAATAAAATAATTTTCTTGAGTCAAGAGAAAAAATTATTTAACTAAGAGAAATTTACTTAAACCAAGAATAAATTCTTGGCTAAAAAATTTTTTCTCTTGATTCAAGAAAATAATTTTCTTAAAAATTGTATTCTTGGTTCAAGATTTTTTCTCTTAAATCAAGTCAATTTTTTTATCAGTGTATTAAAACGGTGTAAGTGTTATCTTTGACACCGTTCGGTGCTATTACCTCAAAACTCATGCATTGTCCGATCATATAATTTGTAGTTAAAAATGACCCAGTAACTTTTTTTAATATCAAAATTTATTAATTTAACTTTAACTTGAAAAATTATCAATTAACTTTCTTAAATAATTATTTTAAAAAAATACAATTAATAACTTAAGCAATAAAAAAATATGATGTCAAGTATTTTAAATTTAAAAAATTACTCCTCGGGTAACAATATCTAGTCCCAATCTAGCCTCATCGAACCCAAGTAAGCCTCAATCCAGTCTCACTGAGTATAAATAACATTTTGAGCCTCAAATGTTGTTCAAAAAGCCTCAATGAGCCTCAAATAAACCTAGTCTTGACTACGTAATTTAAATTCGACTAGTATTATATGAGGCTCTTTGATCAACATTTGAGGCTCACTGAGGCTCTGTGAGCATTATCTGAGGCTCATTGAGGCTTTTTGAATATCATTTGATGCTCAAAATGCTTTTTTTTCTCAGTGCGGCTGGATTGAGGGTTACTTGGGTTCGATGAGGCTAGATTGAGGCTAGATATTGTGACCGGGGTCATTACAATTTAAATTGTATCCATTAATCAAATGTTAATTAATTACATACTAACAGTATTTATATATAAACATTTGTACGACTTTTATAAAGTATTTTATGGTTATCATTGAATAAAATGTTAAAAATTTTTACTAAAAGTAATGAGAAATAATTATAGATCACTTGAATATATAAATAAGTGAAATAAAAGTATTTAAAATGAACAAAAAAATTTTTTATAATTATTTCAGGGTATATTAATAGTATTTCAGCACACCCCGGTTTTTTTTTTATAATAAATAAATAATTAATTTTAAAAAATTCCTATAGTATCGTGAATATTGTACATATATTTAATTTATCACAAATAGGTCAATTGTAAAAAAATAATTGAAGCATATATTTTAAATAAAATAACAAGATTTTACAAAGTGCATCTGAAAGATGGAATGAAAAAAAAGTTCAGAGGTAGATCATTATTATGTGGATTTGTGGTAGAACGGTGTATAATAGTTGAGTATATATATATAAGTATCGAATCTAATAAGGGTGGAATGCGAGCAGTTGTGAGAAAGATGCCTAATATATCCTCGTGTCCCCTACAACGACTGCCAGAGTACAGAGTATAAGTAACGTTAGCCGACTAAGCTCTACAACACTTTTCAGGATTCAGCTTAGCACCCCGCTTCGGCTTCGTCTTTCTATTTCTTTTATTTACCATCCCTATTACTTATTATATATATATATATATATTGGTTTTACTGTTGTGTTGTTGTTGGTGTTATTGTTCATTACTAATTGTCCGACTAGGCCTTATATTTTACTACTGATTTTTTTCCAATTTCATTTAATTAAACTGTAAATTTCATTTATATTAAAGAAATCAAACAATTTTAAATTACAAATAATTTTATTATTTTTTAAAAATTTTCTTACCATTATTCCAATAATAAATTTCTTGATTATGTGGTCGTACATCTTCAAGATGATTATATAGGAAACCACCTTAAGTTTATGTCATATTTCATATCTCAATTGTACAATGAAATAAGACAGAAACATAAGACGGCTTGCCTATTTTTATGATAACTTGATAGTATATATTCTCACTTTCCTTCCATTGGCTTCTTTTATTATAAAATAATTCTTCTTTCACATTATTCCGTAAAATATGTTGGTCTTCATCTAATGGAAAAATACAAGAGTAGTAAAAATTTTAAATAATCTTGTTCATGAAGAAACATAAGTAATTAAAGTTAATATTAAACAAGATCAATTTTTGTTATATTACTTTTGTATGCTAGTGTTCTAAATTCAAATTACACTAACTCACTTTTAATAAAATGTGTCTATGATTAGTTTTCATGCAACATTAATTAAGGTCTTTTCATCTGAATTTTTTTATATAAACATGGAACTCCTTCAAATTTTATCAAGACATTAAGGATTGTAATTAAATACATGCTTATTAATGTACATACGGAAAAAAGGATACTTAAAAAATTATAGTTTTGATACTGTCTAAAAGTGAATAAGCGAAATTTACTAGCAATTAATGAATATTCACTAATTTAGAATTATAGTCGTACCACTTTTTGGAGAAAGTGGTATGACTGTCACTCTAAATTAGAGATAATTCAAAATAATTTTCACTAATCCAGTTTTAGAGAGTAAAAACAATATTTTCAAAATCAAAAGTATAAAAATTGCTGCTAATACTGTAATTTTCACAATTTCTATTACACGCTGAAAAAAAAAAATGCTTACTATTACCATCTTGCGATAGGGAATGATTATCATTCTCGTATAGTAATAATTACTATTGCCGATAGTAATAGTTACCATCTAGATCGTGATATTTCTTATGTCTGAAAAATTTTTAATTTTGCCTTCTAAGATAGTAATGATTATCATCACAGATAAGAATGGTTACTATCTAGATACAAATGCTTACCATCTTCGATAGTAATTAATAGTTAACATAAAAGAATGAGAATCATTAAAATGTAAGGATGGGAATAGTTACTTCGTTAAGATGACAAGTATTACCACATTTTTTTCAGCGCGTAATAATTACACTATGAGCTGCAAATTTTATATTTTTGAATTTGAATTGTTATTTCTGTTGAAACTCGAATTTTTAAAGTGATCTTTTTTCTGTGTAAGAAAATTGCAATTAATTGAAAAAACTGTAACAAATTTTGAGTACACGGTGTGTTGAAAATTATTTGGTATGAAAATTTTCAATACTGTCGGTGTGAAAGTTACACGACGCACGGTGTTAAATTTTGGCCATATGGACTAGAATGATCACACCACCAAGGGTGTAAATGTTGCTTTGATGAGAAAATGAAAAACAAAATAATAAATATAAGTTATGATTTAGGCGAGATAATAATAAAAAAATGCTTTTATAGAAATTTCTATTCAGAGTTTTAATTTTTAATTAATATCATACTGAACAAAAAAACTTATGTTAATAGAATCGTTAATTTATCAATTTCGAACCATAAAATGCCTTATAAAGGTCGTACAAATATCAATGGCAAATCTTTACATATAAATACTGCTGGTGTGTAATTAATTAACATTTGATTAATGAATACAATTAAACTTGTAATGAGTAATTTTTTAAATTGAAAATACTTGACATTATATTTTTTTATTACTTTAGTTATTAATTGTACTTTTTTTTATCATTACTAAAGAAAGTTAGTTGACAATTTTTCAAGTTAAAGTTAAATTAATGAATTTTAATATTAAAAACAGTTACTGGGTCATTTTCAACTACAGATCATATGATCGGACAATGTATGAGTTGTGAGCTAATAACACCGAACGGTGTCAAAGATAACACTCACACCGTGTTAAAAGTCACCCCATCTTTCACACCGAAAAAATTTCACACAAAGGACACCGTGTAAAGTCCTCGGTGACCATTTTCACACCAAAAATTTTTTACAGTGTACTTACATCATATTACTCTACTCTACACTCTACAGGCTTTACAATAAAAAAAAATCATAATAAATTTAATAGTTAAAATCAAATGACTTAATAGAATTAATTATTTTACTTATTTAAAAAAATAAAATATAGTACACATGAGGAAGGTTTAAAACATTACAAACCAAATACACCATATAGAATTGCATAAGAAGCCGTTTAAATCTTCTAACGGTAAAATGGATTAATACCAACCCTCGGAGAAGCCTTGCAGGTCTCATAGGCGTAACCTTTTTTCATTTTTACAGTGATTTTTTTTTTTTTTCATTTTTACCTTATTTCTATTATCATATTTTATTGATTGACATTAAAAAAAAAAGTAAATCATTAAAATTTATATATTCATTCAACAACTAAAATTTTTTTTCAAATGTTATCTAAATTTGCATTAATTATTTTAAAAATAAAATTTAGTTCATAGATAAAATTTTTTAAATTATAAATAGTAAATGCTGATATAAATAAATGTGTGGAAAATAGTTTAAATAGCGAGAGGTCAACGGAAATAAAATATATTGCGAATGTAATACGAGGGCTCACTTAATAATGCAGTTGTAGTTCCAAGCATTTTTTTTTTACCTCGCTCAGTTGCGATGTGTCATGTGTTACCTTCACCCTCTTATACTACTGGGTAGTAAATTCTACTATACCTTCAAGTTTAACTTACCTTTTTACCGGCTTATATGTTACTTTTATCGACTGTTAATTTATTTATTCAATTTTTTAATAATATTTGTTTGAAAAAATATTTATTTACTCGTGTTGGGTTTGTTTAATAATTCGATTACTCGGAAAAAATAAATATATGTATCACAGAATTTAAAAAATATGAATCTATGTAAGATGTAGCTTTTGCCAAATTTTAATAATGATAAAATAATTGAATTTTAATTAAGATCTCGTTTAAAAAAATTTTTTGAAAAAAACAGGGACTATTTAAAACTTCAAAACGTTACTCAACGACAAACTTTTTTTAAATTTTTGAAAATGCAAAGAATAAAATATTTTACTTATATATGAACGTCTTTAAATTCTTGTGAACTTTTCTGACTCTATTTAAAATGATAAATTTTGTAATTTTTTTCCGGTAAGTCGATCTTTGAATTTCTCTTTGAATTTTTAAAAATTTAAAAAAGTTAATCGTTGTGTCGCATTTTGAAGTTTAAAAGTCAAAATTTTTTTGACTTTTCTTCAACAGTTTTTTTTTTCCCGGGATTTTTTTTGTAAAAATGTGTAATATATATTTGTATATTTAATAATACTTGATTGGTATATAACTATACTTATATGATGGCAAAGGTGAAATTCAATGATATATTATTGATAAGTTTCTCAGAGGGATGCAAATAGGGGGTGGTTCAATGACGCTATGTTCCAGTGACGTCAGAAGATAACACGCTTGCGCTGGGCCAGTGAACTTTCCTCTGGTGAGAGGCTGCAATTGCACGGGGTCAATGACTTTATTTTCATCTGCTCAGTACTTGATGTAATAATTTTTTTTTATTTTTTCAATTTTCAATTTACTTTTTTATGGGCTACATATGTTGGAAATAAAATTTTTTATATCACCTGTCAATCGTAACAAACCCATCAAATTTCCAACCAATGAGAATTACTCAGATGAAAATTATAAATTTCATCTTCAGGGATAAAAAAAAAAAATTTTTTGCTGCCTGCTGAATTAGTCGTTGACTTTGACTTTATTTCAGCCCTGTCTGAATCTAATTTTTTTTTTTTTTTTTTGTAAGTCAAAATAATACAGTGTCATTCGTTCGAATCATGTCGCTAGTTGAATTTATATATACGCTATTGGTTTTAAATTCTCTTGTTTTCACTCGTTCCGGAAATTTGAACTCGAGATTAAACGCGGGAGTAAATTATGTAAAAAATTTATTCTGTTGGGTCAAATCAAAATTCATCTCAAAAATTACATCAGTACTATAGTAGGATCTCTGTAATTTTTACACTCCTTAATTTTGACCTCTATCTCTTAACCCTTTCTTGCAAAAAAATGGGAGGTGTCCGGTTACTGCCGTGCATTCTGTAACATTGCAGAAATTTCAAGCCACTCGACGTCAAAGTCAGATAGTTTTCACTGTAGTATAAAGAATATTGCCATTTAATTAATGAATTAGAATTATTAATTAATTTAAATAATAAAATTTTTTGACTTATACACGGAAAAAAAATTATGGGGATGGTTCCCATAATTCTGTAAATTCTTTACTATACCAGTATAGGAATTACGACAATAAATTATGAATATTTCCTATAATTATGGAAATGATACCCATACCATCATGGGAAGACTTCTTATAATATTATGAGAATCATTCCTATAATATATAGGAATTATTCCTATAAATTATAGGATCCATTCCCATAAATTATAGGAACCTTTCCTATAACATTATAGAAATGATCTCCATAAGAGTATGGGAACGATTCCGATAATATTATGGGAATGGTTCCCATACTATCATGAAAATATTAATTTTAAAAAAGTGTGGAAATCACTTCTACAATACACAGAAATATTATTAAACATAAATCAAAAATTCGTATTCGGCAAAAAAAATCTAAATTTTTAACAGAAATTTTTTTCAGTGCAGAACATTTAAGAAAATTCAAACTTTGGAAATAAAAATTTAAATTTCGATCAAATCTTAAATTTTGAAAAAATTCTACACTATTTTGCAAAAAAAAATTTTTATAATATTATAGGGATGGTTCCCATACCATTATGGGAATAGTTTCCATAATAGTATGGGAACACTTCCCATAATTTTCTTTCCGTGTAAGTATATAATTTTTTTTTTTTTAATAAATTAGACACTAGAATTTTCCCTGATCATAATTAATAAATTATAATCTATATTAGAAGATTAATATATTTTTTTAATTATAAATATATGTAAATTTATCAAAAATCAAAGCTGAATTTTTCTTTGATTCGTTGAATTAAAATACAATTAATTTTAAATGAAAAAAAAAATTTCAAGGGCAACTCAGAGACATTTTTTAAAAATATTTGTTGACTTTCAACTGTCAAAATCGTATTAAAATTTTATTAATTTAATAAAAACTAATTAAATATAGATTTTAAAAAAATTACTTACAATTGTTATCAATTTGGAGTTCACGAAATGTCGTTAATAAATTTTATTCTACAAAATTTGACACTTCGAATTATAAAATTGACATGAAGATTTTACTGAAATTTTTTTACCAAACTTCGTCTAACTCCCAATTGATAACAACCGCAATTTTTTTTTTTAAATTTACTCGGCGAAATTTTAACCATTCTTTCTTTAATTAATTCACGGTTCAATTATTTTTTAATTAATTAATAAAATTTTAATACAGTTATGACAGTTGAAAGTCACTGAATATTTTAAGAAAGTCACGTGTGTGTGTGTGGGGGGGGGGGGGATTGTCTAAGAATGCCTTTAAATATCGGTAAGTCAAGGGTAGGTTACTATTGAATTCTAAATTTATAGTTAAAGAGTAAAGCAGTACTTTCATTTCGGATCAATAAAAATATTCACTTTGGTCTTATAAATTATTATTAATTTATTGAATGAATTATTATTAGCCACTGCATTATTTTCACTCATCGAGTTATTTAAGTAAATTTTCATGTCAAGAAAAATATTTTTCTGATACAAATTCAATAAAAAAAAAAAAGATTTTAATTTAAATAAATTAATTTATAAAATTATCATATTTCATACTTATGAAAATGATAATAATAATTTACATTAAATAAAATAATTGTAAAATTATACTTGATATGAAGTTTAAATAACTCATTAAATAATTAAACGGGTATTAAATGTAATAGAATAAATTAAATTAAATTAAATTATAAAAATTTGAACCAACATTTCATTAATTATTATTATGATCAAGATCAAATTTATTTATTTTATTTGAGTAACTATTTTTTAAAAATTGATATGACTTTCTAAAAGTTATTAATTATGACGTAATTAGTAAAAAATGTAAATATGACAGTAATAAATAATGAGTATTTATTTTCATTACTTATTGTATTGCGTGGCTATTCATTGATCGTTGCAAAAAGTAAACACGTTAACATGATATGTAATTTCTCTATGATTTAAGTTTTTATGTGTTGAGTAAGTGGTGTAAAAAAATAAGTTGATTCAGTGGTGGAAGGAATTTATTGTTAAAGATGTAAAAAAATCTCACAGGTTGACCTTATTTGACTATTATATGTGCGTGTTTCTTTCCCATTGACCCAAGTTGGTTGCTTGGCAACAAAACATCACCATAGTCAACCCGAGATTTCACTGGGACTAAAACAACTCACTTAGGATTTATTCATTCATTTTAAAAGTTATATTTTTTTGTTCGAAATGTTTTAGAAAATTGAAGAAAAACGCTGATTAAATTCGGAGTGAATTTAGACGACCGGAAGTGGATAACTGCGTATTTATTTAAACCCTTTGGAGTAAATTTCACTTCAAGGAGGAGTTTATTCAAAAATTGAACCCTGGTTCGCAGTGAAATTAACTTCTAAAGGAAGTTTATTTTAATACTAAAACATCGCATTGGAGTAAATACGAATTTTAAAAAAATTAAGATCACTCCGTTGGAAAAACAAACTCAATATTTACTCCGTATTCGAAGTGATTTTTTCTAAAACTCCGGAACTCCGAGTAACGAAACAAATCCGGATGCAAAGAGATCCGGATTTTATTTATCAAAATATTGATGTATGTTTCAATAAAAAAATTTCCTGGTTTGTAGCCTAAAATTTTCTATCAAAACGCATAGGAAATCTAATTATTTTTTTTTTTTTTTAAATTCTTCAGTGCTCAGCCGTATATCAAGTTATCAGTTCGTCATCAGCTGTATTTTGTAGGCAATTTAATACTCTTAAAAAAAGTCTTCTTAGTAATTTTACTGAGAGTCTAATTGTTTTTTCTGTAGTGGTTCTGAAAGTCATTTTTCTGATGATAATTTGGGTTTTTAGTTGATATTGACTAAAAAACGAAATCGACATCAAAAATGCAAATAAGAATTTTGTAGAAAATTTGATTCTCTACAAAAAAGGTCCTCTGAGTTAAGTGGCTCAAGTTCTTCGTTCGCGTGATAGATGGATTTTAAAAATTTCACAAACAAAATGTCAAAAATTTGACCAAATTGCCTTTTAATTTTAATTTTAAATCAGTAAATAATTTTGATTTAATTAATTTGAGCTTTTTATGAAAACAAGAGGAATCCAATTTGATAAGCTTCCAAAAATTTTATCTATATACTGGTATAATTTATTTATTTATGAATTGAATCGGATTATTTGAGTTGGGAAGTAAGTTAATTCATTGTAATGTTTGAATAAAACAAAAAGTTGAATCAGGATTTGAATCAATCGGGTATATATATATATTTTTTGGATGAATGTATGCGTGTGTGTCCTTGTTAAGTAAAGGGAGTGTACCAGTGCACCAGAGGTAAAGAGAGGGATTGTGAATGACGCGAATGGAGGTCACTAGGTTGCGTTACTCCTTCCCCATCGGCGTCATCCTCAATGGGCCTTTATTTATGGACCTCTGCGACATTCTTTACTCATAAAAATTCAAGATATAACCACTCGTACTTTATTTAATTCAAAACTATTCAATTATTATTTATTTTTGTGAAAATCTTGGAGATGTTTGGCAAAATTTTTTTTTTAATTTCTATTTTTATTGCAAGCACAAAATATTAATAAAAAAAGTTTTTAAATTCCAAAATTTTAAGAAATAACTTCATTTTATTTTTCATATTTTCGAGTAAAATTTTTGGAATTTTATAAAAATGATAAATTTTAAATAAAAAATATTTCAAAAAAATTGCACCCATGGTTTTTTAAATTTTCTGTGTGTGCATATTTTTTTTTTTTTAAATAATATTGTAGAAAAAAAAAAAATTTGAAAATTATTAATTGTCTGCTAACTTCAAAATCATTTTTCGATGTTAGATTTTTTAATTAAATCGATTAGATTTTTTTTACAAAGTTAATAAGAATTTTTCAATTATATTTAATTATTATAATTTTATTATTATTAATAATTAATTAAATTGATTGTGTATTAATTAGAAACAATAAAATGATCCTGAACTCAGCAGGCAGTTAAAATTTTTGGATTTATTTTTCGACAATTCAATTTAAAAAAGTAAAAAAAATAAAAATATGCACATGTAGAAAATTTAAAAAACTGTAGGTCCAATTTTTTGAAATATTTTTTTTTTTTTATAATTTATCTTTTTTAAAAAATCTTAAAATTATTAGACGGTTAATTTCAGTATCATGAAATTTATTAATTTATTTTTCGAAAAATTATTTTATTTGGCCCAAAAAAAAGTGTATTTACAGAAAATTGAACAAATAAATTTGAATGTTTACTTAAATAAAAATGTAATGTTTACGTAATTAAAAAATGGTGGAATAAAAGTCAAATATATACTATGATATATGTGATAAAAATAAAAAAAATTTATATGGTAAAATAAAAAAAAAGAAGGAACAGTATTATAATTTAAAAAAACTGTTTTTCCGTAAACTGATAAATAAATAAAATTAAAATATATATAAACATATTTAATTGTATACATAAATAATATGTTTGATATCGATATGAAATAGATAAATTTAAAAATACGATGAATGGAAAAAAGTACGCGAATTTAGATGAATACCTGAAGCGAAAATGCACGGCGAACTCCGCGAATCAGGTAGCCTTGGAAAACTGGGGCTTTGAACCAGTTTGAACCTCAATATACTCTTTAGTGATTGTAATGCTAAGTGTATATACACATATATATGTGCACACAGTGTTAAATGTGCGAGAAGGAAACAGGGCTGGAAAATAGGGAAGCACGAGCGAGAGAGATCTGAACGATCGTGACGTCAGAGCTCGACTGGCCAATCGCGAGTTAGTATTTTGCTGACGTCACCAGCTCTCCTGACATGACGTGCATTCCAGGGGGCTAGATGGGGTTTTCAGTCGAGGAAGGGTTCGTGAGCTATATTTTGACCTAATTAACAAAACTAAATAGTCATCACGAAAATTATATAATTCTTATCAACAAAATTTATGTTATCTCAGTATTTTTTTTTTTTTATTGTTATTCTTTTTACTTTATGTTTTTTATATAAATTTTAATGAATGTTTAGAGTCATTAAATGAAAGAATGCATCAATTTTTTAAAATGATTTCTAATTATTTTGAATGACAAAAAAATTTTGAAAAATCTTTATAATAAAAAATCATTTTTTTTTAATATATCATGAACATATGGTTCAAAATATACATTTTTTAATTCTTATTTACATTTAAAAAAAAAAAAAAAAAAAAAAAAAATACATTCGTTATGGAGAAAAAATTATATAATTTATTTGAAAATTTTAAATACGCTCTTTCTAAAAATGAATTAGTGAAATTCATCGCGAATATTTTTCCACCTTTAGAGTAGAGGTACCGTTCTTGGCCAAATTAGGGCCAATTTTAGACACTTAAAAAATTTAAATAAAATAATTTGTAAATGATGCAATGACAAAATTAATTTTTGATATGCATTAAAAGATATTTTTAACCCGCTATTAAACTACTGATTGTAATGATACTGAAGTTAGCTAACGTCTAATAATTTTTTGATTTTTTTTTTTACTGACAAATTATAAAAAAAAATATTTTAAAAAATTGCACCCGTTGTTTTCAAAATTTTCTAAATGTGTATATTTTAAGTTTTTTTTTTGTAATTTATTTAGAGAAAAAAAATTCAAAAATTACTAATTGTCTGCTAACTTCAGGATCATTAATTTAATTTTACACTTTTTCATTAATTTAAATAAAGTATTAAATGTCCAAAAATGGAGCAGTGACCACAAATAGTACCCCTACCCTAAGTATACTATTAATTTAACCAGTGGTATATTAATAGCTGGTTCCGTGCATATTCACTAATTTGCAGGGAATTCCACAAATTAATTATGAGCGCAATTTCATAAGAGAAATTCAAATTTTTTTTTTACCTTTTACAAAAATAAAAAACTATAATTTTTTTCATCTTTAAATGCTAGAACGAAATTTACTTTCATTGCAAACAATTTATAGACTTTCTCTCCGCGTAGGCGGATTCTCGTCTACTGAGAAATTTGCGTGGGTTTGTTTCGTCTGAAACAACGTACACGTGGTTATACTACTGCTAAATAGTTTTCAAAACAAAAATAACTGTGTCATTATATACAAATAAAAAACATACTGTATGATTGAATAATTTAAATAAAAAATAGTACATGAAATTGACATCAATAAATTTTTATCAACACGAACATAAGATAAAATGGTAAATAAATAAATGAATAATTAAATATATATATTTACATATATTTATATCCCTTGTACTTACGTGATTTTATCAAGAGTTTACTCAGAACTGCTAGCTGATGATAATCACTTTGTTTTAAAAAGTTTAAAAAATAATTTAATCCATAAACGTAATTTATTTATATAAAAATTAATGTTATTTATCACTTAAACAAAATGATTCAAAACTCAAGTAAAATAATGTATTGAATAAATAAAAAGCTTTGGAATTGTTACAGTAAAAACACTTGGAAAAAATTTTAGAATAGAATGATGGGAAAAATAAATAGAATTGCCAGGATCTGCAGTGGCCCTGGACCATCAACCGGCAGATTCAGTGGTTGAGACAGAACTGCAGTCGGACAAAGTCTGACAAAACTCAGAGAGTTTCCACTGCCAAGAGAAAATCCGAGGTTGGCGGGTTGAATGGAGCTTTTAGCTGATTGGTCCACAGCTTTATGACGTCACTGCATTGATTATCCCGCGCGAGCCACACCACGTGGCCTCGCGCGTTCGTTCGTTCCTGGTTTTGAGGGTTTTACTGCTGCGTTACTGCTAATGTTGCCATTCTTGTTATAAAAAAGACCACCATCATAACACTTTCATGTTTATTTCTTTTACTTAAGGGCATTCAGAAAATATCCCCCCCCCCCCTCACACTTTTGAAAAATATTAAATGACTTTCAACTTTCATAACGATATTAAATTTTTAATAATTAAAAAAAAAAAAAAAAAAAAAATGAAGTTGCAATTTCGCCGAGGTACACGAAAAAAAAATGCTGCTCAAAATTTTAATAGTTTGTAGTTTATTTTCGACTTAAAATTAGTACATTTAATACGAATATCACATCAGGATCATTATATATATTACAAAATGGCTATCATTTATATTCAAATTTGATACACATAGAAGAGCAAAATTTGTAATTTCGTATATTAAAATTAATATGAAAAAAAATCGATAAATTGCTATCTATAGTTATTACTATTCAAGTAAACATAAAAAAATTTTAAAAATGAGGAATCGAAAAATTAGTAAACGTACATATTAATATATAAAGATCTAGTATACGAATTTTTCATTTTATCGTTTACCACTTATTCGATATATGTATATAATAAATTAATTTATAATAACGGATAAATAACTTTTTATATTAATTATTAGTCAATGGGATAGAATTTATAAAATGAGAGTTTAAAATTTTCGGTATTTTTATGAGCAAAAAATCAGTATCTAGTATACTAATTTTTCATTTTATTGTTTACCACTTATTCGATTTATGTATATTGTAAATTAATTTATATGAATGAATAATATTTTAAGCTAATAATTGATCAGTGATATCGAATTTATAAAATAAAAGTTTGTAACTTTTGCAATTTTCGGCTGGAAAAATCAGTATCTAAGATACCAATTCTTAATTAGACCAATCATTACTTTTTAATAGATTATGCCATAAATTAATTAACCTTCACTAATAAGTCACGTATTATACCTAAAAGTAATGATTTTTACTTACTTTATAAATTAATTGATAGTAATTTTTAGAAATCTACAAAAATTAGTAAACTATTTTGTATTAAGCACATAATAGTACTAGTTATTGATAACAGATTACTCTTTTTACTATTATTTATTAATTTTCAACATTCTGTTTTTTTCTGTATATAGAATTTGAAAAAAATACGTACAGTTGTTATCAATTAGGAGTTGATCAAAATTTGAAAAAAAAAATTTAGCTTAAAAAATTTGAAAATTCGAATTATAATATTGCCATGAAGATTGTATTGAAATTTATTTAACAAATTTCATTTAACTTTTAATTGCTGAGAACTAAGTAATTTTTTTTTTAATCTAAATCTGGACTATAACTTTTCTATAGTTGATTAATAATATATTAATACGGTTACGACAGTTAAATGTCAGAATATTTTTCAAAAAGGGAGGGCACTGTCCGAAAATACCCTTAATATCTATTTAAATAACCATAAATTGCTGTATTACTAATTAGATTACCAATTACTATATAAATATAAGGGACGCTGGGCAAAACGGGTACTTGAGAAAATACCAAGTTTTCGAGGTCTCCAATACGCTAAATCTTTTTTTTTTTTTTAATGTTAATCAAAGTAAATAGAAAAAATTTTCAGTTGCCGTTGAAAAAAAAAATTTTCATTTTTGCGGACAAAATGGGGTACTCCCTAAAAAAGGTGAAAAAAAAAATTCTGGATTTTTTTTTTTAAATGATTTTGATAAAATTAAATTTTTTTGTAAGTAATTTACGTGAAGACAAATTATATTTGACATAAGTATTTAATACAAAGAAAAAAAAAAATTTTAGTAGTTTTTATCACAAAACAAAAAACATTAACATTTTTCAACTGACACTCAATTTTTGAAAAAATTTAGCGAAAAAAATTAAAAATAATGCTCAGTTATGTTTACAAAAGTGATTTTGGAATGTCCAAAAAGCATTTAGAAAAAAAAATTATTTTTTTTATAAAATTTCGGGAGTAGCCCGTTTTGCCCGACCCTCCCCTATATAAGCTTATCTTAACGATAAGTAATTATTATTATTATCATTATGATGCCACAAATTTTTATTTTAATATGATAATTACTATATCGTATTTTATTAATGAAATTTATTTTTAAAGAAAACATTTATGTATTTATAAATCGATGACAAATGTGGTTACTTAATAATCGATGCTCATTACTTATGACCTTAAACTTTGTTAATTTTTTTTTATTCAATAATGATTCAAACATATCACAATATACTATTTTTTTATTAGAATTATATTTTTAGTTAATAAAATTGATACGCGAAGAAATTAAATATTACGATTTCGTGTATTTTAGTATAGAAATATTTATTTTGTTACTAAAGACACA
Source organism: Microplitis demolitor (assembly GCF_026212275.2). Classification (NCBI taxonomy): domain Eukaryota; kingdom Metazoa; phylum Arthropoda; class Insecta; order Hymenoptera; family Braconidae; genus Microplitis; species Microplitis demolitor. The sequence goes on along the minus strand of NC_068549.1, from coordinate 4,705,097 downwards.
GATAGAAAATTAATGAATCCGTCACAATATATTTATAAATAATGAAAACTATTTCCCTAATAAATAGAAACTACAGTAGGACCTCGTTATAAGACTACGCGTTATAAGACTCTTCCCCTCAATTCGTTAAAACTCGCTGGGAACACTTCCCCCACCAACTACTCAATAAAAGTTTTGTGCCGAAACCTCGCTATAAGACTAACGACCAGTACGACTAAAATCGAGATAAAATGTACATACATAAAGATTGTTCATTAAATAATTTATTTTCATAAAGAATACTTCAAATTTCGTGGTATCACATAATTAATTAATAGAAAAGAACGACAAAATTTTGTTTATTTATGATTATATATGAAATAGATTCCCTGTATAATAGAGTAGAGTTGAACCAAATACATAAATAAAACGCAAAACGACGATAGTCTTATAGCGAGGTTTGGGCGCAAACGCTGTTAAGTACAATCGTGGGAACACCTCAATTCTAAGAATTTTTTCCCCTACAGCCCCGAGCTAGTCTTATAACGAGGTCCTACTGTACATAAATCCCATACGAGAATCCATAAATTTAAATGAATTTTTATGAAAATTCATCGAAAAAGTATGGGGTTCTATAAAAATCTATAGGGGCCTAGGAAAAAGATTCTCTAGCTCATAAACTTTAGATAAGACCTATAAGAATTCATGGGATCCAATATGAATTCATGGAAATTTTTAAAAATCCATATGAATTTTTGTATGGAATTTAACGACTTCTTTATGGAGAAATTATTTTTCTAATTTTTTTCCGAACAATATAAAAAAAGTAATAAAGCCAAAATGATTAAATGGTTAAAATTTTTAAGGCAAACCATAAAAATGAATCCAATATTAGATTTTAGTTCAATACCGAAATCAAATTTATTTAAAAAATTGAGTCACTGTATTTATTGCCCAACTATTTAATTACTATTGTGATTATTTTTGTTGGTTACCTTGTCTTTCCCTCACTGATTTGTTCACCAACGTCATCGTCACTGAGCAAGCTCTTTCATCAGGAAAAATCTTTCCTCTAGGTGCTTTAGCTATCTTGCATTAAACTCCCTCTACTTCCTTTCTCTTTCTCAATTGGGCGAGCGTCCTCGGCACAGATCCTCAAACGGGACAACAGGGGGATGCTGTACGAGGCCAGGACGCCTAGCCAGGGAAACCGGGGTTTTAGGTCGATGCACCTTCCCACTTGGGTTCGACGTTCGGCGCTCTATGACGTCATTTGAACCTCAACGTGCACACACTGTCAGTGTTTAAATTTTATATAGAACGTTAATTTCATATACATCTATACATATGTATACCGATAGAAAAGGGGCTGGTGAAATAGGATGAGAATGACTAGAGTACAGAGTGAGGGTAACCGTTGCCATAGGTCACGAGTGAATTTTCAAAACTAGGTCATCACCTTATTTTATTAATAAATTTTTTTAAGCCTCATTACTTATTATTATTACACAGTAAAAGGGTGTTATAAATGGACTCGATTTAACACCGCGTGGTGTTAAATCGGTGTAAAAAAAAAATTCCACGTATAGAAATTTGAAATAAAATGTATTACATATAAAAAAATATAAAAATTTATGATCCTGAAGTTAGCAAGCAGTTAGTAATTTTCAGATTTTTATTTCACTAAATCAATTACAGAAAAACAAAAACTCAAAATATGCACATGTAGAAAATTTTAAAAACTACAGGTGCAATTTTTTCAAATATTTTTTTTTATAATTTATTGCTTAAAAAAAAAAAAAAAACAAAAAATTATTAGACGTTGGCTAACTTCAGTATCATAAAAATTTAATGAATATTATCTGGAGGGAATTTAAATAATTATTTATATTATAGGTAAATTATTTGAAATTTACACAATTTTACGTCCGCCATTTCAATCATCAATAATTTAATTAATTAATAAAAGTACTAATTAACTTTAGTGATCGAGTAAGTAAAAATATTCACAAAATAAAATATTTTAACACCGGGAAATTTTTTTAACACCAGTAAAGAATATTTACATCTTCGGTGGTGTTATTCTAACACCACTTTCGGTGTTGAAATTTAACACCGAAAATTTAAACATTTACATCGCCTGGACTTACCCCGTTTTTTACAGTTTACTATTATTATTATTATTATTATTATTTTATTCATTTATATTTAATAAACTGAATTTTTATTTTTTTCATGTAGAAAGTTGTAGAATTTTTTGAACTAATTTTGATATTTATAAAAATAATAATTTTTTATTAATGAATCAAATTTAAAAAATATTTTTACTGTTTTTGAATTTTTTTCTAATAGGAGAAGGGGGATGGGGCAAAATGGGTTCCCCAAAATTTAAAAAGCCCATTTTGCCCCCAAATCATTCGAGGCACTCAAAATTTTAAGTACCCCCCCCCCCCCTATTAGCGAAGAGTGTGGAAAAATGGACCCCTGGGGGCAAAATAGGCTAACAATCATATTACATATAAGCCCTCATTTTCAAGGGGCCCATTTGACCCCTCCCCCCATATTAACAATTATTCTAATTTAATTTTTCAAATGTTAATGATAAAATGTGATATAACAGATATTGTTTATTTGTTGATAAAATACTAGCGATTTACGAGCCGCTATTAAGAGTGAATTAATATTCTCATTCCGATATGAATAAGAGAAGATATAGTATGGGTGTTGAGAAGATGCAGTCGATAACCTGTTCCTGACGTAATGCCTGCATCAGGATTCTGTATTCAAGGGTCTGAGGAAGATTTCTAGAAAGCAATACAGGAACGAGGATAGGAGAAGTTGATGCTTGCAAAGAGTAGACAAGAGTAGGAGAGAGAAAGAGAGGAGGATAAGAGAGACTGAGTCGGGGTGCCTGTAAAACTAGGTCACTGGAGCTTCATTCACATTACGCGGCCATTCATGAGATCTGCAAACTGTTCGACTTTTGTATGACGCCCAAAAATCTTTATTACTCTCGTCCATTTTCCTTGGCCTCCTTATCTAGTAGTTTGTCTCCTTTAATCATTATTTTATTCAATGTTTCTTCTTATTACATTTTCAGTTTATTTTTATCCATGCTAATAACACTCACGTAACTTTTTTACAATATACCGAAATCGTATTATATTTTTTAAAGTCACCATAAAAAATTTACGGGTACCATCATTAAGTTCAAAGCTTTGAAATGAAATTTTTTTAAATTCGATGTGAATGATACTATTGACTATTAGTAGGCGTTGAAGAATTTTAAATATTTACTAACAATCAATGAAGAAAGTCAATGATATGATCAATTGACCAATTGACTCACTGGAGTTTATTAATGAAATAAAAAATATTATTATTTTTTAAGTTGATATTTTAAAACAAATACACAAAATTTGTCAATAAACTATCCTGCCTCCTGTGAAACCAAAGGTTTGTCTGACCCACATTCGCCCGGGCAATGACGTTGGGAAATGACGTCATGAAGATAGCAAAGTAGGTCGCGAGGTCGTAGCACCCCCGTCGGCTTCTAATGGTAACTGACCAGTTTCTGACGGACAATTCATATGACATGTTCCTGTCGTTAAATTTATAACAAAAAAAAAAACGCTTTAATATCCAAATGTTTCTCTAACTCTATTTATTTTTATAATTAAATTTTTACAACCTATTAAAATTATTTTGTTTTGCACACCTCGAGCACGAAGCGGAAATGTTGAACTCTATTGTCGAATTTTTTAAAAAATGAACTATAAAATTTTAATTTGTAATTAATTAATTTTGTTATTACATATTACATAGTACTCTTTAATATATATGAGTATTTATCAATTAAAAAAAAAATTTAGTATTTTGATTTTTAATTTTATTTGAAATTTTGGCTGCTCGGTTTTGAATCTCATTAAGAATCAAATTTTGTTTTTTAATCTGTCTGTAATTATTAGTGTAATATAAGATAATAAGCAAAAGACATCATCGAGTGTGAAACTGCAATGAAATTAATCTGTCAAAAATTTGGCTTTTAGATTTTAGAATTGGCTGGCAAAATTGTGAATTAAAAGTGTATATCTAATATTTATAGGTTTTATATAAAATTGAAAACAAGAAGAAATAAAAACTTTAATGTTACTGATGATTGTCATCTAATCCTATATTAAATAGATGGGAAAAGATGATAGGCAGTAGCACGTCAGTGGAGAGTAGGGGAAGGGGGTATATTGGCACAAGGTGCACAGCGACAAAGAGGGGTGAGTCAACTCGACTGCGGTGGGAGGAAGGAGAGTAGGTCGATTTCTATTTTTAGAATATAGGTCACCCATAAACCCGAGTTTGTCCTGTGACGTCACAAGAGCGTCGTCGTGGCAACAGGAACGCTAGGTCAATCACCTCACTTAAAAACGTTCGCACTTGTATGCTCCTAAATCTCATTTGCCCTCGTCCAATGAATATTACATTATGCAATGCTTATTAGTATTTGTCATTCGTGACATTAGATATACTGCTAAGTGTTTTGTTTAATTTTTAATTCATGTGATATAATGACGTTCTTTATATTTTTCAACAAAATGAATGTGATGTAATTGTTTCTTTGAAAACGTTTAATTTTAATGCTAAGTACCCTGAGTTTTTACCATGCATAATAATTTCATAGATAGTGTTATGTTTCCGTTATATTTTACTACTGAAATAACAGTACATACATTAATTTATCATTTTTAAATCGTTTTGTAACGGAAATCTCTTTCTAGATTCTAAACATTATAAGACCGTTGATGCAGTCCATCCATAGACATAACAAAGTCCCCAAATAAAGTCCTCCCAGAGAGTAAGTTCCCGTCGGTTTTTACCCCCACTATCAAAAATTAAGGCTAATTTCATGCCGTTACTTCATCTTTATGTTCCCATAAGGAACCTGAGATGCAACACAGTATTAATTTTTTGCTATGTAATTAATGCAGCGTGATTATTACTCTCCATTAATCATTCAATAAACCTAAGATTAGTTCTAAATTAATTTCATTTTACTTTGGGGTACTAATTGACACCCCAATAATTTCACTTACACTATGACCTGTCCAAAACCCGATTGCTAGCGAGGGGCGAGCGCTTATCATGTCACCATGACCACCGGGGGTCAGTTGATGCCCCAAAGATGACAAACCTGGAGTTTAAAAACAATTAAATAAAAACCACAAATTTACCAGTTTGTAACAATAGTCTGATTGATATTTAATTACAAGAGTTAAAAAGACAAAATTTAATGACTTTTGTATCATTTTTAAAATAAGAATTATGAATTAATAAGATACATAGAGATATTCTTGTCAGAAGCTTTATGCAGTCTTCGTTGTTCAGGGTTCAGCTGGATGTCAACATCTGGTCAGAATAATATGGAACTGGAGCCACAGAAGGGAGTTTTGAAAGACAACCTGTTCAATATTATTCATCTTGGATATAAATAAATTTTTTATCCAGAAAGGGCATTTTCACATTGAAGACAATATGTTGCTATTACTATTTGTAGACAGTTTAATTCTGTACATCAAAAATATGTTTCATATGCAGTAAATGTTGGTCATTTTGGTTCTGTAGCAACAAAAACCACTTAGTGGTTAACGGAAGGTATGCTCGTCAGAAACGCAGGCAGTTCTCCAAAAATGTTCAAGTTAAAATACTAAGGGCAGATTAGTAATTTAGAGTGAGATGTTTTACGTATCTAGAAGTAATTTTTATACTTGATCAAACTATTTTATTCAGCTTTAGAAAATTTAATTGTTAGATAACACAATAAAATATTTAGAAATCCAATATGAGTGAGGTTATAATCTACAATAATACAATAAATACTTGTATAGGTCTTTTTTTTTTTATAAGATTCTTTGTATTTTCTGATCGAATGCTAATTAACTTATAAATGCAAAGTGAATAAAACTAAATTCTGACACATTGCACTTATATATTTTAGATTATATATATTTCATATTATAAAACATATACAAAGTTTCCTGGTTGATCCTGTCAGTAATCATGTATACCTGTCTCAAAAATTAAGCCATACCTATCTCAGTACATGTCGTATTAATGTAAAACTACAAATGGCACATGAATACGTTACAGTCCCTTAAATTATACTTACATTCATTTGGATGTCTCTCGTAATTCTAGAGCTAAACCATGGAAACCAAAGCTCTGATCAAATTTGAAAGGAACATTTTTAATAGATCAAAACTACTTGATGGCTCGTCCATTATGAATTTCGATAACTCGCGAGTCAGATCTGAATAACTTTGTGCCGATATGTATCGTATGATCTTTTATTGACGACGAATATTTCAAATGTCTGCTTTATCAACTGTTGAGAGTAGATTTTTCTTATCATAAATGGGGGTGCATCGCATTATTGAGAATCAGGGTTCGACTCTGAAGAGGGAGCTTGCACTCATAAATTTTTGTTGAATCAAGTAAATTTTATTTTCTCTCTTAAATTCAAAAACTTATGACACGTAACTTACATTGTTTATTTATTTATTAACTTTATATCTAGCTAATTTCAATTTCACCGGATTGGCTATTTTTATAAGAATAACAATTTCTTCCACAGGTTTTTCTTTAACATCATCTCCACAAACCCCGATTATACGATCGCCGTATGTCAATTTTCCAGATTCCAATGCAATTCCACCGGGCAGCTGTAACATGAAGAGTTATTCCTGTCAATGAGACTATTGTTTCAAATTATATAATTTAATCAAACGGTATATAAGCTACCAAATAAGTACTGTAGTCTATTTTATAACAAGAAACATTATATTTTAGAATATTTCTAGTAGCGTTAGCTTCCATTGTCAAACGCATCCATCTATTTAGTATTAAATTTCTGCTGTTAGCTTATAAAAATATACTTTGAATTTCAAATAAAAAGACTATGGTACTTAAAGCTACGAGCAATTGATCATATGTATATTTTATATGATATAATTCGATCTTACTATTTCGGATATATAAGCTCCTTTTCCATCTTTATATCCTTTGAGGTATAGACCCAATGGTTTACCAGCTTTTTTCTGTAGTTCTACTTCAAACTCTTCGATGTATTTTTCATCGCGATATATTACCATTTTTACCTATAAAAATTTTAATAGGTATTAGTAATAAACCTCTGCCTGACTTAAAATACTTACAGTTCCAGTCGCGCCTATAATTGTCAATGTTGCTTTATGATTATCAACATTATTGAATTTATCGGCACCAACTTCAAGTATTTGATCACCTCTTTGCAAATGGTCAGTAGTGCCTATCGGCGTATCGGAATTTATATCAAGGACAAAAATGGCGACCTGAAGTAACGAAAAATTTCAAATTAATTATTGATTCGTCGAAATTAAATTTGAATAAAAATATTCACCAGCGGAGTATCATTCCCACCAACAATTGTAAACCCAAGTGGTTTGTCATTAGTTTTTGTAAATTCTATAGTCATTTGTTTCTTAGCGGGCTTTGGTGGTTCAACAGGTTTTGGTTTTTCTCCTTCAGGACCTAAAAAATAATAGTTAAATATATATCAATAATAATAACAAAAAACTTATATGTCTAGATAAAATTTAAATTGTATTTTACAAATATCTTAATTTTTTTTTTATTATCTTACTAACCAGCGACTGCGCCAGCTTTATTATCAGTTCCTGGAATTTCTTGTATGGTACTTTGTGCTTTTTCTTTACCTTTAGGACTACATACTATTAATGTTACAAGTCCTTCACATTGTTTGAGCATATTTGTAGCCTGTAATTTTTTTTATCAGTTTTAAAGACCAAAATAATTATAAAAAATCATAAAACCATTGAAATTTAAAAAATTGGGTTTATTTAATTACTTCGTCTTGTTTTGTATCCAATAAAGTATCAGAATTAACTCCTAACAGCAGATCACCAACTTGAAGACCAGCCTGTGAAAATAATAGGTGACTACTTTAGTAAACTGTAATTGATTAATTGTATTATTTATTTGAAATCGTAAAAAAATGAATCAGTTTGTAATATTATTGATTAAAAGTATTTTAAATTTATATTTACCGCCTCCGCTGCACTTCCTTCTTGGATATCAGATACAAATATACCTTGTCCTAATTCAGCGTGTTTACCTTGTATTATCATAATTCCCATTCCGTATGTACCCTACATTGATTATAATTATTTTTAAAAATTATTAAAATTCTTAGAGAACAGTTTTTTTTTTTAATTTTGAAATAATAAAATGAAACATACTTTTTTAACTACAACTGTGTGGACACCTTCATATTGACTATATAACTCCTAAAAAATAAAATTTTCAATTTATTAAGCAATAAAAATATAGAGGGAGAGACGGGCAAAATGGGGTATCCCCAAAATTTTATAAAAAAGTCAGTTTTTTAAAATGTCTTTGAAACATTCCAAAATCACTTTGGTAAATGTAATTGAGTATTATATTGAATTTCTTTGTTAAACTTTTTCAAAAATCGAAAGTTTCAGCAAAAAAATGTTGACTTTTTTTATCATATAAACTATTCAAAAATTTTTTTTTTCTTTGCATCCAATAATTATGTGAAATGTAATTTTTATGTAAATTACTTATAAGAAAATTTAATTTAATCAAATTTATTTAATTTCAATTTAGTAGGTACCCCATTTCACCCTCTCTCCCCAATACCTACGATGAAAAATACATTAAAGTTTAAAATGCAAATAATAATTTTGAATAGTGATCGTAGGTCATAATTCGATTATGATTAAGTTTGACTATTTATTCATTTATATATTAGACTGTATCAGAAAATTAGGGAGTGTCCAATTTTCCGGCAAAAAATTATAATTTTTTTTTTAACAGCAGCTGAAAATTTTTTCTATTCACTTTAAATATCATCATGAAAAATCATATTTGAGTATTTTTTCTCGGTTATAATTTCGTGAAATATATTGTAAGACTTACACTCTCTTCAAGCGTGGGTGGAAACTGATGAACTTCATCTATTGCTACTTGGTCATTTTGTTTTGGTGATCTGTGATAAAAAACCGTAATATATTTAAATAGCATTAAAAAAAACAAAACACTTCGTAACTTACCTGTATAAAACTATTGTCAAAGTAGTATCGAGTAGTTTTCTTATCACGACTACAGCATTCAAGTGACAACGTCCTTTCAAAACTTGACCATTCACCTAAATCAATAAACATTTTTTGTAACATCGGTCATTTCTTAATAATGATTAACTTTTGAAAATTCATAATACAGCTGAAATATCAAAACTTTATTTACCTCAATAATTTCATCCCCTACTTGAAACTGTCCAGTCTTAATTGCTGCCCCTTTTGGATTTAAACCACAAATAAAAGTACTCATTTTCTTCCTGTCTTTATGACCCGCAATTGCAATTCCATAGTCTCGACCTTGTTTTTCTAATCTAACTAGTAGCAGATTCTTTCCTAAATTTTTGTACTTTTTGTTAACTTTCACTAAAAAATAAAACACCCAAACAATTAATTGATACAATAAATTAACTAATAAAACTTTCATTAAATAAAAAGGTAGAATAATGTTTTATTAACTCATCGTATATCCAAAATCGTCTTCTTCATCAGGATCCGTCGCAGTTTTTTTGAGATTAGCAGCACTTTTTCGGGATATCTAAAAATGAATACAATGTACACAAATTCACCTCTAATTCTTCATTTTTAAAATTAAATTTCAAGAACTAACTTCTTTTCCCGCTGCTGTGAGAACGTTTCCCTCCAATTGTCGTTCATCTTCTTCACTTTCAGTATCGCTATCAGAACTATATTTTTTTCTCTCAGCTTTTGTTTCTTCATCATTATTACTAGAAGCTGCAGCAGAGTCTTCTACGCTCTGTGATTTCGTTATTGATTTTGATTTATCTAAAATTTTAATTGATCTAAAAATTAAGATAATTAAATTTTTTTATTTAAACCAATAAATTACGTCAAAATAAACAATAAAATTTTATTAGTAAATAATTATTTGTTTACCTTCTTACAGAATGACGTGATACAGAAGGATTTTTATTTACAGTATTATCCTAATTGACATCAAAAATTATAAATGTTTACGAGTATTCATTACATTAATCGTATGTATTTGAAAACAATATAATACATACCGATTGTATAAATGATTGTATTACTAATCGCAGTGTGTCACCAGAATTTTTAATTATATCGACAGCATCTTCATACGTCGTATTATGCAGGTCTACATCATTAACTGCTAATATTCTGTCTCCAGTCTAAAATTATTTTACAATAATATATAATTGTATTTATATACACGGAAATTTCTCGTGCCAAATGCTAAAACGGCGTATTACAACAGTTAGACAGGGTTCAATGCCAAAAGAGCGTATAAAAAAATTTTTTTTTGCCATTCTTTTTAGATCACCCGAAACGTAAAGATTAACAAAAAAAAAATTTGACGTACTAACGCTAAAAGGATGTATCTCAAGATAGACGCCCTTTTGGCTTTAGAAACTTTTTTTTTTATTTTTACGTTTAAAACATGTTTACAAAACGATTGGCACCAAAAACAAAAAATTATTCGCCCTTTTGGCTTTTGGCACGCAATATTTTGACCATATATGTTATTTTCATACGGGTAATTCTTAACAACCTGATGGTAACTATTAAGAATGATGATTTTGCACGGAAAAAAATAATCAGTAGCAGCTACCTATTATTTTTCGGTAGACGCTACCAATTTTTTCTCGGTAGCTGTTACTGATCAATTTTCGGTAGCCGTTATCAATTATTCTGGTAACAGCTATCGATTATTTTGGTAGATGTTAACGATTGAAATCGGTAGAGGCTATCGATTGGTAATCGGTAGCGTCTACCGAAAAATAATCGGTAGCGGCTACCGTTGAAAAAAAAGTGGTAATATGTCTTTCTTAATATGAATTAGTAAAAATAAAAGTATATTCACTAATTCAGAGTGCAAATCAAACCACTAATTACAAAAAGTGATACGATTGGCACTCTCTAGTAACTATTTCCGTCTTTATATTTCAATGATTCTCATTTTTTCATGTTAAGTTTTCCTATTGGAGATGGTAAGCATTCTTATCCGAGATAATAACCATTACTACCTCAGAAGGCATAATTTAAAAATTTTTCAGGCATAAAAAATATTAATATCGAAATGGCAATTAATACTATCAGCAATAGTAATTATTACTATACGAGAAACGAATAGTTAACATAAAAGCATGACAATGATTATCACATACAAATGATAATCTTTCTCTATTGCAAGATGATGATGGCATTTTTTTTCAGCGTATATAGCTGGTAGGTGTTACTATTCACTACTATGGAATTCAGTTTAAAAATTTTACTATAACTAGATAATCTTTCACTATAAAATTTTCTTCTTGGAAATGAACTTATAATAGTTTTTCACCATATCTGGATCAAAAGTTCAAATTTTTGCCCTGTTACAGGGAAGAAAGTCGTTCTTTTTTCTTATGAGAAAACAAATGATAAAAATTAGCGCATGCGCTGTTATAACTACCAACAGATGCAAAAATGTGGACTTTCAGGCGCAGGTCTGGTGAAAAATTGTATACACACCACGGAAGGTAGGACGTCCCGATCTGTGTTTTTGCTACCATCGTCTTGGTCGGCAAATTACACCCGGGTTAGAATGTCCTACTTTTCTAACTAGGTGTGTAATATACTATTAAATTAATTATGTAAGTATAAAAATATAACATTAAATTACCGATAGTTGTTTACTATTTCCTGCAGGGCTATTAGGCTCGACATTTTTAATAAATATTCCACATAATTGTTCAGGCGGACTCGCATTTTCACTGTTTATTTCTATCTATAATGATTTAAAAAAGAGAAAGAAAATTTGAAAAAATAAATAATTTAAGTAAAAAATTTTTTAAATCACTTTTATATTGGCACTATTAAAATATTTATTTCACACACTTATATAAAGAATAAATAAGTATATATATATTTATATAAACTATTCATTAACCACAAAAATAATTAAAAAAATTTTTTATTCTCTGTAAATTTTTTAAGCATTGATTTCATTAAAGAAAAGAAAATATTTTTTTTAATTATCACAATTAAATTACGGATAGAATTGGAAATAAAGTTGGGGTTGAAACTTAATAGTGCAGCTTTTATACCTTTCCCGCAACAATACTGAACCCTAAACTTCCTCCATATGGTTTATGCAATTCCACATGTTTTTCAGGTCCCCAATGATCCGAAAAAAGAGGACTTCCGCCTTTAGTTTCTTGATGAGTGATAGTCATAGCACTGATGTAAATAGCATACTTAGTACTTATTAATTTATAAATAAAATTTTTTTAAAATTCTTAACATACCTGACTTCACTTATCTAAAATATGACTAAAGTTTAAAATATATTTAAATCAATAAATTCGTATAAATAAAATTAATAAACTTGATAATTGACTAAACCTTCTTTTACGGAAGGCACATAAATTATGTATAGAAAATAGTAAATAATGTGGAAAATAGTAGAAATACATGTGACAGATTTGTAAAACTTAAACTATTCAGTAGGTTCGGTCATACATTCTATTCAACAAATTGGTTTAGCGTGATCTAATAAAGTAGTCTTCTAGTTTGAAACCTTACAAGTACCCTCGGGAATCTATATTTTATGGTATATAAAGAAATTTTTATTGAAAAAAAATATATTATGCTGTTGATCTAGCTGATAAGCTCATATAAATATTGATAATATCTTCAGCATTTCTTACAATTTTAAAATAACGATTAATTATTAGTAATAAATAGAGTATAAAAATTTTGAGTATTGAGATTTTAATCACTTATTGAACTTGGCATTGAATCTATTGATTGGAAAGAATAATCCTCTATGCTGAGAATTAATTTCAGTATTTGAAACTTTGCTTAAGGATTGAATATAGCTGTAAAACGTAATTTTAATTAACCTTTAAAATATGATTAGTAAATTACACATCAAGGGGAGAAAGTAGGGCATTCCAACCCGTGCGCACGATTACCTACCCCAGCCGAAGGCGATGATTAGCAAACACGCGGATTGAGATGTTCTACCTTCTTCTGTGGTAAAACTAATTTTTTACTTAAGTGAAAATAGATGATAAAAATTAGTGCATGCGTTATTCTAACAATCAATAGAGACAAAAAGAAAGGATGTCCCAATTCACGTGATTGCTACAGTCGTTTTCGGCTTGTATTGCAAATGACACAAAAAGATTGGAATATCTTACACAAAAAAAAAGAGTTTCGTACTCATAAGAAAACACGGGATACATTTTTTTATAGTGACAAACATGATAAGATTACGGTAACACATAAAATTCTGATGGTTACAAATGAAATTGTGACGTAAAATTATAAAAGCAATCGAGGAAAGCCATAAAGTCTTAGCAGAAAAGCTATTGGCCTCGAAAATAGGCAGAAATGGCGATTCCAGCCACATAAATGTATAGAAAAAAATATATCAAATAATGAAGTTATAGGGCGACAACTATTTTAATCTTTCTAATTTTAAAAATATGTTTTGAACTTTGATAACTCTAACTTTGTTAAATTTCCGTTTGAGAAGCGCGCGCATTTATGCGTGTTAATGAAGTTAACTATCACATCGTTAACGATGTTGTCGCATTAAAACTGATAATATTTTAATAATAAATTTTATTTTCTCTGTATTCAACCAATATCAGAATTCCCATTCGCTCAAACAATATTCTACATATTTACATATTTTTTTCTGCAAGCTTAAATCAAAAATTCAAAAATTAATTTATTAATTTAAAACGATTAAATAAAATAGAATATAAGATTAAAAAAAAGAGTATAATTTACCTTTAAATTATTTTTTATAATTTATTGTGAAATAATTTTGACTGCAAACATTAAAAACTATTGGTCAAGATTGCTTCCTTCCAACTTTTTTTTATCTTGTTATTAGACAAAGAAAATGACCATAAAGATTTAAACTATTATAAACAATAAAAAAACAATTTTTTACCTGAAAGCTCATTGGTCGAAAGAAAATTCTGATATCATTAGTTCTCATAATAATCACAATTTTTTTTTTTGTACCGTCGTTACATTTATTCTTATATATACTACACTTTACAGAAATAATTGTATCAGTAAGTAAATTTTAATTTAGTGTTAAATTTTTAAGACAAATTCAATGTACTACAAATTGAAGTTTATTTAAACTATACATCATATATTTATTTAATTAGATTCATAAAATTTTTATTCATTTAAAAAATTATTACTTTTTTTAAGTTCCTTCAAGTATAATCGAGTTGTTCGAATCAATTTTTTTTTATTATTCATTTGCTTTGACAGGACTGAGTAAAGATGCGAATTCTGAAAGAATTACTGATATTAACTTTCGTTACATTGGCATTTGGTGAACTTAACATTGATAATTTCCAAGAATATCATTGGGATTTATTCGTAACAAGAAAAGATTCTGATAACTATATACGGATATTTTGTCGATTTTCAATGATTACACGGCAAATTTTTTTTACTTCTGCATCTTGTATAAATGAGTAACTAATTTGATACTTTTGCAAAAAAAAAAAAATAACAGAAACTATTTTATTTAATTATTATTAATTATTAATTTTATGCAGAGCACTTTTATTAAATCCTCATCAACGTTTGACAACTTACACCCGTTCGTTTCGCAGTATTGACATAAATGAAAATAATATTTATTACCATAAAGATTTTAGTACAACTTATGATAAATCTAAACGTGATATCGCGACGGTGATTATTAGTCAGCCGATTACTACTAACGAAATTGTTATCTTTACTTCATCAAATGATACGGTTGATTTCGGATTATTCATCGTGTTACAATCTAATGAACGGACATTCATTTATTGTACAACGCCAAACAATGAAAGTTATTTTATTAATGACAATGATAAAACATTTACCTGCTCCGACAGTTTATTTGCCGTAAGTTATGATAAAAAATTCATTTTAAAATGAAATTTTATTGCTTAAATTGTAGGAAAGAGTAAGACTAAGGCACATCTTTTTGCGTGCGTAACACAAATAAAAACGTGTGTTTTTATTAATTGTAAAAAAAAAGAAAATAGTAATATTTATTTTATTTTTGATGCCAATGTTTTAAAAGAAAAATATATTATTTTTACAGTATCATGGAGATCCCATACTTTGCTCATTGAAAAAAAAAATCCATATACTTATGTTATGGTTGGTCTCAAAGAATCCGAGTACGAAGACGAGAATCATCAAATGAAAATGGTTATCACGAATGTAGGTGATTTAACCAGAAAAATCAATGAAAAATTTAGATCATAATCTTTCTATTGATTTTTATCATCATTTTTTATATTTATATAAGTGTAAAATTTTTGAACTCGGTGTAGTGTAAATGACTTGGTTCAAATTTTGGTGAGAAAATTACACCAAATATCGTGTTAAATTTAGGCGGTGTGAATTAAAAATATTTACACTATCAAACGTATTTTACGGTAATTTACTTCCTTTTGAAGCATTTTTACTGTAACACAGTAAAATACTGCAGGATTTGCCGCAAATATACGGTGAATTACCATACCGCTACCGTAAAATACCACAATTCACCTTTAAATACAGTGATTTCCCGCGAAATTCCGTAAACTGCCATAACATACCGTAATTCTGCGATTAAATACTGTATTTTACCGTAATTCTTCAGAATACTGTAATCTACGGTATTTACCGTAATTTAGATCCAGGGCTTTCATATTATTTTATTTTTAAAAGAATTATAAACTTAAATGTTATCATAAAATTTTATAAAAAAGTAGTCGGTACTTTTTTACTAATCTAATTATATTTACTACAGATAAGAATTTTGTTTTCTTTACGGCTATTTAATATTTATAAATCATAATTTATATCAATTTATCTTCCATTCCATGTAACAAAATACCCTGATAGCCAAGTTGGCGAGAAACTGACGAGAAACTTGCAGCCGCAACTGGACACCAAGTTGGCCGCCAACAGTTGGTACCTCCAATAGTTGATAGACATTTTCTGAGAAAATTGGTGGCAAAAGTTGCTTGCAAAAGTTGGCAATCATAAGTTGACGGTAAGTTTCCTTTCAATTTCCTCAGAAACTTGCATTCCAGTTGCGGCTCCATACTTTCTGAGAAAGTTGGCGGTAACTTGTAGCCAAAAGTTGCAAAAGCTGAAGTTGTCGATAACTTGTCGTCAAGTTGGTCGGAAACTAATTAATGACCAACTTTTTCACGATCAACTCGTGTTATCAGGGTACTATAAACAAAATGGACACCCGTTATGCGGTCGATAACATTTTATATTTTATTTTTCTTTTAAATTTGTCTTTAGTCACTAGATGGCGTTGTCCGTTAACTCTTATACGATTTAAAAACAATATTGATAATTTCCAACATAAAATTAAAAAAAAATATCTTTTAAATTAATCCTAAATATTTAGTATATATATTTAATTGACAAACCAATTAATTATTACTTCTAAGAAGCTATTTTTTTTATATATATTTATTAAGAGAGTAAACATAAATGATGTCCCGGTTGTCAAGATACATTTTTATCACAACAAACATTCAAGCCGTTGCTAAGGAAATTAATGTGTAATTGTTAGTTCAATATAATTCAACATTAAAATAATATTTCTCCATGAATGGACCACAAAAAACATTCACAAAAGCGTTTACGCTCAAGTAAAAGCTCAGAAGTAATAAAAGAATCATTAACTCTGGATAATAATATTGATAATTACTATACTGAAAATAATAATTCAAAGTCTTTGAAAAGTCCAAGAGAATTATCATCAAGGTATTTAAATTCAACGAGTCTAAGTGGAAGCATAAATAAAAATATTGTTAACGATGACTCTGACAATGAAGAAAGTATTAACAAGATTCCAAACGCGAAACAGTATTACAGAAGAGACTCATCTAGTTCAGAAGAAACCAACAAAAATAATTCCGATGATGATGTTCACAAAAGGAAAATCAAACAAACTGATAAGATATTATCTAGGCAAGAAAAACGACGTAAAAAAACATCACAGAGGCGGATGCATCATCAACGAGAAGAAAAACGTATTTCGACGGCTCGGAATGACAATGAAGAAAACATTGACGAGGATCGGGCTTCTTTAAAACAAGACCATCTTTCAATGGCAACTAAAAAATATTCAAAACGGTCAAGAGCAAGATCTCGCAGTAGCAAAGGTATAAATTATTTGGCAATAATATTTTTTTTTTATTTTTTACTTACAATTATACTGAAGTTAGCCGAGGTTCTAATAATTTTTTGATTTTTTTTTCAATACAATAAACTATAAAAAAAAATATTTGAAAAAATTGCGCTTATAGTTTTTTTAATTTTCTTTCTGTGCATTTTTTTTTTTTTTTTTTTTTTTTTTTGTGATTGATTTGTTGAAAAAAAGGAGTGTTCTGATCGATTTTAGGAGCTTGATATTAAAATTAAAATAACTAGAAAACAATGCGGAATTTTGAAAAACTTTATTTAAGATAATTTGTAGGGAATGAAATTTTCTACAAGAAAGGTCCCATGACATTTTGTGATAAGTCTGATAGTTTCGCCGGAAAATTAAAAATATCTCAAAATTTACTTTAAATTTGACTTCAAGCTCAAATAACTTTTGAACAGATGGATTTATATAAAAATTATAAGAGACTTTTTTTGTAGAGCATCCAATTCCCTACTAAACTATGTCTGTAGATTGTTTCTACGACGCATCGTTAGCTAGTTATAAAAATCCGAAAACACAAAACATATTTTTTCCATGTCATTCTTATGGAAAATATAAAAGTGCGATGCGGAACCTCTTAATATTAATATTAAGAGCTCTAATTTTCACAAGTGTACTTTTGTATTTGAATGAAACTTTTGAATTTGTTTCCGAGAAAAAAAGATCTATTTGTATAGTATATATAAACCATAATTTTATAATTGTTTTTTTAGGAGAAAGAAGAAGAAGAGATGAAGGAAGAAGAGAAGAACAAGAAGATGTACACAGCAATGAATTGCCAATAACAGAATTTTTACGACAAGCTCAAGAAAACTCACGAGCACAATATGAAGAGCCTGTCCCTTTGCCCCAATTGCGTACAGATACTATTTATGTGCAAGGCAGAAATCGTTTTAGTGCCGTTAAAATTCCTATGGAACGTTCTAGTCGAGGTCGCCGAGGTCCTGATACAGATGAAACTACTATGTATCCGATTAAAATTGCAATATTGGCGCAGAAGGCTTGGAAGAATGCTGGATTTATTTATCAAGGTCTTCTTGCTGGAATGGCATTTATGCATTTTATTTTTGTACGTAAAAATCAATATCATAAAAACATTTAAGCTCATAAATTTAAACCTTTGACTCAATAATAATTTACTTTTATTACTTATTTCGGTTTTATTTTATAAATTTTTTTCTGTAAATATTATAGGTTCAAACATATTTTAAAGCTTCGAAAAAATCCGTTGAGGATTATTCAATTATTGCTGAAATATATACAAATTTATTTTCATTTTTTTTGGTAATGTGTATTATTGCTGCTTTTGATAGGTGAGCTATTTATATAGATATTAGGGTGTGTCCTTTTAGGACTACTTTTTTTTCAATGCAATAACTGCTTTTATACTTGCAGGAAGTAAAATAAGATGCCTGTTGATATCAGAGCCCTTAATATTAATATTAACAGATATCTCATCGCGATTTTCTATTTCCATTTAAATAACATGGGAAAAAAAATTTTGAATTTTGAATTTTATACCTCGGCAATGGTTCATTGTACAGATAGGCTCAGGATATAGTTTCGTAGTGAATTAAACGCTCTATAAAAAAAGTCTCTTATAATTTTTTGATAAATTCATCTGTTTAAAAGTTATTTGAGCTTGAAGTCAAATTTATAAAAAATTTCGAGATCTTTTGACTTTTCCGACAAAACTATCAAACTTATCACAAAATTTTATAGAATCTTTTTTGTAGACAATTTTATTCCTGACAAATTATCTCTGATAAAGTTTTTTAAAATTTCGCATTGTTTTATAGTTATTTTGTTTTTAATGTCAAGCTCTTAAATTAGACAGAACACCATTTTTTTAAAGAACTCGACATTAAAATGGAAATAATTAGAAAACAATGAGGAACATACAAAACAATAAATTTGACTTCAAACAATAACTTGGAACAGGATGATTTATCATAAAATGATAAGACTTTTTGTATAGAGCGTTTAATTTTCTACAAAATTAAGTCTTGACCTTGTCTGTACAATGAGCTATTTCCGAGGTATAAAATTCAAAACAAAATTTTTTTCTCTGATAAGAAGTTAAAAAGAAGTAGTCCTAAAATGACACACCTTAATAAATATACAATGTATTTAAATAAAAAAAATTTTTTTAGATTTGACTTGGCGCATTTTGATATAGAACATTTCAGAGAAATATATAATAATTATGCTAAAGCTATTGCAGTAATCCCATTATATATTGCAGTATTTTGTCTGCATCAAGCGACAATGAAATTTGATGACAAATTGTCATTAATTAATTACACAACAAATACTACTAGTTTAACTAATGTAAGATGTTTTTTTTCAACTCTAAATAAAATAATAGTGCAAGAAAATATTTAAATTATGACTAATAATAATTTTATTCAACTTATATAGGAAAATGTAACGATGACTATCAGTGATGAAGAACTCAACAATTGGACAGCAATAACGTTAACTAAAGACGGAATGGTTGTTGCTGCTTGGCTTTTTGTTTCATTGGGTCCCCAAAGCGATATGCTTTTAACTCACCTTCAGTCATTAGAAAAATATCATGGCAGTGATTATTATTAGGATAGATATACATATATATTTGTTAATAAAGGATTGTAATTAAATGAGAATAATTAAAGTTAACATGTACGATTATTATTTTATCGTCGGAAAAATTTATGTACTTAGTAATTTGCAGTACAATAACTATAATACAAAAGATTACTAATAGTAAATGGGTATTTAAATGACAATTTTATAACTATTAACTACAGATGAATTACAATTTTTCGTTAAATCAAAGTAAGACTGTAAAAAATAATAATCAACAATAAGACGTGATAGTAATATAAAACAAGAGAAGGAAAATAAAATAATATTTAACAAAATAATTAGCATTTTTTTTTTTTTTTTTTTTTTTTATAGTTTTTGTTTAGAGTCAGTCGATTCGCAATACAATTAGGTCACGCTCATCGGTTAATTACCGATAACTTTTACACTTTCGCACCATAACTAATATATATTTATGTATAGAATAACTTCAGGTATTGTATGTATATAATATACTTTGTTATTACATATAATTAAATACTTTTATGGGTAGCGTTGACAAATAAGTATTTGCCAATAATTCATCACCTCTAAATATCCCGTATCCACTGATCATATTTATTAAATTATTTATTTATCTTGTCAACAATTATCTTTATCTTAATTATCTTCAAAGTAATTTATTTAGTTCAATAACAAATTTTTCTTTTTATACAAGGGTATTTTCAGACAGTGTCCCCACCTCTAATTTTTAAATTTATTCAATAATTTTTAACTGTCATAACCGTAGGTAAATTTAATTAATCAATTAAAGAAAGTTAAGTCATTAATGAAAAAAGGAAAACGTTTAGAAAAAAAGGATTTTTTGGCGCAAAAAATATTGTGTACTCGATTAAAGACAAAAATTTTCTCGACACAAAAATTCTTTTCCCGCTTCAAAAAATATTTTTTTACTCCAAGAAAATTTTTGTCTTTAACTCAATGCAAAAAAATTTCTTGGGGCAAATGAAAAATTTCTTGGGTTGAATAAAAAATTTCTTGATGCAAGAACTGTTTTCCTGACTAAAAAAAAATTTTCTTATTTCAAGAAAATTTTTTCACTCCCTATGAAAATTTTTGTCTTCAACTCAGGGTAAAAAAAATTTCTTGAGAGGTAAAAATTTTTTGCGCTAAAAAATCATTTTTTTTTGTGTAATTAAAATTTCAAATTAAAAAAAAAAACAAAAATTACTTACTATTGTGATCAATTAGAATTTAAACGAAATTTTTAATCTAAATTTCAGAAAAAAATTTATATCCATTTCATAATTCGAATTTTAAAGTTTCGTAGATTAAAATTTATTTACCAAATTTCATATGACTCCTAATTAATAATAACTATAATTAATTTTTTAAAATCTATATCTCGTTGAAATCGCAACTACGTTTATTTTTTTCAATTAATGCTTTAATTTATTTTAATTAATTTATAAAAATTTAATACCGTTGAGAAAGTCATTAGACATTTTCAAAAAGTGGGTATTGTCTGAGAATGCCCTTAATGGACATTGTTCAATTTTTAATTGATATTTATTTAAATTATTAAATTATGATATATTTAAACATCATTAGATTATAATAAAAATATTTAATTTTATAAAATTATATTAGTAATTTTAATTTTAAATTCTATTAGATATTTAGCCAATTAATATATGTATATTTATATGTAAATATTTAAAAGATTCAAATTACAACTTAATTTAAATGATTACTAATTAAAATGTCAGCTTCAACGGGTGTTTTATTTATTCATTTATTTATTTTGCTCACACGGTCATACGCGATGTTTAAATATCAACTTTTTAATAAATTTTATTATATTATTATATTACTTTTGGCAGGAATGTTATAACTATATTTTTCGCAGTTGCATAGAGCTCATAGCAATAATAATATTAATAATAATAATAATAATAATAGTAATAATAATAATAATAATAATAATAAAATATGAATATTTAAATGAGCAAAAATATTTTTAATAATCAATCACATTATATATTTATTGCGTATTAATTTTGGTGATGTATGGAGATGACTAAATATTTTGGTCCAAGCATGAATAAACGAAATTATTTTAATTTAAATATTATTCTTAAATTATTGAAATTATTCCATGTTTATATATAAGATGATAAATCGCAGTTACTTAGACAACGTGTTTATTACTAATTTATGTTTATTTTATTAATTATCGTATGTATATTTTTTCAAATATTCAATTAATTGACAAAAATTGTTAATATTATAATTAACCCAAATGCATAATTTTTTATATTCATTTGAAAAAAAAAATTATGTATAGTAAAAAGTGTTTTCCCATAAGAAAAAGTTTTACCCATAGATTAACTGATGTAGATCTACACCATTTTGAATTTTTAAAATAAGTCTTCATGCACAGGTGACATTTTTTTTTTTTTTTTTTTTTTTTTTCAAGGCAAATGCGCATGACAATTAACCATTAAAATATTATGTAGGCTGTATTCTATAATATGAATTTAAGGGTTAAGTACAGAACATGTAACAACCAATGGCATTGTAGATTCAATTTCTTGGGACATGTCTGATTGGTTGTTAAAAAAGGTTATAATTTAACGGACATTTTAATAATTGGCCATTACTTTTTATATTTTTATCTTATAAGATAAATTTAAATTGATTGATTATAAATTTCGTTATGGTTTCAATTAGTCAAGTATTGAATAAGTCGAATTACATCTACAATTGATTGTTTACATCTATCTGTGATTAACTACAATATTGACAATTGAGGTTAATTGATTAATGATCCTGAAGTTAGCAGTCAATTAATACATCAATTTTGAAAAATGCACGTATAGAAAATTCAAAAAACTGCAGGTGCAATTTTTAAAAATACTTTTTTTTTGTAATTTATCATTTTATAAAATCAAAAAATTATTAGACGTCAGCTAATTAATAATTAATCATGATTCTGAAGAAGACAATTAACAATTTTATAATTTTTTTTCAACAAATCAATTGCAAAAAAAAAAAAAATCTAAAAATATACACATGGAGAAAATTTAAAAAACTATAAGTGCAATTTTTTGAAATATTTTTTTTTCATAATTTATTGTTTATAAAAGAATCTAAAAATGATCTTTTTAGCTAACTTCAGGATCATGATTAATTCTGAGTGTGAATGTTACTGACAGGTGGAAAGTTTTAAATTTTTGAATAAATAAATGAAATTTTAGTAGGATAAAAATTTGAAAATGCTTAATTAGATCAATAAAAAATCCATACGCTCATTTTTTAAAATTTAATTATTTTAAATAATTAATTTATTTATTTAAAATTCATAAAATGTCTTGTCTGCTACATTCACACTCATTAATTATTTGAATACTTGAAAAGATCGAGAGATTGATGAAACCTCGTACGATAATTAAATTAACAAATTAATAAAGAACACATTGTCCAAATAACTGATTCATCATCTTTTAAATACCATTAATTTTTAGTGATATCTCAAATTTAAAAAACTCTTTTATTATTCAACACAATGAGTTTCTATGCAAAACGCAATTTACTGTCTTATTAATACAAATGGAATTTTTATTTTATCGCAAAGACAATATATAAAGGATTATAATAAGGACGAATTAGCTTAACGCTACTGGATTAAATGATAAAGTTAATATTTATAATAATAATTAATACAACCTAATTATAATAATGCTTATTTGATATATACAATATTTATTATTAATGAGTAGCCGATAGGTTTCAATTAATCCCAATCGTAATTAATATATATTTTTATTACGCTGGAATTATTATCGAAGACAATGACAAAAAACATTTTCTATATATACATTTAAAAAAAATCCACTTAAATTGTACGATAAAAAAAAAGTTAGATAATTCAAAGATACAAAATTACCAAAATTTTCATCATACATTTTTATTATTTTACTGTTATATCAGATAATTATTTAATGATGAAAAAAATTTTCTATAACCCCGCGCTTCCCAAAGATACCCTTAGAGTTCAAATATTTAAAGATACGTTCTATTTTACAAGCCGAGTATGATGAGTACGTTAATTATTATTATTATTATTTTTTTTTTTTTATTATAAATCAGATGCAATTAAAAAAAATTTTTTTGTTTTTATTTTTTATGGCAATTTTTCCTCAACTTTTTTTTTACTCGTCTCATTATCGCACTACTATTTATTATTAATAATAATAATATATGTTATTAAAAACTAGAGACAATTTCTAATGACTTGGTGATTATTTTATTATTTTTCATGTTTTTTATAATTAGGCTTTTGAGCAGTAAATCATCAAATTACGATAAGGTCTTAGTAATTAGTATTAAACCTCAATTATTTAATTATTATAAATATATCGATTATTAATAACGACATGTCGTTAAAGTTCGATGAAATAATTTCGATCTAGTGGTTAAATAATTTACATAATTAAAATTTTCTATTACATTTAATAAACGTTTTAATAATCCACTGAAATACCAGTTCGTTATCGGGATTTTTAAATTATTTTAAATTTACATTTAATATAATAGTGTTGACATACATACATTTTAATACTTATTATATATATATATATATATAATAATAATAATATCAAAGCAAAAATTATTAGTATTTTCTCTCATCCGGAATTAAACTATTTGAGAAAATGATTCTATTAATAAACGATGGATCCTTAGCTCTAGGATTTTATTTTTTTCTTTTATACCGAGCGTGATAATATATTCTATCGATGCTTGAAAAAGTATTAAACATTCACTGTTAATTAAATAGAAACATTAATAACAAACTGCACATTAATTATCTAATTTACACATTAGACTTAATCACACTGGTATTATATATTTAAATTTTAATACGCGTTAGTACTTATGATTTTTATATAGTGTATGGTATAATGTGTTTATTATTACCAATGTAATTTTTAATTATTTTCTGGTCGTATTTTTTAAATTTAGGCCAGACTATTTTATTAATCTCTTTAATATTTAATTAAATGACAGGATGATTAATTTTTTGTCTTTTCAAATATTTATTGCTAATTTATTATTCATCAGCTTTGTTTTTTTTTACGTCACATTTAAATTAAATCAGTATGTAAATTAATAACATAAATATATATTCAAATAAATTTATTGACTGTGTAAACGTCCAGTTGGTGGCTTAACTTGATTGTTCCCGATAACTTTAGGAATCGCTCCAATTATTTTGACACGATTTTGTTGAATTTGCTGACGATTATCAGAAAATTGTGGCGGTGGTGCAAAAACGAGCTCATTATTATCAGCCTGACCAGCAGATGGACCGGCATTAAATTCTGGTGGGGGTGGAACAAATAAATCATTGTTTTGTTCCTCAGCATCTGCTTCTATTGGCGGCGGCAATTGGGCAAGACTTACTGCGTGTCTCGTCAGCATACCGCTGCTGTAATTCATTCTTTTATGATTATTATCTTTGTCCGTATTAACAATTGATTGATTATTGTTATCATTTCTTGATGTATCATCAAAACCAGTGGGTGGTCCTACTGGTACATCTTGATCGGAACTAACGCCACTTGAACTGTTATCACCGTCTTCTAATTGCTGTGTTTGCTGGCTTAACAGAAATTCATTCGGATGACTTTTTGATGACTTTAATTGCGTTCTTACCTTCTGAATTTCTTCAACGCTAAAAGAATGCGGCAAAGAACTGCTACCAGATGAACTACTGCCTGATGCATTTGAATTACCAGAAGTTTCACGTGTTGACTCAAATTTATCACGTGCTGCTGCTTTTTCTAGTTCTTTTGCTATTTCAGATTCACCGACTTCGAATTCTTCTTCTTCATCATCTTCGTTTTCTGACTCTGATAGACTGTAGTCTGGTTCAGGAATTGGCGGACCTGATACGATACCCGATAAATTTGTTGCTGATGCACTGGCGGTTATTATTTTCTTTTTTATTTCACGTGTACCGGCTATACTGTGACTGCGATTTGTTTTCAAAGGCTGGGCGTATTGATTACAGCCGCTGGCATTCAAAGCGCCATTATTGTTTGAATTGATTACACCATTTCCAATCTTTTGTCCGTTCTGATTATTAAATCCGGTGTTATTTGACGTACGTAAGCTATGTGACTTTCTTAAGTGCGTTCTTGATGGATTTCCTGGTAAACTATGCGATCGATAACCGACAGTCTTGGTGTCCTCTGGAGATGCGTAAAGTTTAGCATTGTTTGCTGGTCGGAAGCTTGACATTACTCCGTAATTACTCTCCGAAGCTGCTGCCAATTCTGTAATTTTTATATTTCAATATTAAATTTTATCTCTAAAAAATAATTTCAGTGTGTGCGGATTTATAAAAAAAATATATTAAAAATACTTAAATATATATAAAATATATGTATAAAAAATATATTTTAAAAAGCTAACTTTTGACCGATTGTCGTATATATTTTAAATGAATTTGAAGTATGTTAAAAATATATCTTAAAATATAAATATAAAAATATAAAAAAATATATTTTTTTATATATGTTTTTTATATTTCCATAATTATATTTTTTATGTACTCTAAGATATATTTTTAATATATTTAAAATATATAAAATATATACGAAAATCGGCCAATATTTTTTATGTATTTTTAATATATTTTTTTTTTATAAATTTTTTTCATAGGGGTAGAAACAAAGTTATTTGTTTAATATTTGTAAATATATTAATATTTCTATATATATATATATATTTCCGTCATAATGGGTAGGGGGAATCTATAATTTGTAACACAAAAATAGAGATAAAAAATGTACAAATTTTTATTATGCTGTCGAGTAAACTTGAAACAGGAAGTTGAGTCACGAAAAATTATTATCCTGTACTATAATTATAATTGTGAGCCGCTGAAAGTTTTATATTTTCTACAGTAATTCCTGTTTTACATAAATAATTTTTATTACTATTTATTGATAAGTGTATGATATTTTTTGTAGTGCAACATAATAATATTTTGGCGACTCGACTTCCTGTTTCGAATTTGGTACTGGGTCGACAGCATAATAAAAATTCTTAAATTACTGAAGTCCATTTTTCTCTTTTAGGGATTTTTGAAAAAGTTTATATGAATTTTAGTTTTTTCTTACTGACTTTTTTTTAATGCGCGTGCGCATTAGATTAATTTAAAAAATGAATAATTATTGTATTTATAAAATATTATTTTACTTTACCTTTAACTTGTTGAATATGAGCCATATTGTCATAAACAGAGGCAGGAGTTACAACATCCGGTACATTGGCACCGACATTGACTTTGATTACTTGACCAACTGGCGGCGGGGGAGGTGGATGATTTGGTGGTGGCAAACCATTTCTACTCAATGCATTAACATCTTCCTGACTACGATGACCTTTGGGTGCCAAAGCTGATGATTGTCCTTGAATATTAAGGTCAGGCGTGCTATGAAAGTCTCGATGTAAATCTGAACCTCCACCCAGTCCACCAAAGAATCGTACCCGTGAATTTGACTGTAAATAATTCAATTTTATTATATTAATAATAATAATTATCATATTAATAACATAAATTACATTTTTATATTTAATTTATCAATGCGTGCTCATATAATTAAAAGCCAACGTTACTTTGATAGTCAAATTAAGCATTTGTGATAAAAAAAAAATAATTCCAATTTTTCGTTCATGTTAGCAGATGTAAAAAAATATTTTGTACAGTAGAGAGAGAGAGAGAGAGAAATAAAGTTCTATTAGTAATCAATTTGAAAGTAATTGTTTGGTAGTAATTTTGTTGTTTGTTTATTATTTTAAGCGTGAAAAATAAGCCGGTGGTTTGTAAGTAATAAGAAACGTTCGCACATTTCTTCAGATGTTCAGTTACTAGTCACCTGAATAAAATATCATGCTAACATGTATTTGGGTGTAAATAATATATCTAAAGTATTAATGATCAGTAATACAAGTAGTCCTGATAATCCTCTTGATTGTTTATCGGTTGTAATTTGTTGCATACCCTTGATTTTCGTGTACACTATAACAAACATGCATGCATACACCATTACCCATAAATACATGCTCTATTAACATGAATATGATACATCATTTTTCAATCCCTGTAAATTATTTTTTTAATCGTCAATTATGAATCTTAAACTTTTTTTTGTAATCATACAATTTATTTATATTTTTTTAAACCAAAAGTTATTTTTAATATCGATACTAATTTTCAAACACAAAAATATTCGACTAATTGAACTAAGTTGTTAATAATTATACTGCTGGTACTAAAATTTTGATTTAATAAATTTTTTTTAAGTTATAAAATTGAGGCGCCTTTTTTCAAAACCGAACAGTTTTGAAAAATTTATAACAGCTTTTCTTTTTGATTTTGACTCTATCGAGTATTATCATACCTCTAAATAATTTAAGGCAAAATGCAGCTTAATTCTCATAAATTAATTTTTTAGTCCACAGTTGTTTTTAAATCTAACGAGCAGTTAATTTTAAATCCGAATAAAAATATAGTATATTACAAACCAAGGAAGGAAAGTCGAACATTTAGACCCATGTGTGTAATTTCCGACCTGAAAGTTTAAATTTTTGCCTCTGTTTGCGGGAATAATGGCCATGCGCTAATTTTTATCATTTGTTTTCTCATATAAAAAAAGGACTTTCGTGCCACTGAACAGGGCAGGAATTTAAACTTTCGGCGCAGGTATGGTTAAAAATAGCTATTTTCGATACCGAGGATTAAAACGAGAGTTTGCGGCACGCTTGTTTTAGCGACACGTCTTGGGTTATGACGCATTTTCAACAATAACGAGTACATATATCTTTCTCGCACGAGCGACTCGAGTCACAAAACACGACTTCAAGATGTGAGTGTAAACTTTACACTTTTTGATCCAATCCAAAAAAACTCTTATTATCATACTCAATAACTTTATTGCTGATTAATGAATAATTAGTTTTTTGCTATATTCCAAAAGTTTTAAAAATATTATTGTTCAGTTCGAAAATTAGACGCCTCAATAAAATTTTTTAATAAATATAAAAATATATTTTCAAGTACTACGGATATACTTTAATTAATACATATACTAAATAACACGATAAAAGATAAGTATAAATTTTTAGTATAAAAAATTAAAATGTACACCTTCATCTTCTTGTTTTACATTACTATGGACATGATTCAATTTTAAAATAACAAAATGAGTTTAAAATATGGTAAAAAATATTTCACATAAATATATCAAATAAAAATATATTTCATGTCTCCTAGTAAATTAACAAACAGTGAAAAGCAATTCAAAAATTCCGTGTAAATTTAAAAAAAAAAAACATTAAAAGGAAAATAACAAACCGACACCATTTTAAAAAAAAACCAAAGTTGAGAATATAAAAAATTTGAACCCTGTAAGAATCTTACTTTTCCCTTGCGTTTCATTTCTGCGACGCTCGCGTAGACTCTGCCCGTTTTTGCTGGCGACGAGGGGTGTGATTTGGTAGCCGGTCCAGCCTGAAAGTGAGAACTCATCATGGTCTGGCCATATTGGCCGGTTTCGCTTCCCTGTCGTTGAAATAGTTCCTGTAATCGAAGCAATGCAGATGCTCGAGTCTCGAATAAATCGTGCTATTGCAATAAACATTCGTGAACATTGCGTATGATAAAAAGCGCATATCACGTGTAGTATTCGTGCTTAATATTATTTTTTTTTTGCATCGTATCGGTATCATATTCATATTTATATTAGTTTTTTATCATAATAATAAATTAAAATAATTATACCTGAAGTTCTGCAGCAGTTATACGGCTCGATGTTGGCCGAGAACGAATGCTAGCAGTACGCGGCTGGACAGGAGTATTTTGTCCGGTATTGGGTCCAGTTGATGACTGCTGGGCAAGATGGATTGACTCAGCACTACTGGATTTACCTCCAGTTGATCCAATGTCATCTCGATCGTCTTTTTCTCCACCACCTTCTGTTTAAAAAATAAAAAAAAAAATGTTGGAAAATCCAAAAGTGCAAACCTCAATCGCTCATTTTATTTTTAATCATTACTTTTATTTTATGATACTAAATTACTTTTTTTTATTATGAATTTTTATCCAACTTATAAATTATCAATTTTACTTTTTTATTTATTATTTTAAGTTTAATATTTTTTTTAAATATCCCGCCATTTTGTCTTAGGGCGCATTTCGAAATGCGCTGCGAGCAGCTGTAGCGTAGCGCAGCGCTGCAGCTCAGCAGCAGACGGTGCAAGTACAGTGTAGTAGTGACACGATTTTTGCACAAAATACTTGCGTGTTTTTTTCTTTAATATTTTAAATATTTCTATCATATTCTGCCGCCATTATATTTTGATTTACGATTTTTAATTTTTCTCCCATTTCTAATAAGTTATTTTTCGAATATTTAAATTTACCGCGCAAGTAATAAGAATAATTAATAAATTATCGATGAAAATAAAAAATTTCGAGTATACCTTTTAGTTTAATTAATATATTTATTGACACAAATAAATTTTAATTAAATTATTAAATTTCAATTTTGAAATTTCGCGCCAAGATGGCGCTACTGCGTGTCACTGTATTCAACGTTCAAATTGTTGCTAAGATGAGGGCGGTCGAATGATTGCAAAATCGATTGTTTTGTATCAACTGGCGGTCCAATAGCGGCAGTCAGTATCATTGACAATGGCAGTAGGTCCAGATCCTTCTTTACGTTTAAATTGAAACACAGTATTGCAGTTAATTCGCGGAATTATCCATAAAATTTATTGCTCATAGTCATTGTTTAATTAAAATGTGCAGTATTTGTAAAGTTTAAATTGTGCAAAGTGTCTGTGGTGTCGTTAAGTGTCAAGTGTTCAGTGCTAATGTAAAGTGTTGCGAATTACTGATGCTGATATCTTCCAAGTTCCTGAGCAAAATCATCTGGCATCGTCTGGTGGGAAATAGCAGTTAAGTGACGTTTTTTTAGCTGCAATACACTTGGAACAATTTAAATTAACTCTCCGAGTGTATTAGGACACCCTTCTGCATATTATTTCCCCACCAAGGTTTGTTCAAACACTTGTGTGTTTTTTTTTTAGTTTTTTAAATATTTTTCTATCATATTCTGCCGCCATTTTATTTTGATTTACGACTTTTAATTTTCTCCAATTTCTAATAATTTATTTTTCAAATTTTTAAATTTACCACGCAATAAATTAGAATAATTAATAAGGGTACATTCCAAAACGCGCTATGCTAATGCTGCTGTCAGTAGTTGATGGAGAGAAAAAATGAAAAAAATAATAACAGTAAAAATAAAAATTGCGACAAAATTTTTCGTGAATAATCAGTTTTACATTTTTAATTAATTAAAATTAAATCAAAAGGGTTTGGATTGTGGTTTTCCATAGGGTTCTTGTGATAAAAAATACAAAGGTACTAAAAAAAAGTTGGGCCGATTAATTGTATCTATTGAAAGTTATCGTGTCTACAAATTTTCATACCTAACAGTTGACAGCACTAGTTTTGTGAGTTGAAATAATTTATTTTAAGCCAGTAAAATAATAAATCAACTTAATCTCGGGTTCAAATTGTTCCTTAATAAATTCTCTATATGCTAGTATACAATTTTACCTATTTTGGTGTAATTAAAAGAGTGTAAAAATATTTTCGTGAGTAAAGTAGTTGGAAAAAAAACTGTTCATAAACACCCGTAGTGATTTCACTGAAGTTAGCGAACAATTAATAATTTTCGATTTTTTTTTTTTTTTTCAACAATTTAATTTACGAAAAAAAAAAAAAAAAAAAAAAAACTAAAAATATGCACAAGTAGAAAATTAAGAAAACTGTAGGTACAATTTTCTGAAATGTTTTGTATTTTTTTTAATTTATCGTTTTTAAAAAAATAAAAAAAAAAGTAGATGTCGGTTAATTTCAGTATCATGACATAACTCATAAATTGATTATTAAACAAAAATAAAAGATTACCTAAACCAGCGACCATTGACCGAGCTCGTGCACGACCAACACTTAGTGTAGTCTTGGGATCTCTTCGAGGTGGCATTGGTGCTGGTGATCTTCCCAGTGTCCCGGTTATGGGTACATTATTACTACCCTTACGTGGCAATGTCGCGTATTGCCTTTGAGTTGGTTGACTAGTCGGCAGCGCTGCAGTTGATTGTGAATTTGGAAGATTTACTACTGGTGATACTACGGTCATTCGAACTAATTCACCGGATCTTCTTATTAGATCTACCACATGTTCATGAGAAGCAGTCGATACATCTTCTCCGTTGATCTTAAATAAACAAAATTAATAAATTAAATTTTACTGATGGATTTGAATCCAAATTAACCCTCGACAATTACAAGGGCTCCGACTTTAGTGACTGATCAGCTGTAGAAATTGAAATAATAAATATTTTTACACGAAATTTTTCAAAGGTATTCTTTAAACATTTTTACAAAAGCTGGTTAATCGATTTTTATTATAAATTATTATTTTGAATTATAAAAAAAAAATAGTTATGACAAAAAAAAAACAGAGAAGTGACTTTTTGCATCCAAACGGCTATAACTTTGTTAATTTTTAATATTTTAAACTAAATCTTGTGGCAAATTATTGGGGAATAAATAAACTTTGACTTAGAATTGATGAAAAAATTTAATTTTTCAAAATATATATTTATTTTTAGTAACTCAAGTGAAAATTTTCTATCGGAATTTTAAAAGTTATTCAAAAAAAAGTGTAACTAGTTTTTAGTAAATATTTCTGTAAATATTGAGTTATCCTAAAAATTGTAAGAAACTTTTTTTGTAGAGCTTAAAATTCTCTACAAAAAAGGTATCTTATACTTTTTCAAAAAACTCAATAGCTACTGAGATATTTCGAGTTTAAAATTCAAAGAATTAGATGCAGAAATTGAGTTTAAAATTTCGCGGGACTGGGGTCAATGTGTTAAGGATTAAATTGAAAAATGCATCAATGACAAGAAGATAAAATTCATGAGACAAAAAAAAGTTAAAAATTTGAAGAATTAGATATAGAAGTTTTGGGTTTTAAATTTTCTGTGATCTTCTGGACTCCAGTGACCGTCAAAAGTAAAATCGTAAAAAAATAAAACTCTCATCTTACCTGAATAAGAAAGTCTCCTTTCCTAAGTCCAGCCAAATCAGCGACTCCACCTGGACTGACATCATCAAGGTATTGCGCTGCTGGAGCTAAACCTACTAAACTCGAGGGTGTTGTTTTCGCGCCACGAAGAATAAACCCAAAGCCTTTTTTCGAACGATGCAATACAACAGATCTCGGCTCTGAAGTAGCACTAAACATACATATACTACAATTAAACAAATAATATATATCTGCGACATAAAAAACCACCAAAGATGGCCATAATGTAATAAATAATTGTCTTACGGTTTCTTCAACCTTGGAGCAGTCGCAAAATACTTCTGTTGCGCTTCCCTACGTCCCATAACACGATTACGGCCTTCTCTCATATGCTGAGATCCCAAAGGAATATTGGTGTGCCGAAGCCTGACTTCTTGAACACAATGGGCGGGAAATAGTCCAGTGCCTTGACCTCGGAGTACGCCTTCCAGAAGACCACAATCTGTCGCTCCAGTGACTGGTGTAACAAACAATAATAAATATGTAATCCACCATATTATATAATCTCTTCTCTATTCTTTTCATTAATCAAATTTTTTTTTTTTACTACTATACAATACACCGTACCAGCAAACAGTAAAAGTTATAATCAATTTTTTATACCTAATTACATGTCCCGGAAATAAATAAAAATAAAAAATAAAATTATAATAAGGACCGTTCATAAAATACGTCACGCAAAATTTTAACTCTTTAGGCCTCCCCCCCTTCGTCTGGCTGCCACATTTCCTGCGACCCCCCTATCAATATTTTGTCACAAATGATAACCCCCCTCCCCCCATTCTGGCGGAAATAAAATTTAAAAAGAAGCGAGAGAAAAATTTTCAAAATTATTTGATGAGCTGCAAACGTCTTGTTTCCTTAAACCCCCCAACCTCCCCTAAAGTGCGAACGTATTTTATGAATGGCCATGTAAGAATTAAAAAAAAAAAACTTGTGCCATGTTCGTTATTGACCAACGACTTTGGCTATTCAAGTTTTCCTTTTGGCAGATACAGAATCTGAAGTTGTATCATTTAGAAGTTGGTTTTTGCTTGATGGTAAATCGATTCTACCTTCGAGAATGTCGCCCTGGTTGATAGTCAGGTGTCCGGAGATACCGCTGTTATAACTCTCGACGCAGACCACCGTCGTACCGGGAATGGAGAGCGAGTTCGTTGTGTCAGACTGTGATGTACCAACACCTGAGCTGTCACTAATGATGTCCGATGCTGTGTCCCCGAGACTTTTGTCTATTTGAATAAAATTAGTAAACAGAAAAAATGTTGAATAATTAATGGATTCCAATGGGTCTGATTAATTATAAAAAAAATAATAACAGTTATTATTTATTTATTTTATAGAGCGAAACTCTAAGCTGCTTTTTGCATTAAAACGGATAAATAAGAGGGCTAGTCCCTGATTTATTAATCTAATTAAATTTTTAACTCGCGGGAACTGGATGATTTTGCATTAACATTGCGTAACTACATGCTTGCACAGCCGCGATAGTTATTTTGTTTTAAAATTTTTTTTTTCTCTTTTATTGTTACCGTGTAGAAAAAATTCGTTCCAATAACGTCCATGACAGCAAAGTCCCGAAATTGAGACAATTCTGAACTTTAAGTTAAACATTTTTGGAACTTTGAAAAAATTAGAAAGTGAACAATTTTCAATTGGTAAAAGTTTTTCCTGTGCGTTTTTTGGATTTTATTAGAACTGGGAAAGATCAGTTTTTATTTCACTTTCGATTTGTTCAAAAATTATTCAAAAAATGAGTGATTGTAACTGATTATGAAATTTTTATGATCTCATAAAATTGTTAATTCAAATAAATTTTGCTGAAAAAATTTAAAAAAAAAAAAAAAAACGCAAGAAAAGTCCACAGTAGTTGAAAGTTTTCCCACTTCTAATTATTTTAAAATTCCAAAAATATTCATGATAGTGAACTTCCAAAATTGAGACAATTTTAAACTTCAAATTGAACATTTTTTGAACTTTGAAAAAATTAGAAAGTGAAAAATTTTTAACTGAAGGCTTTTCCTGCGCGTTTTCTTTTTTTTTTTTAGCAAAAATAATTTGATTTGACAGTTTTTTGGGTTTTGAAGAACCAAAAAAAAAAGGAATTAATGAGGAATTTTGAACATTTTTTACTCTTACCATAATTATTCAGGTATGAGGCAAAAATAATTTGAAAAAATATTTATGGGCATTTTTTGACTTTTATTAGAACTTTTTATCAAGATCAGTTTTTTTTTCACTTTTTATGAACTCACAAAATTGATAATTCAAATCAATTTTGCTTAAAAAACTGCAAAAAATTTTTTCCTACTTCTAATTATTTTAAAATTCCAAAAATGTACAACTCAAAGTTCAGAATTGTCTCAATTTTATAAGTTCACTGTCAGGGACGTTTTCGTAACAAATTTTTTTTACACGGGTTATTATTATAAAGGAATGTAGCATTGAATGAGTAAAAAGATTTTTTATAAATTTAACATCTAAATTTGCTAAGACAATAACGTATGAAGGTGATGATTAAAAAAATGAAGGACAAATGATGATAATGAATTATGACACAAGTGAATTAACACATTTAATAAATTAACGTCACATTATTTGATTGAGAGATTAATTTTTTCTATCTTCGAATAATATATTACACATTATGGATATTTAATTATTTATTGTTGCCATAAATATATATTTTTTATTATCATCATGACGAATTACCTGGTGCCTTATTCACTCTCGTTTGGTGGTGATGGTTTTACACACTCGAGAGATAAATTTAAACAAACACCAGAGTATCGATTATCTTCATCATATTTATCAACTTTTTTTTCACGTGTGTATGTATATATGTTGTTTGAAAGTTTAAAAAAAAATGAATAAAGATTTGTGTACCTGTAACGATGCTGGCTGAGTCTTCACCAGACGGTTGGTTGCTGCCCTCAGATAGGCTGGAACTTGCTGAGCTGAAAGGTGCGAAACTTCGGCTACTCGGCGATGGCGATGGCGGCATTTCCATCATTCGTCCTTGAATGTCTAGTCGATGTTGCAATCCGAATCGGTGATGATGGTGGTGATGATGATGATGCTCATGTAGTCTCGTAAGACCTTCTATTCTTAAGTTTTGATAGTGCTCCGCATTTGGTGATCTTGAAATTGTGTATCGTGCCATGGTGGTACAAAGTTTTGTTTGACAAGCGCAAAATGTTAATGCTCAAAGAAAGAATTTTGTGGATTTATTTATTTATTTTTTTTTTTTATAGTTCAATCCTTCAATTCGTTCTGTTGCATATCGCTCCATTAATTTCAAAAAGACATAAACAGAAAAAAAACATTTCTTAGCGCGAAAAAATATTTTGTATCATAAATTGAAGACAAAAATTTTCTTAGAAGTAGAAAAAATTTCTTGGCGCAAGCACTTTTTCAAAAAATTTCATGATTTTGAAATTGATAGACAACCAGCAATTTTCGGATTTTTTTTTTCAACATCAATTACAAAAAAAAAATATGCACATTTAAAAAATTTTAAAAACTAGGTGCAATTTTTTCAAATATATTTTTTTTTATAATTTATCGGTTTGAAAAATAATCCAAAAATTATTAGACGTCGGCTAACTTCAGTGTCATGAAATTTTTTGGGACAAGTAAAAATTTTTTGCGTCAAGAAATTATTTTTTTCTGTGTATTTTTATACTCCCTTTTGACTTCAGTCACGAAGTTACAATCAAAAGGGCATATAATTTTATTTGAATTGCTAATAATATTGTAGACTTATTCGAAAAGCTGAAATTGAAAAAAAAATTTAGAAAGCCAAAAGCGCATGATTTAAATTATGCCCTTTTGGCTTTTGAATTTTTTTTTTAAACTTTTAGCTGCAGAATAAGTCTACAATAATTAGCAATTAAAAAAAAATTATACGCCCCTTGGATTTTAAAATAAGTGACTGAAGTTTAAAGGGCGTATAAAAATATATCCTTTCAAAATTAGTAACACAATATCTGCAACATACCGAAAATAAATCGAACCTACAAACTCCAATACATGTATCCGAATTGAATCCCACAGACAATAGACAATTTTGTTTTCTTCT
This sequence comes from Microplitis demolitor, assembly GCF_026212275.2. Taxonomy (NCBI): domain Eukaryota; kingdom Metazoa; phylum Arthropoda; class Insecta; order Hymenoptera; family Braconidae; genus Microplitis; species Microplitis demolitor. The sequence goes on along the minus strand of NC_068549.1, from coordinate 4,667,870 downwards.
TGACAACCAACGCGGTTAAATTTTCAATTTCGAAACTTTGAACCCTTATAGAGATAATGAATATTTCAATAAAAACGCGCATTCCGGGTTAAAATTAATAAATAATAATATTTATGTAAATAAAATCACTTATTTTTAATTTCACTTCGCGCGAAAATAGAAATTTAAAAAAAAATAAATCCACATTAAATTCTCATCTTCGAGCAAAAACAATTTATGCTTACCTCACATGTGGATCTCGTAAATTGGGGGTTTGATATTCGGACGGTAATCGATTTATATTATTTTGTAATTCATTATTATTATTATTATTATTATTATTACTATTATTGTTATTATTATTATTATTATTATTTCTATTTAAATTATTATGACCCTGTTGATTTTGACAGTACGATTGTTGTGGCAGACGGACCATTGTGCTTACTAGTTGCTGTTCGGACGGTATTCTCTGTAGATTTCCGCATTCACCCGTACTATTACCACCACGTGGTTGTTCTATGGACGGCACTCGATTGAGACTACTGTGATGCGACTCAGCACGCGATATGCCAGAATACTGATGTTCTCCAGACGATACTCGGCTCATCGATGCGCTCGAATACTGCTGCTCTGTGGACGGTGTTCTTGCCATCAAACAATCGTTAATATATTGCTCATTGCCGGACGGAATTCTACTAGAAGATGATGACGAGGATGATGATGGTATACTAGAGCTATAATGCTCGTTCATAGGAAGTCTACTCAATGTTCCGCTTGAATATTGATCTACGGAAATGGTACGGGTTAGTGTACCACATGTAGATGATTCATTTGAAGTTGGTATCCTGGTTAAGGTGCCCAAATTACTTGCTGAGCAGCTGGTGGTCATGCCAGCGAAAGCCACTGAACGTCTCTTTGGATTGTAGCTCGGAGGATCTTTAAGTGGCACTGGAAAATTTTTTATTTTTTGTAAGGGTAAGTAACTTTTTTTTTTACTTACCCTTACAAGAGGGTCTACAACTGAGCAACGAGGTTTAGAAAAAAAATTATTTGAGTTTTTATAAATTTTATCTTTGTCATTGATGCTTTTTTTTTTTAATTTAACCCTTGACAGTCACATTGACTCGTCCCGCGAAATTTTAAACTCAATTTCTGCATCTAATTCTTTGAATTTTAAACTCGAAATATCTTAGTAGCTATTGAGCTTTTTGAAAAAGTGTAAGATACCTTTTTTGTAGAGAATTTAAAGCTCTACAAACAAAGTTTCTTACAATTTTTAGGATAACTCAATATTTACAGAAATATTTACTAAAAACTAGTTACACTTTTTTCTGAATAACTTTTAAAATTCCGATAGAAAATTTTCACTTAATTTACTAAAAATAAATATATATTTTGAAAAATTAAATTTTTTCATCAATTCTAAGTCAAAGTTTATTTATTCCCCAATAATTTGCCACAAGATTTAGTTTAAAATATTAAAAATTAACAAAGTTATAGCCGTTTGGATGCAAAAAGTCACTTCCCTGTTTTTTTTTTTGTCATAACTATTTTTTTTTATAATTCAAAATAATAATTTATAATAAAAATCGATCAACCAGCTTTTGTAAAAATGTTTAAAGAATACCTTTGAAAAATTTCGTGTAAAAATATTTATTATTTCAATTTCTACAGCTGATCAGTCACTAGAATCAGAGCCCTTGTAATTGTCGAGGGTTAATTTGGATTCAAATCCATCAGTAAAATTTAACTTATTAATTATGTTTACTTAAGATCAACGGAGAAGATGTATCGACTGCTTCTCATGAATATAAATTCCCAATAAAAGTCAATCCACTAGTTTTTATAGAAATATTTAAAAAATATCTCCGTAAATTTTCTTGTAAAAATATTTAATAGTTACATTTTTTCAGCTGACCCAGGAAATGTGACCACTGAGGGTTAAAATTTTTCTAAACCTCGATGATTAGACAGTTTTTTTTTTAAATACGTAATAACATCTCACACATAATTAGTAATTATTACACTTTTTACAATACTCAATAATGGTTTAAGGTTTAAATTTTCTACACAGACTCAAAAACCTTTTTCAAGTTATATATAAGCATTCATATATTATTTACCACACACACATACACACACGCACGTGCCAGTGTGCGTAATACAAGATAATTATATAGTATTTAATTACGTATATATTTTTATATTTAATAATGTCAGTTATCATTAGCACAATGACGATAATACTCAATTACTTTATTAGTGGTTTTTTTTACAAAGCGGTGAAGCACACACGCACACTCAGTCACAGTCTTGTACGCGATTTAATATCAAGGTTTTTTTTTCAATTATTTTTATTTTAATTTTTTAAATACATTGCTAGCAATACTGGGGATATAGTTAGAGAATGGGAGGATTTATTTTACCAACGATTTTCATTGTTATTTTACTCGTACCTTCAACTGGGATTATTAATATTTACATATGTATTTTTATTTTTTATTCTTATCTAATTTGTAGGCAATAAATATTCATCCTCATTTAATTACCCTATCAAAAAAATTCATGAGGGATTGCATAGAAACCCATAAGAATTATAAAGGAGTGTATGAATTTTTATAAGGATCCATGGGTATCTGGATTTTTATGTAGGAACTTTGAACCCCAATGAAAAAAATTTATGTTAAAATATAAATTTTTAGTATAAAAAAAATATATTAGAATATATTAAAAATACATAAAAAGTATATAAATATATATAACATATGTACAAAAAAAGTATTTTTAATAGTTAACTTATGGCTGATGTTTTTTTTTTTATTAAAAATATATAAAAAATACATATATGAAAATATAAAAAAATATATTAAATATATACTTATATTATATTTTATTTTTTTTATATCATCATATTTATGTTTTTTCATAATAATATATATGTATTTTTTATATATTCTAAGATATATTTTTAATATATTTAAATTACATTTAAAATATCTACGAAAATCGGTCAAAAGTTAGCGATTAAATATATATTTTTTATTCATATTTTACGTACATTTATATATTTTTTATATTTTAACATAAATTTTTTTATGGAGACATAGGAAACTGTAGGTACCTAGATTCCCATTTTACAAGATGCAAATTCCCATAAGAAATCTTTATAAAAATTCACATGGGAATCCATACTATTCTCATATAAATTTGGCATGGTGTAGATTTCCATAGGAACCATGTTAGAATCTATATCGGAATCTATGCTCGATTTCTATAGGAAACCATGTGGGAATCCATCCGGAAACAAAACCCATAGAAATCTAGGCTGGATTTCCACGTAGATTTTTTTGATAGGCTGATGTATAAAAAAAATTATATAACTTCATTTAAAATACAAATGATTAATTGAGTAAGAAGATAAAATTTCAAATTTCAAATTTAGTTTAAAATTTTATAGCGTGTAATAAAAAGTATTTATTAAAATTTGACTAATTTCTTTTAAACGAATCACTTAACGTTTTATCTAAAAGTTATGAATAAATAATTAAAAATTTGATTACATCATTTAACGATACTTAAAATAGTACCATAAATTCAGAATATAAATTAGATAAGAATAGTATGCATTAATTTTTTACGTGGGACGTAACATTAGCAATAAAAAAAACATCACTCAAATAAAAGCATTTAATATATTAATAATATACAGCAGCAACGTTACTATGTCAACACCTTTTGTCCGCATAGCATATCTTTAAATAATATTTATTTATTTTTATTTTATTTCTTTATCTCCTCTTGGATTCTTTTATTCGAAATACCGAAGAAGCTCGATACAAGTATCGAGTTGTAACCCAACCATCACCACCAAAAGATTCCACATAGTTACTAGTGTAGCGGCATTTACTTCCTCGTGCTTTTTCACCGAAGATCGATTGATATCGATATCGACCACGATGCAAGCCATGATATTTATTCCTTACTTTACCCTCCGCGTCTTGCCGTCTCTCTAACCATTTTCTTTAAAGATCACGATACAGGGGAAAGGGGACTGAGATACCCTCTAACTCTAACGAACATCTAACGAGTATGCTAAAAGCGTGCACGTGCTTCATGCCCAAGCACTCTGATACATGCAATAAATATATATATATATATATATATATATATATATATATATTTATATTTATATATAGTTTTACAGATTCACTCAGACGATTGATTCTTGCAAGTTTCCTCGAGAGCATACGCGTATCTTGAGTATCTCAAGGGAGTCACGTCGTCATATGTCAAAGTCAGTCTTCTACAGAGCTTCTCACCGAAGATCTTAGTTTAGTGTCCCGGTGAGAATATCCATCAACTTTACTACTATTTGTTTTATTTAATTTATTTATTTATTTATTTACAATAATTTGTTTGTAAAAAATAACCGGGAAAAAAGTTTAGATCTACAGAGATCTAAGTCTGATATTTTATTTATAGACCCAAGCTAAAAAAAGACGTTTCTTTTTAGTGTTATACTGTATGAATTTGAAACATTCTGTTTTGAAAATTATTTCGACACATGGTGTAAAAAAAATTCGTTACAAAAATGTTCCAAGTGAACTGAAATTGAGACAATTCTGAACTTTGAGTTGAAAATTTTTGGAACTTTAGAATAATTTCAAGGGTGAAAATTTTTTAATAAGTGCGGACTTTTTGTGCGGATTTCTTTTGAAGTTTTTTAAGCAAAATTGATTTGAATTTAAAATTTTGTGAGTTTAGACTTAGTTCCAATCACTCATTTTTTCGACTATTTTCGAATGTCTAAAAATGAAAAAAACTGATCTGAACAAGTTCTAATAAAAGTCAAAAAATGTTCATAAATATTTTCAAACCATTTTTATTTTTTTGCCTCATACCTGAATAATTCTAGTAAGAGCCCGAAATCTTTATAATTCCTTTGTTCTTTTGTTTTTCAAACCCAAAAAATTGTCAAATCAAATTATTTTTGCTCAAAAAAACAAATTACGAAAGTGAAAATTGTTCACTTTCTAATCTTTTCAAAGATCTAAAAATGTCCAACTCAAAATTTAGATTTGTCTCAATTTTGGAAGTCACTCGGAACATTTTTGGAACTAATTTTTTCTATACATGTTATGAAAAAAAATGCATTGATATCAATGCAGATTTAAGATCTCAATAAATCTGAATATTTTTTAGCAGTTATATTGTTATTTAGTCAGTCGTTTATCGAATCTAAACTACGGTAACTAGATATTAATATCAAACAAAAATAAATTTAAAAAAACAATAGACAATTTAAAATATTATACTCACCAACATCTTCAGCTTGATAAGTTTTGATGACTTCCGCGAGTTCCATGTTACCAGCAATGACGGCAACTTGGTAGGGGGTTTGATTCGCATAATTTAAACTGTCTTTTTGCGCGCCCCTGAAGAGCAATGTACGAATACATGATGCATCTGTGTTGTTAACTGCACATACGTGCAATGGAGTATTACCAGACGCGTTTCGTGCATTCATGTCAGCGCCGTAGTACAGAAGATGATCTAGGTGCCGAACGAGGTTATTTCGGCAAGCCTGGAGCATAATAACAATAATTGTTTGCATACATTAGTTATCATTAACTACTTAAATTAATGAATAAATATACGAACATGATGAATTTCTTGCCATCCCTGAAGATCTTCAGCGCCGATTGTCGCGTGATCATGGAGTAGTGCGTTACATATCATTTCATCTGCTTTGTAAATCACGCTGTAATAAAGGGGTGTAAGACCCTTAGTATCTTTATAATTTGGACTAGCACCCAGTTCAAGAAGAGTTTTTACAGCTTCTTTATTGTTCCTTTCAACAGCACGGTGCATTGCTGTAAGACCTTCTTTCGTTCGGTAATCTAAAAGAGCTCCACCATTTACCAGAGCGATTATCACTTTCGATGGCTTCTTCAGACTTGTTGCAAGGGTTAGTGGTGTTTCTATTTTTACAAATAATATCACAATAACATTAATATTTTTGTTATGAATGAGGTAATGCGTAAAATAGTATATTACACAACTAGAGAAAAAAAGAAAGTAGGACATTCCGACCCGCGTGTATAATTGCCTACCGGAGCCGAAGGCAAACACACGAATTGGGACGTCCTACTTTCCTCCGTGGTGTGTGGACTATTTTGCACCAGTTTTGTACCTGAAAGTTGAAATTTTTGCCTCTGTTTGAGGAAAGAATAGCGCATGCGCTAATTTTCATCATTCGTTTTCTCATTAAAGAGAAGAACGACTTTCTTCCCTATATACAGGGCAGGAATTTAAATTTTGGGTGCAGATATGGTGCAAAAAGATAGAACATACTAATCCGTGTGTTTACTGGCCACGCGGGTTGGAATGTCCTACTTTGCTCGCTGGTTGTGTAATAGACTATTTTTTATATCACCTGCATTGAAATTGTGAGTTTCGATGCCTGTTTTGCCAGTCGAAACAAACCAATGCGATTTAGAGGGTAGAAACTGATCAGTTTCTTCTCTAGAGAAGAGTTTTAATTGGGTGCAGACACTAAAACCACCAGTATCAATGCAGATAATATACAAAATATAGTGCGTGGCATGGAATAAAAGACAATTTCAGACTTCGGGTGATGTCAACTCGGACAGCCAATTTAACCCTGGTCTGAAATCATCTTGTTCCATCTGTTGCCACGGAATATACTATAATTGATAGAATTTTACCTCCTGTTTCTTGACAATGAAAATTTGGATCTAATCCTTTGTTACACATTTTTGATATTTTCTCAACTTGGCTATTGGTTACGTAGTCGAGTAATCTCCGGTAATTTGTCCGTGTGTGTAAGGCTTTTAATTGTTTTTCATCTAGATGCAACGTCTTGTAAACTCGCCGTTTGTATTTCAGCTTTAAATCATAAAGATAAATTATATGAGATAATATTCAACAGCAATGTCAACAGATTTTCGGTGTGTACTGCAATGTGTTATGACTTATGACTCTCAAATTTTAAGCAATGGAAAAATTTGAATTGTTTGCAGGTTTTCGAATTCGAATATCCTTAAAATTCCGATTGTTAAATTTTTTATTCATTTGTGATACACAGTTAGGAATTTTGTGTTAAATTCAACACAAATCGTGTGTTGCAAACGGTCTACACAAATTTTTGTGTTAATTCTACACATGAAGTTTGTGTTGATCTTTAACACAAATTTCATGTTAAATAATTGAACATAAAATCTGGTATTTTGACAGAAAATTTGTGTTAGTTTAACAGACTTTTCGTGTTAAAATTAACTAATAAATATAAACACATGAATTAACCAACTCAAGTTTACTGATCTAACCTTAGTACAACTTATGTCAATTTAGCAATCAATTAGTTCGATTTTCGGTGATTTTTCTAAAACAAGAAGCTATAAATTATCCTCCCGTAAAATGAGAATAAAAAAATCATTGGACCTGATCATAAAAACATTCAAGTTCTCTATGATTATATTTAATTGTAAATCAATTTTAATCCAATTTCCTTGCAGACAATACTGCTACAATGCTTTGCTTGGTTATAATAATGAAGAAACGCGCGGAAGTGTTTAGCTAAACAACACAAATTTTGTGTTAATTTTCGAATAACACAAGAAATGTGTTACATTACAGATTTTCTAATCATTTAACATAAAAAATCAGTTAAAGTGAAATAACACAAACGGTTTATGTTGAATTAACAGATTCCTGTGTTGAAAATCAACACAAAAAATTTAACCGAATAACTTTTTAACACAAATACAGAACATTTCTAACTGTGTAAATATAATAAATAATAACAATACTTGGCGTCCAAGGTGTCCAATAAATGGGACCAATTTGGTTGATTTATTTTTCAGCAAGTGAGATTCACTAGGCGTGATACCATTAACAAAGGTCTAGTAGTAACAGTGACATCTAATAGCTAGTAATGCTTGCCGTAGATCCTGTGTAATATAAAGGACAATAGAAAACAATAAACGAGAAAGGATAATAGACGGTAGCATAGAATAGACATAGAGATACTCGTATAATAACAATCATTAGGTTTATTTCCTACTATATATGTACTGTGTACTGTCGAGAATAAGTGAATCTACGATTCATCGCTGTTGTTACATCGTTGCCCTATCGTTTTGTTTCACTATCGGATCTCTCTTACTGTTGAGATACACATTGAATAACCCTTGTGCAACTAGATCTCTGAAGCAAAGCTAGTACACGTTAAAGACCATCGCTTCTTGGTGAATTCTGTATAACGGTGCGTGAGTTCCTTCCATGAAATTGTTTCTCCTACTAACTACTGCTAAAACTCACTACTTTTCTTTACCTCGTCTCTTTTATATATAGGATATCGATATATATATATATATATGTATATACATGTTTTTTACAGATTAGAATAAACATGTGTGTAAGTTTTTAATGTTAACAATCTCATGTAGACTATGAATTTACTTAAATTATCAAGATACCGCGAGAAAACTATATCCTCAATAAGATTATTAGTTTATGGAAATTAATCAAGACATCCTTGAAGATAAACTAACAGTAAGCACAAGTATATTTTGCAACCGGCTTTACTATTACTGGTCTAAAAATAACTTGCCAGTTATATTTTTTTTATTCTATTCTATATTGAGAATTAATTGATAAACTAGAAATGAGAATCGAAGTCAACATAAATGGAAAAATTTCTGAAATGTAAATAATTTTTTTTTTTTTTTTTTTTTTTTTTTTTTTTTTTTTTATAGAAGACGATGACAAAATTATCGCAATATGGTTATGAGTGATATAGATTTGTTTATCCAATAATTAAGTTAAGAAACCTGGTCAAGTTTTTAATTATGTAAAGATTTGAAACTTGTTAATTATTTACGGGATCATCGACTCGTTTATCTATGAACATTTAAAATTGTGTTCATAAATAACGTCATTATTTTTGAAATCTAAAGATGACTTTTTACTATCGTTCAATGATTTTAAACCTTTTAATTATTTAAATATTTTTTACTGTCTACTTTGAAGTGAAAATGATCCAATAACGGAAGTTATTGATTTTAATTTGATTTTTTTAAGTCTTCTTAACAAAGTTTGACATTTTGAGAATAGTTTTCAATGTACGTGTGTGCATATTTATAAATTTGTCTACAGGATCAAACATTTTTTAAATTTTGCATACCATAAGCGCGAAAGTCTCAGGTACGCAAAAGAGATTTATAAAAACTAGAAATTTCGATTTCTATCATTAGATTACATGGGAACCCATAGGAGTCCATATAGAAAAGTATGGATTTATGTAAGAATTCTAAGAATTAATATAAGAGTATAGATTTATACAAAAATCCATGTAAGAAACCATGTGTATTTAGATTCACCATATGGGAAATCCACATAAGAAATTGGGCGCCTGGATTCCCGTGTAAAAACTTGACATAGGAACTTTGATGTATGGATTTCCGGGGGGTTTTTATACAGAAGTCTATGTTTCTGTATAAGTAATTTCTATAGAATCCGGGGTATCTGAATTTCTATGTCTATCGTCTATGGATACGAGTATATGAATCTATGCTAGATTTTTATAGGAAACTATATGGGAATCTACCCGAAAACGCCATGTAGGAACCAAAATAGTAATCTAGGCTAGATTCCCTTATAGATTTTTTTGATAGGGTATCAAAATATACCATTGAACAGGTTGTTTATACACTGCAAAAAAATTAGGAGTTAATTCGGTATGAATACGGATTTTAGTTCGAATTCGAAGTCTTAATGTTAAAATAAACTTTTGTACAGAGTGAATTTCCGAAGGAATAAAAATTCATCCGCTCCGCATTTACTCCGTATTGGATCCACAAATTTTTTACAGTTTAGTGGCAGCCGTCAAGTTATATCCTTGTATATTAAAATAATAAAAACCATCATATGTAATAAATTAACTTGACTCTTATTGAAAAAAATTTCAATTCATCTTTGAGAGGAACCCTATTGAAAATCATTATCTCACTCTCTACTGTTTGAAAGATACTAATAAAAACTGATATATTTTCAGATATTTTTGTAAGATTTATAGGCTTATCCATCTTTCTGTCTTTTTTCCCCTATTCCCATATGTAGTCGGACAGATTTATCTTTTTCTTTCGTAAATACTATCTATCAACACTTTTTTTCTGGTAGCTTGAATGGAATTCTTATCTCTTTATTAATCTTATTATATTTTTTATTTAAATTGAAATAAAAAGAAGAAAATACTAAAATTGCAAATAAAAATTCTCACTAATAATAAATAAATATAAATATTTATTATTAGATGAAGGCTCGACATATACAATTTTAGATTTCCATAACGTATTTTTTAATACTGTAAATTTTTTTTATCTCAAATATACGAAAAGAAAAAGATAGTACTGGTTACTGTTCTGCGTAGTAATCGACGAAAAGTATAAAGAAAATTACATTTTAATAAGACTGATTGATATTAGAACAGAAGTAAGTCATTCCTTAACACTTACTATTACTTTTTAAACAGTAACCAATGTTGTGCTACACAGTACATGAAACATATGACTGGTTACTGTTAAAATAATCATCGTTCATAGCTCAAGAGTATACAAACCTCTCAGCACAGCTCTTGTTGCTGTATAGAATGCGAGAATTTACTATTTAGTGACAGAAATGGTTACTTAGATCTCATTGACATCCAGAACAGTATTCAGTCCTGTTTTGACATGAACTGTTACTATCTTCATATGTATCTGTAGTGTCAAGAATAGTAAAGACACATATGAATCTAGTAGCAGTTCATGTCAGAACAGGACTGAATACTGTTCTGGATGTTAATGAGATCTAAGTAACCATTTCTGTCACTAAATAGTAAATTCTCGCATTCTATACAGCAACAAGAGCTGTGCTGAGAGGTTTGTATACTCTTGAACTATGGACGACGACTATTTTAACAGTAACCAGTCATATCGACATTCTAATTAGCAAAGTGTTTAACTGATTAATTTTCGTAGTTGACTGTGTGCAATTTTCAGATACTAATAGTCAGAGAAAAAATCATTTGAGTAACCTTGACAAAAATACTATACATATACTAGATATAGAATTGATTTTTAGATGAAAAAAAATTTTTAATTTCCTTTTTTTCGCATAAATGGAAGATTTTCTGAAACGAAGTTAGACCATTTGCTAATTAGAACGTCGATATGTTCCATGTACTGTGTAGCAAAGCACTGGTTACTATTTAAAAAGTAATTGTTAGTGTTAGGAAATGACTTACTCCTGTTTTAATATCAATCAGTCATATTAACATGTATTTTTCCCTATACTTTTCGTCGATTACTGCACAGAACAGTATACTTTGGTTATAACCAATACTATGTATTTCTTTCCGTGCATGAATTTTAGTGGCTATAATTTATAATATAAAAAATTTGAATTTTGCAACTGAATTTGTTATGCAATATTGTATATTTTTACATTGATTACATATTTTTTTGTTGTTAAAAATTTTGCTTATTATAAATAAATTTGTTGCTGCAAGATATCAATTTTATATAAATGAAGTAATAAAATTAAAAAAATGACTAAATTATATTATGATTAAGTTATTAACCATGTAAATAATTTAATGTTGCGTTAAAACCTGCTGATATTATTTTAAAAATTTAAAAAGTATTTACTAGTAAATTCACTTTCCCACCACACGCGTACTTAGTATTCATTTCAATGCAAGTTATATTCTCTAAAGAATTTTTCGCATCATAAAGGAAGCGGCAGTTTTTTTTTTTAAATTTTAAAATATATGAAATGAGGATTAAATTTTGTGTCTCGTATTGGGATTATGCAAAAATTATAGACTTCAGTAAATTTTTTTTTTCGCAGTAATATCGTGCTCATGTGTGTGTGTGTTTTTTATATTTTTTATTAAGCTGTTGAGAAAATTACTATTATACCTCTAAGTGGCCGACTGGTCCATTGAAAGGATAATCTCCAAGGCGACGTTCTTCATCCAAGAATTTTCCAGCTTTTCCATTTACGGGAGGACAAAAAAGACCGTAGTTGAAGCTCTCCTTTAATTCCTGAAAATTTACGATAATTTATAGCTTATGTCTAATAATCGTTTTGTTCTATAACATATTTACATATATAAATATATACGTGCATTTATATAAATAATTGTACAAATTATTTTTTTTTTTAATAACATACGAAAAAAAATTTTTACGAATACTTCTCTACTAATTGTTGAAAATTTTCTGAAATTTGAGTAAAACCTGAGACGTGATTGATTTATCATCTCTGAATATTTTTTTTTTTATAGAATAAAATATACACTCTGCTAAAAATATTTTTCAAAAATTGAAGACTACAAAATGTTAAATTTTTTTTTTTTTTAATTCCGACGTCTCAGGATACGTCAAATTTTCAGAATAATTTTTAATAAAAAATAAAAAAATTAATTAAATGTGAACAAGCCAAGCTACATTTTTTTTAAAATAGAAAAACGAGATAGCAATAATTTAGGGCCCAATTAAGTGTTTTTCGGTTTCAAAATTTACTTCATTATCGAAAAAAAAAATTAAAACTTCTAAAGTTAGTAAAATTTTTTTGAGGCTAAATAAACGGGGTCATACTTTTAAACATTTACAAAAAAATTTTCCGTGCTAATTTAAATTAAATTTTAAAAAATTAAATGTTACACTTAAAAATAAAACGAAAACTAAGATTTTTTAACTAAAAAACAAAATCACTATATATAACTTGATGATAAAAATGAATTTTTTTAATAAAATGGAAAAGTTTGATAAGGTGATATAATATTACAGTATGAATTTTCGAGACCAGTTGAGTGTGTGATCGTAATAGACTTTTAGCCTTGAACGGGATTCAATCGAGAGTAAAAGACGACTTGCTCTACATCAAAGGAATATAAGCAAGAGTGTCGAAGTAAAATGTTTATATATATATATGTTACTTTGCAAAGTAAAGTTTAAGGCCTTGTCTGAGTACTAGATGTCTATTACATACAAACGTGAATGCGTCGCACGTGCCAAGTCAAACGAGCTTTTTGTATTATCACTGATGGCACGAGAAATTGTTGTCAGAATAAGAAAGACTAAAATATATTGGTCTTCAATACCAATTTATGAACGTTTTGCGACTTTTTATGAGAATTTTTCAAAAAAGACGTCTGGAAGTTGAAAATTTTTTTATGATTTTTTGATCAAAGTTCCAAAAATGATCAACTCAAATTTCAGAATTGTCAAAAATTTGAAATTTCACTGTTATGAACTTTTTTGTGACAACTTTTTTCCATAGATCATTTCGATAATTTTTTTTTACTGTCTATAAGTCAATTAATTTTAGAAAATGCTAGTTTTGAAACTGAGCTATTTGAAAAACCTAAATTTCAATTTAAAATTCTTTTGTTTCACGAATAATTTTTTTTTAAATCCAAGGTTTCGTAATCAGACTTCAATAAACTCAAAATTATAAAAAATGAATGGAGTTCTTTTCAAAAAAAATTTAGTAGGGGAAGGGGGGGGATGGGCTCCCAAAATTTAAAGGGCCCATTTTTCCCCCAAATCATTCGTGACACTCAAAATTTTAAGCGGCCTATTCCCCCCCCCCCTCTCCTTCCCCTATTAAGGGAGAGTGGAGCAAAATGGACCCCTGGGGGCAAAAAGGGCTGATTTATATTACATCTAAGCCCTCACTTTTTAAGGGGCCCATTATGTCCCCCCCCCTTTTCCCCTATTGTGTTTTAAAAATTTTTTAAATTTCTTTATCAATAAATTTTATTTTATTTCCGGGACAATTATTCTTGAAAAACGTAAAATTTTCAGCAGTGTATGATTAACTTATCATACACTGCTAAAAATTAAAGGGTTTGTATATAAACTATATGTTTTTTACGTTTCAAAAAATGTCGTATATGGCTTTGGTATCTGTATATATGTATATGTATATTTTTTATATATGGGATATGTAATCGTTGATGCGTATTTAATAGTCACGAAGCCAAATAAAAGCATAAAATAAAGTACAAGTAACAGAAAAAAGGATATCTGCCGCTGATGGGCTTCATTGTAATTCATAGCCGTGAAATTTGTAGATTCTTTAATTAATATATTGCAAGTAAAGGTACATGAAGAGTTAAGGACACGTGCCTTCTGGCTCCTCAACTCAAAAGGAAGGTTATAAATATAATAATTTTCCACCTGCGTGATCACGGAAACTCGTCAGACCTTCATTATTATATTTATTATTTGATAAATATCATTAATAATGTGTTTTAAAACGTCAAAGTCGAATCGACAATTTCGATTCAACAAAATAATATATATTACCTTCAATGGGCTTAAAAAATAAATTACTTTATTTATTTAAATTAACGTGATCCCTTTTGCGTCCTATAGATTTTTATTCGCTACTTGAAAAAAATTCATATTTATATTCAAATAATAATTTATCTTTGATCAGTGTATAAAATATAAATAACTCTTCATGTAAATGTTTATTATTCATCATCAACTCTCTGCGTTAGTAAATAACGCGAGATGAACGCTTTAGCTCGTCGCTAAACCTACAATTAAAGTTATTAAATATTCCATAGTTTGAAATAAAAAAAAAAAAAAAAAAAAAAAGTAAAATAAGCGTGACATCACTTTTTAGATTTTTAATAGTTACTTTTTATTTGGCTCAGTTATTATGTCTCTTATAAATTATTTATATGTCAATTGTGTGGGCTAAATATATTTTACATTAAATTTTAAATTGAGTAAGATTTAGCGCCAGTTAGTAACAATAGTACTAGTGAAAATTTTAATCAAAATTGTTAAATAAGTTCTTTAAAAAAAAACTTCAAAAGGTTTTCTATATAATTCTCTTTGATCCTTCGGCACTTTTATTTATATATAGAACTCGGAAATTGTAATTAAATGTAAATGTATTGTATTTTAAGCTTAAAAAGAACCCTTTCGGGTTTTGGAATATATATATATATATATATGAAGAACTGAATAATTACTGACATTTTGAACAAAACTATTGATCTTTATCAAACGATAAAACTTGAAGTTAATATTTTTGTAGTTACAATTTAAAATATATTTTATTTAGTCATTCACTTTTTCAATTTAAACTAAAAAAAAAATTATTTGTTTTAAAAAGAAATAAAGTATCGCTTTTTATTCTAAAGTTATTTTGAGAGAAATTGCCAAAAATCAATTTTTTTTTTTTTTTTTTTTTTTTTTTTTTTGAAAAATTTCAAACACAAACAACTTTTGAACTAACGGACCAATTCGGCTCATATTTGACCTGGACCTAGATTTGTACTTAAGAAAATATGGAAATGTAGACGTTATCGTGTCTACAAACCGCATTATATTCCATGTATGTGTATTAAGGTGGTTAAAAAAAAAAGTATTTTTTTCGCTCTTACCCCCTTCAATAATAGTGGTTGCCGAGAAAAAAATCCTCCCAAAAGATGGAGTCTTTAGCTCAACTCTAAGAGGTCGCTATTTTAATTTTAATTTCCCATCTAATCAAATCTTTTAGTGTAAAAATTAACTTTTCCACCAAAAGTGTAATTACTCGTAAGCTGCTCAATATTTTTCAAATTTATACAAAGGTCTTCAAAGCTTTCCAAAACCCTATGATGAGTCATAGTTATCATAAGTAAAATGCCAATTGCAACTATCTGAATAATATAGATTTTGTATTTCAAAAGTAAATTGTTAATCTTTATTTTTTTTTTTTTTTTTGCTAGCTTCAATTGGCGATAATTATGACTTATCATAGGATTTCGGAAAGCTTGAGGAATCAGCTTTGAAGATCTTTGTATAAATTTAAAAAATATTAAGCAGCTTACGAGTAATTACACTTTTAGTAAAAAAGTTAATTTTTACACTGAAAGATTTAATTAGATGGGAAACTAAAATTAAAATAGCGACCTCTTAGAGTTGAGCCAGAGACTCCATCTTTTGGGAGGATTTTTTTCTCGGCAACCACTAACATTGCAGGGAGTAAGAGCGAAAAAAAAATTTTATTTTTTTTTTTTGACCCAACCTAATGTGTAACAATTTTTGAACTAACAGTATTTTTGGAATCTACTCGATAAATTATGTTGAGTTATGACAATTTTTTTAAAATTCCACCATATGGACAAATGCGGTAGTCAGGCTTCAATCAATTTGATTAAATTCAATGAAATAAGTTTGTGGTTATCTATGAAAGTTGTGGCTGGGAAACAATATTGTGAAAAAAATAAAAATAAAACTAGTCATGCATACGAAGTTATAAATTTTTAGCCAGACTTTGAATCTAAAAAAAAAATTCACAATGAATATGCACGAGAGGTCGATTGGATGTGAATAAATATTGCAAACGCAATATTTTACCAGAGTTATTATCGTTTTGCACGATTGTCAATTTAATGAAATAAATTTTTTTAAAACTACCAAACAATACTGAATACTCAAAAGTGAGTTATTTTATCACTGAAATATACAATAAAAAATATTTTAAAAAAAATACGATCATTTAGTGTGATAAAGTAAATAAATAAATAAATTTGATTAATTAAATTTATATTTGGAAGCAATAAAATTTTTATGCACCACAAAAAATAATAATTTAATCATGATTAATTCTACATTCAATTTCATGATAATTTGTAATTACATGAGTATTGATATAGCCAAATAGTCAATGTATGAACGTATGAGTGATTAAATTATAAATGGAATAAATTATTATTTAAATTAAAAAAATTAAATTGTCATTTGATTTATAAAATGACCTTTTTATTTATAAATTTAAAAGTAATTGATCTATAAAGATGTAAAGTAACGATTAATTTTATTTTAACTCTTTTACTGCGTGCTCTTGATTCATATTATGTAAATATATTTTCTTTTGTTGCTTTTTTTCTCCAACAGTATTATACATTTATTTTTTCTTCTTTATTTTTTTTTGTTTTATCGTTCTTATTTACGATGAACATGTCGATAAATTTATATGTGCATGTAAGTAGACGTGGATTGAAAGCTAAATTTATCTGTGCTCAATTTTGAAAGAGAAAGTCTCGAAAGTTTGTGAATTTAATTTTCTTCTGAACAATGTGTCATAAATTTGTTTTTTTATCATTGATTAAATAATCATTCTTTTTAAAATAAATTTTTGTTCCGTGTACGCAGATAATTTTTGATAAAATTTACCCTGCAATTTAGAGTAAACCTGGGCCAAAAATAAAATAAATATGTAAAGAATAAAAACATATTTCTTTTGTTTTATTTTTTATTTGAAAATTACTCGAAATTGGGTTTTTTTTTACCCCATAATTGAAGACTATCTAGAAACGGAAGTATTCATCCATGCATAGTTTTACTTACAATTAACGAATAAAATTTAGTAGACAATTCTTCTATAGTTAATTTTGAGTCAGACTGATTTATTATTGAATTCAAATTTTAAAATAATATCAAGTGAATCCGATAACTTATTTGACTTAATATTTAAAGGATTCAAAAAATCAAAATATAAAAGGTAAAAAAAAAAAATCAAAAGCTTTAAGACGGCCGCTTTATTCTTAAAATTGACAAATTATGTTCATTAATCAAAAAAGAAGTATAATAACTTGAAGAAAATTATTTTTATTATAAATTATTACATATTACTGTAATCTCTATTTAAAAAAACATATAAGTGACCAATTTTGGTACAAACCGAGTTTAAGAGCATAAACATTCCTGATTAAAAAATTTACTTCATAAATGATTTATTAACAAAGCATTCTTATTTAGAGAGTTTGTAATTATTATTGTTAAATAAATTTTTATAATTGACAATAATTATTTCAGTATTTTTGTAAAAAATTATAACTCAAAATTTATTTTTTCTAGCGATAAACTTTTTCTTATATAATATCTAATTGATGAGAATAATTTTTTGATTATTTTTGAGCTATGAGATTATACTGTGTACACGGTAAAAAAAATTTTTAGTAAACGCGGATTAGATTTGGAGAGAATTTGGATTTTAATGAAATCCGTAATCACTCCTAATTTTTTTCAGTATAATAGTTCTTCATATGTTAAACGTATCGACAATTTTCAAATTAAATAAAAATCTATAGTACACAGAAAGAAAATTATGGGAAATTTTTCTATGTATTATAGGAATGTTTTCCATAATGGCATAGAAACTGTACCCATACTATTATAGGGATGGCTCCTATATATTATGGGAATCATCCCTATACCAATATGGGGACCATTCCTATACTGTTATAGGAAAGGTTCCTATAATTTATGGGAATAGATTTTATAATTTATAGGAATAGTTCCTATATATTATGAGAATGATTCCCATAATATTATAGGAACTCTTCCTATAAATTATAGGAACCATTCCTATAATTATAGTTACCATTCCTATAATGGTATGGGTAGTATTCCCATAATTATAGGAACTATTCCCATAATATTATGGGAATGGATCCTATAATTTATAGGAATAGTTCCTATATATTATGATTCCCATAATATTATAGAAAGTCTTCCCATAAATTATAGGAACAATTCCTATAAATTATAGGAAACATTCCTATAATGGTATGAGTAGCATTCCCATAATTATAGGAACTATTCCTATTATTATGGGAAACATTCCTGTAATTATAGGAAGTGCTCCTATAATTTATTATTGTAATTTTTATGCTGGTATAGGAAAGAATTTCACAAAATTATAGGAACCTTCCCCATAATTTTTTTTCTGTGTAGTCCGATAATATGAAGTTTTTGTCCAAAATGTATCCAACATAAAATTATAAGTATTTTATTAAAATAGAAGTGATCAAATTGAGTCAATATTTGAAAAAAATTTTCACACATTATTATCATTATTATTTTGCATTGCGCATGGTCATACTGTTGTTATTATACTTTTTGGCACAGATGACCGTTTTTTATTCCCGAACTAAAAACCATCATCTTTTCTCAGTCTCCATTTATTATAACATTGAATTCACTCATAAAAATGATTGTTTGTATTTTTTTTTAAGTTAGTAAAGATATAAGTTAGTTTGTATGTTATATGGATAGTGAAAAAATGACGTTTGATACGTTAAACTATGGCGTATAACACTTTCTGACGATCATGTATGGTATAATAATGACCGAAACGTGTCTCAATCAGAGCTTTATGGGGTGTAATTGCGGCTTTTAAAATAATAAGAAGAATAAATGGATAATATAATGTTGAGCTCGCGCATGTTATATATAGCACAAGTTCTCTTGTGATTTTATAATTTTAAGGCAAGAACTCTTTTACTTTAAATATACAATGTAAACTCGACTTCATAAATTAAACAGACAGTTATTAATATGCAGAGTCAATTTATTACCCACAATTACTTAATGTATTAATCGACCTAATAAATTTACTCGAAAACAAACATTTTTTAAGAGCAATGTCAAAATAATATTTTTACAAGCTTCAAAATTATATTTCGTAGATAATTAATATATATTTTTAAATAAATTTTGAACAATAATAATTTGTAAGTGTTTCCTGTTGTTGGTCGATTATATTACATACGTCAAGTAAGAAATGTCATGTGAACAGCATAGGAAATGAGAATTGATCATCGTAAGTCAGTCATTTCGGATAAGATCTTGCTTCTTTTCTCAATTATTTTTATCACCGCATTGTCTATTAGTTGTATTTAGTACTTAGTTACTCCACTATTTCATCTCATATTTAGGGAGAAAAAAAATTTCAAGAATTCTCACGTAGTAAAATATATAGAATAGAGGTACCATTTTTAGCCGGTTTTGGACACTTTAAAAATTTGAACGAAATAATTTGAATACTGTAAAAAATTGTAAGTCAATTCGAAGTAATTACGGATTTTATTTAAACTCGAACTCACTGTCACTCGGAGTTCCGGAGTTTAAAAAAAAATCACTCTGCATGCGGAGTAAATGGGGAGTTTGCTTTTTCAGCAGAGTGATTTCAGAGTGATCTGGATTTTATTTAAATCCGCATCTACTCCAATTTAGAGTTTTAATATTAAAAAAATCTCCTTTCAGGAGTGAATTTTATTCCGAACCAGAGTTTCATTTAATGAAATCCTCCTTCGGAGTGAACTTTAATCCGAGGGGATGAATTAAATAGTCATTCACTACGCATTCACTCCGTTAATTCTTTACAGTGTAAAAGAAGCAAAGACAATTAATTTTTGAAATGTGTACAAAGATACATTTATAGCATTATTACAATGAAAATTTTATTTTACATTTTTTCTTTAATTGAAATAAAGTATTAAATGTCCAAAAATGGAGCAGTAGCCAAAAATGGCACTTCTGCCCTGTTTGAAAATTATATGTCACATATATTACATATATGCGCGCAAAAACGAATATGTTCTATAAGTTTTGCATAAATATTCACATATATTTATGGTGTTATATATGTCAATATATATCCTAAATATATATAAATATATCTTCACGCAAAAAAAACATATATGTCACATATATTCGCATATATATTTATTTCCGTGAAGATTAGAAGACAATAAAAAATAATTCGAATATTTGTTAATTTCTTTTCAAGTATTACATGACTATATATTTATTAAAGTTAATATATTTTAAGACGAATGAGAAAATTTTTCATAATGAGCTTTAATGATAATAAAAATTAAAATGTATCAATGAGTTAATTATTTGATAAAAAATTTAATTTGATAAATTTAGTAGCGACATTTGGACAGTCACGTAGTAGTAGGGGCTGCATGTTACTAGTAATAATAATAATATTGATAATAATAAGAATAATAATAAGTATAAGTGAATAAGTAGAACTACTATATAACCACAAAAGTGCAATGCATTGGATAAATAAATATATAAATATATATTGAAAAGAGTCAACAAGTAGTGGATTGGCTTCTCTGATTCTTTACTAATCTGAAATATACCTGAACTTGGACTTAATGCAAATTGAAGGCTAAAAAATAAAATATAAGGCAATGCTCAATGTAGTAGCTCAACATTACAATCTGTTTAAAGTGAGACTTTGAGATTATATGTTTACTACCTATACTAGATATTTAAGTTCATTTATGTATACGTATATGTGGACTTAAGTGAGTTTCGTATTCAGCACGACAAGTATGCAGATAAGTTAACTTCTTGGGCCTTTGCAATTCAAGTTTCTTGCTATATAACTTAGGTCACATGATAATGACCTTATTACGAGAATTACGGGTGTAACAGCCGCGAGATTATTTCTACTGACGTGGAAAATAGCGTGATCTTGGTGTAACTTGCTATTATGAATACCTGCATAAATTTTTTACATATACAATTGATCGCTTTTTATTACACATGTCATATTATTTACTTTGTAAGAGAAAAAATGTTTGCATTTTTATCTTATGAATCGAGTTTTATTCATTGACTGAATGTTTTTATAATAAACGTTGTTTGTACAAAGTAAAAGAACAAGTGTAATAATGAAAAATTATACATTAAGTTAAAGAAATGAGTATTGTTAAAGTTTTCGACGCTTCATCATGTAACAAAGAATTTTCAGAAACATGTGATTACCTACACGGCGAACCGAGAGAAAAGAATTCAAGTTTAACGGCCTTGGGGCTGTACAGAAAATTGGCGGGTAATTTATAAAGATTAGGCCCAGGCTCGATTATATCGAAAACATGCGACGTTTAAGATGAGATGTAGTAATAATGGGACGAAAAAAAAAGTCGAAGAAAATAAATGTATGACAACATGTATGGGCTGATTCGGGGTAAAATGAGACACCATTTTTTTAAAGTGTTATCTGAATTATTTTATGGAAAACTATGAAAAGCTGAGTCTGAAATAAAATAGATGTCAATTGTAAAAAAAAAGTTTTTTACTAAAAATTTTAAATTGCCCGCATTTTCCGGGCTGATAAATGTGCTCTAATTTTCCTCTACAAATATTAACTGAGAATTTTGAAACAAAAAAATGTTTTTTTATTTTGATGTTTTCATTTTGCCTCGGGTTACTCTGTGTATAGTATATTGTATAGATGTAAATTATTGAAGCATAAGAGGGTTCGATATATACAGGATGATAGTGTTAGACGTGGAATATCGGTGGATTACGCCTCCCGGGCAAACAAATTTAATGTCACTTTCGATTAATTTCTAACCCAGTTTGCGAGGTTGCCCCCGAAGGAGGAAGCTCGCAGTTGCTGTCAATTTCCGGTGGAAAATTTGGCGGAGAGCTGATGCTACATGTCGTTTAAATTTGCTATGAGTAAATTTGTTACTTTGATGATTTATATATATTCTCCCTCATGATTTTATTTAACAGCTATTTAATATTTATTTCAATATATTATTATTTAACATTTTAATGAGTCGATTAGGACTTTTGTCTATTTTACATTAATAATAATAATAATAATAAAGTTTAAGCTATGATGGTTTATTAAATAAATAGTACATCAAATATTTGATGTAAATAAAAGTTATAATTTAGTGTACAAACTAAAATATATATAAATATATACACAAAAAAATGAAAAATTCCGAGTCCGTGATATGGTGTAAAAATTTTGAATACTGCTGTATGAATTAGAAAGATCACACCACTAAGGGTGTAATTGTTACTTTAATAGAGACAATCAAAAACAAAATAAAAAAAATAAGTTCTCATTTTGGCGAGATAGTAATTAAAAGTCCTTTTATAAAAATTTTTATTAAAAGGTTTAATTTTTAATTAATATACCAAATAAAAATACTTATCTTAATACACGGAGAAAAATGCATGTAAAAATTAAATAATAATTACAATCACAGTAAAAAATTACAATTCGTAAAATAAATTACGATGATTTGTAAAAAATTAATTTTTTATTTCAATTATTACTACACGGAGAGAAAATTATGGTAACAGTTACAATATATTATGGGAATGGTTCCCATACTGCATAGTAACCGGTTTTTTCCAAATGTTGATTATAGGAACGGCACCCATATATATTATGGTAATCATTCCTATAATTATATATAAATATAATACCATGCGGGTATAATTCCCACATGGTATCGGAATAATTCCTATGGAATCATGGTAATCGTTACCATGTAACTATGATAATGGTTACCATAATATTATAGTAACGATTACCATAATGCATGGGAATTATTACCATAATGTTATGGTAATGGTTACCATGATATTATAGTAACCATTACCATAATATTATGGTAATTGTTACCATAATATTTAGAAATTATAATAATTTTTTTTTGTAATAAGCGTTTTTTTTGTATACTTAAAATTTTGTAATATACAAAAAAAAAACGCTTCTTACAAAAAAAAATTATTATAATTTCTAAATATTATGGTAACCATTCCCATGCTATTATGGTAACTATTCCCATAATCATATGGTAATCGTTACCATAATATCATGGTAATAATTTCCATACATTATGGAAATGATTACCATAATATTATGGTAACTATTACCATAATATGATGGTTATGTTTACAATAATATTATAGGAATAGTTACCATAATATATAGGGCTTATTCCTATATACACTTAGGAACCATTACAATGTGGTTATAGGATCGGTTACTATTTGCTTGTGGGAACTATTCCTATGAGTATGGTAATCATTACCATAATTCTTTTACATGCGATACGGGAACTGTTACCATAATGATAGAAATTGCTCCCATATTTATGGAAACTTTTCCCAGAAAGTATGGGTCTATATCCCATAATCCCAAGTAATCATTACCATAACGGTATAGGATGATATTTCATAAACCTACTAGGAACAGTTACCATAACTTTCTCTCCGTGTATCTAGATTGTAATCTCCACTTGTCATAATAATTACAATACTGCTTCGTTAAATTTTCGATTGGAAAAAATAAATATGTACTTATTCATATAAAAATTCTGTTAATTAATTATGTGATACCACGAAATTTGAAGTATTCTTTATGAAAATAAATTATTTAATGTACAATCTTTATGTATGTACATTTTATCTCGATTTTAGTCGTACTGGTCGTTAGTCTTATAGCGAGGTTTCGGCACAAAACTTTTATTGAGTAGTTGGTGGGCGAAGTGTTCCGAGCGAGTTTTAACAAATTAATGGGAAGAGTCTTATAACGCGTAGTCTTATAACGAGATCCTACTGTATTTACTAATCGACTGGTGTAAAAAAATCTGTAGTATTGATATCCACACTTGTGGTCCTAGCAACTACACTATGTAATGAATACTACTTGTGTGGTCACTTTAACAATTAGTGAAGGAAATGAAGCTATAATTGGTGTAAAATAATTACTAGTATGTGTAGTTGTGATGTCTTCAACTTACACTGGTAGAAGGATTTTTTAGTATTTAAAAAGATTTCTTAAAATTTGTGTAGTAAATTGCAGTGTAGTAAATCGGACTATGAGTTTTGAGGTAATAACACCGAAGGGTGTGAACAATAACACTTACACCGTGTTAAAATTACACCACTTGATGTTTCAAACCGAAAAAATTGCACACCGTCAATTCACACCAAGGACACTGTGTAAAGTTCTCGGATATATTTTTACTTGAAAATTTTTTTACAGTATATATATGAGTGTGTTAAATTGAGAGAGTATTATTATTGATTTCTCTTTTTATTTTAAAATTGTCAGCCCTTTGTGTTTTTTACTGTAACTTCGATAAATCAATCGTTGGAATTGAGCCGTCGAGACGAATGTGCGAGGACTCCCGCCCAGTTGTAGCATAAGCAACAAAGTCAATTTCCGGGAATGGAATGGATCACGAGGGGAATAAAGAGAATATGAGAGAAGAGAAATGAACAAGATAGAGGTACAGGTTTTAATCGAGATATTAACTGTAGTTTTAGATACGGAAATTATTCTATAACTCAACTATCTCAATGTCGCCTTTCTCAATTTTGTGGTGTCAAATTTTATGATCCCAATGATGACTAAATCACTAGTAATTATAACTGTTAAAATTTTTTAAATTCACTATTTATTTGTTTTTTCAATAAACATTGTTTCATTAATTATTTCTTCATTTAATTACATAACAATTAATTGTAATTTAATTTAAGATATTAAAATTTTTTATACAAAAGATAATTTATGATAATTGTTTGTAATTAAATTGAAAGATAAAATATCATAATTTTTATATATTAATCATTTATTAATTATTTATTAAATTTTAATTTAATTGATAATGTATGTAATAAAAATGACAAATAAAGTATTTAAAAGGATTAATAATAATAATTCAAAGTAAATTAATTTTGAAAAAAAAAAAAAAAAAAAAAAAAAAAATGTCTATTACGATAATGACATATGGTAATACCAGTTGTTGACTAACGAAATAAAAAAAATGAATATATAACATGACACTGGACACCAATTTCGCTTATATCATATTTTAATTATGAAAAGCAATTACTTCTCTGTGGTAATAAAAAAATGATTACTTTACTCTGGTTGTCAAACTATAGAACATTAAAGATAAGTCATATGAGTTTATATATGTGAGTATATATATATATATATATATATATATATATATATATATATATATATATATATATATATATATATATGACGGTGGATCAGATGCAAATGAAATTAAATTGATAAAAAAAAAAAGTTTATTTTATACGAGTATTTTCGTAGTTGGTTGCCAAATCGACAATTGAACGCATGGCATCCAATTCTCGATACTCAACGCATATCGAATATTTTAAACTGACAAGAATAGAAGATCGATATTATTAATTTGAATTTCCGCCCTACGGCAAGTAAAAGGTAGTCTGTCTGTCTGTATGTATGTATATGTATAGCATACTACAATTTAGGAGAGATTTGTCGACGAAAATAATTTCGTAGAAGTATAAAAAGGGGAATTTCCGTTGAATCAATTCTACAAATAATATTACAGATATTAAATTTTGACATTTTAAGTGAAAAACTATTTTTTATGGATTCCCAATAAAATTTTTTTTGTATACATGATTGTAAAATTAAATTTATATTGTAATTTATCCGTAAAATGATTTGAAAAGATTGAAAAAATGTAAAATGTTAGCGTAACTATTAGAAATTTTTACTAAAAAAATGTACTAGCTTAAAAGACTACTCTCTTGAATTTGAAATAGTAAAATAGTGACAATTCACTGATTACTAGAGAAGAATATAACACTAATTCAAATAATGGTATGTTTTTCATTAGCAATAACTGACTATTCACTGCACGGAGAGAAGTGAATGGTATATTCTCCAATGTAACATGGTAATTATTACTATGTAGCATGATAACGCAAGTTTTTTAGCCGTATTATTTATTTGACATAGTAATTTGTCCGATGTTGAATGGTAAAGCTAGCCATGTTAGCATGGTAATCATTCTTATGCTAGCATGAGAACGATTACCATGCTACATTGTAATTATTACAATTTCGATGAAGCTGCTTCCAATTGAAGGTAGTAAGGTTAATATTAAAATAAGGTTTTATAATTAAAAAATTAAATTATTTAATTAATTACAGTAGAATCTCCGTAATGTGGCTCTACGTAATGTTACACTCTCTCTAAATTTAACAAGATTATCTCTCTAATATTAACAATCCTGCCTCCCACTAGGTTTTTCCTCGCAACCAATCAAAAAAAGTCTCAGTGACGGGCAATTCAAATCTTCCCACTTGCACTTATACGATTAAGCCCTAACCTTAAAATGATTTTTTTTTGTACATCACGCATTTTCACCGCGCAGACTTGCGCACATAAGACATGAGTATTGGTATAGTGGGGACGACAGGATTTGTTTACATTACGGAATGGTCCTGGACAGGAGTGTTAATATTACGGAGATTTTATTGTAATGAATAAATTTTTAACTGATTTAAAAAATTTTTAAATAAAATAATAAATATTAACATTAAAGAATAGCAGCGCTTAATATCGAAACTGCTTTCACACTATTCAGCATGGGACTCAGTACCATTCCAGCATGGCTTTGATTACCATGCTACGAAGTAATATTTACCAGTAGTATGATTACTATGTAGTATGATAAATATTACCAGAAGAATGGTAATCATTCCCATGCTACATAGTAATGATTCCTATGCTTAAAAAAATAGAACTGATTACCATGTAGAATGGTAATTATTACCATTCTCTTCTCTCCGCGTGCCAAATAGTCATTGTCACGCGCTTTTCACTAATTCATTTTTCGAGAGTAAATACTCAAAAAAATCGACTAAAAATTACTGAAGCTTTGTTTATTAGAGCTTTATATATAATGGAGTACTTTTTATACTACTTAATAATATCATTTAGATTGCGGAGACAAAATAATGTAATTAAAACGATAAATAGTATATTGTGTGACAAGGGATGAAACAAAATGATTTCAGACCAGGGTGAAGTTGGCCGACATCACCCGCAGTCTGAAATCGTCTTTGAAAAAAAAAAATTATATTATTATTATTATTTGAAATTTTTTAAAATGTGAAATTTGTGTTTTTGACAAGTTTTTGACAGGTATCTATCTGTTCGAATGTGCTCGAAAGTGTTCCGAAAGTAGCCGAAAGTAGCCGAAACTATCCGAAAGCATCCGAAAGTATCCGAAAGCATCCGGAAGCATCCGAAAGCATCCGAAAGTATCCGAAAGCATCCGAAAGTACATCGAAAAGTGTTCTGAAAGATACTTCCCAGACACTCATAGGCGAGATGCCAGAAAACTGACAAATAACCAATTTCAAGTAGCAAAGTTTACAAGCATGAATATCACTGGACTTGTAAACTTTAGGTGAACCTTCAGACGCCACCGTCCATCTTACGGCTGAGTCACATGCTAAACTTTCCCTGATTACCTGCATTGAAACTTTTATAAACACCAGGAAACATTCCAACACCGTTTTTGAAGTTAAATTAAACACCGGGATAGCGTTGACTTACACCAATTTTTTTTAACAGTCTAGAAGCTTTGTATTTAGAATTAAAAATGAAAATGCAGATGCGAATAATATGAAGACGTATAAATAAGTCGATAAAAATCGAAATGACGGAAATATAACTGGACGTTTAATTAATGAGAAGGTGTACTGGAAGTTAAGTGTCATGAATCATTATGACGTTTTGAATGAATAGCTTCGCTCATACATTACATCATTACACTATAGTTACTCTTATAATCATCATGATGATGCTTATATTATTAGATATTTTACCGTTGAAGGTCAATGCCAATGATGTCATCTCCAGTTATTAATACAGCTAGTGAACTTTATTATAATTGAGTTTATAGATTTAAAAATTTAGCATTGTTGAAGATAATATACGTCATATATATTCCTAATAGTTGCATTAAAATTTTTTAACCCCCGCGTTTACTTTTTTCAAAGCTAAGTATTTTGCAGCATTAAAAAACATATCTACCCCGAGCTTATATATAACAAATTACTTATTAAATTAATTAACATGCAATTTATAGTTTAAAAAAATAATAATGGGTTGAAGATAATGAAGAAGTTGGAATTATTATGATAGTAATAATACTAATAATTAATAATGATGATGATGAGATTCAATAACACTTAACTAATTTACTGAATGACGTAGTTAATATTTTTTATAAATAGTAATCCATATATATATAATATAATAATAATGTAGACCATTAGAGATGAGGTCGTTCATTATCTTAGCACTAAAAACTACTAGATGGATACTTCAACACCCGATTGCTTATAATCAATAATTCTTTTTATTATCTCATACATTAAGACGTTTACTAAGACAATTTTTTTTATTTTAAAATTTATTATTATTATTAGAACCAAAAAATTTTTTGTACTAAAATTCAAATCATATAATTTTATAAAATCGATTTGCTCGAAAATTTTTGAATTTTTCAGCAATTTTCAAATATCCGAAAGTTTTCGAATTACTCGATTTGAATCGAGAAAATTCTGATGAGCTTTTGAATATTGAATTTTTATTTAATGGACAGCTTAGTTTTTAAAAGTAATCAAAAATAATTATTTTGTAGATTCGTGTCTGCTCTATTTATATACCTGACAAAAATTTGAAAATTATTAGAAAACAAATTACAGTTTCAAGTCGCTCGAAAGAAAATTTTTGAATTATTTGAAGCTTTATAAATTAATCGTAAAGTTCCAAATAATTTGAAAACTTCCAAATAATTTGGAAAGTTTCGAATTATTCAAAAATTTACGAATAATTTAAACACCCATTTGAACACCAAAATAAAAATTAATTATGAGTACAAATCAGTGTAACAGGAAATTCATTTTTTTAAAAGTAGTACTGTCGGTTTCGAAAATATCGTTTAGAATTTAATTAAATTTGAAATATTAATAAACAATGATAAGAATGATAAGAAAAAGATCCAATTGAATTTGTGAAGAGTTACAGAAAAAAAAATAAATCCAATTTTTCATGAGGCTCAATGTGAAATATATGAAAACCCAAATTTTATTGATTCCCTATAGCTCTTCAAAAATATAATTCGATATTTTTGTTATCATGATCTACACTGAAAAAATGATTTATTCGAGTCAAAGATATCTTACATATAATTGTGAGAAAGATTTATTTAATATATTTGAGTAATTTAATTGCGTGAAATAAGTGATTTATTTGTGGTAAAGAAATGATTCAAACAATTGCTACAAATAAATAAGGGCTTCAAAAATATGTATAATGTCACCAAATTTTAAGTTATTTGTCACAAATTTAATATCTTCACCACAAATAAATAATATATTTCCGTCAAATTATAAAATTATTTGAATCAACTGTCATATTTTGTTATACCAAATATATTTATTTGTCATTAAAAAATATAACAAAAAAAGCCACAAATTAATTTATTTATTTAGGACAAAGATTTATTTTTTTCTGTGTACTTATATGTTAAACTTTACGAAATTCTAAATCGTCATTCTAAAACTGACAGTACTACTTTAATGAAAACCCGGAACAAAATGAGACACCATTCTTTGTTGTTTAAAAATTCTCAGTTACAATTTTTATAGAACAATGCAGCTAATTTAAAATTTTTAGTAAAAAAAAACCATTTTTATTACCATCATGTCTTATTTTACTTTAGTCAGTTTTTCCAGTTCTCTATAAAATTATTCAGATAACAAATACTAGAAAAAAAAAAAATTTACGGAAAATTAAAAATTGGGAACGATATCCAGACTGACCTATCTGTCCCATCTTATTCTAGCACATCTGAGCCATAACAAAGCATTTGTAACAAAAAAAAAAACAATGCCTTTTCGTCTGATGAATGGTGTCTTATTTTGCCCCGGGTTCTCTCATATATATATATATATATATATATATATATATATATATATATATTATTTTAAATCTTCTTTAGTCTTTTTTCTCAGTGTAGCTCAGATTACATAATATTTTATATAAAAAATTGACTTTGAATATTTATAATTCAATGCATAATTCGCGTCATCCTCAATTGTGAAGATCATTACCATTAACCAGTTAAATTATTTAATTACCATTCGTGACACAGCATTTATGTCCTCTATTATGCAATATTCATCATCATATGCATATACATAAATATATATACTTCTTATTTCAAAGTACAGGCGTTTTTATACAACTCTAAAAGTATAAATTTACAGTTTACTTATTAATTAGTTGCACGATAAAGGAATAGCAATTTTTTTAAGCGCTAACGAGTAGTATAAACAACTTTCTGTACATAAACAAATAGTAAAAAAATTAAAAAACATTAAGTTTCTTTTTTTTTAATTAATAAAAACTTTCTAAAAAAAAAAATTACTAATACTCGTAATGAAAAATTTTAATTTAAATATAAAGAATTAATTTATTTTCATAAATTTGTCTGTCTTAGATTTTAAAATAATAATTTTATTCATATATATATATATATATATATATATATATATATATATATATATATATATGATGATAATAAAAATGAAAAGGTATAGGTTGATAAAGAATAAAAAGATTACAAATAGCCAACGATTGGATAGAGGCAAATTGCCTTTCAGGAGAATAAAAATAAAAATAAGAAAAAGGTGGACGACCGGCGACCGAAGACCAGCTACCGATGACCGACAACCAACAGTTGGATGTTAGAGGCAAATTGCATGATGTCAGATCAAGATTTACAAATTTACTTAACAACACTGAAATTATTATGTATTTTCTTTAATACTCCTTTATTTTTATTTTAAATAAAAATTTTTTTTACTTTTTTCATTTTTAATACAAAATTTTTGTCTATTTTATTTATTATTTTTTTTTTTTTTTTTTTTTTTATTATATTTTACACAGGGGCAGGGGGGGGCAAAATGGGCCCTTTAAATTTTGAGTGCCTCAAATGATTTGGGGGCGAAATGGGACCCCAAAAATTTAAGGACCCATTTGCCCCCCCCCCCCCTTCCCTTCCTTTCCCTACTATGGAAAATTTTTGATAGAAAAATGATCCCCGAGGACTTTACCCGGAGTCCTGGGTGTGAGGACGTTGTGAAATTTTTTCGGTGTAAAAGATCAAGGGGTGTAATATTAACACAGTATGAATGTTATCTTTTACACCGTTCGGTGTTAATAGTTCAAAACTCATACACTGTCCCTTTTTATGGTCTATAGTTAAAAATGATACAATAACTGTTTTTAATATTCAAATTAATGGATTTGACTTCAATTTGAAAAATTATTAACTAACTCTCTTTAACAATGCACTGAAAAGAAATTTTTGGTGTGATCTTTCTAATTTCCATGGCCAAAAATTTAGCACTGCGTCATGTAACTTTCGTACTGGTGTTGGAAATTTCTACACCGAATCATTCACAATAGAACGCGCTCTGAATCTTTCACGGTGTACTGACCTAGAGACTCAGTAAATGCATCATTAAGATAATAGTCGTATTACTCGATAAAATACAACTTAAGATAGTCAAAAAATGTATACTCGAGTAAAATTTATGCGTTGTAAGTATATAGATCATGAAGAACAATTACCTGAGAAGGTTTTTTAGTACACCTTACTGACCTGATCTAAACGTCGGGATACTTTGGTAGAGCAAAACGAAGGGAATATGACCAAGCAAAAAGGCAATATAACCTTGTGTTTAAAAGCTTTAATGCAAATCACTCTGGCACACATGCTTGCGGAATTATATTGTTGCCTTTGAATATATATATATATATATATAAACATTACAATCTACGGTAGAACACAGGTAAGGCATAAACAACTTTGACTGTTATGGTTACCTACATACCTCACACAGTGTGTTTATGATGAACATCTGAATATGGCGCTAGTAATGTTCACAAACGCAGTTAAAATATTTTATGCAATACTCTAGAAACATTTGCGTTTTAAATTATTAGACTCGTCTTTTATATTTTTCTTTTTTTTTTTTTCTCAAAACTTTATGACGCGGGAATTTTTTTTAAACTTTACGAGCAGTCAATTATAATTAATTTTTTTTTTTTATTTACAGAATTTACTTAAATCACGCGATTACATTGACATAGACTATAATAAAATTTTATATATTTCGACCACCACACAGTTAGAAATTTTGTGTATTTGTGTTAAAAAATTATTTGGTTAAATTTTTTGTGTTAATTTTCAACACAGAAATCTGTTAATTCAACACAAACCGTCTGTGTTATTTCACTTTAACTGATTTTTTATGTTAAATGATTAGAAAATCTGTAATGTAACACATTTCTTGTGTTATTCGAAAATTAACACAAAATTTGTGTTGTTTAGCTAAACACTTCCGCGCGTTTCTTCATTACTATTACCAAGCAAAGCATTGTAGCAGCATTGTCTGCAAGAAAACTTGGATTATAATTGATTTTCAATTAAATATAATCATAGATAACTTTAATATTTTTATGATCAGGTTCAATGATTTTTTTATTCTCATTTTACGGAGGATAATTCATAGCTCCGTTTTTTAGAAAAATCCCCGAAAATCGAACTAATTGATTGCTAAATTGACATAAGTTGTACTAAGGGTAGATCAGTAAACTTGAGTTGGTTAATTCATGTGCTTATATTTATTAGTTAATTTTAACACGAAAATTCTGTTAAATTAACACAAATTTTCTGTTAAAATAACAGACTTTGTGTTCAATTATTT
This sequence comes from Microplitis demolitor, assembly GCF_026212275.2. Lineage (NCBI taxonomy): Eukaryota > Metazoa > Arthropoda > Insecta > Hymenoptera > Braconidae > Microplitis > Microplitis demolitor. The sequence goes on along the minus strand of NC_068549.1, from coordinate 4,634,604 downwards.
AACATGCAATTTGTGTTAAAGATCAACACAAACTTCTTGTTTAGAATTAACACAAAAATGTGTGTAGACCGTTTGTGACACACGATTTGTGATTAATTTAACACAAAATTTTTTTTTACTATGTAGTAAAATAAATACAGAGCAAATTGAAATAATTTTTAAATTTATTAATATTAATAGGTATTGAAAATGTTGTATATTATAATAATTTAAGTTAAAATATGAGCGTGAAACCAAAGAGGCATAACGAAAATTTAGAGGTCACGCACGATCGCCTCTGCAATCTCATATCTTTTCTATTGGTAAATATACACCTCTCCCCTTATTATATACCGTGTCCTCTTTTTCATGATCTACACTAAAGAATACATTCAACTTTAAAAGTACCTTCAGATATATGTATATGTTATGTTAAGGTAAATCCTCCAAGAACATTTCTCTGTTTTTTTTTTTTTTTTTTTTTTTTTTTTTTTTTTTTTTTTTTTAAGGGGGTCCTGGGGCATGTAGAGCGTACGGAGAATTCATGAATATAAAATGACGAGCTTGAATGTGAGGATCTGGTGCATATATGAAAATGCACTGAGATGAAAGAGGTTTGAAAAGCATCAGTGCAGTAGCACCAGTAAACATACAATGAACAATTAAAAAAAAAACATATATATATATATATTTTTCGATTATTTTTCTATTCTATTAAATTAATCGTTTATGCATGCGACTATTTTTTTTGGTAATTTATTCACTGGCTTAAACAATTAAAATAAAATGCAAAATGTTTAAATAAATTTGAATAATTCAGTAAAAAAATATATGGGATAATATGATATAAATATGTGAATATAAATATATATGTGCGGGTCGATTAAATTTTTAGTTAAAACAAAAAATTTCACGAGGTTTTTTTTTTATCAAGTCTAACCTTCACAAGGAGATTTTAATAGGTTCTTTAGAAGTTTTATATACTCCCGTATGTATTTAATTCTTTGGTATTCATCAGCAGACTAGAGGACTAGACGGCAGAGCTGTATGAGCTTTTCAGGTGCGTTGTTGTCGTAGTCTGAACTATGCGGGCTGGTACTATAAGAGAGATAGTTACGATGTCAGTTGTGTGGGTTTAGTGAACGTCGGATGAAGAAAAGGTCGAGAGGGTTGAGACTGTCGAGTGAGAAAAGAGATAATAAGAGAGATGGGGATGTTGCTTACAAGAAATTCATGAATACGAAATTACACTTAGGTGGGTTGAATTCTTATGCTTATAAAGTAGCGAAGTCACTACACTGAGAGCTGATAAAAATTTACAGTACCACTTTTTATTTATATATTACAATCAAAACACTATTTTGAAGCTTTTCTTCAAATGCTTTTTTTAACATTCCCCTACACGGAGAGAAAATTATGGTAACTGTTCCTAGTAGGTTTATGAAATATCATCCTATACCGTTATGGTAATGATTACTTGGGATTATGGGATATAGACCCATACTTTCTGGGAAAAGTTTTCATAAATATGGGAGCAATTTCTATCATTATGGTAACAGTTTCCATATCGCATGTGAAAGAATTATGGTAATGATTACCATACTCATAGGAATAGTTCCCACAAGCAAATAGTAACCGATCCTATAACCACATTGTAATGGTTCCTAAGTGTATATGGGAATAAGCCCTATATATTATGGTAACTATTCCTATAATATTATTGTAAACATAACCATCATATTATGGTAATGGTTACCATAATGTTATGGTAATCATTCCCATAATGTATGGAAATTATTACCATGATATTATGGTAACGATTAGTTACCATAATATTATAGGAATAGTTACTGTAATAGTATGGGAATGGTTACCATAATATCATGGTAATAATTCCCATAATATTTAGAAATTATAATAATTTTTTTTTTTTGTAAGAAGCGTTTTTTTTGTATATTACAAAATTTTAAGTATACAAAAAAAACGCTTATTACAAAAACAAAAATTTATTATAATTTCTAAATATTATGGTAACCATTACCATAATATTATGGTAACCATTATCATAGTTACATGGTAACGATTACCATGATTCCATAGGAACTATTCCGATACCATATGGGAATTATACCCATAATTATAGGAATGATTACCATAATATATAAGGATACCGTTTCTATGATCAACATTTGAAAAAAAACCGGTTACCATGCAGTATGGGAACCATTCCCATAATATATTGCAACTGTTACCATAATTTTCTCTCCGTGTACCACAACTGTAACTTATTTTATTTTATGTAACTTATGCCGGAAAATACACTGGTAACTGACTAAAGTGCCTAATAAAATTATATATTAAAATACAATGCTTTGTGATTGGTCAAAAGTGTCATTTAATATATATTAAATCACTCATTTCTATATTAAACCACCGAATTTTAGTAAAATGGTTGGAGTATATCCCTACTCAATAATTCAAGCCAATAACTAATCTATCACTTTTCTCTGTTATGACGTCACTTTAGATTTAGCTGCCTTATTAACATGACCAAAATCTCTAGACTGCGCATGCGCATTTAATTAGTCAGCGCACGCATGTGCAGATCAATGCAACATCAGCTGAATGCTATAACCTTACATATTTCTGTTAATTGATACGACATAACACCAAAGTTGACTTTTTTTTATTGAGTTGAGTTTTGTTAACTGAATAGTATTAAACAAATTTTCCAATTTTATAAAGTATAAATCCTTTTTAATAATAATAGTAAACTATTTTTATAACTCTGATTGCATGACACTGATTTTGGACAATTAACGGTTTTGATTCGAGCATTCATTACACTGTAAAACGAAGTGTTTTAACGCCATTTAAATACATTGTAGTCACTTTCTAAACGTTCCTAAGTGTGTAAAAAGTGACTATAAAGTCTACAGAAGAGTGGGCTTTTCTTGCACTACTTGGCTATGATAAAATCCGTAAGTTTGCACTAACGCGCATGCGCAGTATGACATCTGTAGAAAACTGGTGGGAAAAAAGCCCATTCTTTTGCAGACTTAACTATACAATGTATTTAAACGGCAACAAAACACTTCGATTTACATTATACATAAACTATTGTACACACCCACATGAAAATACCAGATATGATAAATATGTATGGAAAAATATATGATCAATATGGGACCATATAAGTGGCCAAAAACGATATATATTTTCTTATATATAATATAGTAAGTTTTAATATAATTAATTATATACGTAAGTTTATAAGTTAATACATGTATTATATATATTTATATTCATGTATGTAAACTTATAAGTTAGCACATATATGTATTACATATATTGATAATTATATATGTAAATTTATAAGCTAGCACACATATATATTATGAACACATGTTTGAATCTTATAACAGAGGGAGGAAGACAGCAAAAAATAGATTTTAGTTATTCTTACATATATGGGGAGACTTATATGGTTCTATATATCGAAAAATATATAAAAATTTATAAAGTTGAATACATGGTACATATATCGTGCCATATAATGATGAATTATAAGTGTATTCTTATTTGTTTCCATATATAAATAATATATTGAAGTTATATGAAAATATATAAAATTATATAAGAGAAAACATATATAAAAATATAATTAAATCGGCCAAAATCTATATATAGTTCTATATAAGATTTCATGTATTGTCATATATATATATATTTATAGCTGTAACATATATTTTTTAATATTTTTTTACCATATATGATATTTTCATGCGGGCATCTAGTGATATTTAGTATTATACTCTCGTGTGTTGGCAACATTTGCTGTGCTCGTGTTGCCAAACCCGAACTCGACTATAATACTGATTCCACATGATGTATAATATACTATTATTTTTTTTTATCATTCATTTAAATATTTCTTTTGTAATAAAAAAATTTTCAATAGTCATCGATTTCTTTTGCCAAACACATCATAATTTAAGTTACTTTATCAGTCACTAAAGTGTTAATGAGACACTTGGAAAACATTCCATAGTCATTTAATAAGTATATATACATGCGCAAAAGATAGACCACCCGAGGACACATTATATATTTATCTTTCCCATGTTCACATTACACCCGACTTGGTTTAAGCTCTTTGAGTTCCCTTCTATAGATATAAAAATATATATAATATATCTACATATAATATCGTTTGGTACACACAGTTATTGATCCTTCAAGCCTCACATATATTCGCCCCAAAATTACAAATCAGCAAGGGTCTCATATAATTGACTTTGATTTTTTTTTTACATTCAAAATTTATTTGAGAATCTAAAGAATTTATGGGCAAAGTTCAAAAATTTATTTTCGTCTACATTTTTAATTTATGAAAATTTAAAGCGACCAGTCTCTCCGCTTCTTTTCTTGCCTGATATATATTTTTATAAATAATGGACGTAAATATTTTTAGTGAACTTAAAAGTTTCGTCAATTTAATTTAAAAATTTTTTAGTTCCGTTTCAAAATACAGCTGAAAGATGGAATAAAGTTTCTATATATTATAGTGCTTAGGGAATAGAGGATTGCGCTGTTGGTGTTGGTCTGGCTGCCGGCAGCCGAGAATTCCGGTAGGTATATCTGTAGAGTGCAACGATCGTTCACGCGGATAAATTCATCGTTACACCAGCAGTGCTGCGATCACGAATAAAATACAAAGACTGCACTAGACTAGCTTCATTGTATACATGAGAAAGGGAGCAAGAAATAATAAAATAAAGTATAAGCAAGCAACCATTACATATATATATATATATATATATATATATATATATATATATATATATATATATCAACAAAGCACTGGGGGTTCCTCGTGGGCGTAAGATCATTGTGATCCACGATCGTGAACCAGGATCATCCGTCACTTCCGATAGAATCACCTCCTCTTTTATGCTGCAGGCACTAATACCATCGACCATTTTACACATACTAAATTCAACTTTTTATATACCTATACATTGATTACAAAATCACCCATCACTTTATTTATTTACTTTTTTTTTTTTTTTTTTTTTTTTTTTTTTTTTTTTTTTTTTTTTTGGCAACTGTACAGTCCAAAAATTTACGATCCTGAAGTTAGAAGACAGTTAACAATTTTCGGATTTTCTTTTTTCAACAAATCAATTAAAAAAAATAAAAAAATGCACATGTAGAAAATTGAAAAAGCTATAGGTGCAATTTTTTGAAATATTTTTTTTTTTTTTTTTTTTTTTATATAATATTTGTCATTTTTATAAAAGTTTAAAAATTATTAGACAGCAAACTTTAGTATCATTAAAATTTTACGTTTTAAATTTTGAATGTTGTTTATTTTGTCGGTTAATTTTTTTTTTTTATTGATTAGAATAGATTTTTCTGACTCAATAATTATTACTTATTTTTTTTATAAGTAAGTATTTTAAAAAAAAATATATGATCAATTTGAATAAAATATTAAAAAATAAAGTAATAAAACTTTTGTTCAAATGCCAAGTATTTGAATTATTTTCTCTTGAATGAGTAATTTTTTACTCAAGAGAAAGGAAGAATCAGTAGATTTTTGGATTGTTTTTAGTTTGCTCAGCGATTTATTAATTTTTTTTTTCCATTTGCGTCTAGTGAAATTATGTAAAACTTATAAAATAAAAAAATTTGTGCAATCACTTATGGAATGTATTGACAACATAAATATTGAGTAACCTCAGTAGAAGTAAAAAAAATATTAAAAAGTATTTCACTTAAAAGTTTAATCACTTGTTCTTGATCTCGGTATAAAAACTTATCAAATTGCTCAGTCATCTGATCAATAATAATAACTTTTTCAAGGCTATTATATATATTTATACAATCACAGATGGCTTTTACTATTCGTTATAAATTCTCAATGAAGAAACACCTGTCACTATTTGGGTTAACTGATTTTAAAAACACATTAATAGACGACAGTATGACCGCAATATCAATATAGTAAATTGTTTTTAATTGTCAGTTTATTTATTTTATATATATATAAGTGAAATGAGTCACAAATGCAATGGATTCATTTTATCGCAGTACAGATATAGCGCAAAGTCGAGGGCGTGGACCCTGGAAACGCGGATGCTGGTTCTGGCTGTCGTCGGTTCTACAGTGCATCGTATTCTATTCTTCTTTGTATGTAATTTTGTATGTTATGTGTATATTTTATATATTTATGTACACATTAATACATGTAAGTATATATAATACACTTATAGACGGTATAAAAAAAGGGATGAGAAATAAGTCAAAAAGAGAAAATCCAAACATGCAAAACTGACTTGTTCATTCAAAAAATTAAAAAAAAAAATATAATAATAATATGTAAGTATCATGAAAAGGAAAACTTCCGTATGTTGGTTAAAAAAAAAAATTTGGCGCTCTTATATGCAAAAAATAATGATCATAAAAAAAATGGCAGATAAATTTATTTCATCAACTTCCAGATTTAATTTTTTATGAATTACAATTAGATAAAAAAATTTGGATAGTGATTTTCAAAAGAGTTCTTTCAAGAGTTCTATTCAAGAATTCAAGTGTAAAAGAGAAAAACAAATTAAACGGATGCACCCGGGTTGAAAAAATGAACTTCAATTTTAACCTCAAATTGCGGCTGCACATAAACGTATTCTAGAACTTAATTTGAACCTCTGTGCTGCATTTATTTCCATTTTTGCACTATAGAGGTTCAAACGAGGCTTTATTTTTCGATTAGGGTATATTTTTGAAGTTATTGTGTTTGCCAACATCCGTATTGACGGACATCACAGGTTTTTTTTCACAATATTTTTTTTTTTCAATCCTTATTTTAAAAAATTGTGTTCGTGTTATTCATAAATAAATTATTTTTAAATGGTACGAATTTTGTTCTAGTTGACGATATTTGAACGAGAGTAAATATGATTTTTACGTGAGTGAATCAGCTGGGACCGAGTAAGCGTTAGTAGAACACATCTCATTGCTTCGCAATTGAGTTGTGCAATAGAAGAAAGAGAAATTGCGGCAAAACCACAAAAGTAAGAAACAGAATTATGTACACATATGGAGATTTTGTTAACCTCAGGCGAAAACGAAAGTTGCTGGGCGAGCAACTTACCGTTTATATTCATCTTAGTTTTGGATTCATTTTTTTTTTTAATTTTTTTATTAATCGACCGTCCGAAATTAGTAAACTTTTAAACATGACACAGTCAGAAACAACAAGATTTATTTTCAGCTGTCATAATTATTCTGTATTTTAATATATGGTTGTCATTAATTTATTATTATTAAAAAAAAAAAAAAAAAAACATTAATGATAATAAATCAATGACTTGCCTCTGTTTTAAATAACTTATTTTTTATCAAGTCATTTTTTCCGATTACTTTATTTATACATGCTGAGAATCTAATGGTTATTATTATCATCGGGACCTTTAATGGTTACTTTATGGTACAGCAATTTTTTAATTATACATTTAAAGCCAATGACAATGATCCCTGATGATAACCATGTGTTTAAAAAATATTCAAATTTATAAAAATAACAAAATTTCGATAGAAATTGAATAATCATTCACAGAAAAAAAAAATTCTCGACTGAAGGTAAATATTCTTGATTCAAGAAAATTTTTTTGCAGACCTAAACTTTCTAAGATAAAGTAGAAATCTTCTCTGACCAAGACGAATTTTTTTTAACCAAGACAAATTCTCTTTGCTCAAGAAAATCTTGACTTGGTTCCCGAAAACGTTTGTCTTCAAACATATTTTCTTGACTCAAGATAATTAAACTTTTTTCTCTGTGTTCAAAATTTGATATTTTTTAAATGTGAATTACAATGTTTAAACACCGAAATTAGTAGGGGAGCATCAAAGTCGGGAGTCAAAGGGGGGAGTTGCATATAATGGGATTGCTTATAACAAGCTTCGATCGTAATCATAATTAGATCTAATGGTAACTATTATTGTCTTATATCATAAGTCAAAATATTTTGAATTCAAAATTTCAACAATCTGGTGACAATAATAAAAATATAATTTTCAGTGTATATATGGCAATAATGATATGCAAGACAATAAAATATATAATACAATAATGCAGCATAATATGATAAACAATAATAAAAAATAATAATAATAATTAAAAGAATGGACATGCTATTAGTGAAGTGAGAAAACATACCCTGTACCATGTGGCCACCTGTACGTCAAAAAAGGTGGAGGAAGCAGTGTTGATGGCACCCAAGGGTAAGCCCATGTCGTGAAGAGTGCCAAGGAAAGTGGACGTGTTGTGCGAGATGCACACGCAAACGCACATGAGCACACGCGTGAAGGTGATGAGTGAGACGGTGTGTCAGTAGCCAATCCACGCATCAAGTGTATGGCATATTCCATACAAGTGAGAGGGTTAAGCGAAAAAAAAACACAACACTATATGTCAGAAGTAATCTTCTTGCTTTTGTTATAAATAATAAATTAGTTTAATTAATAAATTGTTAAACACAAAAAAACAAACAAAAAAATACAAACATTTGACATCAATAGTTCGAGAACTACATGAATTTCTATTTTATTATGTTTTTAATTGGAATGATAGATTGTATATATAATATAATAGATAGACAAGAACATTGGGATTTTATATCATTGAAGTAGATCACTGCCGAGCGGAAGCACTCGATTCAACAGCATACGAGCGGTCAAAACATTAATTGATATCTCGGCAGGTGGTCATTAATAACCTGGGCAATTATCAGTAGTTGGAACAATAATACTTGCCTGGGTCTCATACGGATGCAATATAACGTCAGTGAACATGAAGAACTATGCAATTGTTGTTAACAATCTACCTTTTAAAGATACGATAAATTTATCTTTCTCAATAAATTTGTCATGGTAATTAATAATTAGTGTTTAACTCATTGATGATAAGGATAACAAAATAGTTTTCATACATGTACTTCTCGAACTTTTGAGTATTGATGAAAAATAAGAAGGTGGAGAAAATAATTGTGAATGGAAAATTACGAAATTTCATTTATTTTAATGTGATGATAAGGAATTTAAAAAAAAATCTGTGAAATAGGAAACTGAAGGCACTACAGTACGGCCTGGTTATAAGTTACTCGGTTACAAGTTACTTTCCCGCTAGTTTCTTCTTCACTTTTCCAAATGGTATCCCCACTCCAGTTCCAGTAATGAAAATTTTCGGTTGTAGCGAAGGAGATTATTTCATGAAAAACGTCAACTAACTTATAATGGATTTGTGCACACATACACAGTTAGAAATGTTGTGTACTTGTGTTAAAAAATTATTTGGTTAAATTTTTTGTGTTAATTTTCAACACAGAAATCTGTTAATTCAACACAAACCGTCTGTGTTATTTCACTTTAACTGATTTTTTATGTTAAATGATTAGAAAATCTGTAATGTAACATATTTCTTGTGTTATTCGAAAATTAACACAAAATTTGTGTTGTTTAGCTAAACACTCTCGCGCGTTTCTTCATTACTATAACCAAGCAAAGCATTGTAGCAGCATTGTCTGCAAGAAAACTTGGATTATAATTGATTTACAATTAAATATAATCATAGATAACTTTAATATTTTTATGATCAGGTTCAATGATTTTTTTATTCTCATTTTACGGGGAATAATTCATAGCTCCGTTTTTTAGAAAAATCACCGAAAATCGAACTAATTGTTTGCTAAATTGACATAAGTTGTACTAAGGTTAGATCAGTAAACTTGAGTTGGTTAATTCATGTGCTTATATTTATTAGTTAATTTTAACACGAAAAGTCTGTTAAATTAACACAAATTTTATGTCAAAATAACAGATTTTATGTTCAATTATTTAACATGAAATTTGTGTTAAAGATCAACACAAACTTCATGTGTAGAATTAACACAAAAATTTGTGTAGACCGTTTGTGACACACGATTTGTGTTCAATTTAACACAAAATTTCTAACTGTGTAGTAGTAGGAAAAAGCCATTTCCAATAAATTTTTCTTCAATAACTCTTAACAGTAACGTATAACCAGATTGTACTTTAGTTGTACAGATAATGGGGTATTTTTTTAATGTGATCCTGTACCTCCTGCGTCCCGGAAGACAAGCATGTGGGACAGAAAAAGATGACACGCGTGAACGAAAAAAATCATTCGGCGTGATTCAGATGATAAAGGCGGGCGTAGTAAAAAAAGAAGCAAAAAGCCATAATTACTTTTTTTTTTAATTACTTATAAATTATACTAATCAATTATTAAATTTATTTTATCGTTAATGCTATTGATCAATGTCCACTTCAATAAAAAGAAAAAAAAAAAAAAAATAAACATGATTTGAATTATCAATGTTTTCGAAATTAAAGTTTAATTATAAAAGTTTGTAAAATCAAAGTTTAATTAGATAAATATTTGTTATAAATTAAAATTGATGATTCAGATTTTCAGAGTTAGATTGTGAAATAATAATAATTTAAAAGATGATAAATAATAGCTCCACGTGATAGTACTATCTATAAATGATGCAATTAACAACAAGTGATGATTATTTGAATAGAGTTGATACAGAAATAGTTGGATTTGATTCTACCTTTGGCAGAGATGCGAGGCATTGCTGCTTAACATCCCAAACGAGCTGATCTTTAGGGAATTGAAGACACTTTGTGACCTGTAGCTCTGGTACTTCAACTCGGGCAAAAAGAATTCCGTCTTCAACGGGACCAGCTTCTAGAGCGGCATCGTGGGCCTGAATAAATTGTGCTTGTCCACCAGTGACATTGCCAGCTTGTCCTCCACTGGGACAAGTGCCCGTTCTTGGTCCCGCTTCCATTGCGAAGACCCTACGGGCTCGTCCTTAACCTCTCTTCACTCTTTTTATCACATCTGGAAAAATAAGACATTTAAAAAGAATTATTATTATGATTTTTTTTCTTGTGAATCATAATTTATCAAAAAAATATATAATTTATATCGGTTTTTATTTTTAAATTTATTTAACTAATTTAAATTAAGAAGGGTTCAAATCACGTCAAATTTCTTGCTAAATGCTAACTAATTATTATTGAGCATGAACGCTATTCAAAAAAATAATGTGCTAATTAGATTTTTTATTTATTAATCATTTTATAAAAACTAAAGAGCAATTTTAGGCGGTATCCCTTACCCTTCATTTTTAAAAAATAGCCAATAACTTTAAGTCATAATCATATCAAAATTTTATTAATTGATAAAAAAAAACAATTATTGAAAAAATACTGACGTGTATTTTTGCTATGGTAAAAATTAAAAAAAAAAAACTCTCAAAGTTGTCTTAAATTAACTGTTTGACAAAATTTTTTAAATAAATTATGTCCTAAAAAATTAAACATTTCCAATTATATTTTTGACATAAAAATTTTGCTGAAATTTATTTATCAAAAACGCTTCACTCTGAGCTAAGTTATTTTTTTTTTAAATCCAGATCATAGAGAAATTATAACTGCATTATCTATTTTTTTTTTAAATTGATTAAAAAGCATTAAATACGGCTACAATGTAAAAAATTTTGGTGTAAAAATGATCCCTGAGAACTTTACACGGCCGTGTTGTGTGAAATTACGGTGTAAAAAATTCTTGGTGTATATTATACATCGGTGTAATTTTAACATGGTGCAATATGCTTTTAATTAACACCGCCGAAATTTAACACATTTGGTGCTACGTCTACACCAAAATTTAGCAAATTTAGTGTCATGTTTACACAAAAAGTTAACACATGAGATGTCATTTTAACCAACATTTAACAAAATTGATGTCATGTTTACACCCAAAGTTAACACATAAGGTGCCATTTTTACACCAAAATTTACCACATACGGTGTCATATTTACACCAAAAGTTAACACATAAGGTGTCATTTTTACACAAATATTTAACACATAAGGTGTCATATTTACACAAAAAGTTAACACATAAGGTGTCATTTTTACACAAAAATTTAACACATAAGGTGTCATATTTACACCAAAAGTTAACACATTAGGTGCCATTTTAACCAACATCTAACAAAGTTGATATCATGTTTGCACCAAAAGTTAACACATAAGGTGTCATTTTTACACAAAAATTTAACACATAAGGTGTCATATTTACACCAAAAATTTTACATCAGTCATTTACTCTACACCGAGTTTTAAAATTTTTAATGGTGTGACAGTATTAAATTAATGGTTTTTTAAAAAAGGGTGGAAGGGGGTGGGGAAGGGCACTGCCTGAAATTTCAAATCTTACAATCTATTTTCATTTTTTTCACAGTAAAAAAAAGGTGTAATGGTGGTTTAGGTGAGACGTTAATGTACAATATAAAGTATAGGGAATATCAATTTTACGATTTTTATAGCCTCTAAACTTTTTTATGCTCGCAAACGTTTTATAACAAATCGAAGAGTTACATTGCATTACGATTTATAACCGGCAATCATTTAAATCTGTCTTTATATTATTATATATTTTTTATCGCAGTGGAAAATTTTTTTAAAAACATATATGTTTTTTTATTGCAATATTTAATTTTCTTGTTCACAAAATTAAATGTGTTTTCGATTCACGTACTGGCAACCATATATTTATAGTTGATCAACTCAACAGAAAAAAGATTGTAAAAAGCAAACAATAAAAAACATTAAGGAATAAAAAAAGTTAAAAGACCATACCCACCACCAATCCAGTATGTATGAGAGAAGTAATGAGACAAGTCAAACGAGTCAACAAAAAAGTAAAATAAAACTTTTTAGAGAATATAACACTTATATGGCTGAGGTACTAAAAAAGAATTCAAAAAAAAAATTATATATTCTCTTTTACAACTACGGCAATTTTTAAAAAATTCTTTTTTAAATACAATAAAAGTAAATAAAATTAAAAGTTTGATATTTTAATATAAAATATTTGCGAGAGTTGATGTAATGATTAAAGAATAACGTAAATTTAAAAGGATGAAATGGATTTTGGCAAAAAATATATGAGATAGAAAGGGTGTTGCTGGAGGTTAAAAGGACGCCGCGAAGTTCGAGTAAAAATATGAAACACAGGAGATATAATGACGTCAATGGAATACATAGGAAAGGAGGTGGTTAAATAAGTTGGATTTCAAAAAGGAAGGATAAAAAAATAGTTGAAGAAGTTGTGGAGTTGAACAGGATGTATCTGAGAAGAAGTGGCCTTCGATAAATCTCTTCCTCTCTTGTTTAACGCAATCACCCTTTCATGTCATTCAATTAATTTTTTCTTTAACTTACTTATACTTTTTTTCAATTTAACTATTTAATCCTTATGTCAGATTTTTTAAAACTTTTTAAACTTTAATTCTTCTTTATCAATTTAAAATATTGATTTTAATTTAATAATTAGTATAATTTTTTTTTCACACTATTAATTAGATGTAATGTCAAAATTTTTAGTCCGCGGTGGTGTGAAGAATTTGGTGTTAAATTTTTTAACACTGCCGGTCTAAAAGTTACATGACGTACGGTGATAAATTTTGGACTGTATAAATTAAAATGTTTACACCATCAATGGTGTAAATGCGTAAGTTCTTTATTTGAAACTCTCGATTACTTCGATACTGGACTGAAAAAATTTTTTTGATACGGTGTAATAATTTTGGTGTGAAAATTACACCAAATGTGTAAAATTCAAATGGTGTTAATTTAAAATTACTACACCATCAAGCGTGTAGGATTGTAATTCATGATAATTTTCTCATTTGTTGCTCATTAATCAAAATTATAACGAGTAACACGGAATGGTGTAAAAGAATAGATTACACCGTGTTAAAAATTACACGTATGGATAATTAACACCGAGGATTTTTTACACAGTTATTTTACACTACACAACCGTGTGAAATTTTCGGGGGCCATACTAACACCAAAATTTTTTACAGTGTAACACCAAACGGTGTAAAAGAAAAAGCTTATACGGTGTTAAAAGTATACCACTTGATATTTTACAACGAGCAGAAAATTCCTCGGGGGGGAGGAACACCAAAATTTTGTACAGTGTAACACCAAACGGTGTGATAAAAAACCTTATACGGTGTTAAAAGTCCAACATTTAACAATTTACACTGAGCAGAAAATTCCTCGGGGGACATTTTCAAACCATAAATTTTTTACAGTGTAGTATTTAAAAAATTAATAACTTTTTTTTCCCTAAAGATATTTTAAAACAAGAGTCTCACTTTCGTATTGAAGTACCGGTACATAATAATTTATATCGCGACAATGGAAGTAAAGTCATGGAGGTCAAGCGGAACTTTCACTTTGAATCTTCGTGAACTTCAAAATATATATATATATATATAATATAATATAATACAATAACATGTGTATATTCATATATATTACTTAATCTAATATGAAAGTGGTACCTGTTATTTTTTACTACCCACATATTCGTACATGAGATCATTCATAAAAAATAGTGTAGAGGGAATTTATGAGGTCTTAAAATATAAAATAAAGAATTTATATTTAAACATAAAATCTTGTACAATATTTCATTAATTGTTTATGTCTATAATAATTTATATTATGTAATAATTGTTTTTCAATGTGGTTAGAATAATAAGCCAAATAAAATAATACTGATTATTCAATTACTTGTTTATTATAAATAATTCCTGTTTGGCAACACATAAATATCAGAAATGATAGTTCAAGTGACATTCGATCTTCTATCAAGGGTATTGAGATATTGATGTATATAAATACGCGCTTCCCTGATAAAATACATTCATTACATTCTACAAAGTATCGCAAGATTGTATCTCTCTACAAATGTAAGTATTAATATTTTTTAAATCTCAATTATAAACACCACTAGCTACTTGTCAAAATCTACAAATTTCAATTCAAAATTAGTACTTAGAGAAATGAGTTACTTACACGCAAAAAAATAAGTTTTATAGTTTAAGAGGGGTTTCGACTTTTTCCACTATCACACTATTTTCTTGACTCAAGATAACTTTTTTTTCTGTGTAAACTAATGCATTGAGCGTCTTTCTTAATTTTGCATTCAGAAGTTTTGTTTGAGAGAGAACCTTGGACAAAAATTACTATAGACCCTCTGAAAGGTGCACTTTTGACTAAATTTATACTAAAATCCCGAAATTTTTATTTGAAACTATAATTTTTTTATTTTTCTTTTTGCGCATAAATAAATTTATTGAAAAAAATAAGACAGATTTCTAGGTTATGTTTTTACTGTATTCAACTAAATTTTTATTGAAACTGTATAAATATTTTCATTTTTATTTCAATACATTAAGGACATTTAATGAGAATATTAATCATTTTGGTTAGTTTTGTATCTTATTTTGATCAATAGTCAATAAACATAATAAATACTCTTACACCATACTTAATTTTCCAAAACTCTGTAGACAAAGGTCTATTTATGTATGGAAAATTTCAATTTTAATTTCCAATTCACATTTATAAATTTAAAAAATTAAATTTTCGCGCCAAATCTAATATTTAATATTATTTAATAATTTTAGTTTAATTTTTTACAGCTGTTCAATAAGTTTTTCCGAAGATGTCAAAGCTCATGATCTTACTTCTTTTGGTAGCATTGTTAGCGGCTGTGACAAATGCCCAGCTGCGTGATGTGTGTTCTACAAGAGGTGAATCGGTATGTAAAAACGAATTCTTGTCTTTTTGTTCACGTTTTTTTTAACTCTCCGCTAAGAAAATTGAAAATTTTCAAAAATTCGGGAAGTTATTGGTTTCGGTCTGATTTTCGAAAACCGAATTTCTATCAGATCTTGGCGTTTTGAGGTACTAGGAAACTATCCTGACTAATTTCACGATGATGCCCGAGTGTATGTATGTGTGTATGTACGTACGTACGGTTGTAAATACTCTGTAACTTCTGGACAGATAAACCGATTTTGATTACCAATTTTTTTTTTTTTTTTGAGTTTTTTTGAAATTTCTCATAAACGAGTCTATAAATCAATTTTAAAATATGATCAGCTTCAGAACTTGATAAAACGCGTCGATTGCCACCTTAACCATATCAATCTGTTAATTCGTTCGAGAGATATCGAGAAAAAATCGTAAAAAATGTTTTTTTTTCGAAAACAAAGGCATAAAAAAAGTATTTCCGAGCTCGAAAATGTATTCAAAACAATTTTTTGAGCTCAAGGAGCTCAAAAACAGCGAGAAGTTTTGGGGCTGATAGACCGATTTTTTTTTTCTTTATTAAACTGAACATTCTTCACAATATTTGTTGCAGTGTTGGTTTGAATGATGATGTGAGGGAACAACTTGTAGCGACAAGTTGAGATGTGTGTAAATCGAGATTTTCTTTTTAAGTTTACACAATGATGTTTGGAATTTTACTTTTGAGTAATAACTTAACAATGATATTCTATATGATTTTCAAAATTACCTAATAAATTAAATTCATAATAAAATGTATTTAATACCTAAATTTTGAACTTCCTGCTAAGAAAATTACAAATTTTAAGAAATTCAGAAAGTTATTTTTCTCTTCCCAACTCTCAAAAATCAATTTTTGTCTGATGTTGACGTTTGAAGGTCTTTGGATGCTATTTTGACATTTTCAGAAAAATTTTTATATATGTACGTGTCGCGTGCATGGGTGTAGAAGTGTAATTGTTCTATATTTTATAATCAACTGGAGGAATTTAGGTCTTGTTTAAGTATAACAATCGAAAAGGAAAATTGGTCATTGAAATTAGTCCAAATTCAAAATTAATAAGTTGGAAAACTAAAGAATATTATTTTTAACAAAACTAATAAGTAAATTTCTTAAACACCTTCGACAATAATTTATAATTTATTATCTATTATTAATGTCACCGTTATTTTCCTTGAAATGTAGACCTAATTAATTTTATCGATAAACTCATATCGAGAATGCACAATGTATCACTTATCATGTGCGACATTCAAATTATATTGTCAGCCACATTGAAATTTATTTGACTACGTATTGACTCGTTAACCTTCAAAAAAAAAAAAAAAAAAAAAAAAAAAAATATAAAAAAAAGGGGGTAGAAATGTTGACAGTTCGTTTGTGTCTACAAACACAATAATCGAATGGCCTATAAAAAGAGCGCGTTCTTCATTTTTTTTTACACTTAACTCGCGGCTTCGACATACATCGACAAAACTCCGCTATTTTGGTAAGTTAACATTATTATGAAATTTAGTATCATCTAATTGTCGATATTTTTTTATGTAATAAACACGGAGAGAAATTTATGGTAACGATTACAATATATTATGGGAATGGTTCCAACAATGCATGCACTGTGAGAAATTTCCAATAAATTTTACTATGGGTGCATTGTAACCCCGGACCATAACAAAACTGGCACAAAATTTACAAGCGTCCCATAGTAAACGGTATGCGCAGACGACACAATTGGGACCTATGCGCATACGTTTACTATGGGACACTTGTAAATTTTGTATCAGTTTTCTTATGGTCTGGGGTTACAATACACCCATAGTAAAATTTAATGGGAATTTTTCACAGTGTGGTAACCGATTTTTTTGAAATGTTGATTATAGGATCGGAACCCATATATATTATTGTTGTCATTGCTATTATATTATAGTAATTGTTACCATAATATTATGGTAACCATTATCATAATATTATAGTATCCGCTCCTCGTACGTCTATGAAATATCATCCCGTACCGTTATGGTAATGATTACTTGGAATTATGGGGCATAGGCCCATACTTTCTGGGAAAAGTTTCTATAAGTATGGGAATAATTCCTAGTATTATGATCACAGTTCCCATATCGCATGTGAAAGATTTATGGTAATGATTACTATAGTTACTATAATAGTATGGTTACCATAATTCTTTCACATTTGATATGAGAACTGTTACCATAATAATGGGAATTATTCCCATACTTATGGAAACTTTTCCCTGAAAGTATTGGCCTATATCCCATAATTCCAAGTAATCATTACCATAACGGTATGGGATAATATTTCATAAATGTACAAAGAACGGTTACCATAAATTTCTCTTCGTGAATTACAAAAATTCAAAAAATACTAAATTTTATGATGATCAAATTAAATAACTTTAATTTCGTGTAACAATACAACAATTGTAGTCACATTAAGTTTTTTTTTAATGAAAAACAAAAAAAATATGAACATAAATTAATCATTTTTTAAAATTATCTTGTTAGTTTTTCTGAAGATGTCAAAGCTTATGATCTTACTTCTTTTGGTGGCATTGTTAGCGGCTGTGACAAATGCCCAGCTGGCTGATGTGTGTTCCACGAAAGGTGAATCGGTATGGACACAAAGAATTTTTCGATAAGAATTACCCTATAGTTTAGTGTTAATCTGGGCCGAAAAACAAAAGAAATACGAAAAACAAAAATTCGTACCGTTTGTTTTATTTTTTACTCTTTTTTTGTTCGCAATTATTCGAAACTGAGTATTCGTTACTCCATAACTGAACAATATCTAGAAATGGAGTAATTATTCATTTAAAAAATTCATTAGATAACTTTTGCCATAAAGAAACGAACTCTTATCTGTTTTTTTTTTTTTTTTTATTAATCTAACCATTTTTTACGATATTTGTTGCAGTGTTGGTCTGAAGTGTGCTGTGAGGGAACAACTTGTAGCGAACAAATGAGATGTGTATAATTCAAGATTTTCTTGTTACATTTACACAATGATGTTTGGAATTTTCCTCTTGAGTAACAATTTAACAATAATATTCTGTATCGTTTTTGAAATCAACTAATAAATTGAATTTATGATAAAATATTTTCATTTTCAACTTCCTGCTAAGAATATTGCAAATTTTAAAAAATTATTGTTTCTCAAATATAATGCCATATAATATTTAAATATGCATGGAATAAGTGAAAATTGGAATGAGTATTGGAGTAGGTCCGAGTATTTTTTTTATTTTTTTTATGATGTTAAACCGCAACGCTATTATGTGAACTGACGCTTCTATAAGGCCTCGGCGGTTCGCTTTAAAAGTTTGAATAACCTACTGACCACATCTCACTCTCAAGTCAAGGGCCACGTAAGGCCAACGAATTAACCAGGTTGTAAAAATTCGTATCAGGGAGAAAGGGTGATGATGATGTGAATAAACGATGGAAACCCATCTTGTCGAGGTTAAATACTATTCGAAACGTACAAATTAGTTTACACTTCTGTAGGTATTAAATTTTAAATTATACTCGAAACTTATATTATTTTATCCAAAATATAAATTATGTTTATTTTTAAAAATCATCAGTACATATTTTTTTTTTTTTTAAATAGTTAATATACAAAATTTTAATACTCATATTATTGCACTGTAAAAAATTTTTGTGTGAAAATGGTCCCCGAGAATTTTACTCGACCCGTTCAATTTCAAACCGTACAATGTTATTGGAAAAGAACTCGAAAACAAGCCGAAAAATTTTTCATTTTTAATAAATAGGCTGAAAATCGGTCGATATTTGGTTGACAATTAAATCGACCTTTTCTTCGCCATTTTTTTCAAAAATAAAATTATGGGATTTAGAAAAATTTTATGCAACTCCAAATAGAATTTAGAAAATTTTCAAATTTTGGGTATTCTTTAGTCTACAGCTCTTAGACTTTTAAATTATAGTTACTACACTGTCAAAAATTTTTGTGTAAAAATGGCTCCCGAGAATTTTACATGACCATGTAGTGCGAAATAACGGCGATGCTTGTTAAAATAATTCCTTTTCTTTAATCTCTTTCATATATTTTATCCCTTTATCCTATTTCATTTAAAAACTTTTTTATTTTTTGCCCATACTACAAATTTTATTCACAATTAATATGAACGGAATTCTATCATAAGAGTATTTCATAAAAATTATTGTTGGAATATTTCTATCTCGAAATATTAAAATGTGTGTGGGTGTGCGTATTAGATGTAAAAAGAATATTACAATATAATAAAAAAAAAAAAAAAAAAAAAAAAGGAGAATAAAGAAGACTCTTTAGTTGTCTGTTCACAGCAGTAGACATGGGTGCATCAGTGACATAAGCAGTAAATCATAGTTTTACGACTCATCTTTATGTGGCCCTTATTCGCGGTTCTCATCGAAGAGACCAGTACATGAATTTTTTTGTCTGATGGACATCATACGTATGCACCGCAGCGTGGGCCTGGATCTTTTACGGGCAACCATAAGTGTTTGCCGTTTGAATGATTCTCCATCTGCCTCTTGCATATAAGCCCACATATTTTTATTTCACCCTTTCATTTCTTTCTTCACCTTGCAGCCTTTCTTCGTCTTCCCTCAAGCTGCCATATTATATTATACCATACTGCATATATGTATATTACATATATACGGTGCATATACAGCATAGCGAAGATGAGTAAGAGAAGAGTAGAGTAGAGTAGAAATACGCTCTTGGTGGTGATTTCAAAGTAATTAAAATCAAGGCCAGACAGTTTTAAAACTAGTCGAATAACAGCGCGAATGATTGCCAGCTTCCCAATAACTTTTTTAAGTTTTTACGTATTGACGATCGCTTTAAATAAATATATACATCGATTGCCAGATAATAATGATAATAAACAAGGGACATGACTAAAATAAATATGCTGTTATTGAAAAAAGGGCGCAATAGAAAAATCGGCGGTTGATTTATGACAGGATAACGTTACAGGAATTTTAATCCCTTTGCTATAAATCATTTTACTCCACTAAATCTGTTAATTATTTACTTCGACATACTGATGAATAAATTTAACGTGAATTTGCGCAGCCAATAATTATATTTGTGGATATATTATTAACGATTTATGGATTATATTTTTCCACCATTCATTCAATCGCTATATTGTAGCAATACAAAGTATGCATACACTGTAAAAAATGTTGAGAATCTGCGTTAATTACAGTCGTGTTAAAATTTTTGTGCTGAATCGACATATTTCATTGTTTTAATATTAAATTTTAAATTTAATTACTATTTAACGTTTTAAAAGTGTTACGTAGTACAAAAATCGAAATTATTGACATTTATTTAGTGTTACTTTGAAATTAACACAAAATTTATGTTAAAAACTCAATCTATAGTCACGGAAAAATTTAAAAAAAAAAGAAAATGAAGTCGACATTTTATGAATGTCAATTTAATTTTAAAATTTTTATTATTAATATTATATTAAATTTACCATTTACTAGAAGTTGAAGTGTTCATTACACTAATAAAGAAATTTTAGTAATAATTTCGAATTATTTTATGTGATGTAAAAATTATTTTTTTGCAAAATAAAAATGTGGTCTTGTTTTTTTGAAAGAACCCTTATTAAAAGAAATGCTTTAATGCTTTTGAATACTTTGAATACTTTTGAATCGCCCTTCTTATGGGCATTTAATATTGCAAATCGTATCGAATCGTTTCTTCTAATCAGGGAAATTTATTGATTTACTATTTGCAATTAATATTAAATATTACGTGACTTTTTTTAAAAAATTCTCAATGACAACTGTCATAAGTGTACACTGTAAAAAAAATCCGGAGTGAAATTAAATCCGAATTCACTTCGCCACTTGGAGTTCCGGAGTTTTAACATTTAAATGAATATATTAATTAATATTAAACTGTTAAACAATGTGTGTGTGTGTGTGTGTGTGTATCAGCTGATCAGTAATGTAATACGCGAGTTTTTACTCTGATTTAATTTAGTGGAGTTATGTTTTATTAATAATATTTTTAAAACTCTTTTCCGGAGTGAATTTCACTCCGAAGGAAGTGAACAATTAAAAATTAATTCACTATGCATTCACTCCGGATTTAATCCGCATTCATTCCGCGAATTTTTTACAGTGTATCAAAATTTTTTTAATTAATAAAAAAATTAAAGCATTAATTGAAAAAAGGACAATTTCGCTGAGTTATAGATTTAAAAAAAATTAATTACAGTTGACATTGATCGGAAGTTACACGAAATTTGGGAAATAAATTTCAGTAATGTCTTCATGTCAATATTATAATTTGAATTTTCAAATTTTTTAGGTTAAAATGTACTTGCCGAATTCCGTTCGAATCCTAATTGATATCAACTAATTAATTAGCAGGTAATTTTTTAAAAATTCTATCTCAGCAAAATTGTACTTTTTTTGATTAAGATTTTAATTTTTTTTAATTAATTAATCAAATTTGAATACGGTTATGACAGTTGAGTCTTGCATATTTTTAAAAAGAGGGGGGAGGGGGAAGCAGTGTCTGAAAATGTTGTTACAATTAACATTTTTTTTGTTACTGAAATTTTCAAAGTGTTGAATTTACTTATCGCATTACCCAAATTTGATGTTGGAATTTTGACAAAAATTTAGTGTTAAAATTTTACACAAATTGTCTGTGTCAGATTATGTTGACTTTAACACAATATCTTTACTGTGTATGTTAAAGTAAGTATAAAATATAAAAATAACGGATAGAAAAAAAAACAATGTTTTGTTGTTAAGTATATTGTATGAGGTATTCGTAAGTATGACAGTATTAATGTACTGTATAAAGTGAACATTATTGTTCTCTTAAAGAAAATCAATTTTTCACGATAGATAGATACAAGAGCAAAGTAGGATGTTGAGGCATTTTCACATTGTGGTTCATGAGGCTTTTAACAAATCCACAATGACGCATGACAAGAGATTGACTACAGAATGAAGAAGAATAAAATCATGGGATTTTTATACTGACACGTACAACATTTGTAAAATACTTTTATCTTATTTCTTTTTTTTTACCAATGAGAAGATTTCCCACACAAAGATTTTATGCTTTTCCCTCAACTGACAACCAGTGATACTGTTAGGGGTTGAAACTCTTCTTTCGTCTCCATCATCATTTCTTTTCTCTTGAGATTTTTCTTTCTTTTTTAGCTGGCCTGTATATGAGTTCGTTGAGTATTTCTCGAGGGTGTCTCGCTTTAAGTTAAAATTTTCAAGGCAAGAGATCATTTTTCCAAGCATAACGATTGTTTAATATTATCATATATTTTTTTTTTATATATCAAAATCACTGACTGATATTTATATTGAATTAAAAAAAATTCAATCCTTGGGTTTATTTTTTTTTAATCAAATAATTTTTTTTTTGGTGAATTTATATTAATATGAAATTGTAATCAGATGACGATCAATAAGACCGTCTACGTCGTTTTTGTGGGAGACATTACGATACATAAAATTTCTTTGTATTTTCACGTGGAAAAAAAAAGTAAATGAAATAGAAACGTAGACAAGTTTTTTTCATTCACCCTTATATATACATATTTGTTTTTTATATTTTTATTTCTTCTATTTACGTTAAATTTTTTCATTTGTTACTTATTTTTTAATTTATTATATTTCGTACGAGTGTAATAATCTCAGAGAATCGTGTTATCTTCTCAAAGCCCCCGTTACGTTTACTTTTATTTTTTCCACAATACAGTCAGTTGTGGTCTCGACATTATGGCCTCGACCATCTTTCGCTTAGCTTTAAATATTGTATATAATATATACATAATATACCCGAGTTCTTCTCGCACTTTATGTCGGTTAGGTCAATCGAAAAAGGCAAGCATAACTCCCTGATTTCTTCCTACTGGTTACTCATCACTTTAAGACAGTCGCGTCGAGCGCATTTCGCGGTCTCACTGCTTATTATTTATGACCGCAGGATGTTGCGACGCTTCACTTTTTACTTTTTTTTTTTAGCCTTAATAGTATACTCTGGTTCATTTAACATAATAATTTTAATGATCGAAAAAAAATATAAATCTATATGCCAAATATGAGTGTATCAATTATTAATTTAAACAATCACTTTTTTAGCTCGTATTAAATTTTGTTATAATTAATTTGGCGGGAAATTTAAACTAAATTTTTACACGAAAAGAGAATAAAGGAAAAAGTACAATTTCAAATATTAGCAAAGTCCCGCGACTTTAAAATTGAAAAAATTACAAGACGTAGCTATTGTTGCAGTTTAATTAGTTCAAAATGCATTGGAATCTGTTCAATTGAGTGACTAGAGTAGTAGTCTTAACTATTACAGTTTTAAAGTAGAATACTTGAAATATTTTCATACAGGATTGCACTAAAAACTGTAATTTTTCCATTTATGAGGTAAAATACCTACTTCCCCGTACGAAAAAAGTATATTTCCGGGCAAATCTGAATATATGGCGCATGTATGAGACATATATTAGAATTTGCCCGGATATATACTTTTTTCGTACGGGATATCCTGTTTATATTTCTTGTTTATTAAGAATAACAAAATTTCGGTGGGTGTTCGGCCAAATTTCGACCTCTTTCAATAATATTCTACGGGTTTAGAGAGATTTCGGTCAAGTGTAGCCTTTTCTGCCGTTTTTCGGTTAAATATTTTCACCCGGGTTCTTTTGGAATTAGTAATGCGATATAAGATAAAAGGCCTAGAACCCGATCAGGGAACTAGAACTCGATCACTCCATGTATTAGTATAAATATATTTAGTAAAATTTAGAAAATACAGATATACAAATGTATGTGATTGGGTACTGGGTCTCTTACCTTACATCTGTAAAAAAAAAAATTTTAAATGAATAATTTATCATGAAAATTATGACGATTTTTGAAAATTCCATAAGAGAAAAATTTTGGAAATCAACCTCAAAAAAAAAATAATTTATTATTATGTAAAATAATTAAAAACTCAAATTTAAGAAAATAATTTATAAGAAAATGTATTACTCAAAATATTTACAAATGATTTTATAAAAAATTTGTTATTTCAAAATTTTAAAATTATTTTGATTAAAAAAAATATTCTTCCAAATTTGTATAGATCATTTTTTAAAAAATTCATCATTAAATATTTAAAAATAAGTTATATTAAAAAACTCATTACTCAAAATTTTTATAAATCATTTTTAAAAAATTTGCTACTTCAAAATTTTTAAATTATTTTGATTAAAAAAAAAATATTCTTCTCAATTTGTATAGATCATTTTTTTAAAAAATTCATCATTAAATATTTAATAATTATTTAGATTAAAAATTTCATTACTCAAAATTTTTATAAATTATTTTTAAAAAATTTGCTACTTCAAAATTTAAAAATTATTTTGATTAAAAAACTCATTGCTCAAAATTTTTATAAATAATTTTATTTTCAAATTATGTCTGAAATCTTTTCTTTCATTGACAAAAGATAGATTTTTCAATAAAAGGTATATTTGATCTCCAAGATTTTAACAGAAAATTTAAAGGGTGCCAATAAAAATGTAATATAAAGAAGCCCATGAAAAATTATTGAAAACCATAAGGTATTTTATTATCATTCGTCAAATATATCCAGATATTAAACGACTAAGAAACTCTAAAAGTTCATCACCCCAACATATGTATACCTAAAGTTATGATTATAGTCTCAAGGCTCGAGAAAAGCAAGAGTCTGGAGCCGTCATATTGACGCCATGTAACAAGCTCTGTGCAACGGATGCTGCTACGTCGCACCCACATTCATCCCCTTGAGTTAAAGTGAAGGAAACGTAACAAGAGGTTATATAGTGGTGTAGGACCCTGGCTAGAGTGGTGTATAGAGCCAGTATGTATGCTGAGGTAAAAGTATGAAGTAGAATAGGAAAAACGTCTGCACGAAAAAAAACAAGTAAATAAATAAAAAAAATAGTGACAGAAAAAGAGGGAAAAGTATCATCACATCGTGCGAAAGGGATGAGATGGGACGAAAAGCACACGTCCTTTTCATTTCACAACCAGAATACGTCACTGTAATAAAAAAGTCGGAAAAAATTGGATTCGATTCTCCCAATGTCTTATGGGATATAAAAATAATATAGAAGAGTCCGAAAAAAAAGCAATGAATTATCTTTTCGTTTTTTATCGATGAGAATAAAAAAAAATGTCTGATGAAAATATAAAAAAATATATATATCACCGATGAAATAAAATTTTTTTAATTATATTTATAAAATGACTTGTGTTGGTCACGTGCTCAGATAGAGACGTCGAAACCCTCCCTTCCGTTGGGAAATCACACAAAGGCAGATATCAAATGAGTGATGACACGCACTGCACATGCAATAAATATATATACTACGCAAGCTCAATATTGTAAGTTAAAGACAATCTATTTACGTCAAATGATTCTGAAGATTAATTAAATATTAATGATAAAAAAAGGCATAAAATAAATGAATATATTTATAAAAGTTAATTAATTATAATAAACTTACTAAAAAATATCGTGGGTCCATTAATCATATTATTGGTTGTAGCAAATAATAAAACTAAATTTTTAAAAATAATTTACAAAATAGCACCACACCCACACAATTTCTACACTTACACGTATTTTAAAATTTTTTTTTTTTTTTTTTTTTAATTTATAAGTAATTTCATTTATCTTCAGGTAAACGAGCTCAGTAAAAAGATTGAAAAAAAAAAAGAAAAGAAAAGAACAATATCCACAAAGTGTCGTCCTGTTTGATATTCACATAGTACAGAAACACTTGCGCGGGCCGGTTGCCAACAACCCCGAAGAGAGCAATGCACCCTGTTCAGACAAGGGTCAGCTATGACAAAAAATATTAAACGAGATTTTAAAAAACTAATGATAACTGATGATAATAAAAATTGTAAGAATCAAAGTACCGGCGAATCGATAAATCAGGACAAAAAAAAATAACTACCCCTTGTTATAAAAGAGCAACGGGGGCGTGGATGCATGAGGAGTTTTCACTTAAAGACCGATAAGTAACGATAAATAAATATGATAAAATAAAATACGAGTTGAATATAATATTTATGTGTGGAGTGATATGATAACAATCACTTGCGTATAATGAAGATCGCAGACTACGCGGTCAGGCCATAGATAGGCCGGGTCTCGATCAGCCTCACTCGGGGCACATCTCGGTACTGGAGGGTAGCAGGTGGCGCCACAACACTACATAGTATACTCTGGTGTACATACCGGAGGGGTTGAGAGGCGTGGATTTAGTTGCTTAGCAACGAGTTGAGATCGACCGGGAGAAACGCTGCATTCCCTATCAGCACTTGGTACTTTTGAGGGTAGATTGTGTGTTCCTTGTGCTAATTCCATATGTTGATTCTGTCAAGTGTTAACACGTGTGATTCCCGATTCAAACTCGACTTCGATCGACCGATATAATTATTGTAATCAATAATTACTATGGTCCGAGGGAATAATTATCAATGCTTTTGAAGGCGCAAAGGTAATTTTTTACTCGACCTGTGAGGGACTTGATCAACATTTAAACAGAGAATTGTATAAAATGAAACAGGCAAAAAAGGTTATAATTGAGAATGAGGTGAAGAGTCTGAGGATAATTACTCTCAGCTTTGATTAAAGATAATTGTCCTTTTCTGTTATGATGTCATAAAGTATTTTAAAGTTTTCAGAAATTTATTTCTGTTGTGGATAATAAAAAAATTTTTATTATTCACAACAGAAATAAATTGAAAACCCATCGTTACGTTATGAAATTAAAAGTTTATATATATATATATATATATATATATATATATATATATATATATATATATATATGAATAAATATTAGTTTACATGATATCAATTAGCGGAAGCAAATATTTGTTTATTGAATCAAAAATATTTGCTTTGAAATAATTTTAATCGAATTAAGTAAGTTAATGTAGTAATATTTGAAAGTTACTTGTACATTAATTAATTAAAAAGTAAGTGTTGCGTTGTGATAAATTTATCGATTAGATTTGTGTCCTCAATTGCAATGAGTAGCCACAGGCACTCAGAAAGTTTAAGGAAACTTAGTCAATGTACCGAGTTAGTATCAACTTTTAGTATCTTCATTGACTTCTTTTTCGAGTATTCTTTAAAACTTTTGTTATTTTAGTATATATATATATATATATATATATATATATATAGATATATACGTATATTTACTTTTTTAATGTAATGAAAATAAGATTATTTTTCGTCTCACTGAAGATGAAGTAGAAAAGAAAATTAAATAAGTAAATTTATAAAATCTGAAAAACAGTTGACTCTAGGGCTGAACTCAAAATTTTGCGCAGTTTTTGAATTCGGAAAGCTCAAAGACGTTATTATTTTTAAATTTTTGAGTTTGTATTAG
Source organism: Microplitis demolitor (assembly GCF_026212275.2). Lineage (NCBI taxonomy): Eukaryota > Metazoa > Arthropoda > Insecta > Hymenoptera > Braconidae > Microplitis > Microplitis demolitor. The sequence goes on along the minus strand of NC_068549.1, from coordinate 4,606,387 downwards.
AAAACGCTTGGACCAAAAAAAAAATCCATTTTGCTGATAGTGAAAGTACTTTTTGAGACTTTGATTAAATTTTTAAGCTAATGAGTGGAGCAGTTTACGAATTATATGAAAAAAAAACCGTAAAAAAAAATTTTTTTATTTTTATTTTTTTTTTCACAGAAAAAAAGAATTTCTTGGCTCAAGAATTTTTTTCTCCCATCAAAAAATTTTTTCTCGCCCCAAGAAAATTTTCGTCTTTAATTCATAATGAAAAAAAATTTCTTTAGACAAGTAAAAATTTTCTTGGCGCAAATGAAAATTTTTGCGCCAAAAAATTCTATTCTGTGTACACAGGAAGAAAATTTCTCTATTGAAAGTAAATATTCTTGATTCAAGAAAATTTTTTTAAAAACTTCAATTTTCTCGGATGAAGTATAAATTTCCTCTGACCAAAACAAATTTTCTTGGTTCAAAAAATCTTTACTTAGTTTTCGAAAATGTTCGCCTTCAAAAATATTTTCTTGACTCGATAACTTTTTTTCTGTGATTTTTTTATGATTTGAAAACTATTTGACCGATCGACTTCAAAATCTAATCAGATCTAAGTCTTGATCAGCCTTTTCGATTGCCGCCAAGTAAATCGATTTTCAAATCGATTGATTCGTTCCAAAGATATCGTACGACAAAAATTAGTTTACACACACAACCTTTTTTTTGAAATTTTTAATTTTTCTAGCGGGAAGTTAAAAAATAAAATTAACAATTTTTCTACCATGCAAACTTGAATATGATGTTGTTATTCTCTTCTAAAAAGTTGATGACCGGATGTCGTATCGTTTTACGTCATTTCTGTGACTATTTTATTCGGTTATTGATTGGTCGAATGAGATATTGGCGGGATTTTTGAAAAAATGAAGGCGAGCGAAGCGAACATGTTATGTCTAGTCTTATAAAATGATAAATAACTAAAACTTTGACAGCTTTTATTTGAGATGATGTAAAAAAATTGACAGTTAATTAAGTTATTTGCAAATTTTTTTTTTTTTTTTCGATGTTACTGTTATTGGTGTTGTAAGTTTCAAACTGGTAAACTATTGTAAAAGCTAACGTACTGAAGTTTAGTGAAGGTTGTAGAGGCTAATGAGAATAGATAAAGAAGAATCGCCATAACGATCGATCCATCGACGTTACTGTGATTTACGATCGGTCTACGTCATCGGGAATTCTTGAAGATCGGGTTTACGAGTCGATTACTTATTCGAGTATGCACCAGATCGTGAGAGTAAAGAATAATGTATGGATACAAATTACTTAGTGATATGGTTTTATTGATCCTAAAAACTTCAAGATATAAATAAATAAATAAACAAGTATGAGATCAGAGTATGTACATATATGTATATATTATAGAAAAATAAAAAAATTAACGAATGGAAAATAAAAAAAAAAAAAAAAAAAAAAAAATAGTCTCGGCTGCTGAATTCATTCGTTGAGAATCAAATCACTTTCCAAGAGAATTTTAAACGTTTTTTCATCAAGAATTATTAATTGAGCCGCAGTTGCTGCTACATAAAAGATTACAGTAAAAAAAAAAAACTTCGCAATTAGCTGACATTGTTTTCACTAATTAATTGCAAAATTATTACGCATGTGCGTTAAATTGTTTGCGTTAACATTTTTTTTTTAAACAAGCAAATAGTTAAGCAATTGTTGATTTTTTGTGCAAAAATTTAATTTAAATTTGCGTTTTTTTTTTTTTTTTTTTTTTTTTTTTTACGTAAAATAAACAGTTAAAAAAAAAGTGCCTTGATGAAATATCTACGTCATTCGAAGTGGTTTTTTCAAGTTAATGGAGAGAGAGGTAGATATCGATTAATCGATACGATGCCTTGTTATTTAAGAGAATTCGCAAAAGGTTCCTGGTAGGAAATTTGATAGTTTTACACATGGGATGCATTGAACGGTAATTTAATTAAAACCCTTCAACACACGAATTACTTATAAAAGAAAGAGTGTCTATGAACATTTATATATATATATATATATATATATATATATATATATATATATATATATATATATATATATATATATAACACCATTTTCTTGCTTGAGTTGATGATAATGTTAATGATAAAAATATCTACTAAATCTTTTTGCTAAATTATTCTATTTATTTTATAATTGATAATATAACTCTGTAGATTTTAAATTAAATGACGAGAACAATTAATTAAAATTTTAAAATATTTGACGTTATTTTAATGAATTAAGTTTTAATAGTTTCTTTATTTGTAAAATGTAAATAAGTTTTCAATATGCATTAAACTGAACAAAAATTAAATTAAATTTGGAATAATTATTATTTATTCACTTCATCAAAGATAAATTTCTACACAAAAAAAAAAAGAATTTCTTGATGCAATAATTTTTTTTTATTATAAATTAAACACAAAAATTTTCTTGAGACTTATTGACTCAAAAAATTTTTTCTTGCTCTGAGAAAATTCATTCTCATCCTAAGAAAATTTTTCTTTCTAATTCATAATGCGAAAAATTTTTTGGGATAGGAAAAAATTTTCTTGGGGCGAGTAAAAATTTTTTGTATCAAGAAATTATTTTTTTCTGTGTAATAATTAAATTTTTTGTTCATTTTAAATTTAAAATTTATAATCAATATTATTAAATAAAAAAGTAAATAATGAGTGTTTTAAAGTTTGACGTCTGAATGTACATTTACTTATCTTAAGTACTTCGTGATAATTAGGAGAATCAATAAAATATGTAGATAAATATTTCATAAATTAACAGGAAACTACTTATCAAACAGCATTAAGCTTCACGAAAATCGATAAAGCTTAAGTAGAGTTCAAATTTATAGTGTCGTCAAATATGTAATAATGCTTCTAATAACGCAAATAGTATTTTTATGTAACACAAAAATATAAACAATACTAAAGTTAGCCGACTAATAATTTTTTCATTTTTTTCAAAAGGATAAATTACAAAAAAAAATATTTAAAAAAATTGCACTTATAGTTTTCTGAATTTTATAAATGTGCAATTTTTTTTTTTTTAATTAAAATTTATTGGCAACTAATAAAATCAAATTGAACAGAAACTTTTTCTTAAAACACTCAAGATAATGATAATGACTAATAAGTAAAAGACAAAATTTAACGAAAGAAAATCCTTGCAATCAAAAATCCACTTGGTACTGAGCCTAACGAATTCCTCCACTAGAATAATGAACGTCTGCATATTTATTCTTTGTATCCCGTCGTGCAGCAACAACCCTCATTCAGATGAACTTCCCAGTTTCGCAAGTCTCGCCCCAAATTTTTGCCAATTTTTCATCCTTCTCATCCACTTGATTCTCTTGGTACTTAAGGACGCATATATATAAATATATATACATATGTATTGTTTCGAAAGTGAGGGCGATTTATGTACAGCGTAGATAAAATATAAGTACAATTAGTATATGCAAGGGTGAAGGTTTGATGGGTAGTAACAATAAGAGCATAGGAATCATCCCACTCTTATATACATACATATATATATATATTTTTTTTTTTTTTGTTTTTGTCAACATAATTGGCTTTACATCGGAAAATCTTTGTAATACCGCATGGATGCATAAGTATACGTACTCCCTCTCATTGCGGCAACCACTTTGATATCTTTTGGAGGACGACGTATAAGGCACGAAGATTGTGTGTACGCATTATGTTTTTATGGGCGTTACTTTTACCGATTATACTTAATACCGGTGCATTGTAAATTTACCGATAAATAAGTTATTTTTACTTATAATGGAACTAATGCAAATACATTTTTTATTTTTATTAAAACAACTTTATTTTTTATGGTAGTTTTTTTTTTTTTTAAATATCAACTGATTGAGAAGTTTATGGACGTGATTTAAAGAAATTATTAGTTTTACAGAAATTTAAAAATTTATAAGAAAAGAAAATTTGCTGTAGTTTTTTTTTTTTTTTGTAATTTATGGAATAAAGTTGGGTGGAAATTAATAAATGGCTGAGCAAACTAGAAAATAATTTTTTTTTTGTCTTGAGTAAAAAATTAAAAAACTTGACACGGGGAAGAAAAATATTTTTACTTTTTTTTTTAATAATTCAAAATTTTATTCAAATTTCTTATATTTAATTTTCAGCTTCGCGCCATTTTTTCGACGATTATCGAAAAATTTGGAGTTTTTTTACCCCGATTTTCAGAAATCGAATTTTCATCAGATGCAGATGATGACGATGCGCGTGCGCGTGTATGTGCTAGGGAGGGGGTAAGTTCTATAACTTTTCAATTAATTAACTGATTTACGTATTTGCGGAAATTGACAGAGCTTGTCAGTTGTTAACTTTCCTGTAAATTTAAGATCATTCGATCGATAGTCAATAAACTGAGAAATTTAAAAAATACAAAAAAAATTTTTTTTTTTAGATTTTTCGAAATTTCTCGTAGTATTTTTTTAAATAATCTGGAAAAAAAAGATAATGAAGGAAAATAGAGTTATTAAAATGATTGAGGCTTAGTTTAGACTAAAGACTAAATCTCTTGATTAAATCGAGTTAATTAAGTTCAAATCTGAGTGACCTCGATCCCAGATGCGATTCCGGACGCCTGGCAATGATCCCTACTGCATTCTCTCCCCCGTGGGTTCGATAATTTACTCAGGATATGCGACATGCACGAGCACTTTATTTGCGTTGTTAAATGAAAACCATTTAACTTTTGCGCGTTTTATATGGGGTCACTCTCATACACCTGGTATAAAATCCATCCCCTTTTATTTGAATTTCAATTATATATATATGACACATAGCGCAATGCATCATTTATGCTTCTAAATTATATCTTTTTTTTCCTATTTAGTTTGTCACTAAATGTCATACTTCCAACTGAATTCTCATGTTCTTTTTATCATATATATCTCATATTTTTTTCGCTCATTACATTTTTACCGAAAATGCTCTCTTTAGTTTTTAAATGCACACCGGATCATATATTTATCCGGAATTATTTTGTATGTCATCGAGCTTTATTTTTAACGTTTCCTACAGCTGTTACAATTTTTTTTTTTTTTTTTTTTATTGTGACATATATTGAATGATAAATTTAATATTTATTTTAAGTTCATTAATTTAAATACCAGAATAAATATATAATGTTTATTCATATGAAAAAAATTATTTTTGATCTTTGTAAGATCAAATTATCAATGAAAATAATTTGTTTACTAAAATAATATTTTACTAGCAACTCGCAGTCACTACGTAACTATTAAGGATAATTACCATGTTTATTTAATCAATTTTGAATTGAATTATTTATTCATCAATTTTTTAAAAAAACGATCATAAAAATTATTAATTACATAATTACAACTTTTTATTTATTTATTAATTTTTTTTACCGACAATTTTCTTTTTTACAAATTGAATTTCATAAATTGCGGGAAATTTAAATTTATTTAAATTAAAAAAAATAGATAAATAAAAAAAAATAAATAACTTGTAATAAAATTTTTTATCGAAAAAAAAACTTAAATTTAAATTAAAAAACAAAAAAGTCAATAGCCGAATTTTCGAATTGCGAGAAATCAAAATTTATTTTAATTTTACAAAAATAGATTAATAAAAAAAAAAAATAAATAACTTGTAATCAAATTTCTAATTAAAAAAAAAAAAACAAATTCAAATAAAAAAAAAAAAATAAATTCAAATTTTGAAAAAAAAGTCAATCGCCGAATTGTATAAATCGCGGGAAATTTAAATTTATCCAAAATTGTGATATAAATTAAATTCTTACTTTTATTAATATGTTCAAAATCAAAAATTTTAAGGCATAAAAATTCATCCAAAATTTTTCCATCGATTTTAATAAAAAAATCGCTGCCACAAATTTTTCCTTTTTCCGTTCAAGGAGAAGCGGAAACCGATTGTTTATACAATTTTATTTGCTAAAAAATAATGAAAACCAGCAAATAACAATTTTCATATTTTTAAAAAAATATAAAATAAATCTAAAAATTTAATTATTTAAAAAATTGCGATTTGTTTTGAGGAAAATTTATTTTTTCTAAGTCGTCGTAAAGTGTAACAGAGTTCTAATTATATTTAAAATATGAGAAAGAGAATAGGTGACAATTTTCATTAATTAAATAAACTAGATAATTAACCGAAAAAATAAAAACTGGTTATTAAATTATAATAATTGATGAACCAAATAAAATGAGTATAATATGTAGTCTTTAATTTTAATATGTTTTGTATAAAAAATGAATATTCAAGACAAAATAATAAGCTCATAAAAAAGCTCATTAAATTGCAATGGTAAGTCTTTGAATCTTTAGAACATGAGGTTGTCAATTTATTAAAAGACCTCCATAGTTGAACTGAGAGAATAAACTGGATGATGCACGTGGTAGTGGTAATAGTGGGAATAGAGGTGGGGGTGGCCAGTGGAAACAGGAGCACGGTGAGAAATAGCGGGAGACTGAGAAAAAATAAAAGGAAATAAAAGTAAAGGAAAAGGAAAACGAAGTGATTAGCGAGACGCATCCCGTTAGAGTGTTAATACTGAATAGACTCTTACTCCCGGTAGTTCTAAATTTAGATTTTACTTCCAAGTCACTTTAGTTTTGTCGTTTAACCAGAGTTTACTGTATGAAAGGTACATAAAATCACCAAGGGTCTGTACACCTTATTCATTTTACTTATTTTGCATCTTTGTCTTTTCATCTTAAAACCCACCCACATGTTTTCGCTTGATGTCGTCGACATCATGCTCGTTGTCGTGAGCCACGAACACACTACTCATGAGAATTTACCCAACAACAGTCTGCTGCTGTTATACCAAGCGCATTGTCTCCTAGCCATGTTCTGGCAACTTCTTTTACGCCTGAAAAGTACTGTCTTTACTTTGTTTATAGTAATAACTCACATTCTTTTTTTATGAAAGCTGTGAGATAAATATTACGCTATAAGTATTCAAATTTCAGACATTCTTTTTTTATTTGTTATCTAAAATATGAAAATTTTTCTCCATTAATAGATGAAATTTTAATTTCAATATTCAAAGTTTTGTGAAAAAATTTAATATCATGAATTTCGTTATTTTTCAGTACGGAATGAGATCCAGTACCCGATTAAGAAACTAATACTCGATCACTCATGTATTTGTATATATATATATATTTACTAAATTTTACTAAATATAGATCCACAAATACATGAAGTGATCAAGTTCTAGTTCCCTTATCTTATATCTGGTTACTAATTCCAAAAGGACAAGGGTCAAAATATTTAACCGAGAAAGAGCTGAATTTGGCCGAAATTCCGCTAAAGCCGTAGAATATTGAAAGAAGTCGAAATTAGACCAAAAACACCGAAATTTTATTATTTTTAATAAACAGGCTGAAAATTGGCTGATTCATTGAGTCGGCTTATTTACGTTATTTTTTGGGTTTAATTATCGGCTACTCATCGGCCTAGAAAGTTTTTAGTCTTGTGTTCACCACTTAGGGCTTTCCTTGGCCACTTTGTGGCCGTGAAAAAATTTTATTATTATTTTCGCTTGGAATTTTTTTACCCGGGGACATATTTTTATTCGTCCTTTTGACTACACGGAAAATAATGAACTATATAAATTGAGAACAAGTAATATAATGATTAAGTGATCAGTAAATACTAGCATTCTAAATAGTGATTTTTTTATTTGCGATTAAAACGTGAATAATTACAGGACAAGTATGAAAATTTATTGTCTATGCAAGAAAAATTACTATTTGAACTTTATAAATCGTAACTGATACTTAGAAAATTGATGACACGTATTATAAAATTTATTATTTGGAATGTTAAAATTACCCATATTGACACCCGGGTTCCGGGTTATAATTTCAAACACTAATTTTTAAAGTTTATTTTTTTCTATGTACAGAGAGCTTTCTAAAGCCAAAAGGGCGTATAAGAATGTAAGTCTTTTTGAAATTAAGGTAAAAGACCCAGTACCCGATCAGGGAACTAGTACCTGATCACTCCATGTATTAGTATAGATATGTTTAGTAAAATTTAGTAAATATAGATTCACAAATATACGAGTGATCGGGTAGTAGTTCTCTGATCGGGTACTGGGTCTCTTACCTTATCAGAAATTTTGGGATTGCGGCTTTTAAGATTATTGGCAACGATCGTATGTAAAATAAAAAATTCAAAAAACTTATAAAAATTCAAAAAAATAAAATCCACTTTTAACTATTATTTTACAAATATTGAACTATCAGCTGTCTATTTATTATTGAAAGAACATTACAATTATCTTTTATTGTCAATGCATACATTTACATAGATTGCAGCACCATTAGCTAAATGTATTCGTTATAGTACCACCAAATATGTACAAACTTAATGAAGAATTACGTGGTCACTAATCGCTAACGGAGCTTTTTCTCATGTAAATTACAAATTCTTATTTAAATACTTAAATCAAGTCTTGAAAAATCACGGTGAAGAAAATTCATTAACGGAATGAAAAGTCGTTGAAAAAAGTTTTTAAATATTTTGAATACGTTATTGTTAAAGATTATAATTTATCACGAAATTTTTTTTCTTTAAAATAATTAAATCATTTTTTTGACGTTTTCAACTGCTGTCACTAATGTTTAGAGAAATATTGAAGAAGTTTTTTGGTATTATATTTGAGAACAACTGGAAGAGTCTCTATAGTTTTCGAACGAGAGGTTTTTTTTGTTTCATTGGGTCAATTTTTAAGAGAATATAAGAGAATACAAGAATATATGAATGGATATACTCAAAAGAATAGAAAAAAGTAATATATATATATATATATATATGAATAAAATAACTAACGTGTTGGCATACTGGAGTCGTTTATGTGGTCATACGTGACCAAGCAAGTTTTTCTCTCATTGCTTCTTAGTATTTTTTATTTTATTTTATTTATTTATATACTTTTTTTTCCATACTGTAGCATGCCATGAAATTCCATGAAGATGGTAGAGAGAGAGAAGGATAGGGAGTGAAGTAAACTATGGGATTCAGGACCAGCTATACATATACAATAGAATCAACGAGTACTCACTACTGCTTGTACTCTCCCCTGTTGGGTTACTGGTTACCACATTGCCATGTTCTCATGACCTCGTAGCTGACCATTTACGATTCACTTTACGGTTTATGCGATGACCGTCCACACACGACGATGGATCATCGATTATCCCACTAGTGCAATCATTTATAATCCCCTCGCAGAATTTGCGATTGCGCAGTAACCCTAGCAAACTACATAACACGATAGAATATTATATCTATAGATAGTTGTGGGATAGGAGCTTTAAACTTCGCTGGGAAACTTACAATATAATACCTCAATGGGAATTATTCATTGTGTTTAGTTAATGCTTCAAGCTTAAACTATGTTTCACTTTACAGAGCAAATATATCCGGCTCGAAGGACCAAGTCTCTTAAATTACTCTACTGATCGTTACTTATAGACACTTTACTGTATTGTATAGTCAATATTAGTAATTTTAATTCAATTTCAATTGATAAATACATTTTTTTGTAGAAAAATTACATACTATTTTTCATCAAACTTTAAATAAATGAAAAAAGCCATGGTTTAATGATACATTTTTTTGCAGATGATTGAGTAGTTCAGAAATTTTTTATTACTGTTCACTTTTTGTTGCTACAGACGGTATAAAATATTTTGCTTATTTAAAGTTTAAAGCCCTGTAGTTTCGCGATGATCAATTGCAGCGCTTTGAAATTCAAGACTGTTTTCTAGAGCATTAAAATTTTCTTCAGAAATATATCATGCGTTATTAGAAAGAACATTTTTACATGGCAACGTACTAAAAACCAACAGAAATTTGTATTCTGCTGATTAAATGGGCAATTGAAAAATAAAAAATTAGATGTACCTGAAAATCGGAAGTTTTGTCGCGCAATGAAAATTGAAAAAATTTATGTAATTTGACTGCTTGAGGGGTAGTTCGGGCTGGCCTGCAATTTTCGGCTGACATATTAGCTCCTATGCGAAACATTTCAAAAATATAGATTTCATAGATTTTTTATTTTTCATTTTCGTGCTGCGAAAAATATTCCGATCTTCGGGTACATAAAATTAGACAGAAAAAAAATGTCTTAGCGTAAAAAATTTTTACTTGCCCTAAGAAAATTTTCACTTATTTTCCTATGAGATCTTTTTTTTTCTATGTATCAAAATATGAATATTAAGAGTTCAAATTTTTATAAGAATTTTTTTTCAATATACTGCGTTTGTCAACGGACTTCAAAAAAATAATCAACCACCCTTATACTTAAGACAATATATAAATATAAGAATTTAAGTTTTAAATATATGTAAATATAAACTAGCAAAGTGAAATCTTTTATAATTAAAAAAATCATGAAGTTGATTTATTTATAAGAGATAGAAATCCAATTTAAACAATTTCTTTAATGAAAATCAAACAAAGATTCGCTTTGACTGGAAGAAATGTAGGTCAATTTGATAATTATCTCGTTGGTTAAATGTTAGAACAGTGGATTTTAGAGGACTATAGTTGAATTTAATACAGGTGCAGGAAAATTTCATCGAGCATTAAATAAAATGAGTAAAAGAAAATTAATAGAACAGATAAGACTGAAAATTTTCTTGTCTCGCGAACTTGTTCTCATTCTCATCACGTGTCTGGCAACTATCCAGCTAACATATTCCGGTGACCGAACGACGTTTCGTTTAAGTTATTCTCATTTCGAGAGACAGTGTCCCGTAAAATTGTGAACCTCAACTTATAGGTCACAAATTCATTAAATTGTTCGTAGCTCTACCTGTCTTGACATTCATTAAACAAGACCATACATTTAAGGAATTTACAACTACGATTATATAATAGAAATTTCAAATAATTTGTTATTATTTTTAAATTGTAACGATTAAGTTCGACGTTGTAGTCATGAAAGGAATGTTATTATTTTAATATATTTATTATCAACTTTCATATTTTTATGTTCTGATAATTTATAGAATAAATTAATATCTATCAATTAACAGTAAATTATAGTATTGAAACATAAATAATTTATTAAAATGCTATTATTTAAAAAAGAAAACTCATAATTTGTGAGGAAATAATTTTACTTTGTGATTTTTTTTTCCAAAGAAACTAGAACCTCAACAAAAATTTTTTTTGAAATTTTTAACTTATATTAAAAAATGTAAAAAAAAATTGGTTCCAAAAAAGTTCCTAAGAGTGAACTTCTAAAATTGAGACAATTTCAAACTTTGATATGAAAATTTTTGGAAATTTAAAATAATTACAAGTGTGCAAAATTTTAAATTAGTGTCTACTTTTCTTGCGGATTTCCATTTTTTTAACAAAAATGATATAAATTGAAAATTTTGCGATTCATAACTAATTCCAATCACTCATTTTTTGGTCTATTTTTTAACAAATCAAAAAGTGAAAAATACTGACTTTCAAAAAATTATAATAAAAGTCAAAAAAAATGTTCATAAATATTTTCAAACCGAGAGTCGAAAATTTTCAAAAAGCCTACTTAATACCCGTTTTTTTCAAAATTCTTAAAACCCAAAAAATTGACGTTAAATTATTTTTGCTCAAAAAATGCGCAGGAAAAACCTTCACTAGTTCAAAATTTTGCACTTTCTAATTTTTTCAAAACTCCATAAATGTTCAACTTAAAGTTCAGAATTATCTCAATTTTGGAACGTCTCTATCATGAACGTTTTTGGAACATTTTTTAAACTAATTTTTTTCACACGGGTATCTTTAAATAAAGGGCTGATATATTTTTCCAAAACATGCGAATATTCATCATTTAAAGTGAGCGACTAATGGTACTGATGGAGTTCAGAGTTTTTCACCTTAAATTTTTTTCGAAGGATAATTTATTAACTTGAATTATGTAATGACCGAAATTTTACCGTACGACATTGTAATAAAAATTATGATATGAATTATGTAATTAAAAACGAGGTTATAACTTCCGTATCTGATTTGCTTGAGTTCATCAATGGTTGCAAACCGGAAGTTGTATGACCTTCGAAAGCATTAAGGTATCACGATAATGCATCATCATAACTTCCTGTTAAAGTTAAATGTATATTGTTATTCATATATTTAAAATGAACCCCACATTATTAGCATTACATGTGTATTTTTATATTTAGATGTAAGTTATATTGAAGTTAATGTTTTTATTTTAAGTGAACAAATAAAAATGTAACAATAAAATACATTAACAGTAGCAATACAACGTCACTAAAAAGCTCGTCATATTAAATTATGTAAATAGCTGTACCCTTATTTGTAGAGACAACTACTCGACATACAATCTCATTGCCCACAAGGCACTTTAACAGGTAGAACAGGAATAAAGAAGTGGAGGAGGAAAAGAAGGAGGATATGAAAGTGGCGGATGTTAAGACTACTCGTAGGACTGTGAACGGGTGGTTGAGAAATAGTAAAATAGATATAAGATAGAAAACGAGAGGAAGAAGAGAAGTGTAAAAAGGTTAATTCTCGATGGGTAGTCCTGGCTCTCACGGCTACTTATCATGATAAATAAATTTTTTATTTGTCAGGATCGCAAACTTGGCTTTTAAATCGTTTTAAATATTTATACTATAATTCTAACCTTCGTCCTTTCGGTATCTTTTATTTATATGTTATCTTTTTTATTCTCTTTAGTGCAATTTAAATTTTTAGTTGCCTCCTGCTGAAATGAGAAATAGTCTACTACAAAATTACGTTACTAGGAAATCTAGGCACAATTAAATGACGTCACTTTTAAAACCGAAAGATTTTTTTGTTAAAAAATTTTAAGTTACGGTTCAAAAAAAATGGTCAAAGTCGGTTAGTCTGGGAAACGCGGCCACTTTTAAATTTTCAGTGAAGAATTTTTTTTTTCTGAGTTCGTTACCTGAATTAATTGAGAACTGAAAAACTGCTGAATCTGGGGTAAAATGGGTCACTATTAAAAAAATATTTAAAAAAAATAGTTCCCTGCATGAATTTTTGTATATTTGATAAGAGAATTAAAGCTTTTTTTTTTATAATGAAGTTGATGAATAAAAAAAATTTCAATAGTGGCCCATTTTACCCTCGTGATCTTTATCTAGTTTTAAAGAGAATAATTCAGATAACAAAAGCTTGACAGAAAAATTAATTTGGTTTTATTAAAAATTTAAAACTGAACGCAGAGTCCAAGCTGACTCACTTGCCCCATGCTTTTCTACAATTCTTTAAAAATATTTCGTTGTACTAAAATAAGAAGCAAAAGAAAAAATTTTATCAACTTCAAAGTTGTGTGAAATGATAAAAACTTTTGTATGCTTCATTGTAATAATGAATTATTATCCTTTTGTTTACAATTATTTGTTCTTGAATAATAAATCTCAACGGTATGCATATACTTTTTATTTAGTAGCTTTTGTATCACTAGAAAAATTTTCTTTATAAAACGGAAAATAAATAGCAGACAGAAAGCTTTTTCTTTTAAGTTTAATTGTGTTGTCTGATGTTTATCTTTTATTCAAACATTTTAATTCGATAACTTGTTTATCTCAGAACTTCCTTTGTTTTATAATTAAAATGAAAAAAAAAAAAAAAAAAATGTCGGAAAATGCAAAAGAACACAACTCAATCGCTCATAATAATTATGAATTTTTATTAAACATAAATTATTAATGTCACTTTTTATTTTGAGTTTTTTCTTCCAGTTTGAATTTTATTATTTCAAATTTTTTAAAAATATCCCGCCTTTTTGTCTTAGATGTCGCTCTTTTTTTTTCAAACCTATCCGTTTACGTTAGTGCTGCTGCCATTAGTTGGTGGTGAGAAAAAGAAAGAAAAAATACTAACAAAAATAAAAAATGGCAGCTAAATTTTATATGAATTACCGGTTTTTAATTTTTTTTATTAATTACAATTAAACAAAAAGGATTGTGATTGTAATTTTCAAAGAGTTTTTTCGGATAAAAAATACAAAGCTACTAAAAAAAAAAATTAGGCTTATTTGTTATATTTTTCAAAAGTTATCGTGGTTCTGAAAATTCCTACACTGTGAAAAATTTCCAACAAATTTTACTATAGGTGCATTGAAACCCCGGACCATAAGAAAACTGGCACAAAATTTACAAGTGTCCCATAGTAAACGGTATGCGCAGACAACACGATTGGGGCCTATGCGCATACGTTTACTATGGGACACTTGTAAATTTTTTATCAGTTTTCTTATGGTCCGGGGTTACAATGCACCCATAGTAAAATTTAATGGGAATTTTTCACAGTGTACAGAACAATTTACCACTGGTTTTTTGGATTAAATTAATTTATTTTAAATCAATGGAATAATGAATCGACTTAATATCGGGTCGAAATTGTCTTACTAAATTTTCTTTGTACTGGTATACAATTTAACCTATTTTAGTGTACCCTAAAGAATGCAAAGATGATTTAACATGAGTAAATTAGTCGAAAAAATAATTTCGGTCGTAAAGAATACAGCGCGTGTGCATCTGAAGTATGTAAAAATAAAATGAAAAGGTGAATATTATTTCAAATTATAAAGAGAGGGAACGAGAGAATATATAAATTGACACGAAGTGGTATAATGTTGATAAAAATAAACAAGTAAATTGTAACAAGAGTTTCATGGATAGTAATTCGAGATATCTAAAGACTAAAATTCGCTTTCAGACAGAATTCACGTCGTGCTTCACTTAATAGTTTATAGAGGATCTCTCTTGTAGTTATCGTTATCTAGTTATTTTCAGCTGGAAACAATAGAATTATTTATTTAGTTTTTTTTAATCGCTAAAAGCTATCATTTGCAAACGAAAAAATTTTACTTGCTATTTATTAATTTAAAAAAAAAAAAAAGATTTTGATTTAATGAAAAATTTAACTGATATTATGTTGATAAGTTGTATGAGAAATTACTAAGACGATGATGTTAAATATCTCCGCATTTCGAAGTGTACAGATGTAAAAGAAAAATAAAAAAATAAAATGAACCGAGATGAAATAGAAGGCAACGTGGGATTTATTAGCGCGCCAGAAAAGAATTTATGCAGATTCTTGCAGGTGGCAAAGTCTTTAAGTAAAATAAATAAAGAAGACTGAGTAGAAAGTTTTAAAAAATAAAAAAATAATAATAAATAAATACAGAGGAAATAAAAAAATTAAATTAATCTCTGCAGCTTCAAATATTCACTAAATGATATTTCTTGTTTAGTAAATTAGTTTTAATTATTTTAAATGTGATTCCAGTCATCTTTCGTGTAAGAAAAAACTTCTCGAAAGTTCATCATGTGAAATTTAAATTTTTGACAATTTGAAACTTAAAGTTGACAAATTTGTGGTAATTTTTCAGAATGGCGCCTGATAATATTTCCGTAAATTTCAGAATCATCATTTTTGATTTTTAATATTCGTGAAAATCTCAAACTAAAGAATAAAAAAATTTTTTTGTACCTCATGAAATAGAAAATTCAAAACAATTATAAATGAACACAAATAAGGAGGTGGACAATAATTAAAAACACTAAAATTGGTTATCGATCGCAATTATGTCCAATGTTGAATTCTATTGTTTTTTTTTTTTGTTGTGCAGTTTCTTGTGAAATAGTGTACATTATTATAATTTACACTGAGACATTGTTTTTATTTGAAATGCTGTAGTGTTATTGTAAAGCCATATGATGTTGGCCATCGACCGGAAATTAATAAACATGTATTCAAAATTACATTGGTTATAATACTTTAGCGTAATTTTTGAAATATGTTCATTTGATTTTCGTTAGGTGACCAAAATAGTCCGGTTTTGCTATGACACCATAGCATTTCAAACAAGAATAATTTTTCCGTGTGTAAAGGTACTATTTTTGGCTACTTTAGAGCTAGTTTTGGACCCTTGAAAAATTTTAATAATATAATTTCAAATAGATACAATGACATAAGTAATTTCAAAAATGTGTTCAAAGATACTTTTATCACACTATTACAATGCAGGTTTTTTTTTTATACTTTTTCATTAATTAAAATAAAATATTAAATGACCAAAAATGGAATAGTGCCCACAAATAGTAATTTTACTCTATTGAGTAAAATTATAGTTGAATTTGAAATATACTTGACTATAGTTCAACTCAAATGTACACTGTAAAAAATGCATGGTGTTCAATACCATGCGTATGGTCTCTAGACAAATACTAAAATAGTATGTGAAATATTCCAAGACAGTATTGTAACAAGTCCCAGAAGTATAGCGTTATTTACTATACTGTATAGTACTGGAGCTATTGTATTGGTCACACGTATGCATAGCAGGCACGGTGAAACAGCAGACCCTCAGACCCAAACGACAATGCCGAGGGCACAATGCTACTAGTTTTTCCCGCCATAATTTTTGGCATCTCAATCAATGTAGACTATTGTATTACCGCCAAAACTATATAGATGTCGTTAGACTAGGTTCTTCTGCCAAACGCATTGCAGAGACAGCGATGCAGTGTGGGCCTGACGGCCATACTGACATTGCGGCATCTGCGACAACTATCGCCAATGTTACTATTCCCGCAATAGTCGAATCATCCATGCATACAATTTTACAACGTATAAAAATCTTCGATGCCATATAGTATGGCGTTCGAGCCCATACTGGCATAGTGATATCCGCAAAATATTTCTTACGATGTATTATTTCTTCCAAACTTTTCATCGTTCATATAAAGTTCGATAATAGTTAATTTTGAATTTTAAAAATGTAATTGCATCAAGTTCAAATCCAATAATCCAATAAAATAATCTCTATTTTGAAAAGTTCAAAATTGTCATCTTGAAATTGTATATAGTCATGAATTTGAAAGTTTTCGATTGAATAATTTTTAAAGAAATTTTTTTTAACTCGTTCTTTTCGGTGTATTCATGAAAACGAATACTGCCATCATAAAAAATAAATATTCTGCACAATTTTCCGATTTAAATGATCAGATATATTAAGAAATTGATAAAGAATATCAATAATAATAAAAAATCACTTTATAACAGAAAATATAATGACGAATTCTAGTGGTAGTTAATTATTTACTAAAGTGGTATTCGAAACAAAGCTGATGTTTTCTGGTTTTCCGACGATTAAAATAAATTAGTGGTAACATTTCTCTCGTGTCCCAGGATCGTTACTGTTATTTACTATCGTATTCCCGCAATAGTATGCTCTTCCTCTCGAGTATAATATCGTCCTTGGATCTTTGTACACTTTAATACAATTTTTTATTTTGTTTTATTTATAAAATCTCTCTTTTTTCATTGCAGAAATAAGGCAGCACTCGCATAGACATTTACAAGCACACTGAGTGGAATCGCGAGACCCAAGTGTGTACTGAGAGAAAGAGAGATTACTCAGTTGGTATCGTCTTTTGCTTTCCTCTTCACCTCCTCACGACCCTCTCGCTACCCACCACCCCCGGTGCGTGTTCTGTTTCCAAGGACAAGAGAAACATTTCGATCGGTTGTAGGCGAGATTCTCGATGCTGATTTTCAGCGTTGCCGAACGCCAAGTCCAGACCAACAGTGCACTAAATCGCACTACGATATCTTCAAGGTATATCGGTATACAGTCAGTGAGTTAGCGGGGTGTGCCATCTTTTTATTTTCTTATCTCTTTGTTTACTTCTTGCTCCTCAACTTGATTTCTGCACGTTTACGTGCCATCAGGTGTGCTAGTGAACATACTCTCCACACTCGATAAATTTATCACAACATACCTTTTTTTTTTTAACAGCAATATAACATATCATTTTTCGTAATTAGTTTTTGATGATTTAATGAACGGTTATTTAATCATTGAATTTTGTACTAGTGGATGAGTTTTACGATATTCAAAGGTTTTTGCTTTCATGCTTATAAAATTACAGTTCTTTGTCGTCTGTTGCTTCCAATTCCAAAAAGACATATATATCCATATATAGATCAACTTTAAAAGCCGCAAAGGCATGAAAAATTTTTTTCAGGCCAATCGCATCAGAAAAACTCGAAATTAATATTTTGACAAATAAAATAATTAAAACCAAAAAGGCCTATAGTTGTCCATATGCCCTTTGGTTTCAGGCTAAATAATAATTGACGTCAAATAGGCATATAAATAACTTTTTATAATATTTTGTTGTTTTCAAAGTGATAAAAAAATTTTGAAAAAATCTGTCTTTCTGGTATTACTATGCCAAAATGCTACTAGACACGCGTTCAGCAAATAAACATTCAATTTGTAAAGATTTTCGAACTAACATTAGAAAGTCAACTGTCATACATTTGATGTAATCGATAGATTATAATTATTAAAAAATATTAATTTTTTTACAAAATATAACTTATTCTGATTTATCACCAATTATTAGGTTTATTGCTGACTTTAAAAATCATCTGTCAGTATAATAACAAGTGATGTACATATATTAAAGAAATTTTGTCTGTTAATTTACTAGAGTTCATTAACTGGATCTTGTTCATTCATTGGGTTTCGGCTGTTTATTTGCCGGTATGATTGTTCATTAACTAGGAAAATGGGCACTATTTCTTACTTTACCTATAATTATTGTACTAGTGCATTAAAAACTAAGCCTGTAATGAATGGAATCGATAATGTAGAGTTTAATCTACCAATAGACCATAATTTAGATATTTAACTTTAGAACTGAATATATATTAATGTAAATTTATATGTAAACCCAATGCATCGTTCATTTACTGGTTCAATCACTCTATTCTATTGAAATATATTAATGTGGAGCATTTATCAAATGTATTTAGTTGATAAATTATAACCAACGTACATTTCTGTTAGCATATAATTATTTAATTGATTTAACGATAAATATATATATATATTAATTTGATTTCATCCAATTTGAATAAAAGCTATGACCTTAATTCTTTCAACTCTTTATTTAATAAACAAAATATCTTAGTCTTTTTTGAAAATGAAAATATTTTTAATGCTCAGTATGAAAAACTGTGGATAAAATTTTCCCGACTTTTTTATTTTGTTTTTTAACCTCTTTGTTAAGCGACATTTGCATATTTTCATTAACTACTTGCTTCAGATTATTAAAAGTTAATTTAGCATTCGGTTGTATAAATAGAGTTAAACAATACGACAAAAAAAGTAAGAAAATGAACAGAAATAAAAAAAAAGTATAAATAAAAGAGCTGT
Organism: Microplitis demolitor; assembly: GCF_026212275.2. Lineage (NCBI taxonomy): Eukaryota > Metazoa > Arthropoda > Insecta > Hymenoptera > Braconidae > Microplitis > Microplitis demolitor. The sequence continues at coordinate 4,587,118 of NC_068549.1, read as the reverse complement.
AGTTATTTCAGTCCAGCGCGGTAACCGCAGCTAATTATCCGAGTATCGATCGAATCTTGAATAATAAAATGTAAAAAAATATAAAAGTAAATGCGTTGGGAAAAACCGGATACGGTAAACTCGGTAAACTGTGTGCAGATTATATGTGGCGGGATTACACGGTATATTTTTTAAATAAACCAATGAGGCACGTGTGCTCTTTCCCGCATTTATAAATTATTATTAATAATGAATATCTGAATACGGACACAATGCAGTGTCCAAATTGAAATTTAATAAAATATGCTATGTATTTTATAAATATATGAAGCTATATTATTTTTACTATTATGTTATTTAATTACTGCTCCCCAAGATATGTACGAATTATTTTCATTAGGATTGACTTATTTATTTTAATTAAATACATTTATATAAAATTTAAATGATGATAAATTTGAGTTTATATGTAAAATTAATATCGATGTATCATTTAAGTGATTGGATATTTATTACGATTAATTGGAGCGTTATATAGCTTTAACCAAAAATAAATATTAATATAGCTTTGATATTGGATTTAATATATTCAAATATTTGCACAACATTCTGCATTATATATTGATCAAATATTTAAAATCTAAATTAATTTTTGTAAAGTTATATATATATATATATATATATATATATATATATATATATATATATATATTTAGTATGTTTCGTTTAATTTTAATTCCACTTGAAAAAGTTGTTAACTTTTTAATATGAACCTGAAAAATTGAACTTTGATAGATTTGAACTTTTAAATATTGGACGTATATAACTTATTGATATAAACTATTGATATTTCTTATTAAAAGCTTGAACCTTTGAAATTATAGATTTCTCAAGTGAACTTTTATAATTATTATATTTTTATTCGTTTAGAAAATGATAATGGATCATTAAATTGCGAGTGACAGGAAATTTCACTCCATAATCAAATCAAAATTTCCGGTTAACTAAAAAATTTGAAAATAATTTTGTTAAAGTTTTTGTCACACATAAAAGTTCTTATTACAAAATATATACCAAGGCTCGATACACTACTCTGTAATCTATCAATCTTTCGTTTAATTTAGTCAAAATTTCTATTCGGTTGTGAGAAAAATTTGGACAAAGTATCCATCTATTGACTAAGTACAGCAAGGACAATTCCGTTCATTCGCTCAAGTGCGAAAAAAGTACGATCCCCTATGAAAAATTCTCCAAAATTTTTCAAAATTCAATTTTTTCATAAAATGGCCTTATACATAAATTTCATAAAAAAAAGGCATAAGTTTATTGCGTAAAAATAAATCTATACATCGATGATATTAAAAATTAGATATTTCCTCTAATCGAAATATTGATGTATACTAATAATAATCACAGCATTCTAAAAATAAACAAAATAAAAAAAAGGCGCGCAAAATTAAATTTTCAAAAGTTTAAATTTTCATAATTAAATTTTCTTTTTATTATCAAATATAAAAATAGAAAGATAATTATATACGAAAGTATTAGTAGTAAATACTAATATCCTGCAGAAGAATATGACAAATTTAGTTTGAAATTGGATGGTTGGTTTAGATAAAATTCATGATTCAAAAGGTCATAAAGAACAAGTGAATAAAATTACCTCAAATGTTTTATATATGTATATAGCAATGGCAGTGACCATAACCTGAATCTATTCTTGTATCTACTGGTTTGAATTATTTTAACAAGGCTATATATATGTATATATATGTACGTTTGTCATCAGACTAAGAAGACGAGTTGCATCTGCATACATACATGACTACTTTGCAATTACATATAACGAAGTAGACCATTCCTGTGCTAATTAACGACCCTATCAACTTGTGCGCACGGGTGGCTAACGACCTAGTGGGGACTTTCATTGCGATTCTTATGAGCTCGAGGTCATTCCTTAAAAGTCCCCTCAAATTCTAAAAAATTTCCAGTCAATTTCAATCATTTTTTTTTTTTACATCAATTCTTGCGATAAAAATAAAGAAATATCTAAAAATAAATTATCTGGAATGTCAACTATTTATATCATTGGTTAAAGAAATTTTCTTATTTATTAATTGTTATTATTATTGTTAATGGATTAGATGAATAGGGTTAGTTATTTCTGTTACGGGATTACAATAATAAAAATTAATAGGACACTGTAAAAAGAGCGGTGTTAAAAATGGATTCATTTTACCACCACCCGGTGTTAACATTAAACTAAACCGGTGTAGGAGGCGTAATTCGGTTGTGTTAAAGTATTGGTGTAAAAGTGGGGTAATCTGCGTCCGCTTGGAGTATTAATTTTAAAGATTATAAAACACAAAAAATGTTAGTTCTTTATGAAAATTAATAAAAAATATCATTTATTAACAAGTAAAGTGATCAAGTAAGTAAAAATATTCACAAAGTAAAATATTTTACACCGCTTGGACTTACCCGGTGATTTTTTACAGTATATTGGTAATTGCACTGTAAAAAAAAAAACGGGGTAAGTCCAGGCAGTGCAAGTATTAAAATTTTTGGTGTTAAATTTCAAGACCGAAAACGGTGTTAAAATAACACCGCCACCGGTGTAAATATTCTTTACCAGTGTTAAAATATTTAACTTTGTGAATATTTTTACTTGTCCGGAACTGCAGTTGATTAGTGTTTTTATTAATTAATTAAATTATTGGTAATTGAAATGGCGGGAGTAATTGTGTAATTTTTAAATAAATTACGTATAATATAAATAATTATTTAAATAAGTACAAAGCAAAATTGAAATTTCCTCCAGATAATATAATATACATTTTTTTTTCTAATTTCTATAGGTGGATTTTTTTTTTACACTAATTTAATACCGCCAAATAACACCGTCTACACCGGTGTTATTTCATTTCAACACCGTTTTTTTACACTGTACAAATCGTGAGTTAAAATAGTTTAGCCAGTGGACGAGCGCCTGGTAAAGACGACGGCCCTGTTTTGGTCCAGACTATTGATCGAATAGAAGTAGAGGGTGAGAGAGCAAGCAAGGTAAAATGAGAGACTGTAATATTGGTAGAGAAGCATGAGGAAAAGAGATGATGATAATATAGCGCGGAAGGTGAAAAAGGTACCAGGAGCGTACGGCAATCTAGATTATTAACCCTAGGCGAATTTAACCTGTAATAAATTTTATTATTTCTTCTCTTACTTCCTGGGGTTCTTTATCTAGTCTTCATTTATACTACAAGCTAACGTCTTCTCCATTTTATCATTTCCGTATGATTTTATATTTAATTTAAAAACTCGCGAGATAAATCCGCGGAAAATTACTTAGCAGCGTATATCGGCAATACAAAAATACAGTACATATATATTTTTATACTGGTTTTTTTTTTGTTTGCCAGATTTTTTGTTATGCTCTATAAAGAATGAACGAGTGAAAAAAATTATTGGTTACTTGCATAATGTGAAACTTATAACTAACAAAAAAAAAGCTTTGATGTTTATAACAACTTTTTTTTAAATCATAAGCATAAACAAAGAAAATATATGACAAAGGATGATGTAAAAAATGTTTATATATTTTTTTATAGTAACTCATATAGTTTTAGAATATTTAAATAAGAGTGTGCTTTGAAATAAAAAAAAAATTAGGTCAAATGATAGCAGTTGTCAATCTGGTCTTTTGTTATTTGAATAGGAAAGTTATTTTTTTTCTTTTTTAATTTTGTTCCGTATTAAATACAAGTAGCATTAATCTGGGTGAATGTATTTGAATAGTTTTACTGCTGAATATCTCATTGATTGAATTCTTTTTAGAGACAAATTGACACGGAATGTTGATATTAGACTCGTGCAAAAAAAGATTTGTTCTAAAGAGATTTCCAAAAAGTCTGAAGTGTAAAACTTCGAAATTTAAGAAGGATTTTAATTTAAAGTTGAACTTTTTTCAAAAATTAATGATTTTCATCTACAGTAAAAAGTATTGTGTATCTGTGTTAAAAAACGATTCGTGTTATATTTTTTGTGTTAAATGACGACATTGAAAAATTTAGTAAAGTTTGAGAAAAGTTCAAATTGTTGAAATTTGTCTCGAACTTAAAAGTTCTACAACCTGCTCTCTAAAAATGAATTAGTGAAAATCACTATTTGGTAGTGAATAGTCACTTATTGCTAGTGAAAAGTACACCATTATTTGAATTAGTGATATACTTTTCACTAGCAAATAGTGAATAGTCACTATTTTCACTACTTCAGATTTAAGAGAGTGAACTATCTTGGAATCATTTCTGAACAAATTTTTTTCGTACATTGGCAGTTAAATTCACACTGCAAAAATAGGGAGTGAATTTGAAGTAATTACGGATTTTATTTCAATCCAAATTCACTCGATTGCTTGGAATTCCGGAATTTTAAAAAAAATCACTTAGAATACAGAATGAACGATAAGAAATATTTTGCGGATATTACTATGCCAGTATGGGCTCGAACGCCATACTGTATGGCATCGAAGATTCTTATACGTTGTAAAATTGTATGCATGGATGATTCGACCATTGCGGGAATAGTAACATTGGCGATAGTTGTCGCGGATGCCGCAATGTCAGTATGGCCGTCAGGCCCACACTGCATCGCCCTCTCTACAATGCGTTTGGCAGAAGAACCTAGTCTAACGACATCTATATAGTTTTGGCGGTAATACAATAGTCTACATTGATTGAGATGCCAAAAATTATGGCGGGAAAAACTAGTAGCATTGTGCCCTCGGCATTGTCGTATGGGTCTGAGGGTCTGCTGTTTCACTGTGCCTGCTATGTATACGTGTGACCAATACAATAGCTCCAGTACTATACAGTATAGTAAATAACGCCATACTTCTGGGACTTGTTACAATACTGTCTTGGAATATTTCACATACTATTTTAGTATTTGTCTTGAGACCATACGCATGGTATTGAATGCCATGCATTTCTTACCGTATAAACAGGGGGTTTGTTTTTTAGCGGAGTGATTTTGAAGTGATTTCATTTAAAAACATATTCGCTTTTTTTAGGCGTCAATTTTACTCAGAAGGGATTTTTTTCCATGAGCATTGTTAAAAATTATTAGCAAATTACTTGAAATTATTAACAAGTGTAAATTTCTATGAAAATTATCTTCGAAAATCGACAAAATTTTCGACAGTAAGTTTGAGTCTTTTTATTAATAAAAAAAAAAAATAAAATCAAGTATGTATTTAAAAATAGTTTATATGTAATTTACAAAAATGGTCTCCAATGACATGCTGTCTCCGTTTAATTAAAGATAGAGATAAATGTTTGCGCCGATAGCGAAAATAAAAGGAGAAAGGTAGTTAGTGAGTCTTGTGGATTTGCGGGCAGCTAATATTTACACACGTACCCGTTGCAACGCTATCGTTGTTAGCGTCGATCAAAGTAATCACAGTGCTATACGTAAGCACTAACACGCATAAACTTTATGTACGCAATAACACGGTAAATTGACACAGAATAATAAAAGGACAGATGGAGAAAAATTAAATAAATATTTTTATAACTTTTTTTCAGTTATACCTTTCTATTGCCAACTGACTTATTAAATAATAAACTGTTGTATCACAGTTAGAAAAATAATGAGTTATGGTTTATGGAAAATTAAAAAGTTTTAAAAATATTTAGTAGTATTATTTAAGCTCTTAAATATAATTGTGGTTAGTGTATACTCTTATTACATTATATATATAGAAATAAAGAATACCACTATATATATACATATATGTCCTGAAGGTTTGCAGTTTCAATTACATCTAGTCGTATAATGTTGGGTCGGTACACCAACGCCGCGTTCGTTCTTCGTTCACAACAACGCCCGATGGTTGATGACCCGCCATGGAGTTCCCTAGCGAGATATCGCCACCCCGAAGGGACTTATTTTTCCACCTTCGTGATACTGAGTTGTTATACCACGTCGTTTCCGGGTTACCGACCGAAGACTGCTGCTGATGATACTTATAGACCGTCAAGTAAATATCTATACATATATATGTATATATAAATGCATGAGAAAAAAGGCGGAAAGAAAAGATTGCTTATGTCGATTCATTCAAACATGTCACGCTATTTGCGATTCCGTGTCATTTATACACTCCAATGAATACTATGTACGATATTTAAATACTTATACAGCTTCACTGACACTCATAAAATATCCGAGCTCTGTGTATATTTAAATCAATGGATTCTTAATGAATTTAATTATAGTCATTTCTAACTTCCCGCAATGAAAATTGAAAGTTTAAAATAAAAAGGAAGTTATTGGTTTCGGTTCGATTTTCAAAAATCGAATTTTTATCAGATATCAACGTTTCTATTTGCAAATTTTTGAGCTTTTCGAAGTCAAAAAAAGTTAATTTTGTTATTCAACGAAAAAAATACATTTAGCTTAAAAAAAATTAATTTTTGTCTTAAGATAATTCTGGAACGAATCAACCGATTTGAACCTGCTTGGCGGCAATCAAAAGAGCTTATGATGACTTAGAGTTGGATAGAATTCAAAGTCGACCGGTCAAGTAGTTTTTGAGTTATATGAAAAAAACCTAAAAAAAAAAAATTTATAATTTATTTTTTTCGTATAACTCATAAATTATTTGACCAATCGACTTGAAAATCTATCCAGACCTAATTCTTGATTAGCTCTTTCGATTGCTGCCGAGCAGGTTCAAATTGGTTGATTCGTTTTAAAGTTATCGTATGACAAAAATTAATTTTTTTTTAGCTAAATGTATTTTTTTTTGGTTGAATAACAAAATGAACTTCTTTTGACTTGAAAGAGCTCAAAAATTTGCATATAGAAACGTTTTTGAGCTTTCTGAGCTCAAAAACAGCGGGAAGTTTTGGGATTGGCCAATAAGGTCAACCGTTTTTTCAGATTCTTTTATATTTAGTTGACGGATTTATCATAATAAAAGAAAATAATAATAAAATGTATTTCCGATGGATTTAAACTAGAGCGGACACTTTTAAAATCGATTACTTGAGATCGTCAACTGTCGGAATTCATCGGAAAAAGAGGTAGTATAAGATTATATTGAATCTCCGACCTGATTTCTCGGTGACATTTCTCGTGGACCTCAATCCGTATAATATTCAAAATTATATAAAATATAGAGTACTAGAGTAAGGCTACGGGTGCTCTCAGAGAAAAGTTAAAAATTCTGCTCTTTTTTTTTTTTTTTTTTTTTTCATATCATCTTTGAATTTTTCTTGAATATTTGTCGTCAACTTGAGTTATAAGTACCCAGCATTTACACAGATGTATATTTGGACGGATATAGACCAGAAATGTCACTCGTTACTCATTTTTTTAGTAGACTTAGGTCTTGGGTATAAAATAAAAAATATGTAGATCCAAAGAGGTTAATGTTCAGACTCAAGGGAAGCAGGTCAGCTGGCAATTGACACACCGCATATTTCCTGCTCTACATATTTTAATTCTACAGAGTACTATATTCTCTGTTAATTTTTTTTTCTCGCTATAATAACTATTGTTATTTTTGTTTTGTTTTTATTTTAGTTTTTTTTATTCCCTGTCTCCATGTCTTCTCATCTCTTTTATTTCTTAATATGCCTCATTTTCTGTTTATAATTAATATCAATTACAGTGATGAAAATTTTTATAATTAGCATTATAAAAAAATGAGTATACTAATGATAATGATAATTCATAGTTATATGTATGTTTAATAGAATAGTTAGTGTTAAGTAAATTTATAGTTATAATGGAAGTCCATTTACCTAAATCTAATTTCCGTGCTGTCGATCATCCGCGGTTAGGTTTTCCTCTTAGTGTTGCTGCTATACCACAGTAGCATTTTACCCTGAGGGCAGGAATAATAATGTACTACGTGGCACGATTATGTCACGAACGTCAAGCCACCAGGAATGCACACAATACCTTGCGTATAGATATAGATATCTTTGCTTAACATTAACCACACAGGTAAATAACTTCTATAGGTATTTCTACTGAGACAAAGCATAAAACATATAAATATATGAATTTTTTTTTCTTTTTTTTTTTTTTTTTCAACTTTTTAACGTATTCACGTGAAGCTTTTTTTCGTATTATGTATTCTCAAGTAGATCAAGCAGTGGCAGAAAGTTTTAGAGGGAATTAAAATATGAATGTTTTGATTTGAATGTTTTTTAACATAAGTTCGGACGCGATTCAATTATTAAGAAAAATATTTATATTAGACTAATTAAAAAAAAAAAATGATTTTTTTTTTTTTTTAATTGAAACTCTCTATCAAATAGTTGTAGGAAGATGAAATAAGATGCTCGTTAAGGAGAACCGAATTTAATGTAAAAAGGATTTTCCAACTTTAAGATTTGAAACTTAGTATACATGTAAAGAAGTACTTTATCTATGTATTCTCAAAATTTGAATATGATCCACCGTATAGTTTTTTAGAAAAAAAATTTGAAAATGACGTTTTTAAAGTTCCTATACACAGGCTCTTATGGAGGACAAGCTCCCGTCATGACTTGTTCGATTATTTTCATTATTAACCTCCCAAGTTTAAGAAATAAAAAACCACATGCTATAAACTTGAATATTTTTGGAATATGATAAGATTTTAATAATATAGTGTTACCGTTGTAATTATTTTAATAATTCAAGTTAAACTTTATTATTTAATCTTGTTCATCGACAGAGATACATATTATTGAGGGTTTGGCAACGTCGCAGAAGCAGCTGAGAGAAAAAACAAAGATAGAAATACATTAATAAGAAAGACAAGATTAGAAATAAATTTTCCCGCTTCAATTTGAATATTCGTGTGTAAGAAGTTAGAACGCGCTGTTGTCAAATCTTTTTATTGAATCATATGAGTCAAAAATAACCAAGTCATTTCATTACTTTCTTTAATTAAATAAGTAATAAATATTAATTTATGATTTCGTTATGTTATTATAAATTAAAATAATGAATTTTCATAACTATTAAGAGAATTTAGCAAACAAAAAAATTCAAACACTACTTTGACTCACTAGTATCGGTCGAACCTCCTTAAAAGATGAACTTTTAATATTAATATTAAGAGGCCGCTCATCGCAATTTTTTATTTCCCATTCAAATAACATGAAAAAAAAAAAATTAGAAGTTTGGAATTTTATACCTCAGCAATGGCTCATTGTGCAGATAAGCTCAGAATATAATTTCGCAGAGAATTGAATACTCTACAAAAAAAGTCCCTTGTCATTTTTTGATAAATCCATCTGTTCAAAAGTTATTGGAACTTGAAGTCAAATTTATAGTAAATTTTTAGATCTTTTATGTATCTAAAGATCGGAATGTTTTTTTGCGGAATGAAAATAAAAAAACGACATGAAAAGTAAAAAACCTACGGGATCTGAATTTCTGAAATCTTTTGCACGTCAGCCGAAAATTGCAGCCACCCCAAACTACCCCTCAAGTCACCTTTAAAGTCAAATTAAATAAATTTTTTTCATTTTCAACGTTCCGATCTTCAGGTACATGGTCTTTTTACTTTTCCGGCGAAACTATCAGACTTATCACAAAATGTCATAGGTCCTTTTTTGTAGACAATTTTATTCCTCACAAATTATCTCGTATAAAGTTTTTCAAAATTTCACATAGTTTTCAAGTTATTTTCATTTTAATGTCAAGATCTTGAAATCCTTCAGAACGTTACTTTTTTTCAGAGCTCGACATATATATAATATATATGTAGAGTTTACATAAATAGTTAATATGGTTAATATGAAATTGACTTGGGCTGGATCAAAGATAACATAGATTTAAGCACTCGAATGTCATGTAGAGATGTTGCGAAACTAGACATAAACATAATCGAATCGATTGGTTAGAGATTGAATAACTTTTTAGTAAGTGAGTGAGTGAGTGAGTGAATAAGTGAGGTTCCTTAGTCTGGTTATGAGATAGAAATATCACTTAATATTTCTAGCTCACCTATAATATGTTGTTACATAGACATATAAATGGATTTATTTTCATGAATGTATCAAAATGAATATACTACTTTCTCATATATGAATTTAATTTTGAATACAGCAAGTCTGTGAGAAAATTTAATATCAAGAATTTCAACATGACCCGGCAAATAATTACAAGTGAGTTACTGTTCATAGGAGATCTCTCGAGGTAATTGAAGCACCTGTAACGGTATTCTTCAGGGCAACGCCTTAGATGATAGCGTAATATCTTTAATAAAGATTCCGAGCTTGTATAATATTTATCGTATTTACTTTTAAGTCGGTTTTCATTTTTTTCAACTCACTTTAATAATAATGTGCTGATGATTGATACGATAAATCGTTTTCTCATTGGATGCCATTTTTTATCACAGTTAGATGGAAAGCCGTTTGAAGTTTATTTGCAAATAAAGTGTTTAAAATTTAAGATTGATGTTTGAAGAGATTTATTTAAGAGCTGAAAATAAAAAAAAAAAATTTGAACAACGAAAGGGCACATAACTTTAATTATATGAACTTTTGACGTTCAAAAATTTTTTTAAAATTTTGAGCTTCAAAATAAACCAAAACGGTGTATAAAAAGTGATCCTTTTTGGAATTAGTGACGAGATATATATCAGATATTAGTATCTAACTGGTTTAAGCCAATGTTGTAATTGTGGATAACACTATTGTACTCGAACTCAAGTACTGATCAAGCTTAGGTTCGAATCCCACAGTGAGCAAATTAATTATTTTTCACAAGTTGATATAATGTATTGTCTTTTTATTTAAGGTTCGTTCCCTATAGCTGCGAGACTGCCACCTGTATGCAATCTTACCTACTATCATACTCTGTGATTGGAAATAAATATGGAAAAAAGATATGAAGAACAACTATAATGCTATTATTAAGGTATGGAATATAGTCTGGTTCATAAGTGCCTTTTTGTCGAAAACCTGATCAAGACCACTGAAAATTATGATTTTGGTCTCATTCGATTTGAAATGTCATCTAAAGAAATGTTTTGCTGGAAAATTGAGGCCGGCAAAAATCGAAAAAATTATCAACAATTAAATCAAAAACGAAAGAACGGATTCTTCAAACTATGGTTTGGTTTTTGCAAATATTTCAAAAACTATTTGAAATATTAAAAATTTGAAAAAAAATATCATTAAAGAGTAGAAAATTTTCTAAAAAAAAAAGACTAGCCTTCCCGCAGTGTACAGAGATTACTCCTAATTTTGATTTAGATGTATAATAGGGCTAAAAACGGGTGATGGTCCTTGCTCGCGTGTCGACCAAATCAGATGCATGATCAAATCAAAAAATTTTTTGCCCAATTTTTTAATTATAATAGAAGACAAGAAAAATAAAATGGTCAGGAGAGATAGTTTGAAAAAGTTTGAAGTAATTTGTCAGAAATACGGCGAAATATCTACCCAAGAAAATAGGGACTCGAATTACTTGTAATATAACCTAATTACTATGTAATGCAAATATGTAAAATTTAAAGACTGCGAAAATGGAAGTTATACTTTTAAGATTGCATCAAAATAACATTAATTTTGACTTTATACTATTTGAATACAATTTCACAAAAAAATGGCCCAAATAACAATCAAATCGCTTTAAGTAGTTAATCAATTATTTAATAAATGAAAAACAAATTATTTATGTCAGCATAACGATAGTAAATTTATATTTAGATATATTAAAATATAAATTATATGAATAATTGAGTCAGTAAAAATAAATACTGAAAATTTACATAATACTATTACTCAATAAAATAAATTAATTATTTAATATAATTAAATAAAATCATAACTCATATGTGCCAGTGATATATTCATCTATTATAATAATAATTATAATAATTTATCAGATATGATTTAAAATGAATAATTATTTTAAAAATCAAAGATCTAATAAAATTAATTTAAAAAAAAAAATACGTATGACTTGTGCATAAATAATTCCATGTAGTTGAAACAATATATATATATATATATATATTACATTAAATGTGTGTTTTAAATGGTTGAAAAAGTTTTCAGTTGATTAAGCGATTTGATATTTATTACATACCAATCCATATATATATATATATATATATATATATATATATATATATATATATATATATATATATATATATATATATATATATATATATGATTACAACGTGAAAAACTTTCTCCGTAGCGTGCGTACATGCGTATTCACGTTCATTCGGGTGCAAGTTGAACGTAGTGGGTTTGTGGACGCGGGACAGCCGTGTTACCGTGGCAGTCTGTAGGTCAGTTACTGTTACTGTTACCGTCGGCTATTACCGGTTATCCGCGGGCAACGGTCGTGGTATGCAAGACGCGATCTCATGGAATTTTCTCCGTCTCTCTTTTACTACCAACAAGTACCGTCAGCTGACGTAATTCATTGGGAATAAACACTCAAAGATCTGTCATGTTTAAGTTAATTAACCCATCTGTTAAATTATATTACAAATAGTTTTTTTTATTTTTTTGTTATTATGCAGGAATTCATTTTTTTTTTTTTTCATTTGTCTTCAATGGGATTAAAAAAAAATATTGAAATCATTAAAAATAAATGGTCGAACTAGTTTTATCTGACAGAGGTCCGAAATTTAATGACTTTTTTTTATTTATTTTGAAATCGTGAAAATTTTTGTAAGCTCGAATTTTTTATTCTAGAAATTTTTGAATTTTTTATCAATCTGTTAATGGCTTATATATATCAATAAAAATATAACTCCGAAATTTAGATTCAAGATGTATATGCATAGAAACTTCGATATTTTATAACCGGAAATGAATGTTAATTTCTACAGTAGGGGTTTTAGTTTTCTTTTGGTTCTCTCAAATTCTCAAAATTATTTTTTTGATCCTCCCATCACGTTTCAATTCTCTATAAGCTGTTCGGAATTCTTTTTATAAAATTTTTATTTCTCGGAAAGAGAATTCGCTTTTGATTCTCTTTCGATCTCAAAAAATCAACTTGAGTTTTCATTAATCAAAAATCAATCAATTAAAAATCCGCCAATCGTATTTAAAATCACGGACCGACGAAAATTACCAAAAAAAAGTATTAATGTTTGTATTTGCAGATTACGTATTTTTCCAAAATTAATTTTTAATAAAAGAGAATTAAAGGAGGGTTAAAAGAGAGACTTGGAAATCTGTTACTTGATTCTTTTTTGATATTAGTGATGTATACGGATATATTATCGTCAACAGAATACCAAAAGACAAAGAAAATTGAATGGAGTTAAATGAGGACGTGGTATTTTGTATAATTTTACTTTGGTTTTTTTTTTAATTGTAAAAAACCGAGAAAAATCAGACCAAAACTAACAGCGAATCAATTTTGCAACTGGGGTTATTTCTATATAATCATAAATTTTTCAAATTTTAAATAGAAAATTATAATTATTCCAGTTCAATGAAAACATATTAATGCATTCATTGAATTTCAATTCCCAAAATATATAATAATTTAATCCAATTATAGGGTCGTTAATATATGAATAATAATAATAATAATCTATATTATTAAGAGAATAAAGAAAATTTTGTTCCCGGCATATTTGTATGATAGAATAAGTTAATGTTATTAAATTTGGTATCGTTAGAAAGGTTTTGACTTGAATTTGTGCCTTTTCATAGTTTCAACACTTTTTCATTATCAATCATTGAGAAAAATCGATTTATCTGTATCATTCGAATTACATTTAAATTATGCGAGAAAAAATACGATCGTAATCATTTTCCTTAAATAAATTAATATTCTAAGTATTCTGTAACTAAATATGACTGAATGTCACTGAATATATACTATATTATTTATATCGCGTTACTTATTCCAAAATGACAAAGTTTTATATTTCCATTTGGTTTTAGGAAGCTTCTCAAAGCCAAAAAAGTGTGCATAGAAAAAAGAGGATTCATTGACACAAAAAATCTTTACTCGCCTAAAGAAAATTTTTACTTACCCCAAAAAATTTTTCACATTGTGAATTAAAACCAAGAAGTTATTTAGAACCAGAAAAAATTTTTTGGTGCAAGGAATCATTTCTTGACCAAAATAATCTTTCCTCGCCTCAAGAAAATTTTTGTATTGAATTTATGATGCATCAAATTTCTTGATGCAAATAAAATTTTTTAAGGCAAGAAATTGATTTCTTCTGAGTATTTTATAAAATTAGTAGTGATATTCGGGCAGTCATGTAGTGACTGCAGGTTGCTCATAAAAATAATAATAATAATAATAATAATAATAATAATAATAATAATAATAATTATTATTATTATTATTATTATTATTATATAATTGTAATTAGTTACAGAGTGAAAAAATATCACAATAATTGAGTCGTAGGTAATTCATTAATTAAAATATATTTGCAGTATCACCAGATGAGATTGCCGATGAAGCGAGAAAATGTCTCTAATTAATTGGTAGATAAATTAATTAACTAGAAAAGTTAATTATAAAGATAAAAATTCTTTTATTTAATAAAATAATTATAAAAATAATTATTTATTGTAAATATGTTATTAAAGTATTTGTTTGATGCACTATAGTTCCGCGTATATTATTAACTGTAAAATGAAAGTCTCTTATTTAATATAAAGATATTACTTTCATCAGAAGAATATTATCCATACATATGTATACATTTTTTTACTGTATCATAAGTCATATGTCACAAAGAACCCTGACTTTCCCCATACAATATAAAGACAAGTAAACATGTATTTTATGTAGGAAGATGAAAATATTACTTATGATTACATTTCGTCTTCAGAATTTGAATTCAATGAATAAAAACGTTATGTATTGTTTAAGAAAAATTTATATTAGAAATTGAAACTTGGAATTATTTATTAATTTTAATAGTAAAAGAGTACCTTCAGTCTGTATATAACCACTGGATAAAGTGGTATTCAGAGAAAAAAAATAAATAAATAATAAGCGAGTCGGTGAATCAGGGCCTTTTAATCTGCAGTATTAAAATTAGAGCCTCGTAAAACTGAATCCCGAAACTTGCTCGTACCGAGTCCATAATCTCCAACAAATCTTTCGTTCTTACTCGTGTATTATTTTTTTATATTTTTTTCTTTATCTTTTGTGTACATATTTTTATTTTTCACAGATTTGGTTTTTATTAATTTATTTATGTACTATCAATTTTTCCGGCCATTTTGCAGGATTTTAATCAACATTTTCAAAAATTAAATAATTTTTTTTGCAAATCTAATAATTTATACTGAAAAGTTTTTGATAAGAAAATAAACGATTAATTTTTTAATAAAATTATCGATCTACAAAATTTTATAGTGTCAAATTTATATATATATATATATATATATATATATATATATTAGTTTGTGCGGTTAGTAACATGAGGACAACGAAAATGTTTCCTCATTTATTACTTTATATTAAAAGATATATGATGATATACCTGTAAATATATATATATGTGCCAACATATAGAAAAATTACATGTGGTAAACCAAATAGTATTTTTGTGCTATAATTGATCGGCTACTGAACTATAAGCAACCCGAATTTCGGTTACAAATATATATTAGGAGTGTGCGAATCATATTTGAATCGTATCGAATAGTTATATTCGATTCGAAAGTCAAGTCGAATAAATGAATAAATTAGGATTGATCATCAAATTTCGAATTGTTCGTAACTTTTGGAACTATTAGATTCGAATCCGAAAATTCGCATCAGCTTTCAAGTGTTCAATTTTTATTTATAGTGCATTACATATATCTCTAACAAAAATTTTTAATTATTATTCCAAAAAAATAGGGACAGGTGGGGCAAAATGGGCCTCTTAAGAAATGAAGGCATATGTAATATAAATGTCAGCCCATTTTGCCCCACTTTCCCCTTCCCCTATTACTATTTCCAGTCGGTCAAAATTTCAAAATTCGGAGTGCGAATCAAAAAGTTCGAACTATTCTCAGAGCCCTAGTTCATATATATTTATTTATTACTTAAATCCTGGTATATGTATAAACATATATTTTGTAAGGATCGATAGATTTTTTCGGGTATATAAAAAGTACTTTTCAGCGATATTTATGATTATAGTGAAAATGATTGATTTTATATATGCAAATTAAAGTAACAAATTGTTGACATTGTTTTACTTTATGATCGGCCTTGGATGATGATGATGATGCCAAGGAAATACCTAACTCACTTTACCTGTTCACACATGTATTTATGCAAAATTGTTGCTCATATTTCTATATATATATACTCCATCAAGTAAACCCGATAAACCTTACAAGTGATAATTTATTATTTTAGAATATTATCAAGTGTAATATGAATTTAGTTATAACGTATAATATATAAAATATATATAACATACTCTGTATGTGTATTTATAATATAAATTAAATTATCTATAATTAGTGATAAAAATTTTGAGTTAAAATAAATATAATAAATTTTGACTGAAATATTCTCAAGTGTTTGCGAAATAATTTAAAGTTCATAAAGCTTGTTTGTCGTAAAAAATAAATTTATAATGAAGTTAATTTACATTAGTGAATTTATTATGTTGCATTGAAGTATTTGCTCAGTTATAGAATGAAAAAAGTAACTGTGAGATAGTTAGTATTATAAAATATGCACAGAGAAAGTGGGAAAATTAAGAATGAGAGGGTGTTGGTTCAGTTATCATTTAAGGCACTCCTGGTTAGCTATAGTGAACTAGTTACAATGTTGTGCTGTTATAATACAATGGAATTTAGGAATTTTACAATAGTAGTACCGGTATGTTTAGTTCGGACAAGAACTTTGCCGGGTGGACGAGATTTATGATATCGATAGTAACACATACCGCCAGCATAAGGAATAACTCGATTGCGAATCGCGTGAAATCTCGATTTATCGACATTTAATATACCAGTATTTGATTTATATTTTAAGTATTACCTATTAACCATATAAAAGTTGTAATCTCTGGTTGATTAATGATTTATTAAGTTCACTATCAAAATTTAATAGTTATTCTAATATGCATATATTTATTTTCCGGTAGATTAAATATCTCTATAGATAAAATAATGCTTTAAATTATCGTGAAAATTCTTATCGACATGAGCTACATAAATTATAGAAAGTCGTTTAAATTTTATGTGGATAAATGATAATGAGGCTATTGGATAAAATAATTGTACACCTTAAACGCGAAGCAGTCAGTCGAAACAGACTAATTTCCGGGCGATAGTCCGAAAAAATTTAACAGGAAAAAACATGGCTTTTTGCAAATTTAATCATTACTTTTATGGGAACACTTTGTTTTTATAATTTTCTAAACGCGATTTCAAGTTTAGTCGATTTATAGAATGACATAAATATTCAGAGGTTTACAATAAATAAATGCAGTACTGGCAGGAATGAAATGAAGTTGGAAACTAATTTTGTGGGATAAACTTGTGAGTTTCTTCCCTCGAGTAGAAACTGATCAGTTTCTGCTCGCGAAATTGCATTGGTCTGAAATTGGATCATTTCGGCTGGCGAAACAAATATTGAAACTCTCAATTTCAATGCAGGTGATATAAAAAATAAATTTTGTGACAATATTATTTTTGAGTAGAGCAATAAAAGTGTACTGTTACACTATTAATTTTAAAAAAAATAAAATAAGCAAATCTTAAATTAAACTCAGTTTTCTTCCGTAAGAAAATGATTTTGAATAAAGTTCCTAAATTCTGATACCGAAGGTATGAATTTTAATATTTTCGATTTTTTTAAATGTATCGACGAGTTGGATAATTAGGACGTAGTTGATCAGGACGACGTCTCTGGTGGTCGAATTACTCTTTGTCAAGACAGACTTTGAGAGTGAACGAGACGAGGATGGACATGCCCGGGGTGTATTACCCTCGCATTCTGTTGACGACCTCCTGATGCTGATGGATACCATCGACCCTGTAATTATAAGGGACCGGTTTCTTCTGTTCGCTGGTACCACCTACGGTATGTATACCCCAGGGAAAGAAATCTCCCCAAGAATAATTTTATGGACCATCAGCACCATCACCACCATGACCCTCTTCCTCCTCGTACTCCTTTATATCCTTTACCACCACCAGCTTATTATATTTTCACTCTCTATCGTCGTCACTCTCTCTTTACATATTTTTTAATCCTTTTGCATTCACAAAATATCCATATATATACGCTCGATTTTACATACGTTGCCGACGATCGTCCAGTGCCCCAAGGCGCCAGATGAAAGAAACCCAGTACAGGGTTAGAGTGAGAAGACACGCACATAAGAGAAATGAATATCTCATTATTCATGAGAAGAGTAATGATGATGATGGATCGAATGACCTGAGTATATATATACACATATATATATATATGCAATCGTAAGATTTTAATTTCTTTTATCGTACTCATATCTTATACTCCTCAAGTATGTTTATGCTTATTGCCCACATTTGTTTTATTTAAATACTTAAGACAAATAAAAATTTATTTAACTATTAAAACTTGATGTTGCCATGATTAATATAAGAGAACCTGGGGCAAAATAAGACACTACGTTCGAGAAAAATAGTATATTACACACCGAGAAAGGGAAGTAGGACATTTTAAGCCGGGTAATTACTTACCCAGGCTGAAGGTGAGAGTGGCCAATACAATTTTTCACTAGACCTGTACCTGAAAGTTTAAATTTTTGCCTCTGCAGAGACATGTTTGTGGGAAGAATAACGCATGCGCTAATTTTTATCGTTTGTTTTCTCATAATAGGAAAGAACGAATTTCTTACCGCTAAACAAGGCAGAAATTTAAACGCAGGTATCATGAAATAGTATATTGTGTGACAAGGGATGAAACAAAAGGATTTCGGACCAGAGTGAAATTGGCTGACATCACCCGCAGTCTGAAATCGTGTTTCATCCTGAGTTACACACTAGATTTTTTATGATTACCTGCATTGGAACTTAAAGATTCAGTGTCAGCAGCCAGTCAGAAACAAATTTTTTTAAGACCAATAGTGTCATCAATTATAAGCCTAAGCGTAAATTGTCATTTGCAATTTATAATTAAGTAGAGACTATAAATACTACACTGTGAAAAATTTCTATTAAATTTTACTATGGGCGCATTGTAACACCGGACCATAAGATAACTGGTACAAAATTTACAAGTGTCCCATAGTAAACGTATGCGCATAGGTCCCAGTTGTGTCATCTGCGCATACCATTTACTATGGGACACTTGTAAATTTTGTGCCAGTTTTCTTATGGTCCGGTGTTACAATGCGCCCATAGTAAAATTTAATGGGAATTTTTCACAGTGTATTTATTATTGACACTAATTTTTATAAAACTTAATCACAGTCAGAACTGTCATTTACGTAAATAAAATTCATGGTCTAAAATTACTATTGAACAAATTACAAGTATCAGAGTTTAAATTGCGAAAGGCTTCAGTCAACGGGCAGAAAAATTATTTTTTTGTTCCCAAGGGACGAAAGACGTTTGTGTCTGCCTGCTGACTGAAGGCATTCACAATTTACGCGATTGCTAATATTAATTCGCGGCATTGGACTGAAATTAGTTTGTTTTAACTGACTGTAGAGGTATTCTCTAAATCTGAAACAGTGACTTTTCACTGTTTCACAGTTATAAGGATACCAAGTGTACTTAGAACTGTGAAACAGTGTATATACACTACTTTTCAGTGGTTTTCACTGTTTCAGATTTAAAGAGTACTGAAATTTCGAGTTTCGATGCCGGTCCCATGAAAAATTATTTTCCATACCACCTAAACTAAAATGACAAGTTTCAACGCCTGTTTTACCAGTCAAAACAAACCAATTTCGTAAGTTTCTGCCCATCAAATTAGTTTCTAACTTTATTTCATCGCCATCAGAATCAAATTTGTTTATCATAAATCTCTAAATATTTATGTCATTCTAATAATAAACCGAACTGACACCTGTGCTTAGAATTTTATAAAAATAAAAAATAATTAAAATACAGCATTAATTTTTTCTTGCGCTATCAGTAAGAAATTCGTCTGTTTCGACTGACCAGACATTAAAACATCGTATCAATGCAATTAATAAGTAATATTGTAAATTTTTAAACACTGCATATAACATTCCTGTATACTTATTTTTTCATAAATATTTTTTTTAACCAATGCAAGTACAATCTAATGAAAATTTAATTTCACGTTTTTAAAATTTTTATTTTTCAAGTGTGATTTAAAACAAATCAATCATTTCAATCAACTCTTATAAACTTATGACTTGTCAAGAAGATTAAATATAATGTATATAAGATCGTTAAGTCTAAATAATAATAGTGTACACACAGTAAAATAAAATTATAAATTACAAGTATTTCTGTTATGAAAATAATTTAAGAAAAAAAATTTTCCACGTATATTGTTCAAATATAAAATATAAAATAAGAGTAGAGAAAGAGGGGGGGGGGCAAAACGGGGTACCCCCAAAATTTTATATTTTAAATGGTTTTTAAACATTCCAAAATCACTTTTGTAAATATAATTGAGCGTTATTTTGAGTTTTTTTTGTTAAATTTTTTCAAAAATCAATTGTCAGTCGAAAAATATTAATGACTTTTATTTTATCATAAAAACTATTAAAAATTTGTTTTTCTTCTTTTGTATCCAATAATCATGTAAAATATAACTTTTCCCCATGTAAATTACTTGCAAAAAAGTTTAACTTATTCAAAATCATTTAAAATCCAGAAATTTTTTTTTTTACCTTTTTTAGGGAGTACCCCATTTTGTCCGCAAAAAATAAAAAACTTTTTTTTTTAACGGTAACTGAAAATTTTTTCTATTTACTTTGAATATCATTAAAAAAAAAGATTTAGTATATTTGAGTCCTCGAAAACTTGGTATTTTCTCAAGTACCCCGTTTTGCCCCTTCCTCCCCTATATAGAATCAGATGTGAATATAATATGCGTACACATAATATTCAGTTGTTGTAATATGCAAGTGTAATCGTGTTCAATTGAGATGGTAAAATGATGACACGATAGAGTGAAGGCGTGCAAATATTTGTCGGCCACCTCGACGAGCATTATCAAGATCTACAGATGCAGATCTCTCATCTCAAGGCTAAATCTTTTTATATATATATATATATATATATGTATCCATATATATCTGTATCTACATATATTGTATTAGCATGTATACATTAATACTAGATCAAATCAGAATACTATTGCGGTGAAATGGGAATGAGTATGTTGAATCTATGTTCGCTTTTACACGTGGGCGAATCCTATCGTTATCTCAAAGATTTAAGTCTTCACATAAATATCAACCTACGTATCATCATAGAAAATTAAATATACTCTAATGAATGGCCATTAATATATATGTATAAATGGGCATTCATTAAAATGGTCATTAGGATGGACATTCATATAAAATTATTTATATGTATGAAGTACTAAAATAATAGTAAAAAAAAAATAAATGGAACTTTTTCCCTTTCAAATAATTCGAATAAATCGAGTAGAGCAAAATGAAAAGTTGAGAGAGAAAGAGAGTATGTAAGATTGAAAACCAAAGAGCAGAAGATATATCTTGGCACAGGTCAGCTGACAGTGGATGTCGTAGGAACGAGGGCCACTGCTACGAGTGTCAGTACGAGCAATTTGTATTCTCTTGAGAGAGTCACGCGCGGACACTACATACTGTATGTACATACTTCGTTGAAGATGGTTGCGTGATCAGATACCGCGATGTCATCTAGTCAAGTCAAGTCACCAAGTCAGTTAGAGAGTCTTTGAGATGTCTCCACATTGATCAGAGAAACGAGACTGCGGCAATGCGTTTGACTTTCGCACTTTGTTACGCAGCGGTAGGTCCATCAATGCAATCTTTTACATATGAAATCTTCGATCCTTATTTTAGTCTTTCGCTTTCCATTCATTCAGCATATTCACATTATTCATTCAACTTTTTTAATTTTTACGATGAAAGAGAAAATGCAATGAAGAAAAATTTAATACTTTTAAAAGATTTTTTTATTTGAAAAGGACATATTTTTCTGCGCCCTTTTGGCTTTAGTCACTAAATTTGAAACTAAAGGCCGTATAATTTTTTAATTATTGCCCATTTTTTTGTAGACTTACTTTATAGTTCAAAATTAAAAAAAATAATATTGAAAGCCAAAAAGGCATATAGCTTAAATTTTACGCCTTTTTGGCTTTTCAAATTTTTTTTTCAATTTTCAGCTTTAGAATAAGTTTACAATATGATTAGCAATAAAACAAAAATTATAGGCCCTTTTGGTTTTAAGCTTAGTGACTAAAGCCAAAAGGACGTTTAAAATATGTCCTTTTGGAAGTGTACCTGAAAATCGAAACGTTTTCCCGGGTATACCAGTAATATACCATTTTGAATAAAATAATTTTCTTGAGTCAAGAGAAAAAATTATTTAACTAAGAGAAATTTACTTAAACCAAGAATAAATTCTTGGCTCAAAATTTTTTCTCTTGATTCAAGAAATAATTATCTTCAAAATGGTATTCTTGGTTCAAGATTTTTTCTCTTAAATCAAGTCAATTTTTTTATCAGTGTATTAAAACGGTGTAAGTGTTATCTTTGACACCGTTCGGTGCTATTACCTCAAAACTCATGCATTGTCCGATCATATAATTTGTAGTTAAAAATGACCCAGTAACTTTTTTTAATATTAAAATTCATTAATTTAACTTTAACTTGAAAAATTATCAATTAACTTTCTTAAATAATTATTTAAAAAAATACAATTAATAACTTAAGCAATAAAAAAATATGATGTCAAGTATTTTCAATTTAAAAAATTACTCCCCGGGTAACAATATCTAGTCCCAATCTAGCCTCATCGAACCCAAGTAAGCCTCAATCCAGTCTCACTGAGTAAAAATAACATTTTGAGCCTCAAATGTTGTTCAAAAAGCCTCAATGAGCCTCTAATGATGCTCAAAGATCCTCAATAAGCCTCGATGAGCCTCAAATAAACCTAGTCTTGACTATATAATTTAAAATGTAATTTAAATTCGATTAGTATTATTTGAGGCTCTTTGATCACCATTTGAGGCTCATTGATGCTCTGTGAGCATTATTTGAGGCTCATTGAGGCTTTTTTAATATCATTTGAAGCTCAAAATGCTTTTTTTCCTCAGTGAGGCTGGATTGAGGCTAGATATTGTGACTCGGGATGCCAGCCGAAAATGGCGACCTCAAATTACCCCTAAAGTCACCTTTAAGCATTTAAATTACATATATAAATTTTTATAATTTTAGTTGCACGAAAAACTTTCCGATCTTCAAGTACATCTTTTAGAAGTAGTGACCCGATATTTAAAAAAAATATGAGTTTCTTACTTCGAAGTTTGAGGGACATAATTAATAAAAGTTATGCAACTAATATATGAAATCTTATGAATGTTCTTATTTAAGTGTACCGGAAGTTGACTCTGTGATCAACCCCTAATTTTCCCGCTACTTCGAAATTTTGAAAAATATTTCAGTCAAGACATCATTCCGAAAAAAAAAACGGGCATATCTACAGGGGCGCGTTTTTAAATTCATAACGCGGTTTTTTCCAAATTTTTTTTCTTTTTTAATATAATCTGACGTTTGTATATATATTTAATGCTATTTTATTTAAATTTATTGATAAAAATATTCAATATTTTCATTTCAATTAGTGATATATTTATTATTTTAAAGGATGTTTGAAAAAAAGAAGTTGAAGTTTTTTGACCTCAAACCACGACAGACTTCCTTAATTATTTTAATGAATGAAGAATAAATTTTTAGTAAGACGATTTCCCATAAATATAATACAAGGCTTTAGGTGTGAAAATAAAAAAAAAATTAATAAAATAATGACCAAATGACGCAGTTAACAACTAATCAATACGGACATGCTGCTGTCAATCTTAAGACAAGTTTTTCGATTTAATTATAGAGTTTATGATGATGAAGATTTTTTTAAACGAGAGAATCTTAAGATTGCGTGACTGCGTGTCGTACGACTTGAGACTCGGAAACTGTGGGAGATTAATAAAACAAAAATAAAAAGATAACCGCTACAGAGATGGAGTTAAAAGTAAATATAATTTAAAAAGTAACTAAAAAGTCGAATAAAAAATAGGGAACAAGAGAAATAATAGGCCGGGGATTACATCAATCGTTCTTACCGTCGTTTACTTTACCCTGGACCTTACCCTATAAGTATGCGTGACTTTGTATCGTTCAAAAACGCTGTTAACTTACTGAATGAAACGCTACAAATTTACGAGCTCGTAACTTTTGAGTTTAATAAAGATCTTTCCAAACCACGAATTGTTAAAGAATAGTTTATTGTTTTGTTTTATTTTTTTTTTAATTTTTCAGAAGATTTTAATAATAGTTTATGACGTTATTATTTATTAATAATAGTATTAGTGTTAAATAAATTATGTAGGGTAGACCGGGGCAACTGAATCACCCAAAAATTTTGAAAAAAAAAAAAAAAAAAAATTTTAATTTATTAGTCGAAAGTTTTGTCGAAACGCGATTTTGAATTTATTGGGAATTTAAATACAAAAGAACATCTGGGGTAAGGCGGGACACCTAGAAAATTTCAAGAAAAAAAATTTTTTTCAAAGAAAAAAAAAAAGGCATAAATTTGGAGAGGCTGACATTAAAGTTTTTTTTCATAAAAAATATTATTACAAAAAAAATTTTTTTCTTTATAGAAATAGATCAAAAAATTTGCATCTGATGTCAAGAGTTAGAAGAAATACTCGTGTAAAAAAAAAAAGTTCGACATGTTGAACTTAGGAATCTCAGAAAATTTTGAATTTTTTCGAATTTTTTTAATATTTCTATATTAACAGAAATATGAATATCGATACTGCCATTCTAATACGTCGTATCCCACATTTGAAAAATTTTTCAGGTGACGATAAAAACGTTTCACGGTCGGCAAAGAAAAATTATTTGTATTATGTGTACATTGGTATAACCTACAAATTTATTTTTATGTTTTCATGAAATACAGACACTTGTAGTAAATAAATAATTTTGAATTATATGCTGTAAGAAGAGTCAAAAATTATGCATCATTACCTTCTTACTCATGTCGTTAATTGCTTCCTCAACATTAACTTAAAATTAAAAATGTTAAGCGTGACTAAACCTATACGAATATGGGATACGACATATAAGAATATTTATTTAAAAATACTAAATAAACAATTTGACCTCGAAAATTTTTACATGAGCTGCACATTGTTACAATAATTCCATTTTTAAAAAAAGTGAAAATGTCAAATTTTGTGGAATACGGCATATTAGATTGGCAGTATCGAAATGAAAAAATTATAGGATGGAAATTGAACACGAAACTAAAATTTTACATTTTCAGAAAATTTATTTATTTCTTACGAAATTTTTCAAGTATAAAAAATTTACTTAAAAATTGCCAGTTTTCAATTTTCAAAAGATTTTTCCATGAGTCTCATTAGTGTCAAAATTCCAATTTTTCGAACTTTTTTTTTTACGCAGCTAATTACTCGCTAATGCCGACCATCGTACCCCAGTCTCCCTTTCATAAAATATTAAACCCAAAAATTGCAAGTACAAAAAAGTTGTTAAAAGAAAACTCTCAGACGAAAGAAACTTTTCACACGCATTGTATACTTCCTTAAATACCCTACTTTGAGTTGGCCTTCAGTACATAATAAAATATTAACATTAAAAATAATACGATTTTCATAAATAATTCCACATAAATAAGGAAAAAGGAAGTCGGTTATAACAGCAAGAAGCATTGAGGAGTATGAGAGATCCTTAGCTGTCGTAGTAAGGCTTGGGAAACGTGCCTTCCGGGTCGCTAAGCAACCACATAACTGCCTTAGTCGGCAGGCGACGAGCTCGTTGCAGAGAGGAAGCGCGAAAGGGAGAGCTTTTGTCTTGAGATCAAAAGGACTCTCTGCATTTCTCGCGAACGCTACGGTTCCTCGCCCTCGTGTCACGAATAAAGATCGAGAGGTCGAGACGCGCTAAGAATTGCTATACGAACCTTGTCGGATGTGTATAGTACGTCGATCATAATGCCAATATAAATAACAATGCGAATTAAAAAAGCAAATTATCCTCATAAAAAAATAAATAAAAATAAAAATAAATTTATAATTAAAAAAAGTTTTGTTAAAACTCACCATATTTATAAAAGAAACTCCATCTCTTAATTATACGAATATAATTAAATAGAATTGCACCATCTGGAATAATATAAAAAATAATAAATTAATATTGAGAGAAATTAATAAACATTCGAGTAAATTTATAAGAAACTTGGAGCAATTAGTACTTTTACTAAAAAAATCTTTCGTGATTAGACTAATTAATTATTTTTTTTATAATTAAAAAGATTATATATTTTTTTTCAACAATTAATTGACGATATTAGAAATTTTTTATTAATTTTATTAATTGATTAAATAAATTATTTATTTATCTAATTTTTTAAACCGTGTAAAAAAAGTATTAATGATATTCTATTAAAAAATTTTCATTGTGGTAAATAAATACTTAATTATGTATTTTTATCGGTTTAACGAATGAAGAGATATTTTTTGTTCGCGTTGACTGCTAATGTTACTAGATCTATTTACATAAAACTCATATTATAAAGTTAAACTCGCTATGAAAAAGGTTTATAAATAACTGTATAACGTAGGGTGTTGATAAAATAGGTCATACTCCGATAAATCTATTGAAATATAAATTGACAAAATTTATTTAATTTATTTTAGCGACGTTTTCAATAACTTCCGTTACCATTATCTGGCTATTAAACAATTTAGATACGAATCTATAGAGCTCATAAATTATTTATGACCATATCAATACTGCCGTGTAAAAAAAATCGTTTCAAAAATATTTAAAAAAAGTTCAAGAGTTATAACTTGTATTTTTGGAATATATTTGAATATGTTTAACTTTTTTTGAATTTTTAGGATTTTTATGGTAAAAAATGTAACTTTTGGAACTTAACGCGCACAAATTTTAAGCCAGATAAAAATTATTTTGAAACATAATTTTAAAAACGTATTTTTACTGCATTTTTCCCTTTTTAGTATATAGGTTTCAAATTAGAGATTTTTGAACTTTTTCTGAATGAGGAAAAAATGTCTTAAAAATACGTCTTGAGAATTATGTTTTAAAAACATTCTCATCTAGCTTAAAGTTCAAAATTTACTAAATTTTTTATCATCAAAATCCTAAAAGTTCAATATGAAGTTCAAATCTGTCTCAAATTTCTAAACTTCAATTTATAGCTCGAACTGTTTTTAAATATCTTTCGAATGAATTTTTTTTTCAGGGATTTTGAAATTTTTCAAAATAATTGTATTTTTAATACCTACATTTATTCACATTAAAAAAAAAAAAAGAAATACGTTCTTTTTTTTTCAAACAATCAATTTTAAGGGAACATAATAGGTACCTGAAGATCAGAACGTTTTTCGCGCCACAAAAATAAAAAATTTTTTGTAATTTGACTGTTTAAGGGGTAGCACTAAAGGTTGGGGATGGCCTAAGATTTTCGGGTGACATACCAGCCTCTATATGCAAAATTTCAGAAATCTAGTCATCCCGAAGATTTTTCACTTTCCAATTTTTGTTTTTTACGTTGCACCAAAAACGTTCCGGTCTTCAGATCCACAACATATTCACGATCGTATTTTGAATTTATAATAATTTAATTTAATTATATATACGCATATCATAATCTCATAAATTTATTCTCGCATTATCATGTTTTGAGTTCGTATATATTCCACAATATATATATATATATATATATATATATATATACACAAATAAATGTCTAATTCTATAATCTGTTTATACAAGTTGCACTATGTTAGACTAACAACTGCTTCATAACAGATAAACTATATTTGTACAATACAAATATATATATATATATATATATATATATATATATATATATATAGTAACAACCACCTTGTTAGTGGAATAGAGATAAATTTAGAAATGATAATTAACGAATGAATAAATAAGACAATTATTAATAAAAGTAAATTCATAAATAATTTAAATAATTTTAAAAATCTTTCACCATTATCGCTGTCATCAGATTAACACATAATAAAATTAAGTTACCTAAAGCAGCGGTTTAAGTTATATATTTGATAATTTAAATTTATTATCGATTTATAAATAAATCACTAAAAAATTCTTACATCACGAATCGTCAAACTGACAACAAAATTTTAATATTTAATGAATAAAACATAACCGAAATTGTGGGTGGACGTTAATATAATTAAGTACTATATCTTATACATGTATACTTTTGTTATCGTATATATATGAATATAAGCCTTGTTATATAATGTCTCTTACTTAGCATAGACGACAATATTTCATTTTTAATATGACACAATTGATATTTGAGAATGTGTTTAGATCCCATCACTGAACGAAACTTCAACACAATCAGCCGGCAGTAAATTTTCTAATAATAAATTTTTTTCTAAATAATTATTGGCTATAACATTACTTATGATAAACAGACAGTAATTACACAATTAAATTTTTGTAAAAACTCATGTAAAAATAGATCGTTCCCAAAATGTTTCAAAAAAGTTAATGACAATAAACTTTCAAATTTGAAACAATTTTAAACTTTTTTGATCTCTATTAAAAATCTCACATATCATTTTTTGTCCAAAATACGTAAAGAAGATGGAGATTTCGGTCCATTTCTGATTTTTTTTTAACATATTTTAATAGTATCAAATTAACTTTCGATTTTCCCCTTAAATTTTCAAAAATTAAAAAAAAGAAATTCATCAGGTGAAATTTTGAAGTTTTGAATACTCGATTATTTTTTATAGCCGCGTTCACTCCTAAAATTTTTCATAGGCTACAATGTTTGAAAATTTTTACACTAAAAAACAGGATTTCTGGACGAAAAAAAATTTTTGCTTGTCATAAGGAAATTTCTATTTTCTCCAAGAAATTTTTTGCATTGTAAATTGAAAATAAAAATTTTCTTGGGTCGATAAAGAATTTTCTTGAGGCAAGAAAAAAATCCGTCAAGAAATTTTTTCTAGTTTTAAGAGAATTTATCTTTTCAATTTACAATGAAAAATATTTTTTACACCAAGAATTCCTTTTTTTTTTGTACATGCAGAGAATTTTTGAATAAAAATAGCCCATAAAATTAGGTACTGTATGGACATCTAATCAGTAACTAAATTTTTACCATATTGTCAGTAGAAATGGCACTTGATTTAAATATTATTGAAAAGTATTTTTTACAATGTACATGGAAAAAAATTTTGATATTTACTACATGTCCTCACAGTATCAAACTTTTTGGATAATTATTACTCAAAATTTCTCGTGTATGATATAAAAATTCAGGTTATAAAATTATAGCTCATTGAAAAATGAGTGATTAGTTCAGGTCTAGAGACAAATTTTATTTGACAGCACTTTTTCTTTTATTTTTATCTGTTAATATATTCTCTAATGTTATCAATTACATATTTAAGATTATTATTATAAGTAAATTTGTGATGAGTAGAAATGATTTCAACAACTAACTCATGAATTTTTTCAACGAAAAAATTATGTTATATATTATCTTTAATTTTATATTAACAGTCAATAATTTTTTACGAGATGCACGCAATATCTTAAGGCCCAATATTTTGGTGGATAGTTAACCGGTATTTACAGCATGATTATTTTTAAAAATGTTTTTTCAAGCTTTTTATTGCTCTCAGATTAGTTGGTTTCTCAGCGCAAAATAACGTAACGGATTGTAATAAAAAAAAAAAAAAAAAAAAAACAGAAAATATTATTACTACAATTATATTTCCTTTGATGAATGAGAAGCGGTAATATAATTGTTATTTTATTTTATTTTTTATTCTTTCGGTATAATTTTGTTGAAATTTGAGTCTTTATAAGAGTTTTAAGTTTCTGACAGAGAAAAAAAATAAAAATAAGTAACATCCGGTGTAAAACTCTTAGCTTGCACCTACTCAGTTTAGAGTGTTACGAAAGTGTAAAATCAACGTGGACAAAAAATATTGTGTCGGAATGAGTGGAAAGAAAGAAGGGAAGAAAGACAAAAAAAGAAAGTAAAGACTGAAAGATAAAATAGTATGCATGCTTTTGAGTACTTGTATAACGGAAGCGTTGTAGTATAGAAATGGCGTCTCAAGTCTCAATGCTTGCGGAATAAAAGTTTAAATGAAATGTATAACGGCAAAAATATATATATTAAGCTATAAAATGAAAAATTAGACAAAGACTTAAAAATATACGCGCGGTATTTATTTTCAGCAAATTGCTTCCACGGATATTATGACAAAAACTTTATAAAATTAATTTTCACTGACTGAAATTTATGTAAAACATTATTTATATTTTATTAATAATTTTTTAATTGAAAGAAAAAAAAAGAAGGAAATTAACTTTTATTCAATGAAATTATTTTGAATAATTAATGAGGTGAAATTACTGATTTTATTTATAGATTATCAATATCGGATAACATATTGACAATCAATATTTCAATCTACATGTATTTATATAAATATATTTATGCATATAATTTTATCTGAGCGGCGTGGAAAAATTTACTTTGATATTGAATATGGAAATTATTTATTCGAGATAAATTTGAAGCGACGTTCCTTCGGTTTACGTAATGTAACTTATTTATAATCTATTAATATAAAAATATTTCCATAAATTTTATGGAAAAGTGAAGAATGCTGGCCACTGGACCGACAGAAATTGATATATTGACTAAATTTATGACTAATAATTGATATCATATTGAGGAGAAAAAAAAACATATAGGCTATTAAATAAGATTTGCCTCTAGACCTGAGTTGACCTTTCGTTTTTCAATATTCCATGACTTTATTTAATCTAAATTTCTACATACAACCTCTATATAACTCTATATATTATAAAGATATTCATACATCGATCTATAGATTATATTTTAACTATTATTATTCATCACGTAATAAAGTATCGTATGATTTTAAGTATGAATAGGGTCAAAGTAGCATTTGTCGCCACTGCTCCAATTTTCGAACATTGAATACTTCAATTAACAAAAAAGTGTAAAATAAAATTTTCATTTTAATAGAGGGATAAAAGTATTTTTGTATAAATTTGAAAAATTTATTATGTTATTGGATCTTTTACAAATTATTTTATTTAAATTTTTCAAATGTTCAAAACTGGCGCTAAAGTGGCCAAAAACGGTACCTCTATCTAGATGTCACAATAATTGTAAATTTTGATGAAGAAATTATCATTTTGCCAGGAGTTTTCAACTTCCCGCTAAGAAAATTGAAAATTTTTAAAAATTCGGGAAGTTATTGGTTTCGGTTCGATTTTCGAAAATCGAATTTCTATCAGATCTTGATGTTTTGAGGTTCTAGGAAGCTATTCTGACTAATTTCAAGATGATGTCCGAGTGTGTGTACGTACGTACGCATGTAAATATCTATAACGGATGAACCGATTTTGATCGTCGAGATGTCATTCGATGTGGCTTGTCAATATTTAAAAGCTGAAAAAAATTGAGCTCGATCGGTAGGGCTCGTTCAGAGATATTCCAAAAGTAAACTTTTTCCAAAAATATTTTTTTTAGATAACTTGAAATGTGCTCGATGGATTGATTCCAAAATGAGCTGGGCTCTGAAGCTTCATAAGCCGCGTCGAATGCCACCTCAAACATCAAATTTGGTTAATTCGTTCAAGAGATACCGTTGTCGAAAGAATTAAAAAATAATTTGTTTTTAGTATTTTTGAAATTTCTCAAAAACGACTTGATAAATCAAGTTCAAAATCTGATCAGTTGTAAAACTCAATAAAACGCGTCGATTGCTACCTAGACCGTCTCAATCAGTTTATTTTTTCGAGAGATATCGTTGTAGAAAAAATGGTAAAAAAACGTTTTCTTTCGAAAATAAAGGCATACAAATGCATTTTTGAGCTCTTCGGGCTCGAAAATGTACTTACAACAATTTTTCGAGCTCAAGAAGCTCGCAAACGGCGAGAAGTTTTGGGACTGGCCCCCAGGGTCAACTGACGGGCCGATTTTTTTTTCAGTGTACGTCTATAATAATCGATTCACTGTAGGTTCAAATTTTGAACTTTAAATTTACCAAAGTCTATATTTATGAAGTTCGAATTTTTAAAGTCAATAAAGCAAGTTAATTTTTCCAGTGATCAGAAAATAAATGATATTTTTTTTCACAGCTTCGAATAAATTAACGAATAGCATAATTCCAATTAATCAAAAATTTTTTTCATTATTTTGATCAATTCTTTACTCAAGTATATTTTTGATCATTTTCAAACACTAAACATATGTTAGTGAAAATAATATATTTTCTTCTTAATATATATGTATATATTTATGTTATATATGTAACTTAATTAAAACCTACTAAATACATCTATAGAAATATTTAAAAAAAAAACAGAAGTGATGCTTCCTAGCGGTTTGAAGCCATATTAGATTCAAACTAATTGGTTTGAAAAAAAGAGTCTGATGTTTAAAGGGGTCACGAGACAGTTTAAATTCACTTATACTATATTTAATCTATGCATACTTTTAATTTATAATACTTATATAATATAATTTATGTTTATTTAATGCGCATCGTAATATATATTAAGTAATAAATTTATAAATAAATTATTTGAATGAATGCCAACAAATAAAATATTTTTTTTATAGTTGAATCTAATCCTAGTATCATATGTACTAAAAATTTTGTTTTATTAAACATGAGGATAAAATAAGATTTAATATACGTTAAGAGTTAACCATGGGAAATAATTATAAGAAGCTGATACCAGCAAGATACGAGAGGAATATTTCTAACGATACTGCAGTGTCATATGACAATAAGATAAGACTAAAGGAATGCAAACGCGATCCAAGTCAGCAAGTTGGTGTCGTATTGTCATAAGGTACCGTGAGATACATTAACTCTTTTCGGTTAATAGATTATTTTATGATACCAGCATCTAACTTCAAGTTTCAGTGTCTCTGCAGCCAACCTAAACAAACTAATTTCAGTCATAAAAAAAAAAAAAAAACTCTATAGGATGACTAAACTTCTGAAATGTTTCGCATTTAGATGCTGGTAAGCCAGCAAAAATCATAAGCCACCGTAATCTCTAGAACCACCCCTGTAAGCAGTCGAATTACGTAATTTTTTTTCATTTTCGTTGCGCAAAAAGGTTCCGATCTTCAGGTCCGATTTCAGACCAATGCTGCGAACAAATATTAGCGCGTAAATTTTGAATGACTAGTCAGCGGGAAGAAACAAACTTGTTTTGTCCCTTGGAATAAACAAATATTGTTTTTGCCCGATGACTGAAAGCTTTCGCAATTTAAACTCTGATACTTGTAATTTGTTCAATTCACTGTGAAAAATTTCCAACAAATTTTACTATGGGTGCATTGTAACACCGGACCATGAAAAAACTGGTACAAAATTTACAAGTGTCCCATAGTAAACGGTATGCGCAGACGACACAATTGGGACCTATGCGCATACGTTTACTATGGGACACTTGTAAATTTTGTACCAGTTTTCTTATGGTCCGGGGTTACAATGCACCCATAGTAAAATTTAATGGGAATTTTTCACAGTGTAGTAATTTCAGACTATTAATTTTATTTACGTAAATGACAGTTCTGACTGTAATTAAGTTTTATAAAAATTAGTGTCAATAATAAATAGTATTTATAGTCTCTACTTAATTATAAATTGCAAATGAAAATTTACATTTAGGCTAATAATTGATAACACTATTGGTCTTAAATTAACTTGTTTCTGACTGGTTGCTGACACTGAATCTTTAAGTTCCAATGCAGGTAATCATGAAAAATCTAGTGTGTAACTCAGGATGAAACACGATTTCAGACTGCGGGTGATGTCAGCCAACTTCACTCTGGTCCGAAATCCTTTTGTTTCATCCCTTGTCACACAATATACTATTAAATTGAGTAACTACGCTACTAAGATTATCATTTTAGTATGTACTTGATCATGTTACCTACTAACTACTCCCGCGAGTTCATATTATTATTAGATTTATGAGATTATGTATATTCTTAAATATAATAATTTGGAAATAAAATCCTGTATTTTATAATAAATGTAATTTAGAGTTTGACTTTCTTTAAGAGATCGTAATTATGTATGACTTTATATTATGCGATGTATTAATAGTTTTTTCCTTTTTTTTTTTTAGTTTATTTCTGTTACAAAGCTGCGGAAATGACAAAGTCTACGTACATATATAATCTATTTAAACATAGACATGAAAAGGTATAAAAAGAGAAAATAATAAAAGTATCTGTTGGATCTGTACTGCCTACGATGCAGATGCACTTGACATTTGAAATGAAATGGGTGACGTCTGCCAAGACGACTTAACTGCAGAATAGTTTGCATACAAGTTGTCTATTTTAGTTTTACAAGATGAAGGTTAACAAATAGTTATAGATTATTTAATTGTTTTCGTACAAAAAATAATTAGTTTCATTAATCTGATATTAAAATTTTTTTTTTTTTTTAATATTAATTTTTGGTAACTTAAATATGAGATATTCAAATTTCATCAATTTGAATACTGAAAAATCGACCGTAAGAAATAAAATTTTCATTTTGATGAAAATCTAATATTTTACGTTTCCGGCGAAACTATCAGTCTTATCAAAAAATGTCAATGGAACTTTTTGTAGATAATTTTATTCCTTACAAATTATTATGAATAAAATTTTTCGAAATTCCACATTGTTCACAAGTTATTCTCATTTCAATGTTAAACTCAAAAAAATAGATTTTTGATTGATTTCAAGAGCTTGACATTGAAATGAAAATAACTTGTGAACAATGTAGAATTTCGAAAAACTTTATTCATAATAATTTGTAAGGAATAAAATTATCTACAAAAAGTTCTTATGATATTTTTTGATAAGACTGATAGTTTCGCCGGAAAAGTAAAAAAGCCTCAAAATTTACTATAAATTTGACTTAAAGCTTAAATAACTTTTGAACAGTGGGATTTATCAAAATCCTGAAGCAAACCTTAATACCATAATTAACAGCCCGGATTGGTGCCAAAATTTTTATTTTTAGTTGTACTTTAAATTTTTGTACACCATAAAAAAAAAAAATTCGAATAATTTAATGGTATTTAATTTAAAAAATCGAGTACACAAAATAACGTTAAAACTATTTCCTAGCAAACATTTTTTGTTTAAATTATTAATGATGCGTGACAAAGTTATAGTCTACATTCATTAATAAGTAAGTAAATTTATGACTTTATAACGAAAAAAAATTACATGAGCTAATTTATTTATTTTTATGATATACAAGAATGTTTAAGATTATACATGTTTAACTTAGTGGGCGTTAATGGTCGTAATTATAATAACAAGGTATATAGGTATGTGGTATATGGTATATTAAAGTTAAAAGATATGGAAAGTTATAGACAAAGAATAAATACAAGAGTGACAGTTATTTGTCTGAGACTGTTCCCAACACTTTCTCCAAACGATGCCGACAACACACGGCAATGTAACAGTCATTTTAATTTTTCGTCGTGATTCTAATTAACATTACCAGTTTTGTATCACAAGATACTCAAAGGTATATCATGTATGCTGCATAAGTGAGATTAAGATTAAAAAAAAGTTTACAAGTGGGGCAGAAAATTAGTCGCGTGCTTCATCAAAGGAATAAAAAAATATTGTTCAACACCCGGAAGATATTTTTAAGACAAAAGACGTAGGGAAAAATTAATAAATCATATAATTGTTAAAATTATATCTAGAGAAACTGAATGATGTAAGATAATTACTATATATGTAATTATTACTACTATATATATATATATATATATATATATATATATATATATATATATATATATATATATATATACATATATATATATAATAAAATATAATAAAATAATATCTTAGACATCATGTAGAATCTGTATTACAACTGATGTCAATAGATGTATTCAATAGTTTATGTAATTAATGCACGAAGAAAAACGCCGCTAATTGTCTAAAATCAGTGTCATGCAGTCAGTTATAAAAATAATTGACTTTATTATTATTAAAAAGGATTTATACTTTATAAAATTGATACTTTGTTTAATACTATTCAGTTAACAAAACTTAACTCAATAAAAAAAAGTCATCTTTGATGTTATGTCGTATCAATTAATAGAAATATGTAAGGTTATAGCATTCAGCTGATGTTGCATTGATCTGCACATGCGTGCGCTGACTAATTAAATGCGCATGCGCAGTCTAGAGATTTTGGTCATGTTAATAAGGCAGCTAAATCTAAAGTGACGTCATAACAGAGAAAAGTGATAGATTAGTTATTGGCTTGAATTATTGAGTAGGGATATACACCGACCATTTTACTAAAATTCGGTGGTTTAATATAGAAATTAGTGATTTAATATATATTAAATGACACTTTTGACCAATCAGAAAGCATTGTATTTTAATATATAATTTTATGAGGCTCTTTAGCCAGTTAGTGGCATATTCTTCGGCATAAGTGACATAAACAATTTTATTTTCAAATAAAATAATGAATGAAACATGAGTTATTATTTGAAAAAATTAATTATGATTTATTATTTCGAAGCATTGATTTTTTTTTTTTTTTTTTTTTTGAGTATTTAATTAATATGAATAGACAAAATGATCAAGGCTGATACATAACTAGACGAAATAATTTTTACTTAGCACTAGTTTTCGTGAGAAACTAATAATCTTCATCCGGATATTCTTTAGATTGCGTGTTCTAAAACTCTGATGTCTGAAATTGCAGATTAATAGCCATGGGAACGGTGCAGCAAAATATCGCGTTGCAACGCGCGGACTTACTGGGTTTAACTAATTTTAAACTTAATTTAATGTTGAATGTAATTTAATATAATAATTAATTTACGTATTATAAAAACACATAAAACATTAAATTTATAATAATTTATGACGGATGAAAAAATGAATACTAATTTAACATATAGCTCATTAATTAATTATTACTCAATGCAATCATTTTTTCATTTTTCGATTCATCATTTTCATAATTTCTCATATAATTATAGCACCTTAATTTTTATTTTAATTAATTAATCAATTTTTTACCTCGACTATTAAATATGAAAAATAATATTTTTACAAATAAAAAAAAGTTTTTATTTTTAAGAAAGATAATAAAATTAAGCAACTGATAAAAGTTAAGTTTCATACAGGCTAATTGTAAAGACAAAAAAATAATGAAAATTACGGAAACTTAATATTGTTATGGTGAAATTTGTTTATTCGTAAAGACTAAACTTGATCGAATTGACAACCCACACCTCTACCTACTTACCCACATATTAACGTAAACGATTATTGGATATGCTCTCCTGTATAAACAGGATAAAGATTACAGTACTTATGTGGTGAACGTGTGTTACGTAAAACCGCGGTTATCTAGTGTGTAAAAACTTGATATTATTATGTAATATATATATAGATATATACTGTAATTCTACTCATTCTATATTTTTACACTAATAAAATGCATGTTAACTCGAGTAGATTTATTATTCAATACAATTTCAATGCTCGATTAATATTAATTCGCGACAACTGATTTATTATTAATAAATTAAATATCTTTATTTGGTTAGTTAATAATGTCACATGCACTAAAAAAAAAAAAAAAAAAAAAAATCAGTGTTCACTGAAAAAAACTTTTGTCAAAACAATATTTCCTCACGAAGTAGATCAGTAAAAATTATTGCATTATTAATCTCATATTTAAGTTGAAGATTAATTGTCTTGACAGAAGAAAACCGAAGTTTATTTACAGTACTCAAAAAAAAAGTTTAGTAGATCACAATCTGAGCTCAGATTCCTTCAATTAAGAAAATGATTTCAAATGAAATCATAATAGCATAATTTTTTGTAAGTAGAAAATACAGTAGAACCTGGTTATAAGTTACTGTTAGGGGCTGTAGGAGAAAAATTTCTTGGAAATGGCTTTCCCCTACTCTTATCATTTACTAGGTGATCGCTCAGTTTTCTGCATATGCATGCGTCGTGTTCGTGTTTGCGTCGGCAGTCCTTTTAAAAGTTAGTTGACGTTTGTCATTTATCTACGCATATACTTTATTAACTTATGAAAGGACTGTAGAAGCAAACTCTTCACGACAACCGAAAAACTGCGTTAGTAGAACTGGAGTGGGGGTAGTATTTCGAGACGAGTGAAAACAAATAGAGGGGAAGTAACTTATAACAAGGTTGTACTGCACAATATTTCTAAAAGTTATTTTTTTTTTTTCAGTACAAGTCCACGCTATTCTGGTGTTAAAGTTATCGGTGTTAAATTTAACTCCGAAATGGGTGTTATAATAACACTAGCGGTGTTAAAAAAAAAATAATTTTATTTTTCACCTATCAGAAGTTTAATTGTATTTAAAATAAGGTAAGAGACCCAGTACCCGATTAGGGAACTAATGATCATTCATATATTTGTATATCTATATTTACTAAATTTTACTATATATAAATATACAAACACATTGAGAAATCAGGTACTGAGTCTTTTACTTTACAAAAGAAAAATTTTTATTGTTTAGAAAATTAAGGATACGACAAATTTACCAATTTATGGAGAATTCAAAGAATATTTGTCCACAATGGCATATTAATTTTTTTTTTATAAAATATGAGAAACAGATTTTTATAATTTAAGTTTTTTTGCAAAATAAATCAGCGGGAAAAATAAAATTGAATTATTAATCATCAATTTATTATTTTGAAATCAATTATTACCCCATGGAAAACGTCAAAATTATATTAAAAATAATTATTATATCATTCCTAAATATTTAATAAGTGATAAAAAATTTCAGCAACTTGTTCAGTTTAATAAATGACATTTCTCATTTCATAGATAATAAAATTGTTTTTATCTCGATTAACGATAAGTTCGTAATTTTCGCAAAATATTATCATTTTTATTCTGTTTTTTACATCTAAAAACACACCCTCATACTTTGGTTAAATCCAATTGACTCCATTTATACATTATTTTAAAACCGCTAAGTAGCACCATTACACCGGTGTAAGTTCAGTTTAACACCTCGTCGGTGCTAAAATAAATCCATTTTAACACCGCTTTTTTTACCATGTACTTGTAGGTCATTTTATTTTATCGTTCACATAAAATAAATCTGTTACATTTTCAAAAGAAAAAACCAAACTCAATATTAGGAAAAAAATTATTTCTGTAGCCTTACAATTCACTTTGTTATTTATGATAATAAATTGGATTTATACTTCAACACCGTTAACACGTAAATCCAATTTTTTTGGACATCTCTAGAAGTCTAGAATTTGATATAAAGTTTCGTTAACGCAATTTCGTGTATTATATTGTACGGTATCCTTCACTAAAATGTATCAAGTAAACGCTAAATGCAAGTAGTGATTTTTCCGGGTCAGAAATTTCATTTTCACTCTCGGTGATGAATCAGCGAGTGACTGAGGGAGTTCACCGACCGCTGCCCACTATCGACCTCAACGTCGTGCTGACCCACCTACTTGTTCCTTTTTACCCACGTGATTCTCCGACGCAGTTTACTAAACTTACCAGTAACTACCACTAATCCACCCACATTGATCTGATACTTTATTTACATAAAACTAATGTCCTTTCTCTACCCAAATTGTGTCTTCATTATCTCCAAGACATCCATTTTAATCCACTTCACCTAACGTGGATCTACACTCTTCTCTTTATTCATTCAAGTGCTTTCGATTTTTTAATTCATAATTTATTTGATAGGTTTTGAAAGTTTAAAAGCGAGAGGCGCAGGATGGCCTTTTATAAAAAATGTATACAAGAAAAAAAAATTAATCACATAATTAAATTCACGGTTTATTAAAGTAATACCGCTCACT
Organism: Microplitis demolitor; assembly: GCF_026212275.2. Lineage (NCBI taxonomy): Eukaryota > Metazoa > Arthropoda > Insecta > Hymenoptera > Braconidae > Microplitis > Microplitis demolitor. Next base: position 4,546,985 of record NC_068549.1, on the reverse strand, counting down.
GAAATCATTCGGACTCCGAAAAAAAAAAAAAAAAAAAAAAAAAAAAAAAAAAAATTTATTTAAGGGTCGGAAAGCGGGTAATACGGGGTACCCCAAAAATTCTATAAAAATAAATTTTTTAAGTAAATTACATACAATTAAATTTAATTCATTTAATATCCAGAAATTTTTTTTCACCGTTTTTAAGAGGATGCTCCATTTTGCCCGCAAAAATGCAATTTTTTATTTTTGACGGCAACTGAAAATTTTTTCTTTCGACTGGATATCATTAAAAAAAAAAAATTAGCGTATTTGAGTCCTTAAAAACTCAGTATTTTCCTAAGTACTTCATTTTGCCCCCCCCCCCCTCCCTCCCTTAATTGATTTTTTGTTCCTCATTTATGATACTGAAGTTAGCTGATGTTTAATGACTTGGATTTGTTTTTGAACGATAAATTATAAAAAAAAAATATTTAAAAAAATTGCACCTGTAGTTTTTCAAATTTTCTACATGTGCATATTTTTAGTTTTAATTTTTTTGTAATTGATTTGCTGAAAAAAAAAATCCGAAAATTGTTAACTGTTTGCTAACTTCAAAATCATTCCTCATTTTCATAAATTTTATTTTTTTTTCGACGAAACGTAATTTATACTAATCGCCGGTGAATTGAATTATTGACTACTATTATTTGCTCCTACATAGAAAATTTGAATATTAATAAAAATAAAAACTAAAAATTATTTTTTTAATTAATCCAAAAAGAAGCCGATTATTTACAAAGCAGAAATTAATTAATTGATTTCCGGCAAACAAAAAAATTAACCAAAAATTAAATCAAAAAAAAATTTTTTTTAAATTTTTATTCTAGATTCAGTTCATCCTGATCATTAATTCGCACCAATAAATTTATTTAACCTCTAATCAACATAAATCTAAAAAAAAAAAAAAATTTTTTATAATTTTTTGAAAAGAGCCATTACATAAAGAGCCACTTCACCCCTCTCCTGCTATCCATTTACCAAAAAAAAAGTAACTATTTGTAAATATATAATTTATTTAATTTTAAAGTGTAAAAAATAATAAACATTAAAGTTTAAAAGTAATAACTTTAGACTTTATGATTCATCAACTTGAACTTGAAAAGTTAACGATGCATTCGTCACCACTTTCACATTTTTTTACCAGATCATTAGTGATCGTAACTACATTTTAATTATCATACTTAAACAACTCGTTAACTCTCATCAAGCATTTGCGTGTCCTAGAGACCTTTAAATAAATATATAAAACTCTTATAGATAACCAAGTATAAAAAAAAATTTAATTGCGGCCAGATTGCTCCACTTTGAAAAGACATTAGTGTTAATTCATCTTAAAAAAATTCATTTACGTTTTCGATTACATTTAACCAGCATTCAATATACAATATGCTGTAAATCACAACTACATTGTAAAACGTACAATGCGGAACGAAATAATCGCACGTGTCCTCGAGCAACTTCTCGATAATTCCCGATCCTCTCAGTAGGTCACCAAAGAAAGTACTGAGTAGTCTGCACGCTCACTGCCGGTATTTTATTGTAATTCACGTGTTATACCATAATATGAAGAAAGAAGAAGGTGGAGACTTTTATAGACTTATGGTCCGCACGATTGACCGTACACCCGATTGGTCCCTGTATTGCTATTGCTGAAACGTAATTGTTCATTCGCGTCGCCTTGGATCCGAACCTTATAATCTATTCGTTTACATACATCGTATTATAAAGAGTAAACTGTGTACGCGGTCCGATCAGTTCCACAAAGAGAAAAAGGATCGATAATTGAGATTTATCGCGTGCGAGCCAACACTTAAGCCGATTGCTCGCACATTTATACTTGTGATCTACTGGCTTTGCTTTAAAAACCTATATTAAGTCAGGCGATTCGTAAATTTCGCTTTCACATACAGCTCAGACTATATATATATGTGCAATTTTTAAAAACAGATGAACGATGAGTTTTTATCATAAATTCAAGAGATAATTTGTCTGAATGCTACTTTAAAGCAGACTGCGATATTTGAATGGATAAATAATCTGTTAAATAATAATAATAGTTTTGCACTGTGGAAAATCGGGAGTGGATCCTTAGAGATTTTATTTCAATTCGAATTCACTCTGACACTTGGAGTTTGAGTTTTAAAAAAAATCACTTCGCATATAGGGCGATCAGCTGCTTTTCATTTTCAAAGAATACTTCACACAAATATATATGAGAGCTTTTAATTATATCCGTGCATGAAATAATTGTAAAAATCTAAAAGACCTGCCTTTACTATATGCACTACAAAAAATTTGGGGAGTAAATGCGGGTTTAATCCGGAGTAGATGACTGTCCGTTTAAAAAAAATTCGTTCTGGAAAAGTTCCGCATTTGGAGCTTCTAAACATGAGACAGAATAGAACTTCGAATGAAACTTTTTTGGAACGTTAGTAATTTTGATGGTAAAAAAAAGTTTTTATGAACAAATTTAAAGTCGAAAAAGGATGTTGTTGAAACTTTTTTGGAGTTTTAATGGACGTTTTTTTTGTTCTTTAAAAAATTGAAAAGTGGTGATTTTTGAACTACTTTGGCATGTTTTTAGAACGTCTTTGATTTACAAAAGATGCAAAAGTAGTGATTTTGGAATATTTTTGGAACGTCTTTTTTAGTCCATAAAAGTCATAAATGGTGATTCTAGAACTTTTTTGAAATCTCCATAAAAAATTTCAATCAAGTTCCAAGAACTTTCTTTTTTGATGATGCTCAATTTGGCAGACGTCAAATAATTTTTGAATTCTTAACAAACTGATGGATTATAAAAAAAAAATATTTAAAAAAATTGCACCTTTAGTTTTTAAAATTTTCTACATGTGCATATTTTTATTTTTTTTTTTTAATTCGAACTGTTGAAAAAAAATCAAAAACTTCTTAGTTGTCTACTAACTTCAGGACCATTTTTTTCGACTCTAAATTTCCTCATAAAAACTTTTTTTACCATCAAAATTACTAACGTTCCAAAAAAAGTCCCATCCAAAATTCTAATCTGTCTCATATTTAGAAGTTCCACATGCTGAACTTTTTTGGAATCTCTTTGAAACAAATTTTTTTTACACATATTTATTTATTTAGTACCTTCAGAGTGAAATTTACTCCAAAGAGGTATTTTAATGTTGAAACTACGGATTGGAGTGAATACGGATTTGAACAATCCGATTTTTTTTACAGTATAATAGTAAAGTTTTTTACAATTAATATTTTCCGAAACTCCCCTTCAAAGTAAAATTCACTCTAAGGGGATTAAATAAATAAAAAATCATCAATATGATAACTAAACCAGGAGAAAATAAATAAAATTTTATAATGCATCCATTAGCTTGAGATATCGGCAATTTTCAATGGTTAAAGAATGTTGTCTGATAAATATTCAACATCATAAATTACTTTATTATTATTAACTTAAAATATAGGAAATTCTGCGGCAAAATACGATCACTAATATTTTTATTAACAAACAATTTTTTCTTCTAATTTTTTTGCAAACCAAAATTATAATATATAATAAATATAAGCATTAAATTTTTTCAACTTGTTGACTCATTAATTTAATTATCGAAATGAACTTTGATCGTCATTGACACAACAAAAAAACCCAAGCAAATAAAATTTTTTGCTAAAATTTTTAGTCACCATGTTGCCTTGACTGATCAATTTACCCCAGCATTTTCTACAAATCGTTACCAAGTATTTAATAAAAAAAAAAAAAAAAAAAGTAAAATTCTCAAAAATAGTTTATCATTTTGCTCTCGAGTAAAAAAGTTTGTGTCTCATTTTACCCCTTTTTCCTTTCACGTTACACTAATACCGACTTATAGTTGTTATAAATAGTGATTTTTTTTACAATCAAGTCACAATAATACCGCGTGTTAGTATAATTGTAATCCATACAAATATTACTTATATAAAAAAAAAAAAAAAAAAAAAAAAAAAAAAATGAAATTTATAGAGAAAAATAAAAATAATCTTTATACCCTTTGACATAAAATAAAATAAATTTAGTAAATTTACCATGTATTTTACTTAGTATGTAGAATCACTCCCGCATTAATAAGAAACGATCGGCTAGATCATGCAAGCATGCTGAAGATAATCCCACGAGGCTCCGAGTCGTACACAGGCATGAATCTCTGTTATCTACATATAGAAGAATTTGTCCGCACTTGTGCCACAAGGACGCAACCTCGCGAACAGAGAGAAATGCAGTGCATACGCTCTTTATCCTTTCTTTTTTTTTTTTTAAATTTATTTTTTGTTGTTTCTCCTACACGTATATAAAGCAACGCATGTATTTATATCATATGGGGATATGAGTATGAGTGTATGAGTCGTGGTTAAGAGCATCAGCCATTGAAATAGAATGAAATAAAATGAAGTAAAAATGAAACGTCCCGCTTGTTAGATAATATAATCCGACGTGATTGTTATATACGATCGCACAAGAGATATTATACTTGTATTGATCTTACTCTTATAATATCTCCCGAGACATAATGTACATTATTACAACAAACGTCTTTGTGACTCTTGGAGTTATTCAGCTTGATTACTTTGTGGGTGAGTTTAAAATAGCGGCTGATATTTTTATTTTTTTAGCAAATAAAATTAACTGTGGATTTTTTATAAAAGAAAATAGTTAAATTTTCTAGCCAAGGTATTGGTTAATTGGGAAGTTAGTAAGTACGATCGATCGATCGATTGATACCCGGAGCATAGTCCTCGAGGGTCAGTTGCGACAAGTTGGACCTTGAAATTCCACGGATTCTCTATTGCTCGGCTATCCACAATCACGACCCCCGCATAATTCAACAGCTGGAGGGTTCTGTCGTGGATGAAACTCTTACAGCCTACAGGACTTGTAATTTCATTTAAATATTGTTTAATTTCATTCTTTATTGTCGGTCGATCGATTTAAAGATGTGATTTGTATATATGTATATTAGACTGATGAAAAAAAATTGACTATTTTTTTTTTTATCGAAACACCTTATTAGATAATTGCAGGAAGGTGAGATAAGATGCTCGTTAAAAGATGAGCTGTTGATATTAATATTAAGAGGTCGCTTATCGCAACTTTCTATTTCCTATTTAAATGTGTACTTGAAGATCGAAACGTTTTTCGCGGAAAAAAAATAAAAAAACTAAATGAAAAATAAAAAATCTACTGGGTCTAGACTTCTGAAATGTTTTATACCCAGCCGAAAATTACAAGCCACCCCCAACTACCCTTAAAATCACTTTTAAAGTCAAATTTAATAAATTTTTTTCGATTTCGTTGCGCGAAAAACGTTCCAATTTTCAGGTACATATTTAAATAATATGGAAAAAAAAATTTAAGTTTGAAATTTTATACCTTAGCAATGGCTCATTGTACAGATAAGCTCAGGATATATTTTCGTAGGGAACCGAACGCTCTACAAAAAAAGTCTTAGTGTTTTTTGATAAAATCATCTGTTCAAAAGTTATTTGAGCTTGAAGTCAAATTTATAATAAATTTTGAGATCTTTTTACTTTTCCGGCGAAACTATCAGAGTTATCACAAAATTTCATAGAATCTTTTTTGTAGACAATTTTATTCCTGACAAATTACCTATGATAAAGTTTTTTGAAATTCCGCTTTGTTTTCTAGTTATTTTCATTTGAATGTAAAGTTCTTAAAAAAAATATTGTTCTGATCGATTTCAAGAGCTTGATATTAAAATGAAAATAACTAGAAAACAATACGGAATTTTGAAAAACTTCATCAGAGTTAATTTGTAAAAAATAAAATTGTCTACAAAAAAGGTCCTATGACATTTTGTGATAAGTCTGATAGTTTCGGCAGAAAAGTGAAAAGATCTCAAAATTTACTACAAATTTGACTTCAAGCTCAAATAACTTTTGAACAGATGATTTTATCAAAAAACACTAAGACTTTTTTTGTAGAGCGTTCGGTTCCCTACGAAAATATATCCTGAGCTTATCTGTACAACGACCATTGCCAAGTTATAAAATTCCAAACTTCAAATTTTTTTTTTCCATGTTATTTAAATGAGACATAAAAAATTGCGATGAGCGACCTCAAAATATTAATATTAAGAGCTCATCTTTTAACAGGCATCTCCACTGTGAAAAATTTCCTATAAATTTTACTATGGGTGCATTGTAACCCCGGGTCATAAGAAAACTGGTACAAAATTTACAAGTGTCCCATAGTAAACGTATGCGCATAGGTCCCAATCGTGTCGTTTGCGCATACCGTTTACTATGGGATACTTGTAAGTTTTGTAACAGTTTTCTTATGGTCCGGGGTTACAATGCACCCATAGTAAAATTTAATGGGATTTTTCCACAGTGTCGTTTCACCTCCCTGCAACTATTTAACAGAGGTTTCGAGAAAAAAAAATCGTCGATTTTTTTGAATCAGTCTAATGTATATATGTAAATATGAATGGAAAATTTATATAATTGTTATTGATTATTCATTCAATCATTACTTGCAATCATCTTTAATGATTAAAAATATTTTCTCGATTTAATATAAATTATTCTCAATGTGATTAATTGAAACGATTTGAATTTCAACGTATGATTGATGAACCGCCGTTTTATCACTTGAATGAAAAGAACTTCATTCTTTCTTTTATTTTTTCCTGCGTTTAAATTTTTCTTATTTTATTTTTTTTATCATTGACTTCGAACCTGCTTCGAATTGAAGAGAGTCAACGACAAAAAAAAATAAATAAAAAGAATGTGGAAGAAAAGAAGAATAATAATAAATAAAGATGGAGGAGAGCTTATAAAGAGAATGAGAAGGAGAGAGAAGAAAGAAAGGAGGTAGGAAAGGAAGCAGAAAGTCGAAAAGCGCAAGTGAATTCCAATAGGATGCGACAGAGAGAGAATATCGATATCAGGCTGAGGTACGAGTGAAAAGAAAAGTTATTTCACCGATCGGACTACGAGCATTCTCTTCTCCACTCTGCAGTAAAACCATCTATTGCAAGAGATATACAAGTCAAAGCCTTGGCGCGCACGCGGTTCACGTCCATCGGTGTACAACGATTTTACCCACCCCATTGATGTCTGTCACACTTGGACGACAGACGACACCATCCAGCAATGCCTTTCTTTTTAAATCTTCCAAGCTTACCTGTCACCTCGGCACAACACAACACTACTAAGCATAACATTTGAATTATGCATGTTTCAATTTTTTTTTAGTTTATACTTTCAGTAAATATTTATTTGCTAATAAATTTTTTAAATATTTTATTTTAATTAGAAAAGAGCGAAATACTACGAGGTACCTAAACAAACATTTGATTTTATAAATTTTTATATAAAATAACTTATTCTCAAAATTTTCCGGCAGCTGAGTCTAGATTATCTGTAGAATTTCTTAAACGGCGATCCTGATCAAAATTAAGACGTCTGTTGGATGTTTGGAGGACTCGGGGGTGTCGGAAAAGTCTTCTGAAAAAACGCTAACACATAGAAGGGAAGGAAAAAATTTTTAGTACCGAGCCTTGAGTCATCCGATGGAGGTTTGGAGGCCTCGGGGATATCAAGTCTTCTGAAAGAACGCCGAAAGAACGAAAAAAAGTTTCTACACGCACACACACGGCCAGACGTCCATCCGAAAATAATCGGAATAGCTTCCTAGGTCCTCTAAACGTGATTTGATGAAAACTCGATTTTCGAAAATCAGACCAAAAACAATAATTTTCTTTTTTTTCGATTTTCAATTTTCACACCGAGGAGTTGAAAAATTTTTGTAGTAAGACAATATCAAAAATTTTATTCTTTTTGTGTAAAATTTTTCATGTGTCCTATTTTAGCCCAAATATTTTGTTTTCCTCGTAATAAGAATATTAAATTCTTAACCAAAAAATTTTCGAAACTTGAAATGAATTATTTTCACAAGACTCTACTGAAACTAAATTTTTGAATACTAAAAAATCGATTTTGAAAAATTTGTCCCTACTATGTTTTGAAATTGAGCAGCCGACTGTGTATGGTTCCAAAATTTTTAGTAAGAATTAAATCTTCAAAATATTTATTCAAATTTAAAATAACGCACTAAATTCTTGAGATTATTTATAGATGCAATGAAATAAAATTACTATCTAATAAATAATGATAGTAATGGAAAAAAAATTAGAATAAATATATAGTAGATATTAGTCATTACTAATACACAGAATTGGTTTAAAATTTATTTAAGACACGCGTGAGTGCACTTGAAGTTTCCAATGCAAGTTCAGTGGGTGTCGCATTGCAAGACATTAAAATGAACAATCGAAAGTCGAAAGCGAGAGCAGAAATCGAAGTAGGCATTAAGTTAATCACCTAATCTCGGATAAAAAAATTATCATGGACTAAGTAAAGACCAGACGAAATTAGAATGTTAATTAATTAGAGAAATCTTTTATGAATAAAACCCATTAATTTTTGTTTTCCTCTGTTGCTATTATTCGAAATTATTTAATAATTCCTTTAATTTCCCATTAATTCTAGGGTGTTTTGGTCGCCTAATTATGATTTGATGCTGAAGACTGAAAAACAAACCTACATATATATATAAATATATGTATTTTTTAAGACTCTCACTGAATCACTTAAAGTTATTTTCACTGACAGTAATCGGAGTTGAAGCGTTGAATCGCGTGTAACATAATACTTATTCAACTGTACAGCAACTCATTTCCGGGATTCATTAGGGCCTGTGTAAAGTACAAGAGGTTCCAGGTTGCTCGTTAGACTTTATGGAGTTGATATATAACAAACAGAGAAGAATGAAAAGTTAAGTCTCGAGATAAATTTAATGCTAACGATAGAAATACTATACTTTGAGACGGATATAATTTTCACTTTATAATATGAAATTATTTGGATGAATATATAACGAGAAGCACAAAAAAAGTATCGATGAAATATTAAATTTAAACTATTTTTAATGATGTCTTTAATTGCGGAATACCGTGTAGAGAAATTTATATAAATATATATGAGTAAGTTTTTAAAAAATTTAAGGTAACGCCCTAATTATTAACACTGCAAGAAGTATGTTACATTATTTATGGGATAATATTGAAAATAAATGAGTATTTTTAATAGATTATAATATTTAATAGATTATGCTTATTTCAATTTAATAATGCGATTTCTTATGTAAAAAAACCGTTTCGAAAAACATTTTCGGATTTCGGCCTCAATGGTGGATTTTGGACCCATTTGGTCCTCATTTGGCAATTTTCGTCGGATAACCCGAGCCTCAATTCCTTTGATGTTTTTTTTTGCCGCCCAGAAAGTAACTCTACTTTAGTACTCAAAATCCCCAATGAGAACTTTGAGGTCTAAATACAAATAATTTATCGATTTTAAATTATAACCAAGACCTCAAAGTCCTCAACGAATGAAAAGTTATGCTTCGGACTTTTAAAAATTTTAGATAGAAAACAGAGGAGAGAATACGTCGAGTGAGTCTTTTGAGGTTCAAATGTGGATAAAATTATTCCTGTATGTTTTGAGTATTTTGAGGCTCTAATCCATATCATGTTATTCCAATTTAGTCCTCAAAGTGGTAAAATTACTCGTAATTAATACTTTGAGGACTAAACTAGAATAACTTTCCATGCTGTTGTCAATCTTCAAAATCTAAATTGATCCTCGAAAACCTCGTGGAGAACTTTGAGACAAGTCCGAATTTGTTTTTTGACTCGAGAAGTCTTAATTTAGTCTCAAAAACTTAACTAATTAGTTATGATTTCAAAATGTCCGACGTGTGTAGAAGTTCTACATTTGGGACAGATTTAAACTTCAAAATGAACTTTTTTTTTAACTTTCAGGATTTTGATAATAAAAAATATAGTTAATTTAAAACATTGTCTGCAAATTTTAAGTTAAATGAGAACTTTTTTTTCAACATAATTTTATTTACTATATTTTTCCCTTTCAATATAGAAGTTTCAAATTAGAGATTTTTGAACTTTATATGAATGAGGAAAAACTGTAGTAATAAATGTGTTTTGAGAATTATTTCTTGAAAGTGTTCTAATCTGGCTAAGAATTCGTCCACGGAAAGTTCTAAATTAACCATAATTTTTATTATCAAAACCCTAAAAATTTGGAAAAAATTCTAATATGACTCAAATTTGAGTTTTTCATATTGAACCTTTTTGGAATGAACTTTTTTTACGTGGCTTATTATCAATTCACTATATTTTGTAATAAATTTAACTGACGGAGAACCTGGGGCAAAATGAAACACTATTTCAAGATTAAAAAATTTTTTGTGTTCAAAAACGTGTGATTATGGTTTTTAGAAATAGTTATGGCAAACTGGTCAGTCAGGACAATTTAAAATTTTCGCTAAATAAAAAATTAAATTATTATTTTTATTAAAATAAGACAGCAAAATTTGATGAGCAGAAGGTCAGTTATGCCAAAAATATAAACAACAATATGATCATGCGCGATGGAAAACATAAAAAAAAAATTATTCACAATAAAAAAAGCTGCTGAGGCTAATATTGTAAAATAATTGTTTTTCTTCAAGTCTCAAATCTTCTAAAGATTAATTTAAAATAATAATTTTAAAAGAAGTTTAAGTAAGTTAAGTAAATTATTAAATAAACTAAAGTGTCAATAATTGGATCTTTTACCTTGAAGAACTTAATAAAACAATAATTGCACTATTATTTAATTTAAATTTATTAAATGTATCTAATAACAAAATTATTATTTTTACAAGAGAATAAGCTAGTCATCGCACATCTCTAGATTAATTTCGAGAAGATTTTGACTGACAATTATAATGCAGACAAGCTTATAATTGAAGAGAATCACGGAGTCTTGGATCGTGAATTTGTGCAGCATAAAATGCATTATATACTGAATATTACCTTGACTTTCATATGGAAATTTGCTCTCGTTTTATTTTATCGATTATATATAATACAAGTGAATGCACATCCTTTTCATCTAATTTATGAAAGATCGCATGTTTTTTTCAAATTTTGCTATAATTATTTCAAGTATTTAAATATTAAGGTTTCGTGTTTGTACACTATTTTATTTAGCTGAATCACTAATTCCGTCTGCCTCATTATTTTTGCAAAATAAACGAATAATTAATTGCATAAATTAAAAAAAATTAATTTTGAAATTGGAATACGTACACAAAAAATAAAATTAAACAAAAATTATACTATAGCAAGCAAATTATGAACGATACAAGAAAATTTTATGATTTTTTTGAGTGAAAAACCCCATGGAATTAATTACAGATAAAAACGTTTTACTGACGGTATAATTTCTCATTGAAAATAATATTTTTTATTGCATGTTTTTTGTTCCATTTTTTTTATATTTGAGAAAATTAAGAAAAATTGATACTATTTTTAGTAATAAGCAAAAATTTACCCCGCGGTTAAGAGATTTATATAAAAAAATAGTGAATACTACACAGTAAAAAAAATTTTGTAAAAATTAACACAAAACTGTGTGTTAACACAACATTTTACATTGGCTTTTATTTCATTTTAACATTATTCATTTGTGTAAAAAAATAACAAAAAAATGTTAATAAGGTACCGGCGGGAAATAAGGTCTAGCTAAGGGAGATTTTGAATAGAATCGAAAATATTGCATTTAATTATTGAAATGTATCATCAATCTCTATTTCAATACATTAGCCATAAAATATAATGAAGTAATGGTAATGTTTACCATAAACAAACAAAAAATTATACTTTTACAAAAAACATACGAATAGGCCTTATTTTACTACGGTAGGGTAATAGGACCTACGGGTTATAAAAACTAGAATAGTTTAACTGTACTTAATAAAATTGGTATTAGAGATGAATCATCACTTAAATTTAGCAAAATACTTTTTAAGAATCAGAAGACTAAATTGTTTTGCTCAGCAGCACTTAAAATTATCAGTATTCTTTTTAAGACGCGTTTTCATTTGTTTCTTTATTCGCACTCAACTAGATAAACGGTACTATCTCTGTTGCACTTGTACATTAAATAGGAACTTTGTCCAAGCTTTTCTCGTAAACAAATGGAAGTTATAAAAAAATTCAAGTGCACTTCGCTAGTTCATAGAGTAAAGCATCGGGTCTGTGTCTTTATTTTGCGTTTAGAGCTTTTATTTCAGAGAAAAGCTGGGACAAAATTATCTGAAAACCGTTCTTAAGGGTCAGAAGACTAGATTGTTTTTTAAAATTTCTTCTGCGCTACGACAGCATATGATAGATAATGAAATACAGAAGAATAGAAGACAGGGAACTTGGTATCGGGACATCTCTGGTAAAACCTTTCTACTACACTTTGAAAAATTCCCATTAAATTTTACTATGGGTGCATTGTAACCCCGGACCATAAGAAAACTGGTACAAAATTTACAAGTGTCCCATAGTAAACGTATGCGCATTGGCCCCAATCGTGTCGTCTGCGCATACCGTTTACTATGGGATACTTGTAAATTTTGTACGTTTTCTTATGGTCCGGTGTTACAATGCACCCATAGTAAAATTTGTTGGAAATTTTTCACAGTGTAGAGTAGCCTTTAGTGGAGGCGGTTATTTTAAATATCATTTCTGTCACTTAGGCCTTATTACCCGCGGGTACCTGATTCTTTGTTACCGTTTCAAAAACTTTAACACATTCAAATATTATTTGCAACACGCGTAGTGTTAATTTAACACTTTTATCTGTGTTATTTTGATGCTTATAAAAATATACGTATATATAAGCTTAAAAAGTGATTTCGGTGAGTTTAACACATTCTGTGTTAAAAGTACATTTTAAAAGTGTTAACACTTGTTTGGACAGTAACACTAATTGTAGCAGTAATTGTTACTATAGTTTCAATTAAAATTTTTTTGTGTTAAAAATGAACTGATCGAGAATATGTTAAATTAACACACAAAAATGTTAAATATTTAACACAAACTTTTTTCTTTGCACAAATACGAATAATTTTTTTCTGTGGAATTTCTTGATATGAAATATATGAAAAAATGAACAGTTATGTCAAAATGTCATGGAGTAGTATATCTATTATAGTTTATATTAAGAGCGCATACTGTCAGAATTAAAATGCATAAAGCGTTACATTGCGATAATAATTACCAGTGGATCACGATAGTAACAAGGGAATAGAGAGGATACAAGGTATAATCGCGTTAGTCAATGTACACGTACACGTACATGTACACGTACGCGTGTCCAGAGAAACAGATAAACATACATAGATATATATACAATGAAACAACCAGAGATATATTTCTGTCTCTGTTGCACTTGAGTGTCGACCCGATAAGGTCATTTGTATCCCATGCTGTATGTATCCCCGTTTGAAAGATCGATTAATCGCAACGAGTTACTCCCGAGTCTCGAGAGCTCGCTAAGTTGATCGCTGGACACAAAGGCACTTGGCTTTCCAAGTACAGCCAATCTCACTGTGTACATACTTAAATATGTACATACATACATTTATACATAAACTCTATTCTACTTTATGTGAAATATATAATGCAATCCATGCATTCAGTAGATAAAAAAATATCTTTTTTTCATAAATAGAATAATGAAATATCCATAAATCGACCCCCTATAATTCCTATTTTCATCGCAGCATTCACCGGTCAAAAAAATAATTTAAATTTGACTTTTTTTATTTAAATTTAAGTCAAATAATTCAGAGCATGTTAAAATCAAGTGTGAGTGTGTGTGTTTTTTTTTATTTTTGACTTATTTTTGGTTAACTTAACTAACTGAATATCCATTTGAGTAAAAAAAGTCAAATTCGACTTTTTTAGACATAATTTTTTTCCGTATGCATGTTAATTATTTAAATGAATTTGTTTAAAAGAAAATAAATTATGAAACAAGTCATAAAATGTCTATATATTAATTTTACAAGTGTTTAATAGCCTTGAGACAATATATATATAAAAAAAAATATATATATATATATATATATATATATATATATATATATATATATATATATATACATATATATATAAAAGAGCTTCTTTACATTGTCTAATAACACGCGTTTCAACAGTTAATTTAAAATGTTGTGAATATGAATGCATATGTACATATAAATATAAATATATTAACATAGTGATATTGTTGTTGCATGAATATGCTGATGTTATAGGTGTTTAGCATCAAATATAAATACAAGAGAATCTCTTGTATTGTATGAGTGAAAAATTAACATTGTGTGTATTTAAGAAAAGAATATTTCATCTTATACTGCCGTGCTTAAGAAAAGGGCAGTAAGTTCACTTACTGCCTTTCTATCTTACAAATTTTAATTTAATATTAGTTCAATAGAAAAGGAGTAAGTGAAGTTATTGCACTTTTCCTAAACACGGGAGTATAGTCAACTATATACCAGTTCATATATATATATAGAGGGTGCGAGTTAAAACGGGGTACTTAAGGAAATTCTAAGTTTCTGGGGACTTAAAAAAATATTTTTATTATTTGCGGGCAAAATGAGATATCCTCTAAAAAAAATGAAAAAGAAAACTTCTGAATGTTAAGTAAATTTGATTAAATGAAATTTTTTTGTAAATAATTTACATTAAGAAAAATTACGATCATGAAGTTAGCAGACAATTAAAAACTTTTGAATTTGTTTTTCAACAATTAAATTTAAAGAAAAAAAAAAAAAAAAAAAAAATATGCACATGTAGAAAATTTAAAAGACTATAAGTGCAATTTTTTTTCATATTTTTTTTTTTTTTTTTTTTTGTTTATCATTTTTTTAAATCCAAAAATTATTAGACGTCGGCTAACATAGAAAAATTACATTTTATACAATTATTGGATACAAAGGAAGAAAAAAATTTTTAAATAGTTTTTATCAAACAATAGTCATTAATATTTTTTGACTGACATTCGATTTTTGAAAAAGCTTAACAAAAAAAATTCAAAATAATGTCCAATTATATTTACAAAAGTGATTTTGGAATGTAATTTTTTTTTATAAAATTTTGGGGGTACCCCCCTTTTCTTCCCTCCCCTTCTCTGTTGTAAGTACTTGAATATATGTGTATTTTACTTTCTGGTCATATAATAACAAGTACAAGAAATAATATATTATTATTATTATTATTATTATTATTATTATTATTATTATTATTGGCTGTACTGTTTGATGAGAATTAAGAAATATGATTAATGTGTTTTACTTTTAGTTATTAAAAAACAAAACCATTTGATCAGAGCATTGTTAATATTTTGAATAAATTTAAATAAAAATAAGTTATTAATAATATTTAAAATTTAAATGCCGGCAATATTGAATTTAAATAAAAAATGAAATACATCGACTATTTAATGGTAATAATAAATAATATTTTTTTAATGGCTTGTTGTATGATTTAAAAGTGATGAAATTAAAAATAAAATGAATTAAGAAACAGGTGGTAAGAAAATACTGAAGGGATGCCAAAGGGAGTTTAAAGTAAATCGGTAGGAGCGATTAATCGGCATTGGATTGAAAGATATTAGCATTTAAAAGGCTCGATTTCTTCTATAGCCTACAGCGACTTGTAGAACGCGGCACGTGAATTTATTAGCCTGAGAACGAATGTTAAAGCCCATACGTTTTCGTATCCGTCACTCTTATATTTTTTTTTTTTTTTTTTTAATTTTATTTTTACCATTGAAAATAAAACTAAAGACAAGATCTTTTTAATGTTGAGAATTCACAGAGAATGGCTTGACTAAGTGATCGACTTTTAAACATGTTTTTTATTTTAAATTCATGACATTGGAAATTATTTATTGTTTTTCATGAAAATAAAAGTTATAAATAAAAATTTTAATTCTTATGGAATTTTTTTTGGGATTTTTAGTCCATGCTAAGAAAATTCTTATCGCAGTATTTGAAATCTTAATGATCTATTCGAAGGTTTAAATTTATTACAAAGGTGGTAATTTTTTAAAATATAAGAAAGGAGGCAAAATGGGTCCTTCTGAAAGTTTTTAAGGTTTCCTGCCATTTACTCCCAAACAAAAATTTGTTAATGACCTAGTCATGAAAAAAATACACCCCCCCCCCCTATTTCAAAGTTTAATTACTTGTAACTAGTTTTACTTTACTTCAATCACTAAAATAAATGAGCCACTCTAAAAAATCAAACTATTTAGCTTTTAAATAAAACTTTCTTCCCCCTTTATAAATCAATTTTATTCATGGGAAATTTATTTTCAATTATAAATTGAAAAAATTTTAATAAAAATTTTGAAGGCTACTTTCAGGCTTCAAAGTTAGTTTCAAGCTATGAGTGGCCTAATCTACCCCGTGACGAGCGTCTTAGCTACACGTGTAAAATTAAAAAAAAAGTCTGCCCAAAAAAAAAAATTTTTTTGGTGCAATAAATTTTCTCGTTAAAAATTTTTCTCGCCTCAAAAAAATTTCATTTCACCCCAAGAATACTTTTTTTCAATTAACGAGATTCGACCGAATCTAATGTAGAAAGGATTTTCCAACTTTAAGATTTGAAACTTAGTATACATGTAAAGAAGTACTTTATCTATGTATTCTCAAAATTTGAATATGATCCACTGTATAGTTTTTTAGAAAAAAAAATTTGAAAATGACGTTTTTAAAGTTCTTATACACAGGCTCTTATGGAGGACAAGCTCCCGTCATGATTTTTTCGATTATTTTCATTATTAAACCCCCAAGTTTAAGAAATAAAAAACCACATGCTATAAACTTGAATATTTTTGGAATATGATAAGATTTTAATAATATAGTGTTACCGTTGTAATTATTTTAATAATTCAAGTTAAACTTTATTATTTAATCTTGTTCATCGACAGAGATACATATTATTGAGGGTTTGGCAACGTCGCAGAAGCAGCTGAGAGAAAAAACAAAGATAAAAATACATTAATAAGAGAGACGAGATTAGAAATAAATTTTCCCGCTTCAATTTGAATATTCGTGTGTAAGAAGTTAGAACGCGCTGTTGTCAAATCTTTTTATTGAATCATATGAGTCAAAAATAACCAAGTCATTTCATTACTTTCTTTAATTAAATAAGTAATAAATATTAATTTATGAATTCGTTATGTTATTATAAATTAAAATAATGAATTTTCATAATTATTAAGAGAATTTAGCAAACAAAAAAATTCAAACACTACTTTGACTCACTAGTATCGGTCGAACCTCCTTAATAACGCAAAAAAATTCTAATTTTGAGTCAAGAAATTCTTTTTTTTTTTTTTTTTGTAGGGAAATACGTTTTGACTAAAATTTCAACTTATAAAAAATTGTAGGCCATCCGAGCTTTCCTTCCGTCTAAATAAAAAATCTCAATAAATAACAATTTTAATTTAAAAATGATTAGTTTAGTTCACGATTACAATGTCCAGAGTATGACCAACCCTGAAGATTGATCGGTAACGCCAATTCCAAAAGAATGACCGACCTCTTCAACTATCTCCAATTAAACGTCTGTCAGACATATAAAACTAAAGAATAAAATCGTGATACAGATTCGATCGGTATTTCGTGAGTTTCGTGACTAAGCATTCGTCTCCTTTTCTCCTTCACTACACATTTGTTTATACAGATGGTATTTACGTTGAAATTGATATAATTTACCCCTCGAACATACACTCAAACATAAAAATAAACTCCACATTAATTACACCCATTACCTGATGCTTCTCATTAATTACAAAGTAATTAAATTTATCGTTTATCGTCGAGATTTAAAAAAAATTTAAACACTTAATTGATATTATTTAAAAGCGCAAGAGATAAAAAATTTATATACCCATACATAGACACGATTTATTTATTCTCATAAATAAAAAAAACTAAATGGCCAACACACCTTTAATCCAGTTTACTCGATTCTCAAATCTTGTCATGTCTCAAGACAGAAACAAGTGGGAAGGTCATGACAAGATACTAATTAAAGCAATATAAAAAACATTAACCTTTAACGCGAATAGTCCATTCATTTTAAATTCTCAGATTTTTTAAATTTATGTGCAAAGAGTAGCAATAAAAAAAAAAAAAAAAAAAAGGCATTTATTATTAAATGCCTAATTAAGTATTTAAATATATTATATAATTTATGATATGATAAAATGAGTATTTAACTGACATAATTAAAAATAAAAGTCGATTGCTGGTGATGCTGTTGGTAGCGTGTTGTAATTTCATAAAATATTATTAAGAGGAGGAAAGGATGATGTATAATGTGTTATAAGTAAGTAACTAGTTGTGTTTTTCTTATAGTCTGCCAACAGACTTATTGCCACTACTGGAAAATTTGTTGAGAATGGAAGCTGGAGAAGCTGGAATAGCAGGGCCAGAAGGTTACGGTTAAAACTCCTCCGCAGAACATTCTCAGAAGGAGCTGGGAAGAAAGCACGTGCCGTGGTCACGCGTATATCTTAACTCAGTACCACGTTGATTGACTTGCTCTCTACACTCTACCTAGTCCTGTTTCCATTACATTTACTTTCTTACCGGTGATGTAAACTGATATAAACGTGTACATATGTGTGGATATATATATATATTTTTTTTTATCTTCAATAAATAGTTTTAATGAGTAATTACGATTTTTATTGCGACTCGAATTGATGGAAATTGTATTTAAACTTTAATTAATTAAGTGTGATGAATGTTACATAAATATTTAGATTTTTTTTTAGGTATGTTATTTACGGATGCTGACTGGTAATTAATTAATACAATAAATAAACTAATTAGTTTACAATTTATAAATCAACGGTGTTAGTTTTATAGATTTGACAGTTAACATATGTTGGGTGATATCACATATGAAAAAAATTTATAAAAAGATGTATGTTAAAATATAAAAAATATATGAATATATATAAAATATGTATAAAAAATATATCGTTAATAGCCAACTATTCGTCGATTTTTGTATATATTTTAAATATATTCAAAATATATTTTACAATATATAGAAAATTCATGTATGAAAATATATTGAATATATATTTAAAATTATAAAAAATATCGGTACGATGATATTAAAAAAAATATATATATATACATATTTGATTTTAACATATCTTGAAACACAACTTTAATGAAAAAAAATTTTTTAGTGTTTATTATTTAAATTATTTCACTACACACTGACAAAAAGCCGACTTGAAGGTCAAATTAATGTAAAAAAATTTAATTTCATTTTAATGTTAATTTTTAAAATTAATTTTCCATGACTATTTGCTATATTTTGAATATTGATATCTATTCTATTGTCCATTATTGTTTTCAACTTTAACTCAGAATTAAAATTCTTTTCTTTTATACACTAGGATTACTATTTTAAATTTTCCTAAGTACGGAAAAATTTTTTTTGGCTAAAATTTTAAAATGGTCACACTACTCAGGGTGACCAACTCACCCCAAATTTTGTTAAAAAACCACATAGAATTTTTTTTTAGTTAAAAAATGATATTTGCCTCACTTTCCCCTAAATGTTGGATTAATCTAGTCCACTACAACTTACCCCCGATAAATTGGATATTAAATAAATTTCCTAACAGAAAAAATTTCAGCTTGTCCTGTAATTTATATATTTTTTTAAAAATTACAGTATAAGCTACAATTTAAATTTTTTATTGCGCGAAAAACGTTCCGATCTTCAGGTCGATCGAAGATTAAAATTCCCTATTTGACACCCAGTTTCCGGACTGCAATTTCAACCACTAGTTTTTTAAGTTCTTTTTCCGTGTAGTGCAGTATAATTTTTTAGTGACTCAACTTCTTATTTCAAGTTCAGTCGACAGCATAATAAAAATTCATACATTTTTCGTCGCCATGTTGTAATATTGGTTGAAAAGTGCAAATAAATTTAATTGAGCTTATCGTAAAAAATAGTAAATAATAAAACACGAAATTGAATAGTTAATATTGCCGAGCTGTTGAATATTAAACAATGTGCTACGGAATTTTATTAAAATTAAATGCACAATGAGATAACGGAGAGTAATACGGAGTCCTTGGATCCATAATTCCGTTATAACTAAACAGCACAGCAGCACTTGAACCGCAAACTCGTGCACTATCGAGTCGGCGTTCTATGAAACTTGTCCATTTCCATAATCGACCGAGAACAGCGAAATGCTTTCCATTCGATAGACATCCAACAGATTGTTTGATGCTTATCCTTCCTACCCGTTCCTATGTTATTTTATTCTAAACCTATATACTTTAAATAAAAACCAATGTCAGGTAAATAAATCTTACCATAAACGAATAGAAGGAATTTATTGTAATCCTTTTTACTTTTTTTTTCCATAGTTTATAAATAAACTCGTTATTTGGCTCGAAAAGGTAAAGTCAATTTTTTTATTTATTGAAAATAGATTTTTTTAGAATTGTAGTTGGAAAGTTTATTTAATTAAACCCAAGTTTGGATAACGAAGCTATTTATTTTTAAGTGCACTTAATAACACTCATGGGATTGTTAGAGAAAAACGTAAATTATTGAAAGTAAGTTTGATAAAAACACGTGCGAAATTTATTTTAAATTCCATGTAATTCAGTTTAAAAATTTAATTTATTTATCCAAGGCCTCAACTAAATCAATTAATCTTGTAAGCAAATGTAAAAATTTTTAAGTATGCGTTCAATGTATAATCCTGAAGTTAGCAGACAATTAAAAATTTTCGGATTTTTTTTTACTAAATCAATTACAAAAAAAAAAAAAAAAAAAAAAATGCACATGTAGAAAATTAAAAAATCTGTAGGTGCAATTTTTTAAAATATTTTTTTCTGCATTATTGTCAATAATAAATATGTTATTAAATAAATGTTTGTTTTTTTATGCAAAACTTATTTTACTGATAATAAATTTTATTGCAATTAAGTGAAATTAATGAACACAGAAAAAAATAATTTCTTGACACAAAAAATTTTTACTCATCCTAAAGAAATTTTTTCCCACCCCAAAAAATTTTTTGCATAAATTGAAAACAAAAATTTTCTTAGGGCGAGAATGAATTTTCAGAGCAAAAAAAAAAATTTGAGTCAATAAATTTTTTCTGAAGAAAATTTTTGTGTTAAATTTATAATAAAAAAATTTATTGCGCAAGAAAATTTTTTTTTCTATGTAAAAATTAATTTAAAATTAAATGTAATAACTTTTTTTTTAATTTGGGATAAAAAAAATGAATTGAAGTAAAATCAATATAAATATTTTTTTTCGAATTTAATTGATAAAAATTTTAACAAAAATTAAAAAAAATTAACATTTAAAAATAAAATATAACAAATAATTAAAAATATAATAAAAATAAAATAATTTAAATGGCAATTGATGATAATGTCGTCACAAAAAGTACCACTACGGTACATCACACCGACTTCCGTAAAAAAAACACAAAGTATCGATCCTGTGACTTTCCTACAGAAGCTCCATAGATGGAAAAAGGTGATTATATAACGTAGTGGTTTCTCTTGTGCCGAAAACAGCGATACGTCCAACACGTGTATCAATTGATTAATGATAGGAGTCGTGTGATGGATGACCACTCTAACAAATGATGGAGAGACTTGAACCATGATGATGACATAAGATTGCAACCATTATACTATAGATGACTCCAAAGATTTACTATCTTTTACTCTATTCATCCTCCTTTCGACCATCATCGGAGCTCAAATGACAACCAAACAAAACAAAAACTCGATGAAATATATAACAACAATGAATTAAATTTTGATCGATAATAACACATTTCATTTTTTTATCAGCGCAACAGTTTTTCGTAGCAACGGGATAAGAGCGAAAGATACGTAAGCAAAAAATTAACGAAAATAAAAATCCTTATTAAAGAATTATAATGAACAAGTTTAAGCAGCAGAATAAGCGATAAAAGAGAAAGCAATTTCAAGGCAGATTTAATTTAAAAAAAAAAAATGTGGAAACGTGTTCAGTTGTATAGAGAAGCGAGAAAATAAACGCGATCGTTTGCCGTGATTGTAATAAAATTGACAGTTCAACGAGATCCACAGTGTGTAGTAATCTCGATTCTAATTAATTATATCGATAACACAACGACGCGTTTACTTGAGTGTTTACTTTGTAAGTAAAGCCGTTTATATATACCTAGACACATTCATTTACACGCTTAGTACTCAGTACATATATATTATATAAATTTAAACACATTGATCATTCTCTTAACAGTAGTTAGATACTACACATGCAGACTAGGCGCCAGATGAAATCAAGAATAACTCGCAGAAGGTCAAAAGATGATAAAAAATTTAACAAGTGTTAAAACAAATAATGAGATGTTAATAATGCTACGTTAAATTTAAAAAGTTTTTTTTTTTTTTTTTTTTTTTTAATTACTAAAATAATTTATTTGACACTTTCGGATGTAATTAAAACGCCAACGTAACGTTGGAATATTTGAATAAATAAATGCGATAATAAAAGCTATGAATACCTTGTGATCTTTTTTAATATGAATATTTTAGTTGAATGCAATTTAAAATTGTAATTATTCGTCAGTTTTTAAATTAATTTAAAATTATTGTAATATTCGATTTAAATTCGAATATTAGTTCAAATTTAGTATATTAAATTTTTATTTCATTTGCAATAAAATTTAAAAAATTTTTAATAATTTACGAAAATTCATATTATTTAAATAATTTGAAAATTTATTAGTGCCTAAGTTTTTATTAATAATTGGAAAATTAATTAATATTTTGACATGAATAAATTGAAAGTTGTAATTATCTAGACACCTTTGAAAATTTTATTGTATTTGCTAAATTTTTTATGTTAAATCAACACATTTCATAATTTTATTCAAAATTTCAAATCAATTTTCTACTCGACATTTTGTAACTGAAGATCGAAATGTTCGAAATAAAAAGTAAAAAATCTACTGGATCTGATTTCCGAAATTTTTCGCACGTCACTGGAAAATTGCAGGCACCCCGAACTACCCCTTAAGTTACTCAAATAGAAATGAAATTTCATACAAATAATCTATGTTAAAAACTATTGTGTGAACCATTTATTACACAATATTTATTACTGTCTTGTAGAAAAATCAAATAAAAGTATGCGTTAAAAAAAAATTCCATTATTAATATTAAATATAGTAATGAAAATATTTCTTAGTGTCGGTAATTGAAACTTTAACGTAATTGAAATAAAAAAAAAAAAGTTTATCTTAATTTGACTTGTAATTAAAAATATGTTTTAAAACAAATTAGTAAAACAAGTTACTCTTACTCTTAAACAAGATAATTAAAGTTAAAAAATAAAAACAAGAAAGGTTAAATATAAATATAATGATAGTAAAGTTAAGAGGGAAAGGAGATCTTAAATAAATATTCACTAAGAAATTACAATATACATAATTATAATTATAAACTATAGTCTTGCTTAACGCGGTTAACATATTTCTGCATAAAAATAATATTTACTATATAATTAAATCAAACTTTATAAGCCGGTAGGAAAATTTTTTTTAAGCATAAACTAAATTATATGAATAAGTGCATATTCAATGTATCAACTAATGATGCTCTCAAGAAATTCTACCACTCGAGTAATAAAGAAAAACATTCAAAAGCTTCAGTAAATTACGTAACTAAAGTCTTAATTTCGAGTAAACATTTCTCGGGAATGTAAGCATAATAAAATAAAACTTATTTCTTTTCAGTAAATAAAAAATTAATTTTTGTAATTAATGTGACATTAGATTTTTTTAAATAATTAATTTATGCAGTAATTCGCCAACTTGTTCGGAAAAAAAAAATTGTTCTAAAAATATTTCAAAAAAGTTGGACATGTGGAACTTCGAAGCTTGAGACCGATTAGAACTTGCAGTGGAACTTTTTTTTTGAACTTTTGTAATTTTGATAGTTAAAATAAAAGTTTGTCTGGGACTTTATAGAAGCGATTTTTGAGAAAAAGAAGAAACGTTTTTAAAATGTCTTACTCTCGTTCGAAAAAAGTTTTGATTAGAAACCAATATCCCTATAAGAATCAAAAAACGTTAATAAAAAGTTTAAAATTTGAGATTTTTTAACTTTTTCGGAACCAGAGTAAAATGTAGTAAAAATATGTTTTAAAAATGTTATTTTTTGACTCAAATTTCGCTCATACAAAATCTTAGATACACTTTTTTTTTAACTGTCAAAATTTCAAAGTTCAAAAAAAGTTCCATGCTAAGTTCTAATCCGTCTTATATTTAAAAATTCCACACGTCGGGTTTTTTTGAAATCTTAGAACGAATTTTTTTTTTACACGGGTTGCTTGCGAAAAATATTCAAAAAATTTCAATTTTTCTGTCACATTAAAATGTAAAAAATTAGTGGAGTAAATTCAGATCGAATAACTGTTTACTTAATCCCCTCCTAGTGAAATCGACTCTTACACTGTGAAAAATTCCCAATAAATTTTACTATGGGTGCATAGTAACACCGGGCTGTAAGAAAACTGATACAAAATTTAAAAGTGTCCCATAGTAAACGGTATGCGCAGACGACACAATTGGGACCTATGCGCATACGTTTACTATGGGACACTTGTAAATTGTTTATCAGTTTTCTTACAGTCCAGTGTTACTATGCACCCATAATAAAATTTATTGGGAATTTTTCACAGTGTAGGGGTTTATTTTAATATTTTATTGAAAAAAAAATCCAAATCATTTCGAAATCACTCCTCTGAAAAATCAAACTCTTTATTCACTCCATATGCAGAGTGATTTTTTTCGTACTCCGGAACTCAGTGATTCGGATTTAAATAAAATCCGTAATCACTCCGAATTCACTCCCAATTTTTTATAAACAAAATTTTTAAAAACCTGATGTACAGTATTTTTCTAAGATACATTCTATGGTTTGTAGATTTAAAAAAAAACAGCTAAAAGTAGTTAATTAAATAGTTGGAGCGTGAGAAAAAATCACATGTATGAAAGACAATTGTAGAGTAATGTAGCAATATAAGAATAGAATAAAGTTTATAATGGAATTGAGTACGCGGGTACCATAAGTGGCAAACTGTTTAACCACCTGATGGACAGACTCCTGACTGACTTTAATTTAACACCAACAATTTCTCACGTATGACTAGGTCAGACAATACATATTATTAAGTATATTATAGTTAAGTTAGTTAAGAAGGAGGTAAATGTCATCAAGCGGTAAATTTTTTTGTTTTAAAATAAAAAAGGCGACAAGACTGATGCGAACTCAACAATGTCAAATAAAATGATTATTTTAAAAACCTTTAGTCGTTAAATTGTGAAACCCGTCATACTGTAAACTACTTCTCACCACTATTCGGTAAACGACGATGCGGTAGACGGATTTCGTGACGTAATTTAAAAACCAAGATAAGAATGAGTTAAGTATCGCGTGACAAAACGCAACAAACGATTTTAAGATTACGCGGTTGACTAAACATTCAATGACTATTAGCAAATTTATGGTGTGTTACGGCAAAAAAAAAAAAAAATACATAAATGAGAACTTATTATTTACTTTCAATTATTTCCGGATTATTTATGAAGATAAAATAAAAAAAAAAATTTTTTCAGTTCTTTGTTTCCAGTAAACTTTGAGAAAAAGTTAAAGATGTTTTAAGGATGCTTGTTAAGTTGTTTGTATATTTACTTGGAAATTATTGAATAAATACAGGTGGCAGATGTGCACAAATGCGACAATAATTCAAGAATAAGAGTATGACGAAGCATTAAAAAAATATAAAATAAAATAAATAAAAAGAAGAAGTAATAAAAAATGTAACAGATAAAACGAAAGAGTTGTACATGGTTTTATATGAGCACATTCGAATGTATAGAAACGTCTGTTACCGCAGACTTCAATAACAGTCAGAGCTATATCTCACTTTCTGTTGATTAAATTTATATATGTGTGTATATATATAAATATATATGCTTTAGAAGTTATGAGACTGCTAGTAGAAATGTCCTCTAAACTAAAAAGTTCTTGAGATGTCAAGTTTTTAACTTGATTCAGTAAAAATAGAATTTATTACTATTGGTACAACTTCCGAATGTCAATCAAATTATAAAAAATATATAAATCTTAAAATCAGTTCATACAAATCACTAGACAAATCGAATTGAATTTCAAATAAAAAAAATTTTATTTCATTACTTTTCAAACTATTATTCAATTTTATATACAGTGGTTTTGAAAAAATATTAAAAATACTTTAATCGCAGAAAACTTCGAAATTTATCATAATTTTGAACTTTGAACAAAAGGTTCATTTTCAAATTTTTTTCTCGGATATGAAAACAATTTCAGATTTTCAAGTTCGTGATTAAAAAATTTTAAAATGAATTTTTGTATATAGATTTTTATACTTTTACGTAAGATATATACATATATGTATAAAAAAAAAATAAATAAAAATTTATTGAAGCCCCCGCTGAAATAATTATAAACTTATTCGACTTTAAATCCGGCAGACTAATCTGTCTCTTTTTTAAATTCCTGCCATCAACCGATCTACGATTGAATACATTTATGTAGGCTCTATAATCCGTAGTTATATTTTTTATATCACGATATTAAATTAACAATAAAATTCTCAGAAGGTCTAAATTTAAAAATTTATCGTTCGTCATTCTGAATTTAGATTTATGATGTTATATTTATCAAAAGAAAAAAAAAATATATATATATACATATATATATATTTTGGTTTATTTTTTATTCTAAACACTCGACAATGGGACTTATTTTTGTTTCATTTCCTTTCACTCATCAGCGAAAGATTAAACTCAAGATCAGCATCACTGATATTGATGTCAGTTATCGTACACTAATAAGTAAATAAAATGAAATTTAAGAAAGACTTTAGGTTTTAATTACAAGAGGAAAGACGAAAGATAAATATTCTGATATATATTCTGCGAAATACTTTTGAGATTTTATTTATTTTATTTTTTTTTTTTATTATTATTACTATCGTTTTTTGTCGGTTATGGCGATAAGTGACATATTTTAAACAAGTAGGTCTTATTACCATTAACTAGGCGTTAATAAATCGAAGAATGAGATATCAATCAAACACTTGGGATTATTATCATTAATACTCGATGAAAGTTTAACTAAATATATACATGTATGATATATATATTTTTTTTTTCAATTCAAAAAACTATTACGTCATTGTCATTCAATAATTTAATATTTATTTTGATAATAAAATATATATAAATATATGAGAGAATTAAATTCGGAATACTGAAGAGTAATATCAATGAATAAATGATTAATCATAATTAAATTATAAAATTACCATAAAATCTGGTTTTTTATGAGATTTACTTTGTCAAGATTAAAGCCTACATATTTGTATTTATTATTCGCATTATGATAAAATTTTTAAATAAAATTAAAACATGACAGATCTTTAAATATTTTTGTAGGTGGATATTAAATATCTGCGGTAAAATAAATTATTATTTCAGATTGTGTTTACATGCGAATCTATATTTAAAAACACGATTTATGAATTAACCATTATTACAAAAAAAAAAAAAAAAAATGATAATCAATTTTAAAAAATTAATTTTTTAATTAAGAATGCAAATAAATATTATTTTTATTATTCCCGATAAATGTTTTTATAAATATCAATTTAATAAAAAAATTTCATTTGACAGTTCGATAATTTATTAATAATAAAAAATAGTCATAAGTAAAAGTGATGAAGAAATCCGACATATTTTGTATTTATTACGATGCTACTAAAAAACTCAAAAAAAAAAAAAAATTTTTTTTTTATAAGTCTATAGGGTTTTTTTTTTATTTAAAAAAAATTCTATTGCGAAAATTGTATTTTAAATTTTTCTTACCCTTAGAATACCGCGGGTAATTATATAAAAATTAGAATTATTTATAATTATAGAATTAAATTCCGAAAATAGAAAAATTTTTACATAAAATATTTATGATACTGAAGTTAGCCGACGTCTAATAATTTTTGAATTTTTTTTTCAAAACGATGAACTGTAAAAAAAAATATTTTTAAAAATTGCACCTATAGTTTTTAAAATTTTCTACATGTGCATATTTTTTATTTGATGATTTTATAATTGATTTATTGAAAAATAATCCGAAAATTGTCAATTGTCTGTTAACTTTAAGATCATCAATATTTTGCTCTCTTAAAAAGTAGCAGTGAAAAAGTACTGAGTGTCAGTGAATATTTGATGCACTGAGTCTCAAATACATCACGGATTTTATCACGAAATATTTGAAACTATTTTTCTCCAAATTTTCACTAATTGTCAGTATTTTTCACTGATTAATTTTAAAAAACAGACTCATATTTTTTCAAGTACAAAAATCACAGGTAGAATAATCAGTCATAGTTTTGTTTCTTCAGTAGTAAAATTTTGAGAAAAAACGTAATGTCAGATAATAATATTATTGATAAAAAAATTGTAAAAATATTTTACTCTATCAAAATCAATCAGTGAAAAATATTGACAATCAGTGAATATCAATTGCACAAATAGTTCTAAGTATGTCACTGATTTAATCATCGGTAAACTTCGGACTGTTTATCAGTAAATTTTCACTGACTGTCAGTACTTTACACTGATTTACTTTAAAAGACAGATTAATATTAATATTCAGACACAATAATCATTGATAAACTTTTTAAATAATTTTGTATTTTGACAGCAAAGTTTTTGATAGAAATTCAATAATGCCATTAATTTTATCAATTTATTTTAGTAAGTAAAAAATGAAAAATAAATAGCATGCAAGGTAGCAATAAAATAGTTGAGAAATTTTGAAAGCAAGCAAATGAAAATTTTTAATAAAAAAAATTTGATATTATCGATCAAATGTTGAATACAAAAAAAAATTCTTACCCTGATATTGTTGATGATAAAATTTCAAATTTTTTATCACAAATGAATTATAATTTCAAATTTGAAAAAAAAAAAAAAAAAAATTTTTATCAATTTGCAGATTCAAGAAAAAATTTTTCCGAAATTAATGAACGTCAATTGAAAAAATGTAATTATTTGGTGGCGGCAATTAAAATCCTGGATCAGTTGCAGAGTTCGAAAGTAAATAAAATCGCGCCAAAATTTTAATTTAATTTAAATAAAAAATAAGAAATTCACGGAATGAGTTCTGCTGGTGGTTGTTAATGAAGTGAAAAAAAAAAAAAAATTAAATACTAACGACGCGGGATAAATTAAATTAATGATGAAAAAATAAAAAGTTAATGAACGAAGTCATGACGGTTCGATGGACCGTCATGAAGTGGAAGCAACGGAGAACTGCAGCAGAGTAACTGGAGCACTCGAGGTTTAAAAGAATACTGTACCCCAACGATTTAAACCAGCTTTCATTGGGTATGGGTTTTTGCTTACGTTATTATAGTTCGACGAAGACCTCATGGTGTTGTCTCCTATTTCACGACGTGACGACGCCCGACCGCCCGTTTCTCAAGCATCGTCAGCGTCGATAACAAAATATGTATACACACATATATATGAATATGCATACAAACATCCACGAAATATACGACCAATAAAAAAGCAAAGAGAAAAAAATGAGAGATTCAGTTTCTAAAGTAGAAGTTGTCGCACACGGATATTTCTGATAAAATTTCATATGACCGTTACTGCACTATTTTAATTTTGCTCTTTTTTTAACGATTATTTGTTAATAATTTTTGGATTTCTTTTTAAACGATAAATTATTAAAAAAAAATATATGAAAAATTTGCACTTCATTTTTTTAAAAATAAGTTGCAAGTTTATTTTTTTAAAAATAATTTATCGTTTTTAAAAAAATTCTAAAATTATTAGACCTCGGTTCACTTAAGACACTGAAGTTAGCCGATGTCTAATATTTTTTTGACTTTTTTTTAAACAATAAATTATAAAAAAAAAAAATATTTCAAAAAATTACACATGTAGCTTTTTTGATTTTCTACGTGTGCAAATTTTTTTTTTTTTTTTTTTTTTTTTTTAATCAAATTGTTTTAAAAAAATCCGAAAATTGTTCATTGTCTGCTAACTTTAGGATCATGATTATTTTGGTATTTTAATATACTAATATATATATATATATATATATATATATATATATATATATTTGTTTCAGAAAATTCATCAATATTATTAAAAAAAGATTTTTTTTTCAAAATTGAGGTTCTTAAAGTAAAAAAAAAAAATTATTTGTTCATTTAACTAAATTTGTCAATTTAGTTTTTTTATTTTTCCGAAGAATAAATTGAATTTTACAGTTAAATATAAGAGTCGGACCAAACGGGGTAGTAAATTTAAATTAGTCTTCAATTGCAATTTGTAAATTCTAAAATAATTTTCAAATGATTCAAAATATCTGTTACTTATTTTGGTAAACATTTATTATTCAAAATATTAAAAAAAAATTTTTTTTGCGGCCACCCGCATCCTTTTTTACCCACCCTTCTAATTTGTAGATTCAAAACTAATTTTTTGAATCATAACAATATCAATGACAATAACTTTTTTTTTTTACACAAAAAAAAAATACTTGACCGAAGGTAAATTCTCTTAACTCTAGAAAATCTTGATTTGATTCCTGAGAACGTTTATCTTCCAAAATATTATCCTGACCAAAGGCAACTTTTTTTTCTGTGTACGTCTAATTAAATAAAGTATAATAATGTTAATTTTTATCACAAACGTGATGTTTATACTTTTTTTCTAGTATCAATTTTTGTAAAAAATGACACATTATATGTAACTACTGATAATAATGAATTACTATTATAACACGTATTATCTCAAAAAAATTAAGTGCAACATTAGAACAGCTCACTAATGAAACGTTTCACTATATTATGTTGACAGCATAAAATTAACGGGATTATAAAATACGAGTAGTGGCTATTTAATCTAATAAAACGTTCAAAAAAACATAAGATAGAATTAAAAAAAAAATTCGATATTTGATAAGAATTAAAGTAACGGAATTAAATAAAAAACTCATAAAATATATTAAGATATCAAATAATTAAATTATTTTTCGAAAGAAAAAATAATGTTATTTATTAATGGATGAATAATTTTATTTACTATTGATATAAATTTGATAAATTAATAAATTTATTTATTATGAAGTCAGTAAATTATTATTGTTTAAACATAAAGTTATTTCTTTGAATGTCTTATTTTTATTATGACGTTATATGTTAAATAATATATAGTTCTAAGAAATATTCTCACACGCAAGCAAATAAGTATACATGATACGAGAGTGTTTACAAAAACGAATAAAACAATGTAGACAACTGTAGAGTATTTGTGTCGACATGAGTTTAAATTTTAGGGTAGTAAATTATTAAGTGTCTAGATTATCTGTGTACGTATTATATTATATGTATATTACTAGCTTTGTCTTAATTTCATGCTCTAAGTATAACGGTTTTAAAACCATAAACTAAACACTTGGTCGGCCCTGCTATGAAAGATCCAATTACATATTCTGAGTGGGTATTTACGTTATACTTTAAACAAAAAATAAAAAACCATAAATTATCGATAGTGTTTTGAAAAATTGCAGAACATAAAAGTTCGACTATGTTTAGATCTTTTTTATAATTTTAATTTACTATTGTTTCATTCATAGTCAATAGCATTATGAAAAATTATAATTTTTTCGAAATTTTTATAATTAATTTTTTTTATAAATTTTTCAATTTGTCAAGTAATTTTTAGATGTTTTTCAAACCGATAAATTATAAAAATCAAAAAAAAAATTCTTCGAGAAAATTGGACTCACGGAAAAAAATGATGTTGAAAATTTTAATAGTTTGTAGTTTATTTCCGACTTAAGATTAGTATATTCGATACTAATATCAAACCAAGATCATTATATATACATTACAAAATGGCTATTATTTATATTAAAATTTGATACATATAGAAGAAATAGGGATTTCGAATGAGTAAAAAATAGATATATATAATTATTAAATAATTAAATCAAATAAAATATAAACCGATGAATTAAAAAAAAAAAAGTTTGATGAGATATAAGAATTTAATTTCTGTTAATTTATGAATTTAAAAAATTTTATAATCGTAGAGAAGTTGAGATAAATAAGTAGTGAGGTTGGTGTATCGACATCATTGCAAATATAGTATAGATGTATGTGTGTGTTATATGTAAGCACATTGACTGCTTTACTTGTTTACTTCTATTCTATCCATATAAAATCGGTCTCTTTCCCACAACTACTGTACATCGCGGGACTGAGACTTGCAATCGCGTTGGTCGTGTTGATTAAAGCGAGTGTACGAGAACCAGCAACTAACTAAACCGGCAAAAACAACATCGAACCAAATAGAGAAAGAGCAATATACGCACTTCAAGTACTCTATTCTACTGGTTGTTGCACTGTTCGTTACTTGGGATTTATTAAAAATATATGTGTAGATAGATCTGCAGATACATATGTATACAGTTAATTTTTCATTCTTTCTTGTATATAAAACTACTAAGAAATATTTAATTGTTTTATATATGAGCATAATTATTCTGCTGAATTTTTTATTAACAGTTTATTCTTGGTTATGGAAAAAAAAGTGAAGCAAAAATTAATAAATGGAGAACAAATTCAAAATTACTTAATTATAAGTAACATTTCACATCGGTTTGCTGTACATGCAGAAAATGAATTTAAAAGAAATTACTTTCAACAAAAAAAGCTACTGACTGCACATCAATGCACTACTATTTAATCTAGCAAAGTGCGCTTTCATTTTTTGATAATATTCGGTTGTTTAAGAGAAAAACTTGGCCAAAATTTCCATTTACTGCTCAAGCGCAACAAAGATACCAATCGTGGACTAAAATGGAATAGAGAAAAAAATGCGAATCCCTCATAAAATTATTTTTTGACTGAAAAAATAATCATTTTTTTGGAAATAACTTGATACTTATTTTTAAAAAATAAGTTTATTTATTACGAAATCGAATATTTTATTAAAGAAATTAACAAATTCTATCAAAACCTAATATTGAAGCCACTAATATATGTATAGATGTCGTGAAAAGTTTTTTGTTTATAGAAATTTGAAATTTTTATAGAAGAATTTAACTTTTTTTTTAAATATTCTATTTCGTAATGAGTTAATTTTTTTTTTAATTATTCCTATTAATAGCCCGTGTAAAAAAAATTGTTGAAAAAAGGTTAAAAAAGTGTTGACTATTCTAAACATTAAAATGTGACACCATGACGAACCTTTTTTAAACGATTTTCAAACTTCTTACAATACACAAAAAATAACAAATGAAAATACTACAAATTAACATTTTTCTGTGTAAAATATGTTCAGAAACAACTAAATTTGAACTATTTCTGAATTATTATATTTATTGACTTTTCTCTTGAATTTTCAAAAGTTTAAAAAACGTTCAAAAAAAGTTCGTCGTTGTGTCACGTTGTGAAGTTTAGAATAGTCAATACATTTTTAACCTTTTTTTAACAATTTTTTTTTATACCACTCTAGAGTGGTAATTTTTCTATAAATAGGGGTTCGCACTTTTCTCTATTGCATTCAAGTCCACAAAGGGTACTATCTTTATTGCACTTGTACAGTAAATGGAAACTTTGGCCAAATTTTTCTCTTAAACAAACGAATGTTATGAAACAATTAAAGCGCACTTCGCTAAATTAGACAAATTAGCTAGATTAGACAAATGCATCAAAATACGGTGTTTTGTATTGAGAGATTTTGTTTCCGAAATAAACCCAGCCGAAAATATCTGATAACCCCCATTAATCAAAAAAAATTTTATTGCAAGTAAATTTCTTGGGTCGAAAATAAATTTTTTTTCATGAATGAATTTTTAAAAAATGTAAATTGTTATTTATCATTATGCATAGTAATTTTCTACTAATGATAGTTATTATTCATTAAAAATTGAATTTCTTTAATTGTCTACTGCGATTATTATTGACTTCTTGCCCCATTTTTTATTCATCAGAAATTTTTTATTATAAACTTTTTATAATTGAATAATGCATAATACAGACTAATTAATATTTATGAATTGTTAGTTAAATTTTTTCCGTTAATATAAATTAAATTTTATAATTATTACAATCATTAATTTATATTACAAAAAAAATAAACTCATCAATTTTACATTCATTAAACTACAATATTTTCAGGTTACATTAATAAATAAATGCATCAATTTTATTATGATTTCAGCCTAATAAATTTCTGAAGCATAACTATGCTATTAAATTTTAATTAATAATAATTTAAGATAATTCTAATAATTAGATCGGAATTATCAAACGAATTATAATGCTTTGCAAACTGATAAATATGAGTTTAAGTAATTATTACTGTAATGCAATAAACAAATAATTATATTTAACATAATTGAAATTAACGGTAAGTTAATCTAAATAGCAAGTAAAATATTGAATTATAAAATTTATCGAATTCTGAGTAAACATAGAGTAAGAAATATGGGTCAGGAACTGTCAATAGTTACTGACGTCGGTAATAATCTAACGGTTGCCACAAATTGTATAAAACTAACCACGCGATCTAATCACGAATATAAATATTATGAAGTCAATATTGACACAATGAAAAACAAAAAAGTTGGTTATGATCATACCCGTGTAAAAAAAAATTTCGGATAAGCTCGAACAGTTGACCTTCGAAATTTGAGACAAATTTGAACTTTTGTTAAAACTCGGTACAGAAAACAGTACAGAAATAAATAAATTAAATGAATTAGGCGGCAAAATAAAAAATGTTACGACGATTTCGAAAAACGGATTTATTTTATACTAATTGATACACTGATAGAAGAATTTATTGGAACCAAATAAGATTTATTAATAGTTCATAAATGATTTCTTTGAAAGTTTAAGCAAATAAATATTTCTTAATAGTTAATAAATGGTTTATTTAAATAGAAAATTAAACATGAAGCTAATTAAGTAGGGTTATGACAAATAATTTATAGTCCCATTTAAGTTTATTTTTTTAAAGAAAATAATACCCACACCAATTAATTTAAAAAATATTCAGCATTTTTTTATTTATAAAACAATATTTAGTTGATTATATTTTGAATTTGTTACACTAGACAGTATACTGAAAGGTATTGTAAACAGAAAGTGGCGCTGTAGTCAAAAATCACAGTCATGTTTACTCAAATATGAGATTTATTAACTATTAATAAATCTATATTTGAGGTAAATAAATGCTTATTCAGCCAAATAAGGCTGAAAAACTGTTTCAAATAAATACTTCTATCAGTGTATAGAGGTTAGAAATTTTCAGTTATTAAAACTTTTTTGAACAGAAAAAAATTAAATTCAAGTGGCAAAAATGATCGAAATTTTATGTACCTGAAGATTGGAACGTTTTTCGCGCAACGAAATTGAAAAAAAATTTATTTAATTTGACTTAAAGAGTAGTTGGGGTGGGGTTGCAATTTCCGGCTGACGTGCGAAACATTTCAGAAATCTAGATCCAGTAGATTTTTTACTTTTCGTTTTCGTTTCACGAAAATCGTTCCAATTTTCAGGTACATAAAATGTTTACTTTTTTAGAACTTTCCCGCTATTACTAATCAGTGTGA
The DNA here is from genome assembly GCF_026212275.2 of Microplitis demolitor. Taxonomy (NCBI): domain Eukaryota; kingdom Metazoa; phylum Arthropoda; class Insecta; order Hymenoptera; family Braconidae; genus Microplitis; species Microplitis demolitor. The sequence goes on along the minus strand of NC_068549.1, from coordinate 4,511,251 downwards.
AAATTTGAAAGAAGTTTGAAATTTTCTAATTTTCAATAGTCTTATTGGTTTAAAAGTTCGAATCCATCTCAAATTTCAAAGTTCGAGTAGTTAAACATTTTTTTTTACAGGAAACAGTTTAACGCACTTGAGATTTCTCAAGTACCGACATCATACCAACGTTTTTAGTACTACGTAATGTCAACAATGTAACGTTTATCGAGTTTTCATTTTTTCCATTACGACAAACATTTAAACAATAAAGATTTATCACAATACTTGTGTTTAGAGATAAAATAAAATGAATAAAAACTTTAAATGAATTGAATAACATTGAAAATGCATAGCGCGTTTGAATACTTACAACTCCGCTTATGCAATTTCAAATGGTAGTCTCTCTCCTGAAGAGGAAAGTCCGTCTACACTTTGATGGTCATGGGCTTTGCAACGGTTTCTTACGTACTTTAAGCCTGGGATCACAAAAATCCAGTCTATTTATTAACGATTTAAGCAATTTAATAATCAGTAACAATCCTTTGCACCATTTTTGAACAAAATGGATCAGATTTTCGCGATCCACAACTCAAATTAGATAAGAAATTGTTACAAAAACCTATGGCCATCAAAATGTATACGATCCTTCCTCTTCAGCCGATGAACTATGGCAAATATTAATTACATCGGAAGTTCATTGTTCAATGCGTACAATAAACCGAGTGACCGAATGTGTACGTAATAGTATTATATACAAGCATAAATAATGAAAGTGATGCGATGAGAATTCAGGTATCAAATAAATTCTTATCTTTTCATAAATAAATAAATTAACAGTAATCCAAAGATCATTGAGATAAAATAACAAAAGCATAAATATACAAGTACAAGTACATAAACGATAAGACACAAAAATAAATAATGAATTTATGATGATTAATTGTTGAGATAAATATTTTTACTATAAAAATAACTGAGATGTTGTGTAATTACAACAATAATAATATTAATAAGAGTGATGCGAAATAATAATAGGTGACAAGAAACGAATAAGTAATTAATAGTAATTATAATTATTGATCATAAAACTGTTTAATTTCACATATATATAGATATATAAGGTACATAAGGACAATAATACCTTCAGGAAGACATAAGATCGTAAGTCAGTGTACTGAAGAGCTAGTGCACTCACTGGTAACGGTAATTTCTTTAGACCAGTACCGCAAGTTTGCTGGTTGTCCCGGACAACTCTCACAGACCAGATGAGACGCGGACGTCCATCAGTTCTTTGCGTTCCATTCGTCTGTACCTCCTCTCATCATGAATTCTACTACTACTATACTCTCTACTAGATACCAACTACATACTACCAACAACAACTAGTCTACTGTTATTGTAGAAGTGTATTAGTACTGGTGTACTTTATTCCTTCAAACCTCCATAGGATCGAATAAACGATAAGCCATATACCCTTTCAATCATTTCACCGATCGATACTCATTAATATTTATATGCAAATTTATTTATCTGTAGACTTAATGCATATACTGTAATATCTATCTTGCTTTCATTATTTCTTTGAATTGCTCTTATATTTTTTATTTATTATGTATATATATGTGAACATTATCTATATAAACGAAATGGCTGACGTTTATCGTGTCATAGCTGAAGGATTGACGAAATACATCAATCGGCAGGCTAGATTACATTTGTCAAATAATGTCTATTGATTATTAAAATGGACTCAGTAAATGGACATACGAAATATTCAATTTATTTATTGCTTAATTTTTTTTTTTAATACTGAAAATAATTGTAGTTGATATTTAGTAAGACTTTAATTTATTTTTCAAATTATTTCTGCTGAATGCTTTTGACAATGTATATAAAGTATAAGTTATTTTTAAATTTAATGAAATTGCGAATAATAACTGAGATAAAAATAAATTTTTCATGATACAGCATTGAAAATTAAAGTTTCATTGTTTTTACAGTCAGTTGAAACAAATTAATTTCAAATAATGCCGCGAAATAATATTAGCAAGAGCGTAAATTGTGAATGCCTTCAGTCAGCGGGCAGAAACAAAATTCTTTCGTCCTTTGAGAATAAACAAATAATGTTTTTGCCGCTGATTGAAGGCTTTTGCAATTTAAACTCTGATTCTTGTCATTTGGTTAATAGTAATTTCAGACCATTAATTTTATTATAAATGACAGTTCTAACTTTGTGATTGTTTTATAGAAATTAGTGTCAAAAAAAAACATTTTTCAAGTATGAATACTTCATTTAAACAAATATTTACTCGGTACTGTACAAACAAATAATATTTTTAATCGTAGTAAATATATATTTTATATACTATAATATTTTATATAAAAAAAAAAAAATTAAATTAAAATGCTATAGAATATGACTTCACAATTTCTTAAGCGGATTCGAAGTCATATAATATATATAGTAAATATATACTTCAACCGAGTATTATTTTCTTGATTTAAGAATTTCTATTTCTATACTTATTGTAAAATATACTTGGTCGGAGTACATCTTTACTAAGATTAAACAAATATTTACTCGGTACTATGTTGCAAATGACAATTTACGTTTACTCTAATAGTTGGTCTTAAATTAACTTGTTCCAATGCAGGTAATCGTAGAAAATATTGTGTGTAACTCAAGATGACACACGATTTCAGACTACGGGTGATGTCAACCAACTTCATTCTGGTCTGAAATCGTTATGTTTCATCCCTTGTCACACAATATACTCATTATTGTCTTGGCTAAATAATTCACTTGGTGAATAATTTCATATGCACAGAAAAAACAGTTTTCTTGGGGCTATATATTGGGACGAGAGGGGCAAAAAGGGGTACTTAAGGAAATACTAAGTTTTCGAGGACTCAAATACACTCATGGAAAAAACGACCCTGTCAAGATTACAGGAAAAACTGTCAAATTTATAGATTTATCGCTGTCAACCCAAAAATGTCAATTTTACCAAGTTGAAAATGTTATTTTCACATTGTGGAAACTGTCAATTTGATAGTTTTTTGATGAAATAATTAAATTTAAAAAATGCAAAATCACTTAAAAAAAAAAAAAGGAAATTTATATTAGAACAATAATTGAAATTGTTATTTATGAGTACAAATTTTACATTTCGTAAATCGTAAACAACACACAAAAAAACATTCTAAAAAAATTGAAGTTTTAACTAAAAAAATTAGGTATTCATGTAAAATAATTGTTCAGATCTACAAACCACAGAATTTGGTTTGTAAATTTTATATAATTTGATAATCAACTTTTTACAGATTATTTTTGTAAATTTGGCAGTTTTTATCTGTAAATCTGACATAGTATGGTTAGGTTAATTTCGCATGTTATATCTGTAAATTTGACAGTTTTTCTTTGTGAATCTAAGAAAATCTATTCATGTCCTTTGACATTTTTTGAACTGAATCCGTTTTTTTTTTAATGATATTCAAAGTAAACAGAAAAAATTTTCAGTTACCTTAAAAAAAAGAAATTGTTATTTTTGCGGGCAAAATGGGGTACCCTCTGAAAAGGGAAAAAAAAATAATATCTAAATTTTAAATGAATTTGATTAAGTTAAACTTTTTTGCAAGTAATTTACATAAAGAAAAATTATATTTTTCTTGGACCAAAAAATTTTTTTTGGTGCAAGACAACAAATTCTAAAACTAAAAAAAAATTAATTCGTTCAAGTGAAATCGAAATCTTTTGGTTTAGGAAAAAAATCTCTTGCTTCGAAAATAAAAATTACAACAACATTTAATAAAAAAAAAAAAAAAAAAAAATGAGAATAATAAATATTCTAGTCGAAAACGATATTAAGATATTTTTATTTGTTTTGCAAAAAATTATGCAAAGCATAAAATTGAAAGTGAAATAACATTTATTATAAAATCAATAACACTATTTTTTGACAGTTATAATCCTGAATATAAAAAATAACTTGGCATATATTGATCAAGCTTGACTACAACTTGAATCGATTAAAGACAACAAAATAAAAATAAAAATAAAAATAACTTGAATTCTTCACGCCTATTTAATAATATTAATCCTTCAAGAACTTTCTATCTGTCCTTTATTTACATATTTAGTGGTTTTAAGCCATAAAATATTTTTTTTTTAAATTCAGTACCATAAAAAAAAAAAAAAGAACTTTTTTCATTTGAATTGACTTGCGTAAATAAATTACAACAGAGTTCAATAGCGAACAATAATAATCGTAATATAATTCTATATGTAAGCTTAAAGCTGTTACGCATTCCTAGTATCCTTGTCTCGTCGTGTGGTTTCTTTGGCGTTTTTCTTGGCAGCCGTGGTGTGTCCGCGGTTGCTTGCCCGGCCGGTATGTAGTAGAACGAGGAAAGAGGCAGGATGTATCGGTTGTGCCGGAGGAAAAGTAACAGTAACACGAGCTGTATCATACATTTACCCGCCCACATTGCTCCCAGGTATTATCAAGTCGATTCCTACTCGCGATTGTCACGAATGTACCAGAGTTTGCGACGTACGCGGTATTGCCCGGTATATAACACCACTAGTTGTTGTGTATCCTAGTGTAACGTAAACTCCTCCATAATCACAAACCGCACCTCGATTTATTGATATCCAAATCGTTAAATTAATGCCCTAATTGAATACTTTAATATTCATATCTACAATCTAAATGTATGATGATGATATTATAATACAGAGAATAAAACATTTTATTTTAAACCCTGGGTAAGAATTTTAATTTTGTAAAAATAAATATATTTCAAATACGTCATTGGTATTGATTATGACAGCAGATATATTTATTTTAATTTCATTTATCCGCATAATATATTTTTAAACTGGTATAAAATATACTTGTAACAGATAAAATCAGTAATATTGAATTACAAAATTTAAATGCTACCTACTCGTATGTACTCTTGTAATTAATACTTTTTATTCAATTGAAATCACTTTATTTCCTGATTAAAAATATAGAGTCATGTAGGGCAAGTGTGCGCTGTTGGTAAATGTTCGCAAACCCATTCATTTCGGATTGAAATGCGCACACCTTCCCCACATTACTCTATATATAAATATACATACAGAAAAAAATAATTTCTTTGCGTAAGAAATTTATTCTTGATTTTAAAAATTTTTTCCCGCCTCAAGATAATTTTTCAACGTTCTAGAAAAATTTCTGTTCTTACTTTGTAATGAAAAAATTTTTCAGACGGATAAAATTTTTCTTGGGGTGAGTAAAAATTTTATGCACTAAAAAATTCATTTTTTTGTGTATATTCGGCTCATTTCGTTTATTTGAAAACTATCAGATCAGAACGAAGCAATTAAGGAACGTATTAATACGTAAGCAAGAATCTGTATAGGGGAGGGGGAGGGGGGGCAAAATGGGCCCATTTCGCCCTCAAATCATTCGAGGCACTCAAAATTTTAAGTCACCCCCCCCCTTCTACTATTAGAGGAGAGTGGAGCAAAATGGACCCCATGGGGCAAAACGGGCTAGCATTTATATTGCATAAGACTTAAAAAAAAAATGTAAGATACAAATAAAAAAATAAAATGTATCATTAAGCTGTAAAACAATTAATTATTAATGTTAAGATGAATTGGTTCTTTAATAACCTTCAGATAGCAATTCCACATGATTATAAGTAATTATAACGCATTGCATTACTGCTTCTTGTTCGTCTTTATAAAATGGCTACGCTTCGTACACACCGTTGATTTTACTCTTGACCCTTGATTGCAACGTCAATGTCCGAACATACATTCTTCCGCATTAAATACATAACGATAGTATATTATCATTATTATTATGCGTAACGATTATTAAATTTTCATATTTATATTTTATTCAAAATAATAAAGTAAACGGGGATAATAATACCCAAGATTTGTTTCTTTTAGTTAAACAAGAAGTGTAAAATTAGTTAACTAATACTATAATAAAATTTATTGATTACATCCTGCTATTAATCAACAATCTAGAAGCTCACGCCTATTATCAAGTCAGAGGAGGTCGAACCGGCTTTTAAGGGCCTCCAATTGCCAATTGCAATGTCTGATAGTGTAATGAGAGAATATGTATGTATATTATCATAGCGAAATATATATTATACTATAAGTATGTATGATGTAAGCGTATATATATATATATATATATATATATATATATATATATATATATATATATACATATGTATAGTCAAATTAGTTTCTTAATACACAAATACATATACATACATATATATATATATATATATATGTAATATTATTTTATACTCCATGTACGGATATCACACGGCGCAACGTTTATATGTAGCTAACATACAAAGGTGTACAGTAACAGTAAGTAAAGAGAATCGCAACAACAGCAACAGCAGTTATATTATACCGAATGAGTGGCGAGAAGAGAAGAGATTAACATTGGAGAATATAAGATAAGAACTTCCGTCAGTCTATTTTAGTTATTCCAAGATATTCTGAATAATCTCTTTTGTTATTTAAGCTCTAACTTTATCACAAATTAATTTAACTTTTACAAATGATAAGCTTTGATATTTCACGCTTATTAACAACAATTTTTTCTTTTTTAACTTAAACAACAATCTGCTAATTAATGATAAGTAATTTTTACGATTATTAGGAAGAAACTCTATTGTTTTTGAAGATGACACAATTAATAAAAATTTTTTATATTATTTAATGATAAAATTAATATAGAAAAAAAAGGGGGGGGGATAAATAGGGTACTTGAGAAAATATGAAGTTTTCGAGCACTCAAATACACTAAATCTTTTTATGTTTTGATAACATTCAAATCAAATAGAAAAATTTTTTAATTCCCGTAAAAAAAAAAAAAAAAAATTTAGGGTATTAAATAAATTATATTTATTCGTAGGTAATTTGCATAAAGAAAAATTATATTTTACACAATTATTGGATACAAAGGAAGAAAAAAAAATTTTAATAGTTTTTTTCATAAAAAAAAAAAAAAAAATACTGTAGATTTTTTGACTGAGACTCGATTTTTAAAAAAATTCAAAATAATGCTAAATTGTATTTATAAAAGTGACTTTAAATATTTGAAAAACTTTTAAAAAAGAAATATTTTTTCATAAAATTTTAGGAGTACCCCATTTTGCCCACCCCACCACCCCTTTTCACCAAAAAAAAATTTATTCGAGTGATAAAAAAAAAGAAAAATAATAATGTCTCAGTCTTCCGGGACTGTTGGGATGTTTGATATAACGATTACGTTTTTCGTAATCGTCAGTTGTATATGCGTACGTGGATAATCATACACCAGCCGTGTGATTCATTCAAACTATGTACGGGAAGTACCGGTGTAGCGCAAGAGATTGGATCGGAGCACTCAAGAAAATGCAACTTGTATCTTATGAGAATTAACTCAGATAAATTGAGATATTCTTGTAAATAAAAAAAAATCTATTTGCTTTGTCTATCATTAAATGACTCAATAAAGTATTACTTAAAAATACAGTACTTAAATTACTAAATTTTTTTTTTTTGTACAAATAATTCAAATAATTAATTCAAGAATTTTCAAAATTTATGTTAATGAAACTATTATATCCGTGTAAAAAAATCATTGAACAAGTGTTGACTATTTTAAACTTCAAAATGTCATATGACACTTTTTTTAAACGGTTTTCAAACTTCTGAAAATACAAAAACAAAAAAAAAAAAAAACAATTGACTTATGACTAGAAATGATTGTTTTTGGCTCATTTGTAAATGTTTTTTGACTCTAAATTAAGTGTTAGGTTTCATAATTTTTATCAGTGTAAATACACTTAAAAAAAAACTGATTTTGAAATATTTCTGAGCATTTTTGGTTTAAATAAATCTAACAATATCAGGATAGTTAGTGACTTTTCTCTTGAATTTTCCAAAGTTCGAAAAACATTCAAAAAAAGTTTGAAACTTTTTGAAGCGTTTTGAAATTCAAAATAATCAACACTCAACATTTTTTTTACATGGTTAATTTAAACAATTTAAAAATATGGATATATGTAAATATTAAGTAATAAAACCTAATAGGATGTAATTGAAATGCTGAGGGCAAAATGTCTAGTTCTCTTTAGCTATATATATATTTGTAATTTCCAGCAATCGGAAGTAATCATAAATAGCGTCGAAAAAGACAGAGTTTGCTGATCATGTCATGTTCCAACTCATCATTTTTTTTTCCAATCTATTTCATATACACTAGTCTTCCTTTTTAATTTAATTTCTCATTTCTACGCTACTTGTCGCCCTTCATGACTTCCATAAACTGATCAATTTATCGACAACGGAAACGGGAAGTGAACATTCTCTTATTTTAGTTTGAGATATCACTCGATAAACTCCTCTAAATGGGTAATAACAGTTTTAATTATTTTTCAAACACATAAAACACAATTATTAATGTACATAAAAAATTTAACGACTGTTAAAAGAGTAAACACTGACGAATATTTCAAAATCATAAAAACTATATTAGTTTTTATTGTAATTTATTGCCAAAAATAAAAAAAGTAAAGAGATTTGTCCAAACAATCCTAAGTAGATTAGCTCAAACTTTTAATCTTCAATCATAAATATAAGATTAGAGTTTGGGTTTTATTTTTATGTTTTATGAAAGATATATATTTGTTAAGTTACACAAAATAAAATTTTTTATTGTGTTTAGTCATCGTATTAAAAATAATTTTGTGGAATAGTTTGTTAAATTTTCCTTTCACTATAACTATAGTTAAAAAAATAAATCTATATGATAAAATATTTCCTCTTAAAATTAATCATTAACATAAAATTATTCAAAAGAAAAAAAAAATATTTAAATATTTAGACTTATAAGGTTAAATGATTTTATACTTTTCTTTCAAAAAAAAAAAAAAAAAAAAAAAAAAAAAAAAAAAAAATGGAAAAAAACCAAAGCGCAGATTCTTGATTACATTTGACTTTCAAATTTAATAATTTTCATAATATCATGATTTACATTCACACAATCTAAAAATGATTAAAATTGTGCAAAAAAAAAAAAAAAAAAAAAAGTAACATCAGAAAAAATCATAAATGGACCAAACTTTCACTTGAATTATTATCAAGATAAATATACTGAAGAACAGAACATAAATACAAGAATAATATAGTAAACAACATGGATGAATTAGTGTAGAATTTATATCATTTACTTCCGGTAAAGTTTCAATGAATCTAGATTATAACGCGGGAGAATTGACGCTTGTCATCATTGCGTCATCCGTTTCCCACTTGCATTACTATAACGATACTAACAACAACAACAACAACAACAATAATAATAACAACTTCTACTACTACGACAAGCCAACCGAAGATAATATTGTTTCGCTTTCATGTGAAATTTTTTTGCAGCCTAGAATTTTTAGCATTCTATCGTGTCACTAATTACTTAAATTAATTTGTTAATATGTAAATGAAAAATCCTTTCTAATCAATAAATAACTCGACTCTATTATTTATTACTGATGCAATATCATAATAACTTTGATAGTTTAGTAGTAATAGTAATAAATAATAAAATTTTAAATTGTCATTATGCATTGTATTGTATTGTGTTTTATGTATTTATTTATTTATAGTATTATGTATATGACAAATAAAAAGTTTAGGTTGTAGCTGGAGAAATACTGAGTTGAAAGCCAGTATAGTAGTAATAGAAGTAGTAGTAGTATAGTAGTAGAAGGAAGTAATGTAACAATCCGTAACCATTTGCGGAATCTACACTAGGGATTCCCACAAGTGTACGCATGCGTTTAAATCAATATGCGCGCGCAGTGTAATGCCGATCGGTTTCACAAGATTGGTCAGCCGCTTTAACGAGGCACCAAAGTCCATGCATCGATTTCCCGTCGATTTTCTGATCACAGGATCGTCTTTCGTCTTGAATTGTCAACAACTTTTTTTTTTGTTTTGATTTATTATATATCTCAAAAAAATTATCTAGTAGATATTTTAATGGCAATATTATTTTATGGAATTAATTGAAGTGTTTTGCAAAAGATATTTTAAAATGTGGTTGTACATAAGAGTGAACCAAAAGATGTACAAGTTTATTGACCGTAAAAAAAATAATAAAATAAGAATAAGAAGATGAGAATAAAGAGAAGAAAAGGGGAAAGAAATTGCAAGAAGCCAAACTACTTTCACATAAGCAAAAAAAAATTTAAGAAGAAAGAGAAAAGAAAAAAGTGAGAGTATTCGTTTCGGGGCCCCCAGGGTAGTTAACAAAACGAACGAACGATAGGGAGAGATTCAAAAACATGTAGACAATTGCATATGTTACTGACAAAAAAAAATTCATTTTATTGTGAAAAGTTGTGTCAATAGCTTTGTTTTTCCGCGCGATAGTAAATAGTATAACGAGATATTTTAACGCTCGAGTACTTAGGATACAAGTGGGAAAAATCCTGTCAATAAAAATTTTCATATAAACATATATGAAGAGAGAAGAGTAAATACAGTGATAAAAAAATTTAATTACTACAGCTTTGGTAGATTCGGTTAAACTAAAAAAATTTAATAACAATACTGACAAATATGCTCGAATTTTGCATACACGAGAAAAAATGGGCTTAAAAAATACACGAGTTTTTATTGTGCTACTCTACAAAAAATATTATACACTTAAAAATTATTGATAAATTTTAATGAATATTATTTGTCTAAACTTGGAATTATAGTAGAAGATAAAAAATTTTTCAAAGCTCACAATAATAATTTTTTGACGAAACTTTCTGTTTAAAGTTTGGTCGACAACATAATAAAAATTCACAAATTTTTTGTCTCCAGTATTCTCCTTGTAATCTCTTTAGACGATTTTTCAAAGCACTGATAATGATAATAATCGATAATTTTTTGTCGGAGATTTAAAAATCATTAGAGAAGAAAAAAAAATTTTTTAAAATAAATGTAAGCGCGGCGAAGGAGAATAAAGATGCAAAAGAGAGTGATCATCGGCAATAAGGTAAAGGAAAAAGAAGTATATAAGCTGACGATCAGTGGTGTGTAATGTGTATAGAAAGATGAGAAAAAGAACATGACAGTATACTAGGGAAGGAACGATTAACGAGCAATCGGGGCGGCGAATCGAGGCGTGATCAATTTCTCGCGGCTTCTGCACATTACGTATAATTAACATAATCCTGAAACATGCGCTACATGTTTCATGCGCACTTACTACACAGCTACTGTGCATTTTCATTAAGAGACAAGTTTTTTTTTTTTTTTTTTTTTAATACGACGGACAACAAATAAAGTATATTTTTACAAACTATCAATACTCCATCTTTCATAATCTATCATCGACATAAACTCTTAATGACATAATATATTACAAAATGTAATAAATAATAACAATAATTATGTTAATGACGGCTGATAGTTTTTTTTTTGTGCTTGAATATAAATAATATTTACTGGCATAAAATTAAACATAAAACCTACTGATGTATAAACTTTTTTTTTATCGGATAATCCCATTATTTACACAGTATAACTTCCTTTCTAGAATAGCTAACGATGCGCCTCTTCCTTCATAATCTTACACTCAATATAATATAGATTTTTATATGAGACCACAAACTTTACAGAGTATAAGAGATTTATAGTGTTGATAACGGCGGTTGTTGTATGTATGTATATATAGAAGAACAGTAGAATATAAGGTTTAAAAAAGAAATATTATGGTTCGAAAAACGCGTTTGTCTGCCCACAGCGAGGCGATAAACGAGTTACCCGAACGATTCAAGTACCAAACAAGAAATCACCGATCCTACAATATACTCTCGTTTTTATATCCTTGTGAGTTACCTTCAATCATATTGTCAAAGTAAAAAAAAATAAAAAATAAATAAATAGGGGAGGGAGGGGCAAAACGGGGTTCTTAGGGAAATATCAAGTTTTCGAGGACTTAAATATACTAAATCATTTTTTTTAATGATATTCAAAGTAAATAGAAAAAATTTTCAGTTATTGTTAAAAAAAAAAAATTTTATTTTTGCGGGCAAGATGGGGTACTCCCTAAAAAAGATAAAAAAAAATTTCTGGATTTAAAATAAATTTGAATAAGTTAAACTTTTTTGCAAGTAATTTACATGAAGAAAAATTGTATTTTGCATGATTATTGGATACAAATGAAGGAAAAAAAAATTTTAATATTTTTTATCATAAAATAAAAGTCATTAATATTTTTCAACTGACAATTGATTTTTAAAAAAGTTTAACAAAAAAAATTCAAAATAACGCTTAATTATATTTACAAAAGTGATTTTGAAATGTTTAAAAACTATTTGAAATATAAAATTTTATACCCTGCTTTGCTTAGCTTACCCCCTTCCCCTAAATAAATGTTCATGATGGACTGTTAAATAAATTCTCGTGTTTAGATATTTGTTAAATTGAATATTGTAGAATATAACAATAAAAATCTATATTAATAAATGAGAAAGCTTTTTTCCCTGTACTAACTCCAAAAACTACGAATTTACTGAAACTCAGAATTTGAATCCGCCTGCTGCGCATTTGAATTGCGCAATATATTCACACAGAAAAAAAAGATTTCTCGGCGCAATAAATACTTAACATTATGAATTGAAGACAAAAATTTTCTTAGAACTAAGAAAAATTTATCAACCCAAGAATATTTTTATTTTTAATTTATAATGCTAAAAATTTCTTGAAGCAAATAAAAATTTTTTACGCTAAGAAATTCATTTTTTTATGTGTACTAAAAATTGACATCAAATAATCATGAAGTAATTGTAGCTAAATATAACTTAAGTTTGAAATTCTAAAATAAGTATTTTTATAAAACTTAAAACTTCAACATTAAGTCACTCAGGAATAAATTATTTATAAGTTACTGTGAGAAATAAAAATAATAATGTGATTAATAATTTAAAAAAAAATATTTTCAAATGCTGACAATGTATAAAAGTAGTACTGCACGACATTTCATTGTGGCTTTAGTTCAACTGGCTATATTAGAACAAAATCAATAGTAACCAAGTATATATAAACGTTTCTATAATTATAGAAGGTACGTGTTAAAGTAATGATTACTCGGTCAATAGAGCCTTGAATGTATTCAAAAGTGTGCATAATAACAATTTTTTTTTTTTTTCAGTTATTTGCGTCTACTAAAAGACTCATTAAAGCTCACCTTGCCACCCGATAGCATCAAAATTCTCTGTATACAATAGAAGAGTACAACAAAGTAACAAAAAACTAGGGGACAAGTGAGATCGATGTGCATACTTTAGATTGAATTCGAAGTTATGCATGCAATATTATATTTACACGGTATTATGCTTCCTAACAAAAAAAAAAAGTTGGAAAATCGAAACATGCACAACTCAGTTGCTCATCCGATAGTAAAAAACATTTTTTTAAACGAAAATAACCAAAAAAAACAGTCGAGTATAAAAAAGTAATCAATAGATGGCGCTCCTATAAAAAAAATGGCAGCTAAATTTATTTTGATGAATTGTCAGTATTAAGTTCTTACACCTTACAATTAAAAAAAGAAAATTTGAATAGTGATTTTCAAAAAGGTTCTATTCAAGAATAAAAAAAAAATGAATTAAGCGATTGTATGTTTTTGATGTTATTGTTTACTAACATTCGTACATATTGACGGACATCACGGGTTTTTTTCCACAGTTTTTTCTTTTTTCAATCATTATTATTCAAAAATTAATTTAGAATTGTGTTCTTTCTATTCATTAATAAATTATCTTTCAAATAAAACGAACTTTAATCTACTTGAGTATATTTGAACGAGTGTAAATATTTTTTTTACGCGAGTAAATCAACTGGGACCGCGTAAGCATTAATAGAACACATTTTATAGCTTCACAATTGAGTTGTGCAATACATATATATATATAAATATACAGTCTTAAGTACATCACTAATTCAATCAGTGATATATTTGGGACTAATACGAAGTACTTTTCACTGATTCATTTTAAGAGAGCATGTATGCATTTGAAAACTTGGCCTAATTTTAAAACAATAAAAAAAAAAAATTATCAAAAATTGTCACCATAATATGAAACTAATAAATGAGAAAAAAATCAAAATTAACAAAATAAATAAAAATTTTTGGTTCATAAATTTCTTAGTAAAAAGTTGACTCAATAATTCACCAAGAAAAAGCAGTAAATTACAAAATATGACATTATGAATACACTTGAATAAAAATTGTCGATAAAGTTTGGTTAAAAAAAAAAAAAAAAAAGTTTTTAGTAGTATGTATTGATAGCTCAAGAAGGTAAAAGTTTGAGAGCTTATCATTTGTCAGCCAAAGTAACTAAAGTTATAATAAAAAAGAAAAAAAAATAAAGTTTAACTGTTTATGTCGGTTTCTCGTCGCGACATTCTGCGGAAGCGAATTGCCCTGTATTGGACGATGTACGTAAATTTACCCCGTAACCGAGCAACGACCCCTCTTTATACCCAGACAAGTGAACGAACTGCAGGTTCACCAGCGCACATACTACTCAAAAAAGAGATAAAAACTATACACACACAAAGAGATCGATATGTTGTGTGCGTGTTGTCGATATAACTAATAAAATAACTAGGCTAGCTGACTAAACAAAACTATGAAATTCACTCGAAGAAAAATCAAATACCAAAGAGCAATTAAAACATTCACTATTCATAATAATAATAATTATTATTATTATTGTTTATAATATAGAGCAAATTGTTAATTATGTAATCGAGGTATTAATTAAAATGTATAACACTTGGTTTCAGAAGGATCATGAGCTCATGAGCTGGTAAGCGTGCTGTTAGATTGTAAGCTTTGCTGTTGAGCTTAAAATATATCTGACTATATACAATATATAGTGCGCTTTCACTGCAGTAAAGCGAAAGTTATAGCTATATATTATTGAGTCAGCTACTTCGTGTAGTAATCTGAGGGTGCGTTCCTTGGCCTTAACTACCTTATATAGAAACATCCTTACTCCAATACCCTGGATTTGCCCTAACTGCTGCAGCAATAACATCGAAAAGCGACAAAGAGAGGGTAGATTAATTGCTTTCAAAAATTGGGGGGATTATTTATATATAAAGTATAAAAGCTAAACAATATAAGAAAATAACTTTTTGAACCTTGGCTTTGATTAAATTTTGAACCTCAAGTTTTGATATCGTACGAAAAAAATTATTTGACACACAACGCACGCACAAGTACGTTTATCTGAAAATAATTAGAAATAATTTCCTATTAGAACTTAAAAACGTCGATTATGAAAACTCGATTTTATAAATTCGGACCGAAATCAACAACTTTTCCTTTATTGAAAATTTTCAATTTTTATAGAGAGAAGTTAGAAATATGTGTTGCGAAATCAATACATTTTTTGTGTTATGTGAGTTTGAAAACTGGAGAATGCTTCGTTGAAGTTTTAAAGTGATACGATGGCAGATATTTTACTTTTCGAACCCTCGTAACACGAAAATTGAGATTCTGTGATACAGTAAAAATCGTGATTGCTTTTTCTACTTTTTGGGGATGTTAAAAAAAAAATCAAGATAAAGTTAAAAGAAGAGGATCAGTCCGAAAATATTCGTGTTAGTGTAAAGATAACATTCACTGATAAAAAAAATCAACATTTGTAAAAACACTATTTTTTTCTGTAATCATTAAAAATTATTACGTTATTAACAATATCCAAATTAAAGAATAATTTTACCAACAGAAGAAAATTGAATTTTATTTACTCTCTGTCTTAAAAAAAATTGAACATTTCGAGCTAAACCCAATTTTCTTCGACTAAGAAAATTATTTTGAATGAAATTCTAATTTTTGTACTAAAAATTTATCAGATTGAAAATTTCCAATAGCGTAATATCTTGTAAAAGAAAATACACAATATTTCTAAAAGCTACTTTTTATCTTAATGTGAGTATGAAAAAATTTGAATAAAAATTTCCACTTTGTTGAATAAATTAAATTTATTTTCTGATAAATTTATTTATCAATATGGTATTTTGTCAGTACTGAGGATAAATGCTTCAATAAAATTTATTATTAAATACAACTTTTCCTGTAAACTAACACTGATGGACTATTAGGTACACTGGTACGAAAAAGGTTCTCAATATCACGTCTGGGCTAAAAAGCAAATCCAGAAATTACATAAAAAAAGATGAACTGGAAATGTTTTTGAACCATCAAAAAATGAATTTTCACTTTAACATACTTTAATTAAAATTGAATTTTCATTTTGTATATCTGTATTTACTTAGTGATAAATATAACATACTTTTATCACATAATACAAACATAATATTTCAAATTATTTGTCAAGCAAACATAATCATCAGCGACCTACTCTGTTAATTATTAGACAACAAACTCGAGTATCGATTTAATTATTTTATATTGTATTATACTCTATTGTGATTGGTTAAAACAGTTCCAACATCAACACATATAGTATGTATTTCCATTATAATTTACAACAATACACAATGGAAAAGCTCAATAACTAAAATAATAATACGTTATTTTAAGTTAAAAAAAAAATAATAATAATAATACATAAATTCATTTATGAGTTTTGTATTAAAAAACTGCATTGAAATTATTTATATCAAATAACAAATATAAACAATATATGTTTTTGTGAATTAAAATTTTCAAACCACAGCAACAATATTTTTCCGTGTAAAAAAAAATGAGTTTCAATAATGTTCGGAACAACGAAAAAGAGTTCGGAACTTTGAGTTGATAATTTTTTTAACTTTGAAAAAATTCAAAAGTTAAAATTTTCAATTGAGTATTTTTCAGAGACGTTTTTTTGAATTTTTTAAGCAGAAATAATTCGATTTGAAAATTTTTCTGCTACGAAAACCTTAAAAAAAAAAAACTGAAACCAATGACGCGGGTTTTTTGATTCTTTATAAAAACTTTTCGAGAACGAGATCTAGAAATTGAAATTTTTTCTCTTGAAATTTTTTAAAATTTCAAAAATAATTAACTGCAAGTTAACCAGAATTTTCTCAAATTTGAAAGTCCACTGTTATGAACTTTTTTGGAACATTTTCGGAATGATCTTTTTTTACATGGGTTTATTTATTTTATAAGATATATTAAAGTTATAAATAAAAACAATGGCAATACAATGGCGGCAATAAAAAAAGGTAAATGCTTTGAAAGCTTAAGTTTAGTACGGATAAAGTTGGTGTTAACGTCAGCAAAGGGACAGCAACGTATATTGATTTTGACCGAAATACTACTGGGATCGGCATCGGATATGGGGAGTATAGAGAGAGTATTAAAGCCCTGGAGCTATATAATATTATTGAGAACCTCTTTTCCAGATTGTTTGCGCCAGTCTATGGACAAGAACTACGTACGATATGTGCATGCCACGCACTTATAATATACGTGCTTCAACGACTCTCACATTGCCACACATTCATTCGAGATCGAGACTATATCTCACTTTACTTTTTTTTTTTTTTTTAAACCTTTTTTCAGGATTTTTTTTTTTTTTTGTACTTTAACCAGACAACTGGAACTTATCTTTTAAATGTGCGATATATATCATTCAAAACATTTATTTATCATTTATATTTACGTATCATTAAACTTGAATGACGAATTAATGTCGTGTAAAAATAATTCAAAAATTAAAAAAGAAATATATACATCTACGAAAAAAAAAGTTTTTGTGATTGTTTGTAATTAGATTTTATAAAAACCGTTAAAATTTTTCAATAGCTGCCAAAAAATTTACGTATTTCATTTATTATTATTTTCGTTTTCTAAATATTTTTTTCAAAATTACTGATCATAAAAATTTTATAAAATATCGTAGAATATGAAATTTTCAAATAAAAAGAATATTTTAATTATGTTTTCATTTTCTATAAAATGCTTTAAACTTTTGAATTTTGAATTAGTCAACTCGCGCTACAAGACTTGATTGAAAACTTTCAATTGCATATAAATACTGATTTAAAGTGAAAAAATATGTTACAAACTATTAAACTTTTAGTTATCAATTTTCACATGATGTTATGAAATTTTGAGTGACTTTTCAAAATTTTGATTAAAGCTTATACTCTAAGAATTTTTTTCCAATATTTTCTAAATAATTTTCAATAGTTTTCAACAGTCATATATATACATATAGGGAGAAAAAGGGCTACTTAAGACAATACTAAGTTTTTGAGGGCTCAAATACGCCTAAATATTTGTTTTTTCATGTTATTCAAAATGAATAGAAAAAATTTTCAGTTTCGGTTAAAAAAAAAATCATTTTCGCGGGAAAAATGGGGTATTCCCTAAAAAAATTGAAAAAAAAATCTGGTTATTAGATAAATTTGATTAAATTTATTAACCGATTTTTGACACCCGAGTTTTTTAAAAAATTAAAAATAATGCTATAATATATTTACAAAAATGATTTTGGAATATCCTCTATATATATAATGTCATTATTTTATGTTAAATAAATAATGTACTGAGATGTTAAGAATTACTTCTCAATTCTCAATTGTCTGAGTATCTTTCCATACCTTATTATTAAAAAAAAAAAAGTACATATGTATACATATATATGAACGTGTTACATATATATTTATGAAATGCGTAGAGTACAGAGCGCATACCCTTTCAAATTCAAATTGCACCCTCGAGTACCTTGTATTGCGTACATGTTTTGGTCTGAGAGTTGTATGTTTCAAAATGTAAATGAAAGAGGGCGATAACTTGAGAGTAGAATAGCGAAGAGCAAGTAAAATATATATATATTGTCGCATATATGTATTATACGAAGAGTAAGGCGTGTGGCACCCTCGACATGTTCGTTCTCTCGTAACAAACGAGTTACAAACGACTAACGAAAGACAAAAGAAACAGCGAAAGCTTTCGCTAAAATTTGAATTACCGATCCAACGAACCAACTTTTGAATTTTCATTTTAATAAAAACATCCAACCCAAGGTCTTTTATTGTAATTAATATTTATGTCTCATGTCAAAAAATTTTTTTCACTTTCATTATTAATGTCAAAATTTTAATAAACTTTTTTTACCGTCATATTTTCTCACGTCAATGAATAATTTTTATATCTTCGAAGAATCTGATAACGACAGACGTGATAAAAATTTATAAATTAGTTGATTTGTAATTCTGTTTACGCGATACGTGATATGAAAAATATATTATTGAGTTATTCGACGAACTGATAGATTTTTGATAAGTTTAAATACTCATTCTACAAAAAATAATTAACAGATAACGGTAGTATGTCAGTACAGGATGAGTCTTTTTTTTTTAGATTTCTAAATATCTACTTAAAATTTTTTCCCAAGGTGTCACTAACTTGGCTCATTAACTATTTGTAATAATAATTAAAGTAACACTTTCACCTTTTAAAATTATTTGTTTAAAAAAAAAAAAGAATAGAAAATTTCTAAATTAAAATGTAAATTATATTTTTAATTGATCGTGAATGTTGATTGATTTGAGAGAAGAAATCATTATAATGAAACAAGTTATTTCTCTAATATTAAATACGATCCTATAAATTATAACATATATAATGTATAACAGTTACTGTTATATGTATAGGAAATCATCAATGTAAGATTGATTGATTAGTCATGTATGTACATATACACGTGCGCAAGAATTTCAAATGAAAGGCCAAAAGGGAGTAGAAGAATATGAACAAGTCAGGTCAAGTTCCAATGCATACATATGTATATATATATATACATACATATGTGTAAGTATGTATATAGTATAGACTAGAGACGAAAAAGGAAGGAAGAAACTTCTTTCGTGTCCTGATGGCCTTGAAGGAACCCACTAAAATATATTACTGTTGCTTAGTCGGTTTGACTGATCCTCTAAAATATAAATTCGACGGGCTTGATTGTTTTCTTTTCTCATATAACTATACTCTAAAAAACTAAAGCCTGATGTCTACCACATGTCTTAACACGTCTATATTTATTTTCACACAATGTCCTAAATATTTAACTTTTTAGTTTGACTCGCTCAATAAATATTTTTAATTACAAACTATTATTTAAATGGACAAATTAAACCATTTGATGCGAAAATTTCATTTAAATTTGTAAATGTGTCAATTAAAAAGTGAAAGTTTTCTTAATTTTCTGTACATAGACATTCATAACTTTTTTCAAATTTTATATTACAGCAGTTTGCTATTATTATGATTCTGAAGTTAGTAGACAGTTACAAATTTTCGGATTTTTTTTTTAACGAATCAATTGCAGAAAAAAAAAACTAAAAAAATGCATGGGTAGAAAATTTAAAAAACTACAGGTGCAATTTTTTATTAGACGACTACTAACCAGTATCATCTATTGGTTTGAGAATTTTGAGTTTGGGAATCAAAATACGGATAATTATTGACTTTATGAAAAAATTGAATCAATACTTTTTTGTAGAAAATTTAATTTTCGATAATTTTATCTCAGTACATTTTTGTCATATCTTTGATAGTTTAGTCATAA
Source organism: Microplitis demolitor (assembly GCF_026212275.2). NCBI lineage: Eukaryota > Metazoa > Arthropoda > Insecta > Hymenoptera > Braconidae > Microplitis > Microplitis demolitor. The sequence goes on along the minus strand of NC_068549.1, from coordinate 4,490,668 downwards.
TCTTCATATATAGATAAAGAAAAGTTAATTTTTTGACTATTGATAAAAATAAAGTTCTGCATTTACCAAATAGACCCTGATTAGAAAAAAAAAACAATGGATTCTCATTGTTGTGTGACTAACACTCATGGAATTTCTCACAGAATTCATTCATTGTTACGAAATCTACGAAAATCTATCGGATTTTGTATTTTTTAAACAAGTGACTCATCAGTGGGGTAGTTTAGTGCGCAAATATTTTTCTGGAAATATGTCATTATATTTTTCAAATAAATTTTGATAGCAACAACTAAATTGCGATTTTTAATTTAAAAAAAAAAGTCTAATCATGAATTTTTTTAATGATTCTAAAGTTAGCTGTCTAATAATTTTTTGATTTTTTAAATAACGATCATTTATAAAAAAAAAAAAATATTTTAAAAAATTGCACCTTTAGATTTTTTAATTTTCTATATGTGCATTTTTTTGGATTTTTTTTTTGCCGTTAATTTCTTGAAAAGAAATCTGAAATTTTTAATTGTCTGCTAACTTTAGAATCATATTTTTTTAATAAAAAAATGAAATTTGAACGCAGGAATTTTTTTTCAGCGCAAGCGCTGATTTAAAAAAAAAAACCAAGGTTTTGAAAATGATTTCAAACGGATGAATAAAAATTTTGAATACACAATACATTGATATAATATAAGAATAATTTAATGGTGCCATAGAACCAAATAATTGTGCAGAGAAAAAAAAAGAAAAAAATTTTTTTTTTTCTAAATATTTGAAAAAGAAATTTCAAATAAATAAATTTAATAATTTAATAGCATTTTAAATAAATAATTATCAAACAGCATTTTATATGCGGCAGTCATTCACAATAAATTTATAAATTGATCTGCTTGCGCACTTAATTAATCAATACTATTATTAAAACACACCCTCAGTATATTAAAATGAAAATGACATCAATTATCCATTTTCTATGATTATTTAATGAAACACGATAATAATTTAACCTCAACTAATAAAAAAAAAATATTATTGATTCTAAAATTTACTTTATTGATAATTAATAAAAAAAAATGTTTTTGTCTCAAGTATTTGTTATTATTTAAAAAAATTTTATTTACACTAAAAATCCTCTTATTGTAATTTAAAAATCATTTGTTTTTTATGTCCATAAATGAAATAATAAAAATAAGTATTAATTTTTTTCCGTCAACAAATGACATAATTTTTTAAAAAGAAATGACTAAATGATTGAAATAATTACCCAAGATAAGTCAATAAAATTATAATTTTCATCATAAGAATTTTAAATTTGAATTTATAGTTATTAACTAAAGATTCCCGCCCTAACCTATGAATTAAAATATTTTCTATATTTGTGTTCAATAAAATATAAATCAAATATTCTCTTATTCGAGTGTCAATGTAGCAGATATATGACAACTTATAAATTTTAAATAAGTAAAGGAACTATCAAAATTTGAAAAAAAAAAAAAAACGCGTACTTATTGCTCAATTATCTAAGTACGCATTTTAAAATTTTACTTTAATTAATACTTAATTTACTTATTCAAAAATTTAAAAAATTGACAACTGTCAGGTACATTCACACTCATTCTTATTCATGAAATAAAATATGACAGTAATTTAAATAGTTCTGTGCTATTGTGTCTAGATAACTAGATCTACACTAAGTATAACTGTATAAATATAATAATAAACATATGTATATATTTATATACATATTACTCAATGTTTATTCGGTAACAATGATAATTTTCCAAACATAGAGAAAAATATTACGACACTGAAGTTACCTGACATATAATATTTTTTTAAGTTTTTCAAAACCATGAAATATAAAAAAAAAAATATTTTAATAAAATGCACCTGTAGTTTTTTAAATTTTCTACATGTGCATTTTCTTAGTTTTTTTTTTTTTGTAATTGGTTTTTCAAAAAAAATATCCAAAAATTGTTAATTATCTGATACTTTCCAACGCAAAATATCATGAGTGTGAATGTAGCAGATATAAGACAGTTTATAAATTTTAAATAACTAAATAATTTAATTATAATAATGAAATTGAAAAAAATTCGCTTCCTCGTTTGTCATTTATCTAAATACGCGTTTTTTAATTTTTTTCTACTTTGATTTTATTTATTTATTCTAATGACTGAGTGTAGCTGACAATTGTCAAAGTTTAGAATTTTAGAATAAATGTATAAAATGTAAGGAGAATAAAAATTTAAAAATGCATATCTAGATAAATGAAAAATCAGCATGTGCATTTTTTCAAATTTCCTTATTTTAATTCATTTATTTAATGAGTGAATGTAACATTAGACATGTTCTTGAAGTTAATCAACAATTAAAAATTTCCGGATTTTTTTTCAACAATTAATTACAGAAAAAAAAATAAAACTAAAAAATGCACATATAGACAATCTAAAAAACTATATGTGCAATTTTTTAAAATATTTTTTCTTTTTATAATTTACTGTCTAAAAAAAAAATCTAAAAATTATTAGACCTCAGCTAACTTCAGGATCATACATTAGACAGATTAAAAATTATTAATAAATAGAGTAAATCATTAATAAAATAAAATTTTTTAAAAATGCACATTTAAAAAATTTTAAAATTAATAAGTGCATTTTTTATAAATATTATTTTTTTAATTATTTACCTTTTCTATTTATGATTTAAAATTTGTCTAATGTCTGCTATATTCACTTTCATTCTAAAATTTAAAAAATTGACAATCGTCAGCTGAATTTAGTCATAAACATATTATCGTTAAAAAGTTTTTGTGTAAAAGCAAAATACTAGTAACGTAAATTGATAAAAAAAAAGCCGTTTAGGTCACTATCTTTAACCTTTAAGGTTACATAAGCTAACTATCACGTCTATTAAACCTGTTGTCGGATTGTAAAGGAAAATCATCACGTGTTCATCAGTATTATCAACATCATGCACCTTCAACATTCAAATTATCGTGAAAAAAAAAAAAAAATATAAATACCATATATTTATAAAATAAAATAATTGATATATTTAAAATATCTTTTTTTTATCACATCCAGCTTCTCATATATATTTTTTACCTGACCTGACTCAAAACGATTTATCAACTTGTATCCATATTTAGTAAGAAAAAAAACGAATATATATATATAAAATAACAATTTACACACAACTGTTTCCCGTTATCAACATAATGCCTTTCTAATCAACGTGTGTTTAAGATAACAAATGTAAATATTATTTTGCATACCATTATATTCTTTACGAAAAAAAAAACTAATTTTTCATCCGACAATAAAATAAAAAGATTCCGAAGTTAGCCGACGTCTAATTATTTTTTGATTTTTTTTCTACACGATAAAATTTAAAAAAAAAAAAAATTTTTTTAATATTTTAAAAAATTGCGCCTATAGATTTTTTAATTTCCTACTTGTGAATTTTTTTCAGTTGTTTTGTTAAAAAAAAAAAAAAAAAAAAAAAAAAAAAAAAAAAAAAAATCAAAAAATTTTAAATTGCCGCCTAACTTCAGGATCATAGAAAAAAAAGGAATTAAAAATTTTACTCACCACAATTGAAGTCCGATGAATAAATAATTGTCGTCAATAAAATAAATTTAGTTTTTACACCTTAACTTTCACTTAATTTAATAATTTAATTAATTAATTATTTATTATCAGTTATTGACAATAATTTATAAAAATAAATAATTATTTTATTTAATATTTAAAATTTTAATTCAAATTATTTGTAACACAACACCTTTGTCACTTATTTAAATTCGATACACAAACTTATAACTTATGTTTATGTATGTATATATACATACATATATATGTTATTTAATCAATGTTGTTTTATAGCACGAGAACAAGTGATAGTAAATATTAATAATGATAATAGTAATATATATGAAAAGACCTTCACAGTAAGAAGTCGCGTACGAGACTGATGCCAGAGGAAGCGGGAGTTCGCGGTGGCTGCCTACCCAGTGGGCGACTGCAACGCCGCGTAGCGTTTGAATTCAAATTCATAAATTTGAATTATTTATTATTATTAATTATATTATTTAAATTATAATTAAAAATATAAATATATATTTTTTTAATTATCACTATAATTATAAATTTAGATATTAGTGATAATTAAAAAAAATTCATTTGATCTTGTCTATAATTATCAGGAGTTTTATTGTGTGTAATATGATAGCTTTTGAAATAGTAAACAATATTGATACTTCAAGTGATTAGTTTGTTTAGTTATTAATAGAGATAGAGATTAAAGAGATGAAATTAAATAAGATTATATTGTTTTAATTATTTTTATTGTTATTGTTTTATGGTACGTTAATTAATTATTTAATTGGGTATGTTTTTATGACACTGAATTTAGCTGACGTCTAATAATTTTAGGATTTTTTTAAATCGATATTTCGATACTTCGACTTTTTTAAATCGATTTCAAACGAGAGTGAAAAAAATGATCCTGAAGTTGGCAGACAATTGAATGAAAGTGAATGTGGCTGATGATTGTAAATTTAAAAAATTTGAAATAAGAATTAAATGCAAATCGAATAAAATTTAAAAAATGCGCGATTATAGAATTTGAAAATCAGTATGTGCATTTTTTTCAGTTTTATATTTTCAATTGTTTAACTCGTTTATTTTTAATTTTAAATTTGTTTATCTGCTACACTCATGACAATTAACCGCTTCCAGATTGTTTTTCAACAGATTAATTACAAAAAAAAAAAAAAAAAACTAAAAATATGCGCATGTAGAAAATTAAAAAAACTATAGGTGCAATTTTCTAAAATATTTTTTTTTATGATTTATCGTTTTAAAAAAAATTCAAAAATTATTAGACGTCGACTAACTTCAGTATCATAAAAAAAAATAATTGCACTTGTAGTTTAGTTGATTTTCTATACGTGCATATCTATAGTTTTTTTTTTTTTTTTGTTTTAATAAATTATTTAAAAAGAAAATCTGAAAATCGCTAATTGTCTGTTAACAAGGATCATATATTTTTAATTTATTTGTGGTATGGAAGTATATTTTTTTCGAACTTATGACAATTTTAGGGTTAGAAAAATTAAAAAATTTTAAATAAATAGTACAGTAAAGAGGTTTTTAAGATAATAAATCATAAAAATAAATTTAAAAAAATTAAAATATTATTTTTTATTGAAAAGTTTATTGGGATAAAGTAATAGTTGTCTTATTTTTTTATTTCAAATTTCTTAATCGTAATACATGAGTATGACAGTGTTTTTTTTTTTTTTTTAATAGACAATTTTAATTAGAAGGAAAAATTTTGAAAATTTTAAATGATGGAAATTTTTCGCGCGAATTTTGAAATAATTTTTTTTATAAGTAATAGTTAACTAATTAATTGTCTCATATTTGATTAAATACAGCTGTGAATTTTAAATAAAAAAATTATTTATTATATAAATAATTAATATTTTTTTAAATTAAAAAAATTAGAATATCACTATTTTGAAACTAATAAACGGACCTTGTTATTTTAACTTGTTCACAGCATCCGCGTTAATAAATGTACAAAATTTAATTGCAGAATAAAATTACGTGAACTATTGTTATGACAAAGTTGACTGCATCATATCTATAAATAAAAATATAACGATATGAACAAATCGTACTTAAAATATCTATAGAAAACAAACGTTTCAGTCCTCACTTTTGTTTAAAATGATGTGGTATTGAATCATAATTATACACCTGATTTCTCTGTATTCCAATATTTTTTTTTCTTCTGATATTTTCCCTCTCGTAATTGTCATATTATTTATTCAAATGCATTTTATTTATTTTAATTGCATACACATTACAATATCGTAATTTTATTCATTAGTCTGCTGAAAATCGATACATTAAATAGTCACAATAAAATATTTAAAGTCTTATTATATATTAAATACGTTCATTTATTTATCAAGGCCAAAAAAATTAATAATATTTTTAAAAAAATACTGTGTACATAAATCGATTCGATTAAACTATTAAAAAAAATATAAGACTACTGAATATAGCAAGAAAATTATTGGCTCGTTCAAACGATACCGATTGTAAAGAATCAAGATTATTTTGTACTTTATTTAATTTTTTATTTTTTAAATATTATTATTATACATATATATATTTTTTATTATTTTTACGAGTGGTTGTTTGCAGCATGGATTACGCCGGTTCATCGATTACAAGCAACGACTCATATCATGGCGCTATGCTATATATGTACGAGCATAATCACCATAAGCCACGCGCTCAGCATTCCCAGTGTAATTTTCTCAAGATCCCTTTAATGCACGACTATAATAATCAAGTACATTAGTATGACATATAATTTATATTATTTTTTTTATTTTAATTAAAAAATATAATGCAGTTTCGCTATACCATTATTATAAATAAAAACAATTATTTAATTAAATATTACATTCTCTGCACTGATCTCAAGAAAAAAAAAAATTAAATTCAAGTAATCATGTTGATTTGACTCATAAAACTAGAAACAAAAAAAAACTTACTGCATCAAAGTGTAATATTTCTTATTTTTATAACAATTGCGTCAATCTACTCATAAATTTCTACAGACAATTTTTTTACTAAAATTAAAAAAATATTTTCTTGGCCCTGTTTAAATAAACTTTTAATTTTACTTGGAAATATACACTTTATTTTCTTAGTGTTAATTGAACAAATTAATATGTTAAAATAAATAGTAATAGAAATGAATTAATTACAGTTAGAAATTACAGTTAAATTTAACACAAATCGTGTGCTGCAAACAGTACACGGAAAAAATGATGCTCAAAATTTAAATAGTTTGTAGTTTATTTTCGGGTGATGTTTCCTTTTTACCTGGTCTTTTCTCTAATTATATCTTACGTCATAAGAAAGATATTTTACTGATGATTAATTAAAGCATCGTGACGACTCTTTTAAAATTAATAAATTCGTCAATGGCCATAATCAAAAATGAATTTGATAATTATACATTTTTATATCGTGACAAAAAATGGCATTTAATTCCGTCCTTCATGCATTTTAAATACGGCTTTTGTTGTGGGTTGAAATTAAATTTATATTTTATGACAATGACACACCACAACGTCTAACATGGTGTGCTAGTTATGATAAGAAATCACGGTCAGACTGTGGCACATATATGTATATAAATATATATATAAAGACCAAAACGACGAGAATTAGTGTACACATTGCGATATCATAAATACACACGAGAGATTAAAGTAAAGCGGGGAAACAAGTGAACTGGTTAAGAGACAGTAAATAATCTCAAGGAATTTATTAAAAGCTGTTGTCTCAAATATTATCGGGGCATTTTACTTAACTTACACCAAGTGTTTGTACATTTGTGGTATATACGTATATGTATATATAAATTTATCGGGTTCAATCACTTGCTTATGTACATAAAATTAATTTAATAGTTTTTTTTTATGTAAGTGAAAGAGAGTGAAAGATATAAAAAGTGCAGTGTCATGCATCCTGAAAGACTTTCAGCTTTTTTTTCTAGGATGATTGAAAGATGCTGGAATGGGGTCATCTAGCAAAGTCAAGGATACTTTTTTTATCATAATAATCTTTTATTATATTACAACATTCGATGTAACATCATAATAGACTATAACAATTTTATTTTACCTCCATTATTATTATCATTATTATTTATGCATTAAAAAATTTTTTCTTTAATTACATTAAATAATACATTTTTTATGATGGTTACAAATATTTCTCAATATTTGAAAAGCTGCTCCAGTTTTTTCTTGTTTTTTTTTTTTTTAAATAAATTTTATTTTATTGGTATAAATAAAATATGAATCTTCATTAAATTTTAATTACTTTTATTTTTTTTGTTTTTAATTTAAATATTTTTTCACGAATTTTAATAAAATTTTATTTTTTTAAAAGATAATATTTTTAAAAAATTAATTTAATAATAAATAATTAGTAAAATTAAAAAGTAAATTTAAAAATATTTTGTCAAGTAAAAAAAATTTTTAATCATACAAATTTTTTAATTTAATTATCAAATAATTTATTTAGTACAATAAAAATATTTTTAAAAAATTTTCAGTGTTACGTTGAAAAGTTTGCTAATAATAATTGCATTTGATTTAAATAAAAAAATTTTTAAATTGATGACATCAGAGTACTACTTCTCCGCAATTCTATTATTTTAAATTGTTAAAAAACTGTTGCAATCCGTACATAATTCTTAACCATTACAATGCTATCAATCAATGTTTAATACTTTAATTTTTCTAAGTAGTTTTTATGAAAATTTTTTATAATACTTATGGTTTAAATTATCTCTGCAAGTAATCAAAATTTTCGGATTTCATATTTTATTTGTATCAATACTCGTATAAAAAAAGACTATTTCTAAAAATGTTCATTACCGCGAACTTTTGAATTTGAGACAATTCCATACTTTAAGATGATCATTTTTTGAACTTTGAAAATATTCAAAAGTAAGACAGCTTCAACTGAGTACTTTTCCGATACGTTTTTTTCAAATTGTTTAAGCAAAAATAATTAGACTCGAAAATTTTGCTGATACGAAAACTTTAGAAAATAGACTTAAAACCAATTACAAGCGTTTTTTTGGATCTTTATAAAAATTTCTGAGAACGAGATCTAGAAGTTAAAATTTTTTTTGAAGTTTCAAAAATGATCAACTTGAAGTTTTGAATTTTTTCAAATTTAGAAGTTGACTGTGATGAACTTTTTTGAAAAATTTATTGAACGATCTTTTTTTATATAATTTTAAAATTACATTAAAAAAAAATATAAATGCAGCTTTTTTTTCCTTCCACTCATGATTGATTGCTAGAAAAAAAAAATAAATTACAATGACAAATATTACATACATTCCATGATTAAAAAAAAAAATTCGGATTAAAAAGTGAAGTGACTTCACAGTCGTCATTTAAATGAAAATCGTCGAAAATAATAATCAACATTATTTATAATTTGTTGAGTTCAATTATTCTACATTTAATAGTCATATTAATTTTTATCATAATATCAATACACAATTATTTATAAACACCCTTTAGATTTTACACAAACAATTATATACAACAGACATATAGCTTCTTTCTTGCTATCGTTGCCTTTGATATTCTAATATATATTATTGATATCAGCAAATGTTTCTAAATTTTTCATCACGAGTCGCGTGAACCGAGCAACGGTCAACAACACGAATATTTTTTTTTATTCTAAGATCAAAGTTATGTTTATCTAACGATAAAATTTTATACGAATCATTTCGTGAGAATTGTTAAGGTAATTCCGGGCTTATTAGTTACGGCGATATAGACAACGATTTTAATCGTTAAGCTCAATTCGGACGTTTTAATAATGGATGATACTCTCGAGTGAATTCATCGATTTCTTCGTTCATCGTCCCGGAAACTTAGATCGTTCAAAAGAAAATAAATCGAGCATGACGCAAGGATGACTTGAAGCTAAATTTCAAATTAAATATTTCATCGTTATAGCGTTCACATAATTTTACATTTTTTTTTATATATCTTTTGTCTTTATCCGTATTTTTAATCACAAAAAATAACTCAACTGATTACGAATATTTCATTTTAATTTAAGTTTATCTTGATTTAACTCTACGTTATCAATACTATATATATTTTATTTTTATTTAACAAATAAAATTAGATAAATTTTATCATTAAATATATTTAAGTATTTATTGAGATTATTTATATTTATATATATTATTACTCTGTAAAAAATTTGCGGAATTCCCCAGGAGTTAATTTTACACCGAAAAGGAGGTTCGGAAAATATTAATTATAAAAAAAATTACTAATATAGTAAGCTAGGTCTTTGATATTTAGACATTTATATTGAGAACGGAAATAATTACGAGCTCCCTTTTCATATATTCCCGCAAAATGATTTTTAAAAATTATAAGCAGCTGATAAAAAAACTTTCAAAAATATAATTCAACTGAGTCAAAAATTGTCGTATGACTTACATCAACCATACTACGAGATAATATTTCATATTGTACCGAAATATAAAATATTCCGATAAAAACTATGCCACTATATCTATTAAATAGTTTAATATTTAACCTGTGTATTATATATATTAGACTGGGTCAAAAAAAATCTACTATTTTTTTTTCTTTTAATACTGTGAAAATATTAATCCTGATGACCAAAAAAAATTATTGTGCAAGTTTAAGCCCTTGATATTGATATTAAGAGGTGTATCGTTACGACCATTCGTTTTTTGACAGAAATTTCCTTTTTTACCCAAAACTCGTAAATCATCTATCAGAAAAAATTGAGCAATGTATATTTTTGCAGGAAATTTAATTCCCTACAAAAAAAGTCTCTTAGTAAATTGACGTAAAACAAGCTGTTTCCTTGTAACCGTGCCTTAAACATTGATTTGTTTTTTAAATTCTTTGTTTCTCTTTTGGATTTTTGTAAATACTAGAAATATTAAAATTTTTTCTAGTCAAGATTCATATTTTGGAAGGAAATTTAATGCTATACAAAAAAGGTCTCTTAACATTTTTTGGTAAATTCACTCCTTCAAAAGTTATTCAAGGTTGAATTTGAGAAAAACCGACTTAAATAACTGGAATAACTTTCGAAGGAGTCAATTTAGCAAAAACTGTTAAGAGATCTTTTTTGTAGAGCATTAAATTTCCTTTAAAAATATGCATCTTGACTGGAAAAAAAATTTTAATATTTCTAGTATTTACAAAAATCCAAAACAGAAACAAAGAATTTAAAAAACAAATCAATGTTTAAGGCACGGTTACAAAGAAACGGCTCGTTTTACGCCAATTTACTAAGAAAGGTTTTTGTAGGGAATTCAATTTCCTGCAAAAATATACATTGCTCAAATTTTTCAGATAGATGATTTACGAGTTTTGGGTAAAAAATTAAATTTCTGTCAAAAAACTAATAGTCGTAACGATACACCTTTTAATATCAATATCAAGGCCTTAAACTTGTACAATAATTTTTTTTGGTCATCAGGATTAATATTTTCACACTATCGAAAGAAGAAAAATAGTCGATTTTTTTGGCCCAGTCTAATATATATGAAATTATAATTTAGTTAGATACTAAAATATTTTATAAATTAAAAACATAATATTTTAAATTTAATTATTAATATCTGAATGAATTATTTATTTAAATAATTATGTTTCTAATTAACAGCTGTTTCTATTAAATATAAATTTATTTAAGTATTAAAACTCCGACCGGAAGGAATGCGGATTTAAATAAAATCCGCGACTCTCCGAAATCACTCCGCCCAGAAAAAAATCTCTATTTACTCCGCATGCAGAAATATTTTTTTTTAAAACTCCGGAACTCCGAGTGATGAAGCGAATTTGAATTGAAATAAAATCCGGGTTCTCTCTCGATTTTTTACAGTGTAATTTAATCTAAATAAATTAATTATTGTTTTGAATAATTTTTCCAAATTTCAGGGGCAAATCTATTTAGCGATTTGAATAGTAAAATTTTTATGAAATATATGTATAAGTAAATGATATAAATAAAAAGACCAAAGACGAAGATATGCAACGGTTAAGTTTTAATTGTCGTGCCGGTAAACGGTAATGTTTAATTTTATTAGTGGACACGGTAAGATGTGTCCTTAACTGTAAAAGTCTGCAAAGTAGCGGCAGAGGAGAGCAAGAAATGAAGCTCGTAATCTCATCATCATTGGTTATATTCTCATTCCATTACATTCGAATCCTTCCGCAATAAAGACCGAGAAGGAACGAGTAAATCGAGCAAATGTTTGTTCATTCGGCTGTATAACAATCTCGCAAACTACTTTTTTATTTTTTTTTTAAATTTTATTTGTTGTTTACGAACCAAAAGATCCCTTTCTACTATTTAGTTACATTGTATATATATGACATCACCATATATTGTAATTCTTTCATTGTCTCATTAAATCGATTAAGAGTTCATTGATCCTCTACGCTATTGATAAGATATTATGACTTTTTACCATTTTATTATTTAGATTTTTTAATTGATACTTATTAATGCAATAATTAAATGTTTGTATTATTGCTGGGATGAGATATTACGTAAAAAAATAATGAGTGCGAATGTAGCGGATATGAGGCAAATTTTAAGTTATAAATAAACGAATTAAATAATTGAAAATATAAAAATTTTAAAAATGCGCATACTGATTTTCAAATTTTATTCACTTATTTAAAAAATTTTAAAATTGACAATTGTTAGCTACATTCACTTTCATAAAAAATATTATTCTGAAGTTGGATCATGGAAATTAGGTGACGTCTAATAATTTTAGGATTTTTTAAAGAACGATAAATTACAAAAAAAAAATATTTTAAAAAATTGCACCTGATAGATTTTTTATTTTTCTACATGTGCATTTTTTATTTTATTTTATATTTTGTAATAGATTTGTTAAAAAAAAAATCAAAACTGTTAATTGACAGCTAACTTCAAGACGATGCAGATCTTAAGCTTTCATATGAAATTCAAAATTTAAATATTTAAATAAAAGCAAATTATTGGTTAAAAGATTCTTATTTTTATTTTATTGAGTAATTGATAAGATTTGAAAATGTAATAAAAATGACTTAATTTATTAATTTGATAAATTTAAATTTGCACATAAATTCAAAAGCAGAAGGAAAAGAATAAAGAAATAAATTTATTTAATTGTGTTGTATTGAATAAATTTATTATCTTATACGATGAATAAATTTTAGCTGGTTTATGGCCAATTATTTCCGAAGCAATTGTCGTTAAAAAAAAAATTGTAAAATATTTTAAGAATTTTTTATCAGCGTCAATATTTTATTTCGAGGTTAGCAAGCCTCGAAAAATCGTAGTACTAATTTATAATTGGTAACTTTCTACTTGATTTTTCAAAAAATTTAATATAAAATCTACATGATACTGTAGTTAGCCGATGGCTTATAATTTTTGGATTTTTTTTTAACGTCAAGTTGTGAAAAAAAAAATATTTGAAAAAATTGCACTTATAGATTCTTTAATTTTCTACACATGCATATTTTTAGTTTTTTTTTTTCTCATTGATTTGTCGAAAAAAAAATCCAAAAATTGTTAATTGTCTTCTAACTTGAGGATCATAAAATCTACAGAAATGATTACGATCGGATATTTTATTTCAATGAAATCTATTCTCGATAAAGAAGGCATTCAATGAAGAATAAAAAAAAAGTAATGCATGCATTTTAAAATTCAAATTCGGTTCTTTCTTTCTTATTACATTCAAACTTCAATCTAATTGTCAATTCAAAAATTAAAAATTATTTTTGAAAATTTATTGACGAATGAGGTTATTTTTCCATATTTAAATATGTAATGGTCGAAAATATATCATCATATGTCACAATGATCAAATCGTCATTTTTAATTATTACTTATTTATTTTTTGAAAATTAATCTTTTAAAAAAATTCCTATATTTAACTAAACAATTCGAGTGTGAATGTAGCAGACATTAGACAAATTCAAAATTATTAATAAATGGAGATAACACAAAATTTTCAAAAATGCGCATTTTTTAAATTTTGAAATTAATGTGCATTTTTTGTAAATATTGTTTTTTAAATTATTTACTCTATTTATTTATTTATAATTTTGAATTTGCCCAATGTCTGCTACATTCACACTCATATAGTGTTCGGAAAACCTCGTTCGCTTTCGGAATTTTTCGGCTGCTCCGAGAAGTCCCGATCCAGCAGCCGAAAAGGCCATTGATTAATTAATTTTAAAACTGAATTATTTATCAAATAAAAACTTCATCTCAAATAAAATTTGAAAATTATTTTTCAAAAATAAAAAGATAAATTATAATTATTATTTTATTTTTTTCCATAATTAACTAAAATAAATTTCAAAGTAATTATAATTATAAAATGCTGAAATTAATATTCGTAAGTCTCTTTAATTATTATAAAAGTTAATTTACAAATTATTTATTGAATTACAATACGTACATCTACTGATAGAAATTTTAATTTTAAAAAAGTTATATTTTTTAAGGTTATATTTATTCTTAGATATTAACTTGATGGTAATCAATTATAAAAATTGATTACTTAGCTCATGCATTACAATTTATGATAAATTATTGCAATTAATTAATTACCATATTGAATATAAGTCAATTAATGAATGACAAATCAATTGATTATGAATTATATTCGATTAATTTTTGAAAATTTAAAAATATAGTATTCATATTACCTGATTTGATGAGCTTCAATGACTGATAAAAGAATGAATTTAAGACATTTGTAATTTATCAGTTTAAAAATTACTCCAGATGTTAAAACTTCAAATTTTGATGCAGGTAATTATAAAAATATAAAAACAAAAACTCACTACGAAAATAAAACTTTATAATATCCTTATTAAAAAAATTCATCAGGAAATTCAGCATAGATTATTATGGGATTTTCTACGGCGATTTTGTATGGATTCCCATATGGTTTCCTATAGAAATCCAGCATAGATTCATCTAGTATCAATAGACAATAGACATAGAAATCTAGATTTTTATATAAATTTCCCATAAAGAAATTCTCTATATGAGAATTAACGTACCCACGGTTTCCTATGAAGTTTTCCCATATGGAAATCCAAATACCCATGGTTCCCTGCATGGAATCTCATATAAATCCATAGACTATATTAATTCCTATGGATTTTTACATAAATCCATACTTTTCTGTATGGATTCCTATGGGCTTCTTTGCAATCTACATGGATTTTTTTGATAGGAATGATTTTTTCAAAAGTGAAACTCGAATAATTCATAAATGTGAATAATTATTAAAAAACGAAAAGAAGAAATTAAATTCAGTTGAATTAAGATTTAGAAAAAAAAAATCGCGATATAAAAGAACGCGATAAATTTTTGTAAATAAACTAGAAAAAAAAAATCTTTTGAATCAAATCGTGCTACGATGTACTCGTTCCATCTCAGCGTATTTTATAAATTTAAAGTGAACATTACTATGTATAAATACATATTATTATAGATTGTGGCTGATTATACATAAATTCGGTTTGAAATCACTTTATAAAAATAACTTCGCATTGAATTTTTAAGTATTTTCATACCATTCTACACAATTATAATGCTCTTAAAAATTTTAAAAACACTCTGTTATGCTCTCACACGATTTTAAAATTACACGATTCAATAAAATTTTATTTTTACAAAAAGTTATTTCATATCTCGCTTTATACGAATTTCATAATTTTTAAAAACTAATAAATCAATTTTAAAATAAAAATAGAAATACTGAATAAAAAGTAATATTATTTTCAAAAAATTAAGAAGCTGAGTTTGAATTTTTATTATTAACATTAATTCAAACAAATTAACTTCTCATTATTTAAATTTGAAGTTGGCGGAAAAACAAATTCTTTAAAATTTTCTTCTTATTAAATTAAAAAATCAAATTAATTTAGGTTTGATAAAAAAATTAGATTTCAACCCACTTTTTAAATAAAAGTAATAATTTAAACATTTAGCTTGTGGCGGTGAAAACACTTTTATCTCGAACTCAAGTACCGGCCAGGCTTAGGTTCGAATCCCACAGCAAGCAAATTAATTATTTTTCACAAGTTGATAGAATGCATTGTCCTTTTACTTGAGGATCGTCCCCTATAGCCGTCAGACTGTCTGCAATCTTACCCACTACTACGCTCCGCGATTGCAGCAAGTATAGAAAAACGAAATGGGGAAAAACAGCAATAATGAGATATAGAATAGAAAAGACTAGAAAAAGAAAATGGCCAGCGAAAAGATGAAAATTCGAAAAAATTCAGAGTGATTTTCTAGAAATTTAGTGAAATATTTACCCAAAAAAATGGGGACTCGAATTACCTGTAATTTAACCTAAGTACTATGTATTGTAAATATGGAAAGTATAAAAATAGTAGAAAACGGAAGTTATACAGTTAAAATTGCAACAAAAATAATTTGATTTATAAAAAATCTCAATTTTTTGGTGCCAATTCATAAAAGTAGTCATCTATTAATTTTTGAATTTTTTAAAAAAGATTTTAAAAGTGATTTTCGTTGTATTGTTAATTACACCGGAAATGTAATTTTTTAAACCAAAAAAAAAAAAGGTTTTTTTTACCAATTTTAAATTACAATGTATTGATTCAGCCAATTAAAAGTGACAATCTAATGAGACTGATTAGTTGATAAACAAAAGTTTTTTAAATTTTTCATTACTTTCAACCCTTAGTAAAATTTGATGGATTCCAAGTTAATAAAATATCTGATAGTAAAAAAAAAAAAATTATTTATAAAGAAACTCATTTATGAAAATTACAAAATCTATAAAATTGAATAACAAACAAAAACTAATGACCCTCAGCTTCTTAACAAAAAATAATACTGAAGTTAATGAGAAAAAAACAATTAGAGAAAACAAATAATAAATTAATTTATTATCATGCATAAACTATTTTTTTAATCAGTCAACAAATAAAAAGAATTAAATAGAATTATGAAATTGTTTAAAGTTTGACCGTGTAAAAATTAACAAGTCTATCATAGATTCTCGTAGGTGACAAATAATTTATCATTAATCTTTGAAATAGTTGAATAATCTAATCTGAATCGTTAAAAGAAGACAATTTTATACTTTTGAAGTCCGCAATCAGTAGACAGTTGAAAATTTTTTTATCTTTGAATTACAGACGACTTTTCAAAATTTACTTTTATATATTTGATGTATATTTGAAATAAACGAATAAGCGTTACAACACATCTCATTGCTTCGCAATTAAGTTGTGCGAAATTCAAAAAATCATCTGCTGCCCTAACTCAAGCAATAGAACATTTTTCAATTTTGAAATTCGAATAAAATTCACTAAAGAATCCAAGTTCTTCAATTAATTTTTTCAAGTATTCAATAAGCAGTGAAAAAATCTATTAAAATGAAATTCTAACCTCAAAAATCATAAAAAAGTTTTACAGAACAAAATTTACGTAACTCCACGTCCGCGTAATTACCACTGATTGTTCACATGAAATCTGTAATTTCCCTGGCAGATTTGAATTACAGTAATTTACCGCATTCTGCCGTAATCTACAGTAGAATACAGTATTTCTACGGCAAATGTACTGCAATTTATGGTATTTTACAGCAAATTACGGTAAAATTACGACAATTTATCGTAATTTACGGCATTTTTACAGTAAGTACTGTATATTTTTTGATTTCTACAGTTTTTACAGTGCAATATGTCACTTAACGGTAAAATACCGCAGACTTGCCGCAGTTTTGCGGTAAATTATCATTATATTACCGCAAATTTACGACAAATGCCGTAATACTGCATGTTTACCATAAGTTGCGGTATTTTCCCATAAAAACCCGTAATTATTCCTAATACCGTAAATTAGGACAAATTGTGGTGATTACCGTAACTCGGATTCGCCAGGGTTAATATTATAAACCCATGTAAATTTTCTACAAATCTATCGAAAAGATAAAATTGTCTTTTTAAGGGTTAAAACCAAGATTTAACATAATTGTTAATAGATTGAAATTAATCCTAATGATTAATACCCCTGATTGAAAGGTAATCGGACCAATCAGAGCGCTTATAAGGCGCCCTCTTCCACCAATCATAATAAACTAGAGCTTTTAACCAAAAAAAACTCCTAGCAATCTACATGAATCTATGATAAATTTGTCAATTTCAGCGCGTATATACAAAATTGTTTGACAATAATACAAATAGGTGTTCGCAACAATTTTTTACAATTTTTACAACACTTATTTTATTATATTTACAAGTTGTATCTAGATAATTCTTTGTATAAATTTTGAATTTAATGTTACTAGAGAATCCGCGATTTAGGATTTTAGGAACGTGGTTAAATAATATCCTCACATATAATTCCGGTAATTAATAACAATAATCAAAAATATTACAGATAAAAAGATATTAAATCATAATAAATATTTAATAAAATGATTTTAATCGAAGTCGGTTGTATTTCAATAAATTTATATCAATACAATATTAATATACATTGCGATACTGAATTACATCAATGTAGGCTGCTTCTCAGTAGTACTAAATTACGTAAAATATATATATATATATACTAAAAATAATCAAAACATTTACGTAAAGAATAAAATAATAATTCGGTAAAAAAAAAAAAAAAAAAAAAAAAAAAAACAAATAAAAAAGAAAAAATAATAAATTTATGAATCGTAACCACGTGTCCATTTTATGACCCATGATCGCGAATACCCAATGATTTGCACACTTTAGTTATTCTTCTCACATCTTAATATCTTGTTTCACACACATGAACTCACGTATATCGCATTACTAGTTCAAAAAGGACATATTTTTATACACCCTTTTAATTTTAAGAAGCTTTTTAAATCCAAAAGGACTTAGAATTTTTTTTTACTACCAATTGTTTTGGAGAATTATTTCAAAGCTAAAAATTTAAAGACGAATTTTGAAAGCTACAAAGGCGTGATTCAAATTTTAGCCACAAAATAAATCTACAAAATTATTGACGATTAAAAAAAAGCCTTTTTGGTTTTAAAAAGCTTCTTAAAGACAAAAAAAAGTATACAATTGTAAGCCTTTGAAGTATTAGTAACGCGATACATATAAATATATATTTTTAATTTATTATTTATTTGGACACTATATAGAATTTATAATAGATGCAAACACCACCATTAATTTTTATATTATATAGCTGGTACCCAGTTTTAAATCTACAAATCTATCAGTAATTTTTGCATACAGTCATTATTATTATTATTATTATTATTATTATATAGCAAATATTTACAAAGTCCCATTAAATTGTGAATATGCTCTCGAAAAATAGTTTTATTATTCGATAAATATTCAGCCACTTATTTATATTTTCCTTTACTTTTATTTGCAACTACTTTATTTATTTTTATTCTTAAAATTGTTATATATATTTATTTTGTTTCATCAATCGCACTTGTCTTTTTTAATTCTTAAAAAAAAAAAAAAAAAACAAAAAAACTTATTGATTGAAACAAAAAGTAAGAAATTGCATACGAGAATAATTCAATTAATAAAAAAATTATTAATTTAATATATCAATTGCATATATTTTCAAAAATTGCAAATTTATATACTTTTTTTTTTTTTTTTTTTACTAATTTACTAATCTTAATTTAGAAAAATTTAAGCAAAATTATATTTTCTTGTAAGCAATTAAATTACTGAGCTTTAAAATCTGAATAAAATTTTTTTTTCTAGACATTTTAATTTTTAGGTGAAATATCTTTTTTTTCCAGACAATAATATTGCAAAGAAAAAATATCAGTAATAATATTTTACTCAAAAATATTTGAATAATTTTCGAAAAACAAAAATTTTGACTTTTAGATTTTCAATTTAAAATGGAATAATTATTCCTTAAAATTTATAATTCTAAAGTTAGCAGACGTCTACTAATTTTTTGATTTTATTTAATAATGGTCATTTATAAAAAAAAAATATTTTAAAAAAATGCACCTATAGATTTTTTAATTTTCTACATGTGCATTTTTTTTTTTTTTGCGATTATATCTTGAAATAAAAATACGAAAATTTTTAATCGTCTCCTAACTTTAGAATAAAAAAAATTACAATTATTTTTACAATTAAAAAATTAATTTATATTTAATTATCAATTAAATTATTCTCATTAACAATTTTTATCAAAAGAAAAGACAAAAAAATAAATAAATTGTAGCAAATATTTAAAAGAAAACTTAATTATAAGTTGATAAAAAAAAATGAAATTTAACAAAAAAATATATATAACAAATACTTTTGGTTAACACACGTGCACTTGTATCATTAATTTAAAATAAAATTAATGATATGATTACTGCAAAACTTTGAATTTTCTGTCAAATCTATCAATTTTGTTATATTATATATATATTTTTTTCTTTTATATCCTGAAAAAATATGAATATACTCGCAATTTTAATTATTAATTATTATTCCGCAGTAATATTTTATATCCAGAATGTTTAATTTTTATTTAATTTCTTTGATATATAATTAATTAAATATTTACAGTTTATTAAAAATTAGCTAGCAAAATTTCACTTTTAAAATTACTTTTCACAATTATTATTTTTTTCCTTATTACTAAAAAAAATATTTATTACAACGTACATACATACATACACTCGTTCACACCAAAGATTACAATAATAATTATAATAATTATACAAACATCTTGTACTAAAAAACGATATAATTAATAAGTAATAGATGTAATTATAATTATACATATATAAGATAAGAGTACTATTTTTTATTCGGCAGTGATGGCCACTTTATTTTTTAAATATAAATTTGGATTACTAAAAATTTGAGCTCAATCGTTAGCACAATTACTATTAAATTAATTATAACTTATAAACAAACAATCTTACTTTTATATATTTTTTTATGGTTTTTTATACTTTACAATAAACGATTATTTAATTATTAGAAAATTACCGCAAATTATCTAATGATATTCGAACTAATTTGTAGTAAAAAAAAAAATTATTTAATTGAGAGAAAGGGTCGTCAATTAATTGTCGAAATTAGAGATTTTCTTTTAAATTAATTTTTTAAATAATTATAGTAATCAAAGACTGATCTTATTATAGATTTTTTTGTCATTATAAGTTTTTTTTTTTTTTTTGTGTTTTACTGATACAATTTTTTTAATTATTACTAAATATTCAGTCTAATCTGAAATAAAACTGCATTTATTGTAAAACCATCTGTATATTTTATGCTGCAATTAATTATCTGGAGAACAAAATAAATGAGCGACAAAATTAGTGAGTGAAAAAATAATCGATTGATGTAATGAACGTAAATTAATATAAAATATAATTAAATAGTAATTTTAGATGAGTAATTTTAATTTTGGATATTAATAAACAAATGACCTGTCAGTGATTCATTGAATTCTCATTTGTCTGCGTTTAGCTGGACAGAAAAAAAAAATTCTCGACTGAGACTAAATATTCTGATTCATGAAAATTTTTTTAAAAACTTAAGTTTTTGAGGGTAAGTAGAAATCTTCGCTGACAGAGACAAATTTTCTTGGCTAAAGAAAACCTTGACTTTTTTCCCGAAAACGTTTGTTTTCAAAAATATTTTCTTGACTCAAGATAACTTTTTTTTCTGTGGACATATTTTCATTTTTTATATATGAGAATATGACGGAACTTCTAAAAGATAGCGAGCTATTATTTTGTCATTAATTGTTATAAGTTCTGATAAAACTAAACCAGTAATCAATTGTTCAATTAATTTTGATACAAACTTTGTTATCAAAATATATTGTATTGTTTGAAAAGGCCACATACATATAGATGTTGACCGAAAAATAATGAAAATTTAAATTTATAGTTTGGTATTATATATACTTAGTATTCACACTAACATATATATATATATGCTAAATAATGATAATAATATATTTTTTTTTGAATAAATTAGAGTTTTGAAATTTTATTTGATTAATTTATTGGTTATATATTTTTTTATCAATTTTACGGGAACTCGAATTACGATGAGTTTGTCACTCGGTTATTTTGTGCTCAAATATAATGTTACAGAACAATATTTATATATATTACGTTTAATAAATATCTCAAATTTAAAATAACTAAATAAATAAAAATAAAATAGCGTTTAATTATTTTAAACTTATTAAATTAATTATTTATTTTAATTATTATTATTAATTAATAAAAAAACAAAAATTTTATTTTTACACTACAATTTTATAACAAATTACTTGAACTAAATAATTTTTAAATTATTTATGTATCAGTCTATAAAATAATTATTAAAAAATTCAATTACTGTTAGATTTTTTATTTTTTTTAATCATTTTTACTTTTATTGTTTTTTTTTTATTTTTATTCAATGATCAGATCTTTGATCGAAACTCTTTATTTTAATTACAATTTTGTTAATTATGGAGATCAAGCATGATCACAATTACTGATAACGAATGTCATTAGTGATAAAGTTTTATTATTTTTTTTTCTTTTAATTAAATTTCTATTTTCAGACTCGAAATATTTTTACGTGAAATTGGTCCCATTTTTAATTCTGGATTACATAAATACTCATTTTATTTTGATTAATTATTATTATTACTATTATTAATTATGTTAATTTATTTACTTTTATTATTAATTATAGTGATAATAATAATTATAATAATAATAATAATAATAATAATAATAATAATAATAATAATAATAATAATAATAACTGACGTTTATCAGTTTGTGATCAAGCCACTTAACACAATTAAAAATTTTTCTAAATAATTTATGAATTAAACGACAATTAATGAGACAATTAAACCCTTTCTCGTTATTTAAAAAATATTTTATAAAAATTTATTTTTTACAAAATAATTATAAATAAATCACGATAAAATTTTAAGTAGAAAATAACCCTCACGCAATAAAATATTTTTTTTATAATACCGTTATAATTATTAGTATAAATCTCAATAATAAAATGTTATGCGTTAAAAAAAAAACGCAATTGGCAGTAATGATAATTTACTTAAAAAAAAAAAAAAAACTTAGAAATTAAATTTTTTATAAAATAATTAAAAAATTTTTTTTTATTTTATTTAAATTATAAGTAAAAAAAATGATTTGTTCGAATGCAGGCTTTAAAATAAATTAAATAATTTATTTTCTTTAAAATTGACATGACTAAATAGTCAATTAATATAAAGTAGGGAGGTGACATTATAACTGATTTTTTTTTTAATTGCATTAATTGATTTTAAATATAATACAATATATAGTTATAAATATACAGTTATCCTAATTTATATTATTGACAAAATTTCAAATCTAAGGTGGCGAAATCTTAAAAAAATAAATGAGATATTTAACTTATTGTTAAAATTAAAAATTCATAATTAAGAAAAAAAAAACATTTTAGATTTAATATTTACATTTTTAATACAATTAAATTTTTATAAGAAAATTTACTAATTAATATTTTTTAATTATTAAAATAGTTGTCACAATATTTTATGATTATGATTTAACGAAGAATTAATCGTATAAAAGAAATTATATTTTTGTGTTTTGACAGTCACATGGAGTCTAGAACACCCGAATAATATTCAACTCCAAATATCTCAATAGCTATTGAGTTTTTGAAAAAAGTACAAGGAGTCTTTTGTGTAGAGAATTTAATGCTCTACAAAAAAGGTTTCTTACAATTTTTCAGATTACTCAATATTTTTAGAGATATTCACAAAAAATCAATTACACTATTTTCTAAATACCTCCGTAAAAAAAAAAATTGATTAAAAAAAGTCGACGATAGTAAACTTCAAAAATTGAGACAATTTTGAACATTTTTGGAACTTTGAAAAAATTAAAAAGTGAACAATTTTCAACTGGCGAAGGCTTTTCTTGCATTTTTTTTTTATTTTTTAAGCAAAAATAATTTGATTTTACAATTTTTTGGATTTAAAAAGTATATAAAAAAAAAAAAAAAAAAAAAAAAAAGGAATTTTGAACATTTACGATTCTTATAAGAATTATTCAAGTTGAGGCAAAAAAAAAAATGATTTGAAAATATTTATGAATATTTTTTTACTTTTATTAGAATTTTTTTGAAAATATCTGTTTTTTTTTCACTTGTCCAAAAAATATTTTCAAGAAAAGTTAACACTAGTCGAAACTTTTTCATACTTGTAATTGTTTTAAAATTCAAAAAATTTTCAACTCATTTCAGAATTGTCTCAATTTTTAAAGCTTACAGTCAGGAAAATTTTTGTAACGTTTTTTTACACCGGTAATTTTTTAATTTTCGATAAAAATTTTTTATTTGATTTATTAAAATAAAAAAATTTCCTTAGAAATTAAAATTTTTATCTACTATCTCTCGAATTAGATTTATTTTCTAATAACTTCAGTTAAATATAAAAATTAGTAAAAATTATGACAACTCCATTTTTTATTTTTTTTTACCAATTAAAAAAATTAATGTAACAATCAATAACAATAATAATATTACGATCTAACCACCTTAGTTACTGAAAAAAAAAAAAAATAATAATAATAATAGTAATAACCAACCAAATGTAAAACGACAAAACATATTCATAAAAAAAAAAAAAAATACTAGGCAGCATTAATTTGGCAGTGACGTTACATAGACAAGGCTTTCTAATCAGTAATAATAATTTATCTAAAATTACCCTATAATATTTAAATTATTTCGGCGTTGGGTTTCAAATTGTGCGTGGCAGCCCTTTCATTTTAAAATTTTATTTTTTTAAATGGAAGAAAAATTACTAAAATAAAAAAAAAAAACAGACTCTACAAGAGTCGAAAGATTACGCTACATGCGTAATAAGCGTTGATTAGCTGCACGCATACCTTTGTACGACAACTTATTTACAAAAAAAAACTAAAAAAAAAAATCTAATCTTAAATAAAAAATAAAAAATGACCACGAGGCTGCTGCATTTAAATCGCGTACTTAAAATTAATAATCGAGCATTTTATCGCAGTTTTATTAAAGTATCGTAATTCGGGCCCGATAAACGCGGACTAAATTTTATTAATTAATCGTTTATAATTATTTCAAATTATTATCATTAATTAATTAATCAATTAATTAATTATTTAATAATAAATTACACGTATTGGCAGTGTACCTTAGCTGGTGTGTACATGTCTCTTTTATCCATTACCCACACACATATATATATATATATATATATATACATACATATATATGTATCTAAATATATATTGTCTAATAACAACGTCGACATTAACGTTTTTTTTATTTTTATTAAACAATAATTCTCACTCTCATGCATTCACTTTTTTTTTTTTTCATTTTTTTTCTTTTCTGTATTTACTCACTCGATTTCTTTTCGTAAATTCTTAATCTTAATCATCGACTTATATTTTACAAATAACTCTTAGCTGAACTACATATGTGTACATTGTCATCATCGTAAATTATCGTAATCTGTTCAAGAACGTAAGCACTTTGTTTACTAAATTTACAATAAAATAATATTTCAATTCATTAATTACTTTAATTACTACTACTAATTCATATATATATATATATATTTATATATTTTTAAAAAAAGGTTACGTTCTTGAATAAAATGATAACATGCCAATAATCAATCGTCGATCGTTACTTGATTCAAGTTTAAATACGAAATATTCGTATTTAACTCATGCTTTGTCCATTAGTTTTTAACCCCAGCTTGAGGCGTGGAAAAATTTAAACACAGCCTTGGTATATATTTATCACCTTTTTTACAAGGTTAATTTATCAGCTCATTTTTTTTAAAATTTACTCGTACAGCATAACTGGCAGTTTGTTTTGTAAAAAAAAAAAAGTCAAATAAAAAAATTTCAACTAGTCTTACTAATGAATGAACAACTCAATAGATGTAATATAAAATCAAAATAATATATTTTTAATAAATAATATTATTATTGAGCAAATAATGTTATCGGTAACTACGTTTATCACAAGTTTCAAATTAGGCAGTGAAATATAATTTTAAAACTTAAATTTCATATGAAAATTTATACACAGAAAAAAAAGATTTCTTGATGCGAAAAATTTTTACTTGCGTTTAGAAACTGTTTGCATTTAAAATTTTAAACAATAATTTTATGAAGCTAAAAAGAAATTTTTTGAGGTGAGAAAAAATTTCTTGAATCAAAAAATTTTTACTCGAACCGAGAAAATTTATATTCGCTCTAAGAGACTGTCTGCATTATAAATTGAAAACGAAAATTTTCTATAGAATAAAAATTTTTCTTGAGCCAAGAAAAATTTTCTTGAAGCAAAAAATTTTTACTCGCCCCAAGAAAATTTTTATTTGCTTTAAGAAACTGATCGTATTATAAATTTGAAACAATTTTTTTAAGCCAAAAAAAAAATTTCTTGTGCCCAGAAATTTTTCTAGTCAATAAAATTTTAATTTTCATTTCATAATGAAAATTTTTCTCGCGCCAAGAAATTATTATTTTCTGTCTAACTTAAAAATATATAAAAAATAATTTAAATATTAATTATAATCAAATACCTGTTGTGTTATGCTGTACGACTTTTTAAAAATAAAAATTAAATAAATATCAGAGAACACTAATGGAGTAGAAATCTTCACAAAATTAATAATTTAAATTAAAAAAAATCGCAGTAATCAGCCTCAACCATAGTTTCAATTTTTCCATTTTTTTTTTTTCGTCAAATATTAACGACTTGTGTTTTAATCTGCATAATTTAATTAATTAAATTAAAAAATCCTAGATGATTAATTTTTGTAAAAACTGAGTGAATTTTAAAATAAATCCTCTCAATTAGTGACAAAAATTAGGTAAGTCTAGAAGTGTCTAAGATCATTATTATTATTAGCATTATTTTTTTTTGAATAACAAATGGTACATAAGGCCACCAGAGTGATTATTTTGTTTGTGTACTATAATTATATGCTAATTATTAACATTTAATTATTGGTATAATTTAAACAAATTCAGCAGCACTTTTGTTCATTCATTCTTTCTTTATTTATTTATTTCATTAAATATTATTTTTAATAACCATTTTTTTTCTTTATACTGCCCACGTACTTTATTAAACAGACAGTTATACTAACGACCTTTACGATCCAACAGCGAGGCACTTATTCGGACCAAATACAACACTTCTAGACTTACCTGTGGCTATGGATTAAATCACAGATTAAACATATAATTTTAATCAATGATTAAAGGCGATTTAAATTACATATTTATCAAATTATTTTAACTATTACATTGATTAATTATCACTCAATCTCACATAATTATTTACAGGCCAAATTTATATAATAATTATATAAGTTAGGACCCTAGAGTGCTAATGTAATTGCCATTAGACATTTAGAATATGAGATTTAAAACATAATCAGGTTAATTTAATCTTCATTTTTATGATTCTTCTTTTTCTTCTTCTTCCTCTTCTTCTTGATTTAAATCATAATTTCAAAAGTCGATGTCGCTAATTCGTGATAGATTTTATTTTAATTATCAGCCAAATAGATGTTTTCTTCCATTTACTCCACTGTGTGTTCCACTGATGTTCCTCAGCAGTTTTTCATTAATTTATTTGTTTTGTTATATATATATAATATATATATATATTATTATTAATTCGCATTATTGGTCGAATGCAAATTAATCTGGCAGTTATGAGTCATCATGATAAATGAAATTAAAAAAAAAATATTTGTCACTCAGTCATAAATTAATTTTTTTAGCTTCTCTATACGTGATGTGTCTTAGCTCTAGCGTAAGGCGTGAGACATTTTTTTTCTTCTTATATATATATAGATTTATGTATATGTATATATATGAGTGTATATATATTTATTGATTTATAAATTTATTTGATTATCACGAATTTTTAACCGGTTTTCGGCGCTGTTTTACTCGTGTTACAGGTGGCGTTCCTCCTTGTACGGCGGGATATAAAACGTAACTTACCTCGTCTATAGAGGTAGTTGCTGCTTTACGTATGTCTATGTGTTTTTTGCTTATTACCTCAGACTCGAGGACCCATTCGTCTGGCGTTCTTAAAAAATACAATTTATTTTTAATTATTATTTTATTATCATTCTATTTCAAATGAACGCCATTTTTAGACAGCGCCCTCACCTCTTTGCCACTTTTTTAAAAATATTCAATGACTTTCGAGAACCAAAAAGGCAGATATATTTTTTTAAATTCACATATCGCTTTAGAATTACAAAATTTTAAATATTAATGACAAAACGGCCTACAATGGCCTTAGAGCTTAAAAATAATTCTTTTACTTCGCGGTACGAGGATTTTTTACTTCAGTAGGGTCTATAGCAATTTTTGTTCAAGCTTTTCTCTTAAACACAACTTCTAAACGCATAAAGAAGAACGAGGCTCGATGCATTGCTCTATAATCTAGCAACTTACGTTTCCATTTTTCAAAAATGTTCATTTGGTTAAGAGAAAAATGTGGACAAAGTTTCCATTTACTGCGCAAGTGCAACAAGGATAGTAGCGTTTGTTGGCTTGAGTGTGATAGAAAAATTTAGACCCCTCTTAAGTACAGCTTCTCAAAAATCACAAAAAAATTTCATGATCCTGGTTAGCAGACAATTAACAATTTTCTTTTTTTTTCCCAACAAATCAATTGCAAAAAAAAAAAAAACAAACTAAAAATATGCGCATGTAGAAAATTAAAAAAACTTCAGGTGCAATTTTTTGAATATTTTTTTTTTTATAATTTATTGTTTTTAAAAAAAAAGTCAAAAAAATATTAGACATCAGCTAACTTTAGTATAATTAAATTTCAATTTTTTCTATTAGTGTATTCAAATTTGAATTGGCGGGTTTAATTTTATGGCAGTTTACTTTTTTTTTATAGGCCTTGTTGTCATTAATGATCATTGTGCCTAAAAGGAAAAAAGGTTATGTATATTTATGAGCCTTTTGGGTTATAATTTTTGTTTATTATCAAAATATTCATTTCAAATCATTTTTAAGCGATTGAGAAAAAAAAAAAGAATTATGTCTTTTTGGTATTAAGAACACGATATTTTAGCAAAATTAGATGCAACTACGCTGTCGTTTAACGAGTGCTTTAATTTATTTAGTTAATTAATTAAATTTGAATGCAATTATGACAGAGGAAAGTCATTGGATATTTTTGAAAAGTGGGGGGACAGAGCACTATCTAAGAATGTCTTAAAACATTTTATTAAATTATAAACTTACATGTCTTCGGGGTACCAACGCAACAACACTTTAGTTTTTCCATCTGTTTCGACTCTCTTAGCTAAGACCTTTAATAATTAATTTTTATAAATTGTTAGATATTTGTTACAAGGCTTAAATAATTATAGTGACAGTAATTAATATTATTTAAAAACGTACTTGACTAGTTAGGGCCATTGAGTTTCCAGGTGTGCTCGCCAGCTGACCTTGAGTTCTTGACTTGGCTAATTCTAATAATCTATGTTGAAGGCCCTCCATCACTCCGGTGTCAAAGTAATCAAATAACCTCGCTATAATGAATAAATAAATAAGTAAATCCCAATAACAATAATTAATTGATAATATTTTTATTATTACACAACAAAGCTATTGTATCATTTTAAAAAAATCATTTTGCTGTATAAATAAAATTGGCGGGAAATAAAATTAATCTTATCTTAAGGAGGTTCGACCGAATCTAATGTAAAAAGGATTTTCCAACTTTAAGATTTAAAACTTAGTATACATGTAAAGAAGTACTTTATCTATGTATTCTCAAAATTTGAATATGATCCACCGTCTAGTTTTTTAGAAAAAAAATTTTAAAATGACGTTTTTAAAGTTCTTATACACATGCTCTTATGGAGGACAAGCTCCCGTCATGATTTTTTCGATTATTTTCATTATTAACCTCCCAAATTTAAGAAATAAAAAACCACATGTCATAAACTTGAATATTTTTGGAATATGATAAGATTTTAATAATATAGTGTTACCGTTGTAATTATTTTAATAATTCAAGTTAAACTTTATTATTTAATCTTGTTCATCGACAGAGATACATATTATTGAGGGTTTGGCAACGTTGCAGAAGCAGCTGAGAGAAAAAACAAAGATAGAAATACATTAATAAGAAAGACAAGATTAGAAATAAATTTTCCCGCTTCAATTTGAATATTCGTGTGTAAGAAGTTAGAACGCGCTGTTGTCAAATCTTTTTATTGAATCATATGAGTCAAAAATAACCAAGTCATTTCATTACTTTCTTTAATTAAATAAGTAATAAATATTAATTTATGAATTCGTTATGTTATTATAAATTAAAATAATGAATTTTCATAACTATCAAGAGAATTTAGCAAACAAAAAAATTCAAACACTACTTTGACTCACTAGTATCGGTCGAACCTCCTTAAGTAGAAGAACCCTTTTGAAAATTACTAGCTAATTCATTCAGCGTAATTATAATTAATAAAAAACTACAATTGGCAATTCATGAAAAAATTTGCAGTCATTTTTTTTTTCATTATTTAAAAAAATTTTTTTTTAAGTATTTGTATATTATTAAGCTTCGGGAAATCCCATGTCCCGCCAACTTGATCGAATTCGAATTCAAATTTAATTTTTAAATCAGATCAAATTCAAAAGTCGACGACGGGACGAACCAAGACCGAAAGACCCCACAGGATTAAATTTTAATACCACATAGATATACATTCGTCACTGAGTAAATAATTTTCTTTAATCAGGGAATTTATCAACACATTTAATGATTTTTTTTACACTTGCAAAATATTTAAATAATCAACCTTAAATTTAAAAATAAATTACCTGACCACGGCTGCCTCCTGTATCTCAATTTCTTTCCATTTCTACGAACTAATTTACCGCCATTTTCACAACTTCGTCTGCTGCTGTTGCTGGTTGTTTCGAATTGATTGAAATGGTTGTTAACGTGTCTCTCTAAAGCTATCTGTAATTAAAAAAAAAAAATTAAATGAGATATGATGACGACGGCATTTCCCAGGAAAGCCTTGTTCCAACTAATTTAATCAATAGCTTCAATTTAAATTTTATTCATATAATTATTGATATTTTGTTCAAAATGACTATTATTACAAGCAAAGATTCCGTCTTTTCAAAATCAATTTTTTTTCATTTTATAAAAACAACAAACAATGGATTCGGCTGTCGTAGAAAATGCCTTAGCAGAAAAAATGCCTAAGGCTGAATACAGTATTTCGACACAGTGAAGTATCACGAATCAACTCTAAGTTTGCACCTATAATTTAATAAGTATTTTTAATTAATATACTTTAAACGAAAGAAGACAAACTGAATGTTGATCGTCTTATAATATTTAAATTCAAGTCGATCATTTAAAAATTTAAAGGACACATTATTAAATATATGTCCTGACTATTGTTCAGGCACAATAGTCTCGTAAGTGAATTAAATGTAGGTTGTGATCGATGGAAATAACTCGAATTTGCGAAACAAATTGCAGTAAGACTTACAACCAAATCATCCCTTGTCATTAGCTCATTGTCGACGAGAAAGTAATAGTAGTTTATGCAACATGTGGGCTAAGGAGCGAATAATTTGACAATTGTGTTGTCGCGATATGAGCGTAAGGCTTACGGTGAATTGACATGAGGAGTAGTCACTATGAGTCGTAGGTATAACCTTAAAGTGAATAGTGCGATCAGGATTGTCATGTTCGCTTCTTAGTCCACCTGTAGGGTGCATTATTTCGAACAAACCCTGCTATGAAAGTTCGATTTTCGAGAAGTAAAAAATTAAAATTTTAATTTAAATCAAATTTTTAAGGAATATTAAGTTGTCTATCGTATACATGACATATTATAAGCGATAAAAAGTAATGCGTTGTCGCAACGTGTGGTGGCGTTTCACTTGCTTCAATATTACAAACTCGTGTTTTTTTCCACTTTGATTTGTTTCTGTTTGACCCTTTTTTATGTCATTTGTAAGGTTAACTGCCTCATAACTCTGCCGCAAAACCGTTTCCATACTGGTCAACTCGACAGTTCATTAATGTTAGTGTATAGTAAGCAATGTACTTAAAAATTAATTTTCATAAAAATATTAATAATTGACAAACTACAATCTGAATAGTTATAACTATATTTTATATATTGATATGATGAATGAAATAATAAATAGTAGATATTAGAATATTACACTATGTTCTTTAAAGATCTTTTAGTCTTTTAACCTTCTCTCGATTTTTTTCAAAATATTCCCGAGACCGGAAGAAAATCGCGAGTTTACTGAAAGATCACTTCGTTACTTATAGAGAGTAAAATTAAATGGCATCTTATTACTACGTAAGTATAGTAAAGTTATAGGTTATTTAGTGCACAAGTGCGGTTAAGTAAAATGTATAGGCAAGGCTGAATATATTTGGCGCTTCTGACACGACTTACAGCGCTTGGAAATTGAACTTTCAAAGCAGGTGTTGCAAAAACAATATTTTTATAATGTGTATGAGAATGATATAATTTTTTGTCAAGCGAATATAG
Organism: Microplitis demolitor; assembly: GCF_026212275.2. Classification (NCBI taxonomy): domain Eukaryota; kingdom Metazoa; phylum Arthropoda; class Insecta; order Hymenoptera; family Braconidae; genus Microplitis; species Microplitis demolitor. The sequence continues at coordinate 4,458,404 of NC_068549.1, read as the reverse complement.
AGCACGACTGGAACTTTGCGTCAGAGGTGTGCAATCATTCAACTGTTATTCATTTTATTTATTTATTTTTTTTTTTTTTCGAATCAGAGGTGAATTATGAGCATGATTTTAAAAAACGAACAGCTATTTTGGATGAAACAAAAATTTCTCAGAAAAATTGAGAAAAAATGATAAGAGTGAAGACAAAAAAAATGATAACAATCCCAACGAAATTTATGTAAATAGTTTGAAGAAATTCTATTGATGACATCAGATATATATTTATCGGTTGACACAAGATGATAATATTTTTTTTCCCCTGTCATCGGTTATTGGATTTCTGTCAGTAAGTTACGGAACGGCTATTCATCGGTTGAAGGTGCAAGGTCTTTGTCAATAATTTGTAATCTTTGGAGCAATAAATAGTTTAATAAATATATCAAATATATATGAATTATTTTAATATTTAAAAAATGTCAGAAATAAGTATGGAGAGTTTTAAAATGGAAGACTTTGTTATTTCGTCATTAAGATCCAATTTCATAACACCATAGTTTTATTTTTGTAAAGTTCAATACATATATAATATTTATGTTATTGTCATACATTTATATTCATTTTTATTTGTCGGTATATTGTTTCATTTTAAACAACAATAAATTATTTATAAGAAAATTGCAATCTACTATTGATCGTTTTACCAATTAAATATTTACCGTATATTCAAAATTAAATGATGCATTTTAATTTTATGATATGCTCAATAGTTGAAAACAGATAACTGCTATTTCGACTTATTGATAAATGAATATAAATTTATTAATTTAAAAATAACCTTATAAATATGATTTATTTTCAATAGAGTTGCCACAGTATTTAATTTTCGGGTTTCTCAGTACGAGAAAAAATATTTTTATTAAAAGTCTTGAAAAATTAATGTGAGTATTTAATATATCTCTATTTATTTGTAAATAGATCTTTTTCTTGTAGATTCCGAGCCATATTTTTAATTTGCAATTTTTTAAATTTAAACTTCCTCATTGTCTAAAATTTTTAGGCGGTTAAATATTCAAAAAATTTCCGAATTTTCGCTTGTCAATGAATTTTAAAAATTCTTCAACACTTTCCATCTCTACGTAGCAATTTTATTGAAATAAACAACAAAACTTAACCTGATTGAGTTTTTCAGCAAAACAAATAAAAAGACATGTCAATATACCTGTGAGCTAAATCTGTTGCCGCATCCGTCGACGATGCACCTAAACGGTTTATTCCCACCATGAGAAAGAACATGCCTCTCTAACCATCTTCTTGAACAGGAAGTTCTGCCTTGAACTTTACAACCCTGCCAATTGCAAACAAAATTATCTCCGCCAGTTTGTGTGTTGATGTGCGCCGTCTGTAATTACAAGTAATAAAAAAAAACATATATACATATAAATTAAATAACAATATTCAGTAATTAATTTTTAAATTAAAGGCTTCTTTAATTACTTGTAAGTGTTCAAAGAAAGCGCTGCTGCATTCAAAGTTGGCCTCGCACTTGTCCCATCTACAGATTCCGCTGTCGGTAGCTCGCGCCCCATTTTTGGTCGGTACTCGGGCTGGAAATCTTATGGTAGTCGGCGTGGAAAGAATCGGTGAGCTCGAAGGTTTCGATTCACTACTTCTCGAGGAATCTTCTTCTTCCTCTTCTTCTTCATCATCGTCCTCTTTCATTGAACTGACAGTAGCCGGTTCAACTTTACTTTCTCTAGTTCCAAATAAACCGGACTGCGAGAATCGCAAAAAACTGAGTCCTTGATTACTATTATTATTGTTGTTGTTGTTGGTATTGTTGTTATTGTTATTGTTACTACAATTATTATTATTGTTGTTACAATTATTATTAATATTAGTACATGTACTGGTTAAATTTTTGTTGTTATCATTGACTATTGGTTTTGAAATTTTTTTATCAAAGTCAACGTTTAATTCACTGGCTTCCAAAGTCGGTGTTGGTGTAGAAGGTGGTGATTCTCCACTAGGTTTAGGACTCGCTTCTCCGGTCAGTCTTAGTGACGATATCTTACGTCCAGGAATACTCGACAGTACGTCGCTTGATATTGGCAAGCTGGGTAATGTTTTGTTAACAAAAATTTTGTCTAATTTCATTACACTGACTCTTGGTGTTACTGATGATAATTTTTTGTTTGCCGACTGTGATGACGAAATTGAAATTGATTTAACATCCCAGTCATTAACGACAGATCTACTGTTCGGCGTAACCACACCCAGGTACTTTGCTATGCCTCCTTTATTACGTTGGACTGTGAGAGGTCGACGGAATTCCGGAGAATTTTTTGCTACCATTACAGACATGTCTGATGAATTTTTCTTCGACTGAAAAATTTACAATTTTATTTAATAAATTCTTACAAGATTCTTTTTTAAGTAAAAAAAATATATCGAGTGATCGAGACAGTGAACGAATGATTATTTGGGTTTACATATAGATTTACATTTATATACATTCGGCTCAAAAGTTGAATATCTAAATTATGGTCTATTTTATAAACAATAGAACTACCCGTGTAAAAAAAATTCCTTCCAAAATTGTTCAAAAAACGTTCATGACAGTGAACTTCCAAAATTGAGATAGTTCTGAACTTTAAGTTGAACATTGTTGGAAATTTAAAAAAATTATAAAGTGAACAATTTTCAACTGGTGAAGGCTTTTCCTGAGCGTTTTTTGGGTTTGAAGAATATAAAAAAAAAAAGAAATTAATTAGGAATTGATGAACATTTACTATTCTTGCAATAACTGTTCAGGTATGAAGCAAAAAAAAAAGTAAAATTAATTTTAAAAAATATTTATGAACATTTTTTTACTTTTATCAGAACTTTTTGCTAAGATCAGTTTTTGACTCTTTCAAAAATAGTACACAAAGCGAGAAATTGTAACTAATTATGAACTCCGCTAGAAAACTCCACATTAGTTGAAAATTTTTCCCACTTCTTATTTTAAAGTCACAAAAATGCTCAACTAAAAATTCAAAATTATCTCGATTTCGGAAATTCACTATCAGGAATGTTTTTTGAACAAATTTTTTTATACTCAAGTAGAAGACTTAAATTTCGTAAAATGCATCCACTGGTACAGAATTAATACAAAAATAAAAATTTTCAAATTTCCTGCTCGAGTTTGTTCACTGAACCGATCACCTAATAGACATATTAAAAAGTATATACTTTAAATTGCTGTGGTTTTATCTGAGTCTTAAAGTACTCAGTTATCTTTCCCTGCGATTCGTGTTGATGATGTTGATTATTTTGAAGTTTATTAGAGGTCTTAGTGCTGCGTACTATTGGATCAGCGGCAGCAACTTTTGGCAGTGTTCCTACTTCGGGTTCACTATTGAGTCTTTTGAAGGTTGAGCAGGCAGTGGCTGCAAGTGGCGGGGTCCAGGGCCACTGGGGCCTGGTCCCATTTAACAGAGTCGAACTCTGCGGTGCCAGTTTGGTCAGTGATGGCAGTGGACTCGCTTTACCATTAATCGCAACACCTTCGTCACTACTTGTGCTGCACGGTGATCCTGGTTCGGTTATATCGCTCGTACCACTGCTGCTGCATTCTCCACATGATACTGCGACACCACTGAAATTATAATTTTTTAATAAATTTAAAACTCATCTTTACTTTTTAAAATAAAAAATTATCATAATTGTTTTTAAATTATTTTGAATCTTCATTATTGTATGAATTAACATCAAAATATCCTTAAAGATAATTATACAATTTAACAAATAAAAAATAAATTTTAAACCAGTTCAATCTTAGAGGGCAGGTAAATGGAGTTTGGAGTTGCCTCCAGCAGAAATCCTCAGCGGTAGAGGAAAATTGCATGTGTACCCGGTAATGATATTACGGACAACGAAAACCGAATTATATACCCAGACATTGGGAATTGGTCTGCTAATTTCTCAAGCTATTCCATCATTTACTAATATAAAATATGCACTGTTATAATATTTAGGATTTTCAAAGATAATTGTCACGAAAATTTAATAAAATTTATTAATTTCACATGAATATCGATTTGTTCAAATATTTTAGAAAATCAAAGCATAATCTTTAATGAAAATTCAATACCCCTGTGTGAAAAAATTGGATCCAAAAATATTCAAAAAAAGTCCGACATGTAGAACTTCAAAATTTTAGAAAATTTCAAACTTTTGCCAAACTTTCATATCGATAAGAACTAGTGAAAAATTTTCAATTTTTGTCATTTCTGCGACTCAAATTGAATTTTTTTTCAGTACTTAAATTTCGAAATTTTCGATCTTTTTACTGATGCAACTCATGAAAAAATGTCTTGAAAATTGAAAAATTCTGATGAAAAAGAAAAAAATCCACTGAATCTAGATTTCAGGAATGTTTTCGCACTTCAGCCAAAAATTTCAGGTCTCCCCCAACTACTCCTTGTCAAATTACATAAATTTTTTTCATTTTCGTTGCGCGAGAAACATTCCGAACTTCAGGTACATAAAATTCTGACCACCTTTTTCGTATTTGAGAAATTCAATAAGAAACATATGATTTTCTAGAATAATCCATGAAAATTTTTCATTTCGTCTTCTAGTTCCATCCTGTAATTTTTTCATATTCGTATTTCTATTTATATTAAGGAATTGATAAAGTTCGACTTCGTCTCAAATTTTGAAGTTTGATATGTCCATTTTTTTTCAACTTGTTAACTCAAAGAAATTTATTCTAAATTAAAAGGAAAATTTTTAACGATGTAGTTTTTTGGAGTTATTTTGCACTGTATATAAATAATTCATAAAAAATTATACTATCATTTTATATTCTAAATAATAGATGATAGTTTCATTATAATGATAAATTAATATGTAATAGCTTGCGGTTCATCGTGCGAATATACCGTGTAAAAGTAATATGGTTCACATAAAAGACGGTGTGGGTGGAAAGTGAAGGGGAAGAGAGTAAATTACACTAAACATGAGGTATATATTTATAACGTATGGTGAAGCAAAGAAATAGAAGGGTAAGAGACAAAGGCTTTGGACTTGTTTACTAGAAAGACGTTATATTAAGGGGCTTTATAACATCTCTGCAATAAGAATAAAAACTTTTAGGGTGTAGCGTGAGCATCTTCTAGTGTGTCAAAGGTTAGAACATGTATAATAGTGATGTAAGTAGTCGTGTTATAATCAGGCCAGTTATATTCATTTTTAAAAAATCATGTTTATGTCTAACGACCAATCAGAAAGTTACTTATTATCGTTATAGATTAATATGCTAATTAAAAAAAAATGACAAGTTCATTGCTCTAAATCAATACCCTTATATATGATCACATACTATGTATTATTTATTCGACTCTGATAGTGCAAATAATATATATAGTGGATTTTTTTTCATCTTGATAAGGAAATACAACTTTTTTGTTATACAAAAGGATGTATCGGAAATGATGAAAAAAAATGTTGCTATGAATTTATTATCTTCAGACATGAAATTATTTTTAATTTTTAAAATAAAGCAATTGCCATAGATAACTTTATGAATTTTAATGGTAATTACCTAGTACTTTAAGTACTTTATCTTTAAAATAAATATTACAAATAATAGTACATTACACACTGAGGGAGGAAAGTGGCATGTACATTCCAACCCGCGTGTGTAATTGCCTTCAAACACGGGGATTGGGACATTCTAACTTCCTCCGTGGTGTGTACATGATTTTTCACCAAACCTGCACCTAAAGCTTCAGTTTTTGCCTCTGTTTGAGGAAAGAATGGCGCATGCGCTAATTTTTATCATGTATTTTCTCATAAAAGAAAAGAACGACTCTCTTCCCTATAAACCCGACAGGAATGTCAATTTTCAGTGCAGGTGATAAAAAAGAGTTATGTACTCGTATAAAAAAAAAAAATAGTCGAAAAAACGTTGACTATTCTAAATTTCAAAACATGACACAGCAATGAACTTTTTTTGAACTTCTGAAAATGCAGAGAATTCACTCTAAAACCAAGTGGGTTACAAGTGTATTATTTTAACATATACTAAATGTGCTCCATGTCTAAAACAATAAAAAAAATTATAGTTTTTTTGTAGTAACTTAAAACACGTTTCACGGTGTGTTAAACATCTATAGATTGTTCATGGCATTTCAATGTTATTTGGCAAGTTTGTAGTTTTGACTACACTGAGAAAAAAGTGCATGGTTGTGGTAACTAAAAAGGGATGGGAATGAAAAAATAGTTATCTTAACTAATATTTCTAGTTTCTTCAACTATATCATAGTGCCCGAAACTATTTGAAAGTAGTAGTTTTAACTAAGCATTTGTTTTGTTATGGTAACTATTTAATATTATTCCTCAGAACTTATACTTCAGCAGAATCACAAATGTTTCAGCAATTGCACAATTATAATTTAATTAATTTAGCATCATTTAAGTCGTCGACGAATTCAATTAAGGATTTTTCTTCATTATTTTTTTGTAATAAGAGTAGCACTTTTGACTTAGTTACGTTCGTTATTGTCATTGTTCATTGAACTATAACACAGTTAAAACAGCTATGATATCATCGTACATTTACAACTATATATTAGTTATCTGAACTGAGGGTGATAGTGGAGGTTTCATTGAACTATATTTTTCATAGTTCAGAAAACAATTTTTTTTTCTTTGTGTATACACTTGGTTGTAGAATGAAAAAAACAATTGACTTAATACTATAAATAATCATCTTAGGCTCTTCTGTTAACCTTTTTCGAGTCCATTAAAAATGGTAAATTTTATCATTTTTCAGGGCAAAATACATCCAGAAAAAGCTGATTTTTAACTATTTCTGAACTGTTTTCTTTGATCATATTTTAATAGCATTTAGTCGATTATTGATTTTTCTTTTTAACTTTCAAAAGTTTGAAAAACATTTTCAAAAAGGTCATCGTTGGGTTACGTTTTGAAGATTAGAATAGTCAACGTTTTTTTTAACAATTTATTTCTTTACGAGATATATATATATATATATATATATATATATATATATAATAAGGAAAGTGATATGTTGTGGTGTTGAAAAAAAAAAACACCTGATAAAATAAAAAAAAAAAGATCAAAAGATTCATAATAATTTGAGAAGAGCTATGCAATGCATGTTTTATGTTTTGCAATGCATTATTATTATAATATTGCATTGTGATGTAAATTCCAAGTGAAATGATAAGGGTCACGCGATTTGTAAGCTTACAATTAAAGAAATTTCATGAGGTCTTATAAAAATTAATAATTGCACAAGTTGTCATGCAGGAAATATATATTTACTATGGCTTGAAATCAATACATTACTATACGCTGTTGCCACGCATATGTGGTATTCTTGTCTATGGCGATGATACATGAGTTCGGTTTTAAATAATATTTTAATAAAATAATTTTAGTGTGTACATTTTTTATAGTTCATCAGACAAAAAAATCATCACGTCATTAATTAATACTTTTACATGATGATTCAAAATTTTTGGTATTTACTATGTACTAAATTTGGTCAATGGTTTGAATAAATAAATTATAATGTTTGACATACTTTTTATGATGTCAATAATTAGGGTTACTTCAGCTAATTTATGAGCGTTTTATGTTAATTTGTACTGTAGTGCTGTTAAAACAGTGTAAATATGGAGTAAATTAACTTCGATCGGACTATGAGGGTGTGATTATAAGTATTCTAAAATCTACAAAACGAATTGCGTAAATTTTTGATCACTTATCAAATTAAATATTTAGGAACAATATAATAATTATATATATTATAACTATGATGTTTTCCTTAAGGCAAATAACTGATTTAAAAATGATCAATTAGTTATCGATAGTTTCATTTTATTTTCTCGCTGATTTAGTTTCCAAAAAGACTTGAATTATAAAAATCTGTTTCCCGTATTTTATACAATAGCATTAATATTTAATTACGGACAAATTTTTTTTGGATTTCTCCATTAGTTGGTAAATCGTATCATAAATTTTTGGAAAAATCAAAATTTGTTTTGTATTTAAAATTCAGTTCCATTTCTGCCTCAAAAATAAAATAACTATTTTTTTGAACACCGCTTAACATCGGAAAAATTTTAACACCACTAGTGTTATTTTACCCCGTTTTCGGGACTAAATTTAACATCGATAACTTTAACACCAGCGTGGACTTACACCAGTTTTTTATTTACAGTGTATTTTAAAACATACACAAAATCATATAATTCGGATCAGTTTAGCTACAGAGAAGCTTTGGATATAAATATTTACAATATTGTATTAATATATGTCGGGGAAATAATATTAAAACAAGCAGCCGTGTTATCAATTTATCTTCTTTATAACTATAAATACGATTAAAGAAAAAGTTGTTATTTTTTTTTTTAAGTCAACGAACTCAAAATAACTCTTAATCAGGCAATTGTTGAGCAGGTTGCGGATCAAAAGTCAAGTTGACATTATATACATATATATATATATATATATATATATATATAAATCTTAAAATAGCGTCCAAGTGTTTTATTTATGTCTCTACATATCATCATACTACTAATATTGCTGCTTAAAACAGAGGGACGTCATTCTGTGCTGTTCATAACATAACTTCCCCTTAAGAATTTAGTACTATACCAACCCTAATTTCTCGAGGAAAAACATAGACAAATTTTTTTTTATATTTTTGAAATAAAAGCTATTTTATTAATAGAACAATCAAAGCAATTGTTCTATTAATAAAATAAAATAGAAGTTTTCCAAGATATTCAAATAAAATATCTTTCAGCCATTTATTTATTTATTTTACGTTTAATAATTTTACCAATAAAAAATAAATTAAAATTTTCCCACGCGCATTCATCTGAAGAAAAAAAATCAATCTCTAGAAAATAATATCTGATATGACATTAGGAAATTTTATATCGAATAAAAGCAATTGATACTATCCAAGTAAAAATATGAGACGAGGACAAAGGTTTTGATTTATATATATTTATAAAATACACACACACACACATATTTTGAGGGTGAATAAACAATAGTAGAATTGAAATAAAAATATCGCACGATATTATATAGAGAACATATATATTACGATTGTAAGGCAATGTTATGAGATCTTGATGATATAACTGACCTATACCCACTTAGACTCTTGTCTTAAACATATGGAAGAGAGTAAAAGAGAGAGAGAGTGAGTGAGAGAGAAGTAATGGCAGCTGCAGTTTATTCTCTGCCATTCCAACTTGAGATGAATCCCTGAAAATAGCATGCAGCCAACAAAGGGGTTGCTACCCTTGTCTGCTAAGTTCACGGAAGGGTAGCTGATGACCCATTCGTCCGTCTGGGAATTACATGACCCTCCTTCCTTCAGTATAAATCTACGCACTCTATAGTGATTATATTGATTCACCAACACACTGTAAAGATGATACCCACCAGTGACTGAGAACAATAATACTTCAATCACAAATTATATAAATATAGATATATATAGCTCTTTTTTTATATTTAATTAGTGACGGGTAGGATTTCCATTACTGGTTATTAAGAAAATAATATATAAGCTCAGTCTCATGTTTTTAAATTCTATGATCAATGGAATAAAAAAACTACACAGTAAGAAATATTGCCTATCCGTGCCAAATTTTTTCTGTTGATTCTTAACAGGGAAATCTGGCAATTCAACACAAACCGCTTGTGATATTTTACTTTAACTAATTTTTTATGTTAAATGATTAGAAAATTTATAATGTAACACATTTCTTGTGATATTCGAAAATTAACACAAAATTTGTGGTGTTTAGCTAAACACTTCCGCGCGTTTCTTCATTACTATTACCAAGCAAAGCATTGTAGCAGCATTGTCTGCAAGAAAACTTGGATTATAATTGATTTACAATTAAATATAATCATAGATAACTTTAATATTTTTATGATCAGGTTCAATGATTTTTTTATTCTCATTTTACGGAGGATAATTCAGAGCTCCGTTTTTTAGAAAAATCACCAAAAATCTAACTAATTGTTTGCTAAATTGACATACGTTGTACTAAGGTTAGATCAGTATACTTGAGTTGGTTAATTCATGTGCTTATATTTATTAGTTAATTTTAACACAAAAAATCTGTTAAATTTGCACAAATTTTCCGTCAAAATAACAGATTTTGTTTTCAATTATTTAACATAAAATTTGTGTTAAAGATCAACACAGACGCAATGTGTTGAATCAACACTAAAATTTGTGTAGACCGTTTGCAACACGATTGGTGTTTAATTTACAACAAAATTTCTAACTGTACTTACAACTAGTATGCAATATATTCTGTCATTTTTTCAAATTTTGACTCTTATAATAAGATTTTTTACAATCAATAATTAGGTTAATGTTAAGTGATAATTGTTGTCACTTTTGATAACCTCAAAATAATATATAATGAATATCCATTGTTGAAAAACAAAATGTTTGTTAAAATTTTTTTCGTATCACTACTGACATTTAAAAAGTGTTTAATTCAGTTCTCGTATAACCCGAATTTTATGTTGGAATCCCTGTTTAAGAAATCTAACTTGGAATGATTTGAGATTACGTAACTCTTAATCATTTTGAATCATTCTAAATTGCCTAAATTATTTTACATCGAGTATAAATTTCGGAATGAATCATATTAAATCATAATGAATCAAAAAATTAACGAAATATTATTTTATGATTTAAAATTATTTGAAATAATTCAAACGCTCGAATCATTTCAAATTAAATTGAATCATTCATGATATGAAACGATATGAAATAATTTAGATTTTTCAAATCATTTCAAATTAGACTTCTTAATCAGGGATTTTTAACACAAATTTTGTGTTGAAATGCAATAAAAATAGTCTGTATAAAAAAAATCACACAAATATTGTGTAGAGCATTTGTAACACACAGGTTATGTTGACTTTAACACTATTTTTTTTACTATATATATTTATCAATTTTAGAAATTTTCTCACGCCTTATATTTTTTATCCCCTTTTGTAATCTAACAATGATATTTCATTGAAACTTTTTTAATATTTTCTATTTCGTGCTCATGACTACAATGACAGCTATAAAAATATGTCGAAACATAATCCAATACATCAGGTGATTTTTAACTCCAATAGGATTTGGGAGTTTCTCGTTTACGTACATACATACATTCATAATATATAGGAATAGAAGCAAACCTACATTGGGGTGTTATATTTTTTCATGTAATCCTGCGTCTATTCACAAATAATAGCTGATTGACAGTCCCCTTTCAACACATTTTTCTTTTGCTTTGACAGACCATTTCCCCAAAATACAAAATTACTAAATAAAATCATTATTGCTTTTTCGGCAAATTATTATTCATTACAAAAATATTTACGAAATCGTAGACGGAAATAATTTTTTTGTTACCACAAACAAGATAACTTACGGTAACCAAATTCTGCCTTTAATTTATGAATAACGAAGCATTCAGTGTGATTGCAATGTTTTTGCAATGCTAGCAAATTGTTTCTCGGGCCAAGCAATGGTTTGTAACTGTAGCAAAACTGATATTGTTCCAATAAAAAAATTGATTTGTTTAAGTAACCAAATTAATTCCTAGCACTATCAAAAACTTTTGTAATCACACACTAAGATTACTTACGGTAACATATGCCTGTTTAAAGAAACCATATGACATTTCACTATATTTCTAACAGATTACTCTAAACTTTTTTGGACTATCTCTACTGGCCATTTCTTTTCCTTGCTCTCTAAACATGAACAAGTGAATATTCACTTATTTCACTTATTCATGTTAAGAGAGTGTCTTTACTTATTTCATATCTTATCATAGCTGTTTTTTCTCATATCTCTTTTCCATACTTATTTGCAATCATGGAGTGTTTTAGCTGGAAAAACTGCAGACAGGTGACAGTCTGCCGGCTACAGGGAACGAATCTCAAGTAAAATGGCAATGCATTATATTAACTTGTGAAAAATAATTAATTTATCAACTGTGGGATTCAAATCTAAGCCTGGCTAGTATTTGAGTTCGAGAACAAGAGCTTTATCCATTTGACCACAAATATTGGATGATATAATAATAAATATCATGTGTATAACAAATCGACTTCTTAATTCCGACACAAGTTCATTCGTTACTACATCAAATTGATTTGTTACCGTAGGCGAGTAATTAAAATAACATCATGTTTATCATGACAACAAAATCTTTCGTTATGATGACGAAACTCTTTATTTTCGTGTGTAGGGAAAAAAACTTAACTTTACATAGATACTTTAGATGATAATAATCATTTAGAGTGATAAGGATCAATAATTAATGGAATGAGAAAATTTCAGAATGGTCTGTGTTATCCAATTAATAGATTGGCGTAACGGAATTTGAACCACACAGTACATTTCCTTTTTGATGACTTCGGTATGTACGTCATGAAGAGAATGACGATGACGGCAACGAGGATACGATGCGACAAGATGAGCGACTAAGGCATCGGCTTGCGGCTTTATAAGAGGACAAATACAGTGATGATGTATTCCCCTTTATGTACAAGCACGTGCCAGGCATTGGAAATCAATGACGGATGTACCAGGTACGTTTTTTTATTTTTTTGCAAACATTATAACTGATGATCAGTCAGTTGAGCTCTCAGGTGTTATAAAACATCGTTCATTTATAAAGTAAGATAAAATAAATATTGACAATCTATAATCATGTTTCTTAAACAGGAAACACTGAGTTGACATCTTACTTTTTGTTTATTTATTTATTTTTAAAAAAATAAAAAAAAATATAATAATAGTAAACATACTTGGGTTGCCATTATACAAAACATAATATGAGACAGGATTACAAATGCAAAATTTTTTGATGTACTGTAAAAAAAAACGGTTTTAAGTGCACGTATTTCAGCGTGCTTACATCAGTTTTTTTACAGTGTACACTGAAAAAAGTGAAGCGAAAAAAAATTTTTCGATCGTAAAACACTCTTTGATGCTTCGCATCATGAGCCGTGCAAAAATTATCGGTAGCAGCTACATATTGTCAATCAGTAGCCACTACCGATTATTTTGCGGTAGCCGCTACCGATTGTTTCGGTACCAGTTACCTAATTTTCAGTACCAGCTGTCAATTTTTTTTCGGTTGCTGGTACCGATTCCAATCAGTAACGGCTACCGAAATAAACGGTAGCTGTTACCGAAATAATTGGTAGCGGCTCGCGAAAAATAATCGGTAGCTGCTACCGGTTATAACAGTGTAGTGATAATAATACACATGATTTTACACACACGGATAAATTATTCTCGTTTGAAATGCTATGGTGTCATAGTAAAGCCGGGTCATGTTGGTCACCTCACGGAAATTGAAATAAACACGTGTAAAAGTTACTATAACCATAGTAAAATTAAAAATGATTACAGTAATTAGTAATAAATTCCTCGTTTTACTATGGCCATAGTAACTTTTCCATGTATTTATTTTAATTTCTGCAGGTGGCCAACGTGGACCGGCTCTACTATGGCACCATAGGATTTCAAACAAGAATAATTTCTCCGTGTATATACGTCTGTATGTATATAAAATAGAAGACTGTGATCTCACTTTCGGTGAGTTACCGTTATAACTAAATGATAAATTGAATAAATATATACACAATGCATAAAATTAAGCATGTACTTAGATTTATGTAAGCCATGTGAAAGACAGAAAAAAAAAAAAAAATATATATATATATATGTGAATATCGGATACGCTATATACACCCACATAATACTATACTAAATAAATGTAAACACGTGGGCGATAATATAGGCGTGTAACCTGTGTAGTGCAAGTTAACTTGTAACAGTATTTGCGAGAGTCGGTGTAAACCTGTTATATAGGAACAAAAAGTTGGTCCAATACAACAAGAGGGAACCGGGAGACTGGATTCTTAGAAAAGCAAACCGATACCTACACTCTAAAATGCTTCATGCAAATTATGAAAAAATAACAATAAAAAAAAAAAAAAATATATAATTTACAACAATATTACTGCATATTACTCTAGTAATAATAAAGTGTCATATTTTTCACGAAAATAATAGCAGTACTCATTTTATTGATACCATTGAGTAAAAAAATTTTTATATGGAAACAGAGCTCAAAATTTAGTAATGATAATATACAACGTATACAAAACACTGTAAAAAATTTTCACTGTCACGAAAATTGAATCGACGATTTAACTCGTATAATAAGCATTGTGCCGCTTTTGTCACATTCTTGTTATACATCAATATACTTTTTTTATGTTTAAAATGTATATTTATTAATCATACACATTTTTGACAAAAATATAGATTTCAAAAAGAGAATTGGTTAAGTATAACGTCACAAATACCTATACAGTAACTTTTATTGCAATTTTAGTCAAAAAGGCGGCATCACGCTCATAGAGCGAGTAACGAAAGGTGAATGAAAAAACAATGAGAGTATTTTGAAATACATGTTCTTTGTGATTAATCGCAATATTGAGTCGGATTTTGATTCAAAAGAATTTTTAATACCGTACTAGCTTTTTTTTTTTCGAAACCTCAACTAGTTTTTAATAACTGCAAGTTTATTAGTCTTGCTATGACAATTTCTCCTATTTAAAAATTAATTACTCATAAAAAAAACAATTATTCTAATAAAATAGAATACTATACATTGTGATTTTAATTTTTGCGTCACTTATGGCTTGAAAATTCAAAGTTATGTAAAAATTAAAGCATATAAATAAGCTAATTCATTATTTAAATTTTTCTGACTAATTCAAGCTTGTTAATAATATCAAGTAATTTCCTTTTAATTTTATGGAAAATTTTCATTTTTGACAGTAGTAAAAATTATTCAAAAAAATTAAAAATTATTCAAGGACTCAAAAAATAAATCATTTTTTGGAAGTAAAAAATTTTTTTGACTTTTTACAATAAAAAAATATGGATATATTCCAAAATAAATATCAATTGAGATTTTATTGTTGACATCAAATTACTGTAAAATTTTTAAATTACCATTTTTTTTTTTTTTTTTTATTTATGACAGTAATTTGGTCCGTCGATCAATTGAAGCTGCCGTTCTGCCGACAGTTACATTACCGAAGTTGAACCATCAAGTGTGTATCGGCCGACACAGTAACAGTAACCTTGTCCCAAAGTGAACATACCAACGTAAAACTTGCTTCGGTGTCATTACTCTCACTTTTTTTTATAACCTCTCTGTACACGATATCTGTTCCTCTCTCTCTCTCTCTCTCTCTCTCTCTTCCTCTTTTTCAGCCTTTGTCGCTCTCTTTTTTTTCTTATTTACAATCATTTCACTCTTCTGCATTACATCGAATATTAAATCAAGTTCATTGCCATATGACGACCGCGGCAAATAATAAAACTAACAATACCCAAATCAAAGTTCAACAAATAAAAAATACAAATACTTAATCTTTATTATCTTCAATGCAAACAAAATCTTTTGTTAATTTTATATTTTTTTTTTTTTATCTTTATAAACTGTTTGAAATGACTCAAATGATGATGCATTTTTTAAGAATTTTAGTTCCATTAAAAAATGGTTTAAAGTTCTATAATAACCGAAAAAAATTTTCAAGTTAATTACAAATTCTGTTTGATGAGAAAAGAAGTGAAGCAGAATTTATTAATCAACATCAAGAAAAAAAATAAATATTCATGCACTCGTCAAAGAAGACAAATTGGTAGACCAGAAGTACTAAAAAAAAAAAAACTTGAAATTTTAATTGCTTATGGTATATTTTGTACTTTAAATTAGTACACTGAGAGAAAAATTTAACGAATATTAATAAAATTTATCAATAATTAATAAACGGTTTATTAAATATTAGTGAACGTGTTTATAAAATATTGATAAACAGTTTATCAAATTAATAAATATGGACACAAATATTAAAATTTGAAATTATAGCTTTAAGTCCCATTTTTTGAATAATTCTTTCATAGCACTATATTTTTTATGTTTAATTATGATTTAAACGCATGAAAATTTATTAACTGTAAGACGTCTATCAGGCAGTTTGTTAGTTTCAAATCTCACGTATCAATAATTGATACATTTATCAAATATTAATAAACTTATAGTAAATATTAATCAACGGCCTATTAAATGTTATTATAAATTTAGCAATATTTAGTCGATGTAAAAGATGATAGATCAATATTTGATATATCGATACTGCCATTCTAATACGCCGTATCTCACAAAATTTGACATTTTCACTTTTTTTGAGAAATGTAATCATTGTAACAATGTGCAGCTTATGGAAAAATTTTCGAGGTCAAATTATTTATTTAGTATTTTTAAATAAATATTCTTATATGTCGTATCCCACATTCGTATAGGTTTAGTCACGCTTAACATTTTTAATTTTAAGTTAATTTTAAGGAAGCAATTAACGACATGAGTAAGAAAGTAATAATGCATAATTTTTAACTTTTCTTACAGTATATAATTCAAAATTATTTATTCACTACAATTGCCTGTATTTTATGAAAACATGAAAATAAATTTGTAGGTTATACCAATGTACACATAATACAAATAATTTTTCTTTGCCAACCGTGAAACGTTTTTATCGTCTCCTGAAAAATTTCCCAAATGTAGGATACGACGTATTAGAATGGCAGTATCGATATGTAGATTAATATTTAATAAATAGAGTCGAATATTCAATACTTATAATTAATCAAATGTTAGCAAATATTTTTGTCAGTGTACATGAAAATTCTAATTATTGATAATAAGTTTCACTTCTTATTATTTTATATTAATTTTAATTTTTGGGGACTTTATTTTTGATTGTATATTTTAAGTATAATTTTAAGCTGTGTCGTATAAAATTTAAACTATCATGTATTTAAATAAATGAAAATTTTTAAATAAACACTGATAAGATGTAAAATATTAACATAAGAACGGTTGGCAATTTTATCAAGATGTTTTATCTCTTTTTTTTTGTGTTCATAAAAATTCATCGATGTCACCGAAGAAAATCTCAGCTATTTGTTGGATGATATGAAGAGGAAAATGTAGTTTTTAGAGCAGGTATTGGTAGATGAAGAAAGTAAAATAGGGTGTTTGCTTATTCATACTCTGTACACGTTCACAAGGGCTACGATCAGAATCTACATTTTCTGTCTATCTTAAGCCTCAGTATTTATTTTGTTTTATTTTTTTTCAGGACTCAAGACTCAAGACTAAGCGTACATCCCATCATAAGAATTAAGAGTTGAGTCGTGAAAAAATTCTTTGGACTTTTGAGTTGAGAATGAATTCCAAGAGTAATGATATGGATCAACAGCAGGATCTTGCGGTCAATGTCGACGAACAAAAATTATACTATTTCAAAATGTGTCACTCAAATATAATCGCTGTTGTTTGTCGTTTAAAAAACTCTTTTATTTTATATTTTAACGACTAGTGTAGAGATTTTTTTTTAAATTTTATTTTGCTAGAACAATACGACCCTTTGTCATACGAATTGACTAAATATTTTAGTTTAAATATTACAGATAAATTTTAAATTTACGTCCATAACGCTGTTACTTTTCAGAATAAACTTTAATAACGATAAAAGTAAAATATATCGTCGAGAGATAAGACAAAATAACACTCGTATCCTTTTGAGTTTAAAATACAACCAACTAACAGCTTAATGTTCAAAAGTTATTGTAAAAAATTCAAAATTTCCTGGTTTATTTCTATAACTTTAAAATTATCAGAGGTACGTTAATAAGTCTACGAACATTTTTGACAAAAAACTTTTTAAACAAATTAATAATGTATAAATTAATTGTAAAATCTAGGCGATGTTACATCGATTTATTTTTTAAAAAAAATCACAAAAATTTTAAAAAAAGATTTTGTTTTTAATCAAAGTAAGTGATGGAGAAAATTTAGTATACTGATAAAGTTTTATTTAAAAAAAAAAAAATAGAAGATAGCTATTGCATCATAGCACATAAAAAGAAGCAGTACTATTGGGATCTTTTGTAAAAATACACATGAGGGCGTTTTTAGAGTATTCTCTATGGGGATAGTGTAGTCTCGAAACTCCTGTCGGTGAACTATACTATAAACTGGAGACTAGATACAGCAGATACAGCAACTGAAGCAAGAGGTATAGTAGTAGAGTAAGAGTTATATAAAGTAAGTAAATGCGATAGAGAGAGCAGAGGAACAGCTGGTTTTTTTAAAGCCAAAATGGTCATAATTTCACAGCTAACGTTTCCGAGGGTATATATTGTTGAGTATACATACACATATAAGTGAACATAGAAGAGAATCTTCTATTGGTTTAGTAAGATTCTAAAACTTGGATAATAGTTCAGTCGAAACTCTGAAATAGGAGACTTTTTTGAAAGTTGGTGCAAAATTGCTTAAAGGCCATGGTGTCACCCATAAAATAAAGTCTTCACCCGAGAGGTTAATAAAAAAAATAAAATAAAATAAAAATGCCTTCAAAAACAGATTTTTCCTGGATATTTTATCAACAAAAAAATTTTGTAGAAAACTTTCAAACAAAACGTACAAAAATAAAATTCACACAGAAAAATAAGATTTTTTGGCGCAAAAAATTTTTACTTACCCTAAGAAATTTATTTTAGTCGTAAGGAAATTTTTGTTTTTATTTCGTATTGCAAAAATTTTTCCCGCGCCAAAAAATCCGTTTTCTGCGAATTAAAAAGTGTAAAAAATTGTCTTTGTATCTATAAAAAATAACCCGTAATAAATTTTTGAAATTTCGAAGTATAAATACATTGAATTTTTATAAGGATACGCTACTGAAATAGAAAAATATGTCTACCTATAGCTTACACTAGTACTTTTGACGTCACCAGGACTACTTGCTCTTATATTTGAACCCATAGCTACAATGAGTGAGAATAAGACGACAGATAAGCACTGACCTCGGGTTGTTCAAAAGTAACCATTTTTCTAGAAATTACCGTGTCGGCTAGATCAAGAACTGATTTCTAATCATAAGTATCATTTTAGCAGTCGAAGTTTTCCAAAAAATTTTATCGTAATTTTAGCGACTTTTCGTTTCTATGTTTCCATAAATTTTATGAAGGTTGCCTACAACTCCATAGGGTATTTTTTTTACAGTTTCTAATAAAAAAACTAAGCAATAGTGAGCTATAAAAATTTATTTAGCAGAGCTTTAAAGAAAAACTATACTCGGATCCTAGATGTTCGGCAGTGAAAATCCATTTTTAAAAATGGTGTTATAACAAAACAATACGATCGCTGTCTATTGTTAAATCTATAGATCTATAGTTACGACAAAAATATGAATTACGACAAGTCATAAAGATATTGTATCTATTTTCTAATATTTATGATATATTATAGCTGAGGTTAACGACCGCAGTAAATTTTTAGCGTTTTAAATTCTTTAATACAAGGTTATATTTTAAGTGTCTTTAAATATTTTAAAACTTGTCACACTACAGACTATTGCCCATGGGTTTTAAAATTTACAGGCATAAAATTAACTAAACCTTTGGTGTATTATCTGTGGTGAAAAAAAAATGTAACCTTCATTTTCTCTACAAGCCTTTGAAATTCTCAATAGACAAAAGGATTATAGAAAATTTTATTTTCCCATTTGAATTTAAAAATAATTTTCCTTTAGATAATTTAAAAAAATTATTTCGTGAAAAATACTTTTCATCAAATAAATTTTAAAAATATAATTAAATGTTAATATTAATTACTGTTGACATGAATATGAGTTTAAAAAAGTATCATTACAATATTAAATATAATAATAATCATAACTCACATTGCGAGCATAACACGTAATAACTGGTAGTATTGTTACAAATCCTTCATAAACCAGCTATAATCCCTTGTATGTAACACATAAATAATATCCGCACTTATATACATGTATATATATTTAATTAACTCGTGTATATTTCGCGTAACATTGACATTACAGTTTATACAACTTCCGGAATAATTAAATAGGCACACGTAGCATTCAAATAAATCAACACCAAATATTTATAAAATAATAAATAATACCCTTATTGCACTGCCCAACCGGAAGTATGAAATTACCTTTAAAAATTTTTTATATAATATTTAAAATACAATATTTACAAACGCAACCCTTTAACCACTAAAAAAGAAAGGCATTTTAATAAAACTCCATAACAAATTCAAAAATTTTCAAATTTATCACACGAATTTTGAACACAGTATTTATACTATTTTACACTTGGTTTAAACTGTCGGTTAAACTAAAAAATTAACACTCAAATTTTACAAAAAAAAAAATTAATTAGTTAAATAATGAACTGTTTTAATTATTAAAAGTTTATTTATAATAAACGTCTGCCGAAATTGTAGATGTGAGTTGGAGCAGGACAAGAGTTGGACTGAAATAGGACTCAAAATGTCGACGGGAAAATGAGAAGGGGGGCTCCCTATTTTTTGGGGGGTACTGCAACTAGAGGGGGTTACTAAGAGGGGTAGTGATGACTACTATACAACTACAGAACCTAAAACCTAAACCATAACCTATAGGGAGAGACAGAGAAAGAGAGAGAATGAGTGAGAGAGAAGAAAAGAAGACCTATGCCAGCATTTTGTAAATGTAAGGATCAAGAATACACATCGAGGTCACACTGACGCCTTTCCACTATCGTACCATAAGTTTTGTCCTACGTTATATGTACATACTATATATACATATATACGATTCTTCACATATAATGTACGTGTATATATGTATGTATGTATGTATAGATATTTAGTGTATGGGTATATGTGTACATGTATATAATAGTGCATGTGCTTCGTCATGTCCATGGAATAGCTAGACTCAGGTAGAGGAAGGAAACCCACAGCCCACGATAATATTTAACTGCGAATACCGGTTCACGTGTATGAATAGAAATAGAAAAGAACAGCTGGAACCTCTTTTAAAACTACGTGATTTTCAAACTCAATCTAAAAATCATAAGCGATCATTGATGGTTGCTAAGTTTACAAAATTACGTTTGTGTAAAAAAAAATTATGATTTTAATTTTTGAAATTTTGTACTTTGAATTACTATATTTATGTACTGATCTTGAGCAAAATGTATGGTTCCAGAAATTTGGAAAAAAATGGATTTTGATGAATTTGAAACTGGGGTAGATTAAATTTTTGAAATATTTTATTTTATTAATGACTAATGCAAGCATGTCTATTTTCTACAAACAGGAAAAAAATTGTTAATTTTAAAGATATTTGTTTCCATTTAAAATATATTATATTTTTTCTTTAGTACTGCAGGCATGTAAATTACCGGATATGGACAGGTTAACATAGCTTCAAATAAGGGTTTCCGGATTATAATGAGTTTAGTGAAAAGAACATCTTAAACTGTAAAATTTAATGCTGAGAATTATATTTAAGAAAATTGTTTTTCGATACTGTAATTTTTCCAGAATTCTTTCACATTTTTCCAATTTCGAGTGTGAAGCGCTGCGTTATTAAATAAAATTCTAATATTTTCTTCTTACTTTTTACAAGTATATGGGGAAATTATTCTTGTTTGAAATGCTATGGTGTCATAGTAAAGCTGAACCATGTTGGCCACCTACGGAAATTTAAATAAACACATGGAAAAATGACTATGACCATAGTAAAATTTACAGTGGTTGCAGTAATTGATGATCTAATCATTGACAAGTTTACTATGGCAGTAATTTTTACATGAGTTTATTTAAATGTCTGTAGGTGGCCACCATGGGTCGGCTTTTCTATGACAATATAGCTGTTTTAATAATTTCTTTGTGTATGAAAGCCGGACAATTTTTGCCACTCGACAGAAATCAAAATAAATAGGGTATACCTCTATAGAGGTACCGTTTTTGGACGCTTGAAAAATTTAAAAAAATTAATTTCCGAAAGACGCAATTACATAAATAATTTTTAAAATGTGTACAAAGATACTTTTATCACACTGTTACAATGGAAATTTTATATCATACTTTTTTATTAATTAAAATAAAGTATTAAGTGTCAAAAATGGAGCAGTGGCCAGAAATGGTACTTCTACCTTACACTGAAAAAATTACTATGGCCATAGTATTTAAATTTAAAACAATATTATTAAAAATTATTGTAACCATTGTGTATTTTACTACGCTGTGAAAAATTCCCATTAAATTTTACTATGGGTGTATTGTAACCCCGGACCATAAGAAAACTGATACAAAATTTACAAGTGTCCCATAGTAAACGTATGCGCATAGGTCACAATTGTGACGTCTGCGCATACAGCTTACTATGGGATACTTGTAAATTTTGTACCAGTTTTCTTATGGTCCGGTGTTACAATACACCCATAGTAAAATTTGTTGGAAATTTTTCACAGTGTATGGTTCATTTCCGTTAGATGGCCGACATGATCCAGTTTTACTATGGAACCATAGCATTTTAAACAAGAATAATTTTCCAGTGTAAAATTGTAAACAAAACAAATCGAGTAAATTCCTTTGTATTAAACAAATAAAAATACTAATTATTGATAATAAATTCCATTGTTTACTACTTTATATAAACTATCAATGTTATTTTTTTCCATGCGAAGAAGTGAATTTTTATTAAGTATTTTACAAAAATTTATACGCATAATTGTTTAATATGTGTATACAATTGTATTTTTTGTTTTTTCAATATAAGCTATGTGCGCATGTTTATTTGAAATAAAAATATTTTATTACACAATGTATGCGATTTTATTATTGTTTTCTAAAATAAATATGGTGTGGCATACTCTTACTTTACCAGACATAAATATTTTGTTCATTAATTTGAAATAAAAGGCGGGGAGTAGTTTTTTTTTTTTTCTAAAGCGAAAAATTTAAAATAAAATGTTTCAAAGAAAAATACACGCGGTAAATTTATTTTGTTTATTTTTTAAGAAATGAGTAAAACATTTAACTTTGACGGTTTTAAAGAGTGTATACATAAATTTTTTTAATTACATCACAAATACGATTTACGCATATATATGTATTGTGGGGATTATAATGAATGAATAAATGAATACTGTACGTGCGATGTAGGTCTTACTGACGTGGAAAATTATTCTTCTTAGTTTTGAAAGCTATGAACTTTATATTCAAAACTTGGGTTAATTGTCCATATGCTATTATATCTTATTATTTATATCATGTTTTTCTACATATATATTTCTCTGCAATAATAAATTCGTCGTGTTTTTAGTATCCTATTAAAATTATAATTTATGTCATACCTGGTAAACTTCGCCCTCATTAAGAATTTTTTTTTAATAATTTTTAAAAATTCAATTTAAAATTTCTCCTGATATATTTATTGCAGAAAATCCTTTTTTTTTTTTTTTTCTGAAATTAGTATGTAGTAAAACGGCTACTTAATGAACTATTTAAACAGCCAACTATAAGTCACACTAAAAGTTATTATTAGTGAGGATTATTAACAACAGGATAATAATATTTTAGTTAAGTATAATGTCATTATATATAACATTAATGTAATCTTATATAATTTTCATTAACATTCAAATTAAAAGTAAATGTTCTAACAGTATAGTATATATTATGTTATACATACATACTTTTCACATACAGATAAGGACTAGATTTAAAGACTTCATGACAGTTATGACCATATATGTACATACACGTAATAACAAACGAGTACATTAGCAAGCTCTGAGTTAAACTCTGTGCGAATTGCATATAATGCGTTTGTTACTAAGTCGACTTGACTGTTATATTCATATTCATGTATATATGTATACTTTTTGTATCGTCTACCATGCATCAATTGTATGTTATTCCAAACTAGTCACATATATATCCAATGCACTAATATACATGTATACAGTCATGTGAACGATTACGTGATGCAAGTCAAGAGTATTTCCGGCCGGATGTGTTTTCCCCTTCATTAAAGAATTTTATACTCTTTAAGTCTTCATTGTCTTATTAACAGACATGAAAGAAAAATAACGTTATAATGAAAGTAACCGCATCACTAATTCCAAAAGGACATATTTTTATACACCCTTTTGGTTTTAGTCATGAAGTTTAAAATCCAAAGGACGTATAATTTTCTTTTTAATTGCTACACTGATAGAAGGATTTTTTAGCATTTAAAAAATTTTCTTAATATTCAAGAAATTCTTTTTGAATTCTAAAAAATCCTACTGTCAATGTAATTATATTGTAGACTTATTTTAAAGCCCGCAATTGGGAACAAATTTTGGAAAGCCAAAAGCGCGTATAATTTAAGGGATATGCCCTTCTGGCTTTCAAATTTTTTTTTATTCCATTTGTAGCTATAAAATAAGTCCACAAAAAAATTGGTAATAAAAAAAAAATTACACGCCCTGTAGGTTTTAGAGCGTTTTCTAAAGTCAAAAGGGCATACAAAAAATATGTCATTTTGGAATTAGTAACGCGATATAATAACAATATTTTAAAAAAAAATTATTTTAATTTGAATGAAAAATTTTTTATTTTGGGTCTAACTTTCCCCGATCTGTGAATTGGCACTAAATAAAAACAACAATTTTTGAGATTTTTTAAAAGAGTGCCATTATGGAATTAGGATTAGTTTTGTCTCACCTTTTCTCCTCTATTAGTTGCAATAAAGAGAACCCGCGAATGCATTATAAAGAAAAAAAAATTCATAAACAAATTTTATTAAAAGAATCATTAAAATTTAAATAATTTGTCGTCGTGCGTGGGTATAGAATAATTTGTTCTGCATGAATCGAAAGGCATTACACGACAGAGCCGACAAAGTGTTAAAGAGAAAGAAATGAGGATCCGGGGACTTGGCGGGGAATTTAAAACCAAGAAGAAGTATGTATACAGTTTGTATATATGTATATAAAAGAAAAGCATAAGAGCGTAATAGAAGATGGTAGTATAAATATAAAAGGGAGTCCTTCTGGGGTTTTTTGCTATTCTCTCTTGATTCTCTACAAAAAAACGACAACAAATAGCATTTTGAAGCATCATGGCCGACGTCGTTTTGCTTTAGAGTCCTTTAGAAACGCAATGCGGGTGGTCTCGTGTCTCTTCCGCCTAATATTCTTTCTTCTCTATTCTTTTTCACATAAGCTTTCATGCAAGCTGCCAGATTGTTCCCAAACATCAAAATTACAGCCTTTCAACGGAGACAAACAATTATCAACAAAAAATTCAGACTTTTTGACGTATTATGTTTATTCGCAAACTATACACTAACTAGATACACTTGTCATTAAATGCCCATTAACAAACTAATTGACCGGTTTTGAAAAATCCATGCTTGTTAAAAATATATTAAGTTTTTGTAGAATTATTGCAATTAAGTCTATTAATGTACACTTCGATGCTTCTCAATGTTATTTATCATTTTGATATAAGAATATAACAGCTATTGTGATAATAGTAGGGTTTGTTTTTGAGATCGGTCGATAATGACTTTTGAAAAATGTGATTATGGATTTAAATGTGTTTGTGTATAATCCCCATAATTAAACTGATCTTTTTTGACAAATTATTAACCACTGATCAATAAACGGCCGTTTAGGATTCGCTTTGCAGATATGATAAGACGCGATAATCAGACAATAAAAGAAAATTTTGTACTTTTTTTTAGGGGTCGTCCGTTTTGTCCACCTGGGAAAAAAAATCTTTTCTATCGCAACTGAAAATTTCCGTAGCAGTCCCGTTTTGCCCGGCCTTTTTATATGTGTATTTATTTCAAAGATTTGAACCATGTAGTTTTGTAAAGAAATGCATAAATGTAAAGTATGCAAATATCTATTCATAACAGCTATAAATATTCAAAGTGATTTATGGTAAATTTTTTTTAAAATGTTATGGTTATAAGTTTATTTTAAGTAAATTATTTGCACAGTAAGTCGTATAGTATTACAATGATGTTGTGAAAATAAATAAAGCTAGTCGATACATTTTGACACAAAAAGTCAGTGGGATGCCAAGAAGTTACTTAAGTTACACCAACAGATTTTTTTCAGTCCAAGTGTGAGTATCCATGACATTTAATGACACCATGTCATGAAGAAAATAAAGAGCTCCGTACAAGTTGCAACAAATGATCACAGGATCATCAGATTTTTTGTCTCAGATTTTAAGAACTAACCCTG
This sequence comes from Microplitis demolitor, assembly GCF_026212275.2. Lineage (NCBI taxonomy): Eukaryota > Metazoa > Arthropoda > Insecta > Hymenoptera > Braconidae > Microplitis > Microplitis demolitor. Next base: position 4,432,150 of record NC_068549.1, on the reverse strand, counting down.
CCCTGCTTAAAAAAAAATCAGTCGAAAATTTTTTACTATCGTCACTTTTCAAACTTACGCCAATACGTAACTTTAAGCTGAGAATTTTCAAATTTTGAAAATTAAAACGATTGATAATTTGAAATAATTAAATTTAAATTTATGAGAACATTTTAAACAGGAAATTTAACATTGAAATAAAAATATTAGAACATAAATCTATTTCGATGTATAGTTAATATATTTTTTTTAACACGACAGTATAATCTAAAGACTCAAATTAATTTTAAATAAAAAAAATCTTTCAATCTATAATATTTAATGCTTTCATTAATGAATAGTATGGCTAGTAACTATGAGAAAAAAAATTAGTCAGCTGTAGTTTTAAAAGTTATAGCAATCATAGCGAATTACTTCATAACTATCATGAGACTCACCCAAGTATTTCATATGGTTACACCTGAAAAACCAGTTGGATAAGATTGAGTTCAGTACCGTCTGATTCATTAACCGTAGAAAGTACACACACACAACACTTTGATGTCGATCATAACCCACGTTATCTCAGTATATGCTATAAGATAATTACATACCCTAATCGTAATACTGTCGAGTGTAATTTCTCATTAGTTATAAGCTTATTACCGATGTACGTAATATTTATAACGTCAGTATTTGCCATTGTAATTAAAATAATCTTTAATAGTTTAACTAATTATTTATCACTACTCAACTAACGTCAACTACCTTGAACATGCAATATATGAATACACTAACTAATAACTGTGTAATTAAATTTAATATTTTTTCGGGTAAAACCTTTGATATAATAAAAATTGAATATAAAAAAAAAAAAAATTACCGTTATTCAGAACATGTTTATTCAATTAATGTTAGATTGTTCATTAATTTTTTTTTTAAAGAAATATTTTACACTATGAAATGAAAATGAAAATTATCTTAAGACTAGAAAAAATTTATTGGCGTAAGAAAGTTTTTCTCGCTCTAAAAAATTTTCTTGCGTCAGGAAAAAATTTTTTAAATCTTTTTTTTTTGTGTACAATATTGTTTTAAACCTTTTAATATAAGCATTCATATTTAATATAATATGCAGTGAGCATTAACTTTAAATGATTGAATTATCAAAGAGCGACCGCAAATGCTTATTTTTTACTTCGTCTTATTTATAAAAATTTATATAAATTTTTTTTTCATATAAATATATGCACTATATACATTTACAGGGTTAATGCGATAGGACGAGGTGAGCTGGAAGCAAATATTTTTCAGTATACGTCCAACAGTTACTGACCTGGATTAACATATCCAAAGAAGACATACAATGCAATATTGTTTTCAGGTACGGCTGGTTCCGCGCCATGTACTCTCACCACTCTCGTTGGCAAACCCTCTGCCGGAACTCTGTCGCTCACTCAGATCGGCAAGTCTTTTTAACAGGTTATACTCCTTTTTTATACCCGTGATGCGCTTATAAAATTGAGCAAGTAACTCGAGGATAAAACAAAAACAAAATACTATACTTGAATATCATCGAAAATATTCAATGTATTTGTGGTCTTCATTATTATCATGGTTTTTTGTAAACAAGAATTTAATCAAACGTTAGATGAACCATTTTTATTCTTTACGTACAGGAAAAAATGCATAGATGGATTTTATCAATTTTCTAAGGTAATTTAGACGAAATAAAAAATTTTTGTGACGAGAACAATACAATTTTCTGACTGTCACGATACTCATTTAGTTATTTGAAAGTTTTTTTTAGGTTAGCGTTACTTAAGTCCTGGCAGCGATCTGTATATAAAATGCTATAGTATGAAATTCAAATAAACATGTTGCAAAAATTACCATGGCCATGGTAAAATTTACAAAGATTATAAAGAAAATTACTGTAACCACTAAAACTTTTACTATGGCCATGGTAACTTACGCGTACGTTTATTTTAATTCCCGTCAGGTGGCCAACATGGTTACTTAGCTTTACTAAGATACCATAGTATTTCACACAAGAATAATTTATCTGTGTAGTATAGCAATCTGGATCGCAACAATAGCACTCCAGATCGCTTTCTTGACGAAACCCACATAACGATACTAGATGCAATGGAAGACAAAAAATAACATTTAGAAATAGTTTATTACACACCTAGGGAGAAAAGTAGGACATTTCAACCCGGGTGTGTAATTGCTACCCGAGCCAAAGGCAAACATGCAGATTGGGACGTCCTACCTTCCTGCAAGGTGTGTATGCTATTTCTCACCAGATCTGAACCTGAAAACGCTGCTTTCAATTCTGCCTTATGAACAATGGAGGAATTCAAATTTTTGATCCTCTCTAAATCTGAACCAGTGACTATTCACAGCTTATCAAGTGGTATATTTATAGCTGTGAAATAGTGTATATACACTATTTTCAGTCGTTTTCACTGTTTTAGATTTAGAGACTGCAGGTATGGTAAAAAATTTTATAGTAAAATTTATCCATCCATACATTTTAAAACCAAGCGCGTTGCAAGAGTCTTATTTCAACACACATTAAATGTATTCCATGTTTGAAGCAATAAGGAAAACTATAGTTTTTTGTAGTCACTGAAAATACATTTTATGGTATGTTAAATATCTATAGGTTGCTATGGTGTTTCCATGTTATTTGGCAAGGGTGTTAATTTTGACTACACACAATTTTAGAGTGTACATAATAGTTTGATGATTATACTACTTTTTTTCTTCGTTTACTAACATCGGGTTAGTAATTATATGATATGGTTATTTATTGTTTAGAATGATAATGAAACCGGAAATTATAAACATAAAAATAACACTAGCAAAAGTGATGACAATATATGCAGAAGTCAACTACTATACATAGAAGTATATGATAAACTTGTCCCTGGCCTATATATTGCACAAACTCTCTATCCGCAATTGCATAATCATTCTGTTCTATTCTATCGATAGTAGAGTCCATACGGTGTGGGCTCCATGTATTCGTTTATGCAACTTGAACGGTATGTTTATAAATAAGGCGCAACAGAGTTGAAATACGGCATTGCAGTTTACGAATGCGATATAGTATACGTGATATATGAAAGTATAAGTACATAGTTGTGTATAGATTTCATCCAGCATTGGATTATTTAGTAAATATTCAAAAATTATAATCGAAAATTTGGTAACTCTACATAAGGTAAGAGACCTAATACCCGATCACTCATACATTTGTAGATCTATATTTACTGGGTTTTCATAAATATGGATATACAAAATATGCAAATACATGAAGTGATCGAGTATTAGGTCTTTTACCTTAAGGGGCTGCACACATTTTCTAAAGTCCCGTGTGCTTAAATTTTAAATTTCTATAAATATACTTTCAGTTACAGGGCAGGTTAAATTTTCTAGCCTTAGTTCTGTTTATAAGACATAATACCTATCCGAGTTTAATAGCTAAAGGGTAAAAATTGATTTTTTAGAATAAAGTTTTAAATATATAATAACACAAGGGTTAGAATTTCCGACTTTTCTTCCTTGGTGTGTAATCTATTATTTTTTATTTGTACACAGTATAAAATGTTTTCGTGGCGTTGAAAATTATTACTCACCCCAAGAAAATTTTTACTTGTCCCAAGAAGATTTTTTTTATTATGAATTAAAACGAAAATTTTCGTGGAGCGAGAAAATATTTTTTCTCGCCTCCGGGCGGAAAGCGTCAACTTTCGTCCCGCTGTGCAAAACGAAGTTGCCGTTTTCCGCCTCGGCCAACAATTACATGTGATCTGAGACATTTCTTACTTTACTTCCCTAGATGTGTAATATACTATCTTCATCCCAGAAATATTTTTTTTGTGTATATCAATACTGCCATTCTAATACGTCATATTCCACAAAAATTGACATTTTCACTGTTTTGAAAATGGAACCATTGTAACAATGTGCAGCTCATGTAAAATTTTTCGAGGTCAAATTGTTTATTTAGTATTTTTAAACAAATATTCTAATGTTGTATCCCATATTCGTATAGGTTTAGTCACGCTTAACATTTTTAATTTTAAGTTAATGTTGAGGAAGCAATTAACGACATGAGTAAGAAGGTAATGATGCATAATTTTTGACTCTTTTTACAGCATATAATTCAAAATTATTTATTCATTACAATGGCCTGTATTTTATGAAAACATGAAAAAAATTTGTAGGTTATACCAGTGTAAGCATAGTACAAATAATTTTTCTTCGTCGACTGTAAAACGTTTTTATCATCTGAAAAATTTCCCAAATGTGGGATACGACGTATTAGAATGGCAGTATCGATATGCAACATATAGTAAGAAAAATATTTCTTTAAACCAATAAAATACATATAAAATAGAGAAATAGAATCGAAGCAACAAAGTATTAAGTAGTCTTCCTTATGATTGTACATAAGAATGGGGGCGGGAGGAACTAAGCCCGGCGAGTTAACCATAATGTACGTAATAATAGATCTCCAGGAAAAACCCTGAGTACAGACTATGACTGCCACTGCAGTTACGAGAATTGGCTCGTGAATGATGAAAGCCATAGCTGGCTTACAGACCCACTCGATGAACTATATATAATCGTAGATATAACAGGGTAGAGTGGAGTAGTAAAACCGATAGCCGTCTTTCAAATATTTTTAAACTTTCTAACGGTTTGAAAATTAATTTATTATTTACATAAACTGTATAATAATGCTTATTACTTTGTTACATAACATTATGAATTTAAAGTAGATCGAAAATTGTTCAAGAGGATTAATGGCTTTGGATTTGAATTTAAATTTACTATTGCAGACGGAAAATTTATTGTGTATTAAAATGACATTAATTAAAGCAATTGCAATTTGTCGTGTTATATTTAATAGATATGGTAATTTTTACGTTTGAGTCTACAACATTAAATTAGATTTACTACATACAAGTTAAATTTCTATTTCTACGGATATGGTAATTGATGCCGAGATCATGGTTTCATGCCATGTAATTTGATCTACTTGACTTTTGTGCTTGTTTAGTGTTCACTAGAATTTTCTCGACTTCATCTTCATTATAACAACTTTTTTTTTGTATAAATTTGTTTTGTTCATTTTTTTAAGCATTTCCATCCCGAGACTTGAGGGCCAGACAAGTTAACTTTTACAAAACGAAAAGTACTTTAAGAATAATAAGGATGATTTAAATTTATTGAACATTGCAATTTGATGAAGATTATTATACTGTTCAAATTTTGCGAAGTGAATGCTTTTTTATTCATTCATCCTTTTTCAAAGTGAATTTCATAAATCTGTATTCAATCCAAATTTTTTACAGTGTATCAATAATAATAAAATTTTTAATCATTACAATACCCTCTCTTGAAATGAATCAATGAAAAATTCTCCAATCAGTGAATATTTGCTGCACAAATAATACCAAGTATATCAATTATTAATTCAATGATTTACTTGGGACTGATTCGCAGTGAATATTCACTGATTTTCAGTACTATTCACTCATTTATTTTAACCCTGTATGTGTACAGTATATTTTTCAAGACACAGTATGTGCACTGGGTCTTTTAGGGAACATTGAAGTTTTCAAAATTTCTAAGCTTTCAAAAAATTTGGAAAAATTCTGGATTACTTCTTGAAGTATCTAATGCATGACTCAGAAGTTGCCGAAGTCAAAAGTTTAAAATTATTGATAAAAAAAATTAAAGAATAATCGAAAAAAACGCGACTTTTTCAAAAGTTGACTATTCCTCTAAAGATCCAGTATACCCACGCAGGGTTAAGAGAGAGCAAAAAAATATAACATGTGACTGCGGTTTTACCCAAATACATGGCTATCTAATTTCAGAACTCGGTAAAAACTAAGTATTGTCTTTTTTTTTTGTATTTATACATCTTATTAAGTCTTTTTTTGGACTTGATACGTTCTTATTCTTTTTTTTTAAGAGATGAAATTAGAACAAGGTAATAGACTCTTACTTTGTTTTGAAATGGGGCCACTGTACATAACTTACATAATGTTATTTCATTTTTTAAAATCAAGTACATGCTAATACTTTCATATAAAACATTTAAAAAGAAACGAAGTATTACATTACTATTCTTAGTTCTTCAATTTTTAACTTCGATTGTACATATTTTGCATTTCTACAAGTATCAACTATTTGGATTTAGTTTTTGTGAATGAAGAGCTATTTTCCATAATAAAATGACAACTTTTAAAAATCGCGCACGTCATATTAGATACAAATAAGTATAATAGATATTTTCTAACCATAACAAATTCGATCAAAAACTAAAGCTTTATGATAAGATGAGAATAAACTATAAGCAAAACATGGGATGTAATATTATATTTTTTTCTAAAGATAAAGAATAATGAACTACGCATCAGAGTAAAATCAGAGGAAATTTAAGCCCTGTTAAGATGAAATCCGGACCTGCGCGATGGCGGCCGTACTCAAGAAGGTCAACGTACCTCGGCCAAGGACAGATTCTGGTCCCGCACAAGACACGCACAGCTATTCGGGCCCCACCATACGATGGCAGGTACTCCTCACATCCGTCTACATATAAAAGTTTCAATAACAACTAACTTTTTGCTATGCAATTTTGCACATGCATGTAATAGATGCATAATTGATAAAAGCCAATACAAATTTATGATTATCATTTTCTGCTCATCAATAGTATAGTATCTGAACACATTCAGTCCCGATTGTCTATAAAATGTACACTTTGTTTACGTTATACAGCATGCAAGATAAAAGTCATTCAAAGATTGTTTTCATGTAAATAAAATATAAATAAATAAATAAATCTTTTAATAGAAAACTTCTAATAAACATTATGCCGTATTTGAGCTTCACGATTTGAAAATCCAGACGACGACTTTTTAATCAAGTTACTTTATAGACACTTATTAGGGACTAAAGCGGGATTAAAAAAAAAGCAGAATAAGAGACTCTGACAAACTGTACCTCCATCCAACACTGTATGAATAATGTAACAGATGAGGTTGAGAGAACCCATAAGAGATTGTGTTAGAAAGAGTTGAAGAGAAACAGAAAAATTATCAAAACTTGTAAAGCAGGGTAGCTACAAGACTCACTAAAACTGTATCTGGCTATTTTGAAAATAATATTCAGAAAGGAAAAAACTTTTTTTTAATTCATGTACCTAAAGCTCAATATTCTAGCATTGTGTGACACAAGTAAAGTAGCATTTTGTTGTTGTAGTTGACTAAACTGTAGAATTTACTTTTGAACCCGCATTTACAAACTTTAATGACTTTTACGCACTATTAAAAAGTGAATTTGCTATAAGACGTGCATCCAAATCATTGAATGAGTGTCGTTTGATTTATTCCGGCGGTTTTACACGGTATTCATTTATATGTGATTTAATAATAAATAAATTTATTAATGTACTTGAAGATCGGAAGCTTTTTCGCGCAACGAAAATGAAAAAAAATTATGTAATTTGGCTTGAGGTGTAATTAGGGGAGGCCTGCAATTTTCAGCTGATGTGTGAAACATAAGAAATCTAGGTTCAGTAGATTTTTTACTTTTCTTTTTGTTCTGATTTTCGGGTACATATTTATGAGTCACATAATTTTTTAAAGATTGAATTTCTCTTATATTAAACAGTAAATGCTGCTGTTAAACAAAAATATCAAGATATATATGTTTAGAACGAAGTATTTCATAGACTTAAATTGACAACATTCGTCTAAAATTATATTATACCCTCAAAAAAAAAAAAAAAAAAAAGTCATTATAACGTCAGATGTGTATCGAAAATATTGATAGTTTTTGATGTACAAAATCTTGACACTATGTCAAGATTTCATACATAAACCCATACATATTTTTATAAAGTCTCATAAGTTTTCTGGAGTTATTGTCATAGAAAATTTCCAGCTAATCTACTCTCTAATATCGAATTAGTGAAATTCAGTGAATGTTCACTATTTTGTAGTACGATTCTGCCACCAATTCCAAAAAGTGGTACGATTTATACTCTAAATTAGTGAGTATTCACTATTTGTTCATTTTTAAAGAGCATACGGTTTCTTGAACGATTTTTTTGGATAATAGTGTTATGCAAAAATGAGATATCTTTTTACTCGCAAATTAAAAACAAGTTCAACATAATTTTTTTCAATAATCATAATCTATAAATAAACAGTATGTAAAACTACTAGAGTGTATGTTTATTTTACTCGAGCATTACTAGCGTTTTCTAGCTTGACCTCTTTTCGACTCATTTCCTATCATAAATAATTGACATTACCATTATCTTATCACATATAGTTGTCATCCCTTTCTTAAGTTTTTTGAACCCACGTATAGCGTTAATATATGTATATATATAAAAGCATATATAATCATATTGTATATTCTCGCTCAAATACATGTCAGCTAAAATTATAGTGACCATAGACAAACTAGTATTCAAAAAAGTCTTATTCACTTATAGACATTTTGAATATAAGATTGTAATAAATTATTTTGTTCTTCCCGCATCTGAATGTTTACTTTTCCTTCGATCGAACAAAATTTGAATTCAACTAGAGTTTTTTTTCATAGATGCGAAACTTGTTAGGTAAATATGTCTAGTTTATTTGAATTGTTTACAAGGATTTGAACCATATTGTACGGCTCCAGTTGTTTTTCTTAAATCCTGTTCCTCTAAATTCTTCTGCCTCTTCTTCGTTGACCAGCTCGAGGTAATTGCACTCTACCAAGGCCGACAGCTGATGCAGCAGCAACAACACACAGCTGTACTCTACGTAAAGCCAGAGGCCATTTCCTGCTCTCTGTGTAGCGAATATAGCTTACTATAAATGCGTATGAGCACATAGAAGAAGTATATTACGCTAAAATACTTTTTTCTTAGATCTTTTTATCGTAAGGAAAAAAAAATTTTTCATCTCTTTTGTTATTTTAAAAACAATAAGACCATTGAAATAAGAGTAAAACTAAATGTTAAAAACTTCATTAAATAACAAAGTTTCTTCACTGACATATATAATATTTGTAAACATATACAATGCGAATAAAAGTATAATAGATTATTACTCTTATTTATTGATTGCTTGACTTATTTATACGCGGAGAGAAAAAAATTGTAACATTCACTATCGCAGCGTAATATGATCTATTATATTGATATAAAAAAAATATCGTGAATATACACAGTGAGAAATTGTGTTAAATTCCACACATTGCGCTCGAGTTGACCTTTAACACAAATTTTATGTTAAATAATTGAACACAAAATCTGTTATTTTTACAGAAAATTCGTGTAAATTTAACAGACTTTTTGTGTTGAAATTAACTAATAAATATAAGCACATGAATTAACCAACTCAACTATACTGATCTAACCTTAGTACAAAGTATGCCAATTTAGCAAACAATTAGTTAGATTTTTGGTGATTTTTCTAAAAAACGGAGCTATGAATTATCCTCCGTAAAATGAGAATAAAAAAATCATTGAACCTGATCATAAAAATATTAAAGTTATCTATGACCATATTTAATTGTAAGTCAATTATAATTCAAGTTTCTTGCAGACAATGCTGCTACAATGCTTTGCTTGGTTATAGTAATGAAGAAACGCGCGGAAGTGTTTAGCTAAACACCACAAATTTTGTGTTAATTTTCGAATATCACAAGAAATGTGTTACATTATAAATTTTCTAATCATTTAACACAAAGAATTAGTTAAAGTAAAATATCACAAACGGTTTGTGTTAAATTAACAGATTTCTGGGTTGGAAAAAAACACAAAAAATTTTTTAATACAAATACACAAAATTTCTAACTACAGTAAGCTTTCCTATGCTATATCATAATTTTTACTACTGGGATAGTAACCTCTACTACCTTAGTTGGTTTTAAAAACGACTAGTCGCAGCTGCGTCAGATTGTTGATGATATTAACGCAAGATGGTAATGGTCAGCATCTCACATGATAGGAGTAACTATACGTATAGTAATTGTTAATATAATAAGATTGTTACAGTTTAAAATTTTGCGATTGCAATAATTACGACTCGGATATAGTATAAACTACAATATTTTTTCCTGCATGTATAGCCAACGGTAAAAATAACAACAAGAAATTTAATAAAAGAATGAATTTAAAAAATATTATATTTGGATTAGGATATTGCTTAAATTTTGAGAAAGCATATTTAGAGTCTAGAAGCATATCACAGATGCTACCAAGTTGTATAACCAGGATTACGTGATATTTGTAATAATCGGGACCATCGTCAAGCTGTTGGTGTCCTCATTCTTGTCCTTGTTCGATACCTCGATACAGAAAAACACCTGACGGCCAAGAAAGTAAGTATGGCAGTTTCACGACAGGTGGCATGAAGGACAACAATATATATTTATATATAAATAATAATACCCAATATAATCATTATTTATTGGATTAAAAACTCTGGTGACTATTATTTGTTACGAACTATAACCATTTAAATATATTTTATTTTCCTAATTCGTAGGATTAAATATGTATGTATATATGTATATATATGCATATTTAAATAGAATAATCAATGGATCATTGTATACAGTTGATAAATAACTATACATTGAGAAGGTAAGGTAACGCTGTTGATTATATAGTCTCTCGTTCAACTGATCAAAGGACATGTCACAAATAACGTAACCACTGGTATAACATGAATAAAGAATAAAAAAAATAACCATTATATTTCTTGTTTCCTTTGATATTTTTTCTACCTGGCTAGTTCTTGGAAATACATCGTCAATGTCCTTGTTAACATTATTTTAAATCATTTGTCAATTGTCGTTAGTTTTTTATTCCTTTCAATAAAATTAATCAATCAATTGACCTGTTCAAAACGTTTATATACATATAGATTCAAATAAAATTACTACTACTGTAAGTATTCATTTCCTAAAGGTTAGGTTTGATGATACCCGTGTAAAGGAAAATTTGGTTGGAAAATATTATAAAAAAGTTCAATAACAGCGAACATTAATTTGAAACAATTCTTCACTTTGAGATCATTTTTGGAATTTTTAAAAATTCAAAAGTAAAAAAATTTTCAACCTCCTGATCATAAAAATTTTTTCACCATACCTATGCCGGAAGTTGAAATTCCTGCCTTGTTTAAAGGGAAAATAGCCGTTCTTTTTTTTATGACAAAACAAATTATAAAAATTAGCGCATGCGCCATTCTTACTACGAACAGAGGTAAAAGTTTAAACTTTTAGGTGTAAATCTGGTGTAAAATAGTATATACACCACAGAGAAATTTAAGACATCTCAATCCTCAGTTTTGAATTCAGCTCGGGTAGGCATTTACGCACATGTGTAAGAATGTCCTATTTTTCTCTATAAGTGTGTAATATACTATTTTTTTAAAATTTTTCAAACCAGCGAAATTTCAGTTGAAATTTCTCATTAGTCTTTTGAAATTTTAAAAAATGACAACTTTTAAGTTCAGAATTTTCTCGAATTTGAAAGTTCGCTCTTATGACCTTTTTTTCGGATATTAATATAATAATCAAGTTGTTTTTGTTAAAAAACAAAACATGCTATGAAATCAGAAAAGCCAATACACTACGATATATACGTATATATATATATATATATATATATATATATATATATATTATTTGATATAATAGTGACAAAGCAAATACTACGTTATCAAATATGTTTCATGCAACTAGGTCATCATATATTAACTACACATACTACAGTGAATATGAACCTATTGTTCTTGTGGCTTCTAACAAATTTACGTTGACAAGTCAATTCTCAAAGTTGGTTATTAAATGGAACATTCCTCCACAAGCAGAAGTATCGTTGATAGAAAACCTCATTAAGTAAACTTTGAAAAAATAAATCTTGATGAAAATAATTTAAAATTTTTTAATGAAAAATTGAAGTGAATAATTACTAGAGCTTCAATATTGAAGGTAAAGTTTTGTAAAAATAACGTTACTAGATTTTATGAAATAATCGCAGTCATATAAATGTATGGAGAAATGAAAAATGAAATAAAAACTTTATCCTCTTTTCAAGTCGATTTAAAAGGAAATAACAAATAAAAGTAAACGCTAGAGAGTACATGTATGGAAAATAATACGATATGAGTAATATTCCATGGCCATAATACGTGACCTATGTTTTGCATGACAGGTGTGCTCAAGACTATATTAGCAATATGATTGTCGATTAGATTTATGATTGATTTATTGGCTGGTTGAATCTACATACCAGTTTTTATGTTTATATAAATTTCTCCGTATGAAAGTGAATATCAACAGGAAAAATATGGATATTATTCCACAAGAAATGAAATACAATTACATCAAAATTATTAGGTCTCTTTATATTTCTAATCTCTTTTAGATTGAAAATTTGAAAAAATTTTTAAGACTCAATTATTTTCAGTTTGGACATTTTATATTTTTAGCTTTCATTTTCTCATATACATATATAGAATATGAAATTGAGATATAAATTTAAAATATTATGTCTCGGGTATGTTTTTATATTCTTAATATAGGAGAGTAGGGGACAAAGTGGACCCCTTAACATTTTCAAAAATTCAAAAAGTACGGAGACAAAGTGGGCCCCTCATAATTTTCTATACGTCAATAAATTTGGACAGATAATAGCTTCTCGAAATTTCTTGTATAATGAGGGCTAAAATAGACCACCAAAACTGTTCATAAAATATAATTCATTAAGAAAGTTGAAGATAATAAAATTACGTTTTAAAGTTATATCACAACAGACTATTAAAATTATTTTTTATATTATTAAAATACAATTGTAGTATAGTTATTTGCAAATATCACACGTGTAAAGAATAAAAAATATCAAATTCGAAATTTTATGGATAGCCCACTTTGCCCCTAATTTTCGATTTTTCAATTTTAATGGACGCAGCATAATGAAGTGAAAATAAGTATTAAAGATCTAAAAAGAAGTAAACGCGTGAAAAAAATTAATGATGTTATAATTATTTTTCTTAAGAGGCCCACTTTACCCCCTTCTCCTAGTTATATTTTGCAGGTCAATAGTACTTGCCAAGATAATAAATAAGTTAAAAAAATGTTGAGAAAATTTAAGGGGTATTAAGAAACGAAAATCAAAGCTAATTAACAGGGACTGTACAACGTCAGATTTCACACATAGTATGTGTCACACATGTAAGACAAAACTTTATGTCTTAATGATTTCTTATTTACTCTGACATCTTGCAATTACCGCAAATAATTTACTGACACATTCAATCAAGTTATTTTAAAATAATATAAAAAAAAAAATATATATATATATATATATCATCTCGCTCGAAGTGTATTTTTAAATTCTTTTAAATGTTCAAATAAATTTTATCTTTTTTTTTTTTTCTTAATAACATTTTTCCGTTCTCATTTTTATTACTTATTATATATATTTATATATATATATATATATATGTATTTTTTTTATCATGTATTATATATAAATTTATATGTATACACTTGACATTGAACATGAACCTTATGATGAAAATGAAACAGTGATTTAAAAATTTGAAATAAATAAATAAGTAATAATTGGACTTACATTTTTTGTTTCTTATAGATACAAAAGTAAATGCCTGAGTATCGTTAAATTTAAATGTGTGTTTGATAATATGATGACTTCACTGGATGTAAAAAAAAAAAAGTTTATCGTATGTAACTGTACAGCGATAAAACTTAATACATAAAAATTTGTTGAGATTCTCTCAAGACGACTAGCGCGAGAAGACTGAACCACGTGGGGAGTATGGTTTCCTGTTATCTACGGGGTCTTAATTTATTTTTGTCTGTGGTTATACCCCATGCATAGAGTTGAGTAGCTCGTCTGGTGCTTTTCCGTGCCGACATGTACCACCCTCATTTAATACACGCTTGCAACACGCGACCAAACAAAAATAATTATCAAAGAAAGTGCGATAAACTTTGCAAATATTTACAAATTTGTCTTTGTTACAGTATTCTGTCATTGACACTGTACGATATTAAACTATCTGGATGCACGTAAAATAGGATTCTACGCGTTGTTTTATCTGGTTTATCTACATCACATAAACAACTTCCCTAATTATATGTAAATATAAATGGATCATTGTTTCGATAAAATCTTTAATCGAATATTTGAACACACCATGTAGTACTTATTCGTTTCAAGACTTTATTTAAACGGACTAATTTTACTATAAAAAGGCTGTTATACTACACTGTAAAAAATTAGAAGTGAATTTGGAATCATTACGGATTTTATTTGAATCCGAATTAATTCCGTCACTCGGAGTTCCGACGTAAAAAAAAATCACTCGCATGCGGAGTAAATAAGGAGTTGGTTTTTTCAGCGAAATGATTTCGGAGAGATCTAGATTTTATTTGAATTCGCTCCGATTTAGAGTTTTAATATTAAAATAAACTCTTTTTCGAAGTGAATTTCACTCCGAAGGAAATAAATAAATAAAAAGACATCTGCTTCACATTCACTCTGGATTTAATCCACGTTCACTCCGAAATTTTTTTGAATTATATCAAAACGTTCGTAAGAAAAATTAATCAAAAAAATGTAGTTTAAATTTTTCCTTTAAGCTTTGACTGTTTTCGGTATATTTTATATAAATTTAGTTATTGTTTGTCTTCATGGCAAAAATTAGATTTAATTTTGCCATTATTGTTTATGGTTAAGTACGTTCCGAAACTATACCGACGGGTCAAAATTTTATATACATGGGATATTACGAACCTCGTCATATTAATACGCTCAGAGTTTTTATCGAGTTTTAATTACTTTGATGAAGTTCGAGATTAGACACAAAAAGAAAGTTAGTTTGAAAATACCTGGGTCAAAAAAAATAACTTGATTTTAACTGCTACACTTTTTTTTGAGTTAGTTGACTTTATTTTGACTATACTTCCTTTGTCTGAACTTTAATAAAACTTTTTTAACTTAAAAATTAAAGTGAAGTTCAAGACGTGGCTTTGAAATGTGTTTTCATATCTTAGAATATGTTTTACATTTATTCAAAAAAGAACTTAAACTTGACTTTTGTCTTGCTAGGCTTGTTTTATTTTCAATTTTTAAAATCACGCCAAAATAAAGTCATTTTTTTGACTCAAGTAATGATTTAAAATTATGAACTCTCTAAAAACGAATTAATAAAAGTCACGTGACAATCACAATTTTTCAGTGAATAGTCACTTATTGTCAGTAAAAAATATACCACTATTTAAATTAGAGACATACTTTTCACTAGTTAACAGTGAATAGTCACTATTTTCACTATTTCAAATTTAAGAGAGAAAATAATGAAAAAAAACTACTGCAATAGCGTCTTTTTCGAAAAAACTATTCAAAAAATATAAAGACCCAGGTAAGTTCTGCAAACGAAGCATTAAAACATGAAATAATTTAAACCGATTTCAATGAGGTCCAAAAATTATTTTAGAGAGAAATTTACTTTCATTCTATCTGCTGTATAAAATAAAAAAAAAGTTTCATTAATAACTCGATATATTTATCTAATTATAAAATTAAAAAACTAAATTTTAATTTATATAGAAATCGGTACTTTCTATGAAGCTGCTAATAATGCACGAGCCTTACGATTCAATGTCTCTCCTCCGAGTTGCTTAAGTTGTGCACCGGTAGAGAATGAAACCACGCCCTTCTGCGTGGGGTGCGAACTTCCGGTGTGAAGATTACAGTACGTCGCCCGATTCCCGGTACTCTCGTATAGTTTCGTTTACTTGAAACTTGACTCTCTTACGATTGAATATGTTATTTAGATTTATTACGGTGATTCATTATATCAATTACGTTATGTTTCGCTTTACATCATACATGTATCTACTGATAGTTATATCAGAAATTTAAAGACAAGTCTGTGATTTTTAATTTTAGGATTTACCCATTAGTAAACGGATATTATGCATGAAAACTTGAGATTATGTAGCCACTATAATTTTATGAGACAAGATTATTTGTTATGAAAATATGAATGATAAATGCTTACTGTTATCTGTGTTCTTGTTTCTTATATTTATTGCAACAGTTAACTCACCTGAAACATAAAAATATAAATTTTTTAGAATATTATTTTCAAATTACATATAAAATAAAAGACCCAATACCGGATCAGAGATAATTAAAATATTAATTTACTTAAAGAAGATAAATATAATCGTCTTTTCTTTCCCGCGTAATTTGAACGGATTTCAAATGACATATAGATAAATTGACATCGATATCTGGCAACAAAGAAGAGTTGAAACCTTAAAGGGCGAAAATTCTAACTAGATCATTAACTAATTCTATATATATATATATAGATATGACTGAAACGAAATTTTTCTTATTGCCTTAATAATATAAAAGATGATATCTTAAACTTTTTGCTACAATAGATTCTGCAAATTTTAATGCAGTAATATTCTTAATATAAAATGACAAGAATAAACTTTCGTTGCTGAGATTACAGTAAAATAAAATGACTGAAATTTGTGTGGACATAAAATCGTTTTTGTTTAGTCTTTTAGTGTCGGCTGTTATTGTATAAGATTAAGTATTACGATAATTACTTATGTTGCTTTATGTGAATTGACTCATAAAAAATAACAAAAGACACTATTTTTGAGTACGGAATATATATATTTTCAGGTATATACTAAGTATAGTTATAGATAGAGAAAAAAAAAGACTGATATAAAAGTACGGAGTGAGTATTCAAAAATACAATATTACTGTGAGGTAAAACGAGAAAATTTTAAAGTAGAACCGGAAATAAATGAATATTCTAGGGATGCATTATTTATTGTAGTAAATTCAGTCAATTATAAGAATTGATGCACAAAGTGAGTAGTAATAAATTAGAGAATAATTTTTATGTGCATTAATAAAGAAAATAATATTAGCGGAATTATAACTTTTGAAAATGAAAATAAAAAGTTTGACTGCTGATTAAATGTTTGTGTTGTGACAATACCTAATCTTTTTTGTAAACTGTAAAAAATAATAAAATAACGATAAAGAAAAAAAAAATATTAAAGAATTGTCGCAAAACACAAATACCGTTATCATTAATTCTCAATGTCATCGACCATGAAATAGAATGTCTCTCAGGGCAATTCTTTTGTTACGATATCAACGTTTATTTTAAAATCCTTGTTCCCAATGATATAATGATTACATTACGTATCTTTACAATAAAATTTTTACTTTTATTCTTGGAATCAACGAGCTGTTAAATCTATCATTGAAAAGATTAAAAGTCATCGCTTTTATGAAATTTTAAAAAGTGGATCAATTATTTCGTATAAAGATCACTGACATTTCATTTAAAAATACTATTTCATTCTTCACATATATGTATAATTTTATGTAAAACTAAAATGGTTACTAAGTAATAAGTATACTACTGTAACTACACAACCAATTATGAATATGATAATTTAATACTTTAAATACATGTAAATGGTCGAGTATAAAAAATAAAAATATAATTCAAATGATGGCTAAAATATAAAAGTATCATAAAAATACGTCGTGCTGGGTTTATTTTTCAAAGAACTCTTCTTAATTATTGCTTTGAAAATCTCATAAAATACATTTTTATTACTTATAAACTCATAATGATATTTATCCATCAATAACAATATATTTTTATTCAAATAGTATATTTTGTTAGCCAAAAAACAGATTCCATTTGTAAAAAAAGTGTGCCAAGTATGAATCTATTGTAATAAAAATTTTTCAAATTAAAATCACTACCAAAGTATTTAAGGTACATGAAAATATTGATAAATTTTTAGTTAATTTCAGTCAACAATTGATATTTGTTGATTTCTTGTTCAATAAAATTTAATGAAGCTGAAGCTAACGGCCGTAATAAGTAGCGGCCAGGCAAAAAATTACTGGCCGCTAGCTTCAGCTTCATGTAAAATTCAATGAAAAGTTAGAAATGTTTTTGGGCTTCTCAGGTATAATATTTACACACGTAAAATAAAACTAAGCAAAAATTATTATATGGAAAGTAACCCAAAATCGCCAATGGGATATGATAGCTGTTACTTTTGACAAAAGTAAAAAATTACTTTTTCACAAGTGAATAAATAGGCTGGCGTAATAGATCCGATAACTTATACTTTTGGCTTACGTGAAAAATTACTATTCCATAAGTAGAAGACCCAAACACAATAAAAAATACAAATACTTCATAATTTTTAATCTATGATAGCGTATTTTATTTATGGAATAATAATATTTTACATTTGTCAAAAGTTAATGCTATCAAATCCCGTTAGTATTTTTAAGATCAGTTTTTTTCCGTAATAATAGGGTACTCTCTAAACTTGAAATAATTAAATTTTCATTATTTTTCTCTGTGATCAACTAATTCACTGGAAAAAAGTGAACTTCATGTATAAATAGTGAAAGTTTTACTTTTTACACAGTAGATTTAAAACTTTACTTTTTAATAAATAAATATCATTAGAACTATTTACTACTGATAACTACAGTGAATTTCCCTGTTTTCATAAGTGCATCATTTCATTGGGTAAATGAGTGTATATGCACTAATTCCAAGTGGTCGGCTTTTAGCTGTGGAAAATAGTGAATATACACTGTGAATTAGTGATAATTCACTATTTTAGGTTTAGAGAGTAGAGGTACCGTTTTTGGAACTTTAGTGCCTGTTTTAGGTATTTGAAAAATTTCAATGAAATAATTTGCAAATGATGCAATATATTAATCAATTTTTAAAATGTCTTTAAAAATACTTCTATCACACTATTAAAGTGAAAATTTTATTCAATACTCTCTAAATTTGAAACAGTGAAAACCACTGAAAAATAGTGTATACACACTATTCCACGGCTATAAGTATATCACAGTATACTTATAACTGTGAAACACTGAATAGTCTCTGTTTCAGATTTTAAAAGTACCTTTTCATTAATTAAAATAGAGTATCAAATGTCCAAAAATGGAACAGTAGCCACAAATGGTACTTCTGCTCAACACAGTTGAAAATTTTGTGCTCTTGTGTATAAAAATTCAATGGTTAAATATTGTGTCAATTATTTGACACCATCACATGCAAATTTAACTAAAGTTTAATGTGTTATCTGATGTCAACAAGTTTTAAACCTGTATTATTGTTTGACACAAGTATAATGTGTTAAATTAACATAAAAAAATGAGTGGACCGTTTGGAACATGTGATTTGTGTTAAATTTAACGCAAATTTTCCAACTGTGTATATATAAAAAAAAATGAAATTCAAAATTAATACGGATGAACTTGGCGAGTCAGTACTGATTCATTTATGACTTATTTAAGCTGATACTGACTCGCCGAAAAAAAAACCCGGAACAAGATAAAAAATATAAATTTATGCTCACGTTATTTATCAATAATTATCTAGTATGTTTGCACATCATACAGCAAAAAATGTAAGCGTGAATGCGACATAAATAAATTATAATGGATTTCCTTATGCTAAATAGGATTTATCACTTAAAAATAACTGAAGATTCAAATGGTATCCCAGCACCTGTTACTAAAAAATCAAACCCAGTAACCAGTTATACGACTTTTCTCAAATGTAACTTGTTTCACTCTTCAAGAGTAATCCGCGATGTAGAAAATTACTTTTTTCGTTCTTATATATACAAATATATGTATACAGCAGCAAGTCAAGCATAAGACAAGTAATAGACAGCATAAAAATTGGAAAATAACGATCGACAATGACAAGATACAACATTTATAACTAAAAAATGTAATGATTTCATTTTTACTCAAGTAATTAGCATTAAATTTACAAATACTTGAATTAATTTCAGTATCACATTAAATAAAATGAGACAATTATAAAAGTAAAATAACAAGTTGCACATGTATACATACATATTTATATAATTGTAATAAGTATCGTACTTTTAATCTTAATCTCTTGATTTAAAAAGTGAAACTTAAATTTTATTATATTAATAAAATAAATAGCTATCGTAGACATGAAACAAAACAAAGATAGTAAGTATTTTTAATGATGGTACTCATTGTAAAGGACAAGCTCTCTGATATCTTTATTTAACTACTTGGCTCATCGAAAGAGAATTTGCTGATGTGCAGTTAATTTTGCGTGTACGCATAAAATCCAACGAGGGACTTGTGTGTACATTAAGACTTCAGAAAAAGTCGAGCACTGCAGCAAAGTCCAAGTACAAAGTTTTATACACCAACTTGTATTGCATGAACTGAACTCTTGTACAAGAATAGCTATTGTTTCCTTGGCATACGGATTAATACATAGAACACAATACGTACTAGACTGTACACTAATAAAGAAAATAAGTTGTTGAATCAAGTGGTTTATTATTTTATAAATTATCTGACCATAAAGTCGATATTCCATGGTTTTCATGTTTTTTTACGTGAGAAAAAAAAAAGGTTAAAAGGGAAGCGTGACATCTCTCCCATCGCTATCTCATTTTGCACCCTCAGCTGTACAAAAATACTTGTGTGGGATACATATATATATATATATATATATATATATATAGAGAGAGAGAGAGAGAGAGAGAAAGGGGGTTGTTCTCTTTTAGTTTTCCATGTCGCTCTGTTGACTACCATCCCAGCAGTTGCTGGTTCACTCTTCTCATCTCTTCGCGCAAAAGCCGTCTATGCATCCCTTCCAACCAAACGAAAGACCCTTTCTACAATACCGTCCTACAGCGGTCGATACGTCTACCAACCCTCTGTAGTAGGCAATCTCTCTCACTTCCTCTTTTACTTCTCTCTTATTTCTTTTCTGCAACCAACTTTTTTTTTCATTATTCTCTCAACATTACATCCTTTTAATGTCACCTAGAACTCTATTTTTTTTATTATTCTATTGTTAAAAAAATTTTCCATGGATAATTCACGTAATATTTTTAAAGATCTATTCAAGGTAATGTTGAAGAAAGGACTAAATTAAGACTATCGAAATCGGTCGTTTTCATTTTATTTATAGAAGCATTTAGGGGAGTACGGAGCAAAATGAGACACCTTTTTCAAGACAAAACCAATTGTTTTTTGATTAATGGTTTTTACTTACGATTTTTAGAAAAAAGTGGACAAGTTGATCAGTGGCTAATTTGAATTTTTTTTGAAAATGTTTGAAATCTAAATCATTTTATTGAAAACTGGAAAAGTATTCAAGCTGATCAATTTGCCCCATCCTTTTCTACGAGTCATAAATAAGCAATTTTAAACAAACAACAATTTCAGATTTGTAATAATTTCATTATTATAATTAATAATCTTTGATAATTAACAGTAAAATACTGTAATTTATAGTGTGTGCATTTAAAAGTCCTATGGGAACCATAAAAATAGGACTTTGAACTGTAAGTAGTATTGATGTTAGCGAACTGTACTAATGACTTCAACAAAAGAGAATTTTTATTTCGATTAAAAAAGCATCTGAAATAAATTCCCTGTCGTTGCATTACTTTTGAAAACTTTAAGAGTTTATTACTCTCACTTTATGCGAAATTTCATAAAATTAACATGAGTAAATAAGTTTTTTATGGTATAAAAGTATATGCATAATAAAGACTTTGGAAGGAAATGAAGTTATTAACAAAAAAATTGTCAATTTCGATAAAGATCAGTATGGCTGAAAATCATCAGCTTACATTACATTCTCTGATTTCGTCTACCTCCCTCTTGAGTTGTTATGCGCCATAAAACATACCCCCAGTGCGATAACCAACACCAATCTATCAAAGTATATATATATATATATATATAAGCATAGGGTCAGGAATTTATTCACATAGGGACGTAACGTCAAGTATTTAGAAACGTTGTAAGTTTAAATTTGTCGAAACCTCAAATCGTCAAACCAAATCAACACACATTTAAGTATACTCAAAATTTGGCGGTATTTTTCACATAAAATAATTATTATAGTAATAGAGGCGTGATAACAGTAAGGAATTATGGTAAAAATTACCGATACAGAAATTTTGAACATACATCGACCACAGCTTAAAATGTGACATTGCAAAATTCACATGGCAACAGATTTAATTTCATTTTATTTTATAAATTTTTAACGGCTGCACCTAAATTGATTATGCAAAATAAGAACATGTAGCAAAATATTCGTAAAAAAAGTTACAATTGAAAGAAAGCTGAAAAAATAGATTGGGTGCATTCAATAGCTAAATATACATGCAATCACTTGGTAACAGCAAAATATAACCATGTTAATTTCGTAAATTAAATGATTATTTATTTATTCAAATAAAACATTACTAAAGAGGTTCGAATGAAATTAGTGAGTCAAAGTAGCGTCCGAATTTTTTTGTTAACACTATATTGTTAAGATGTTATCATATTTTACAAATATTAAAGTTTATGATATGTGGGTTTTTATTTTTTATACTTGGGAGGTTAACAATGAAAAAAATATAATGTCATGGCGGAAACTTGTCAGTCATAAGAGTCTGTGTTTAAGAACTTTGAAAATGTCATTTTTGAAATTTTTTTTCTCTACGAAACAGGATGGTTTTTGAATTTTGAGAACACATCTATAAAGTACTCATTTATATATACTAAGTTTCAAATCTTAAAATTGGAAAATTATTTTACATTAGATTCGCTCGGACTTCCTTAACAAAAGTAAAAACAGTCCGTCTACTAAATTTCCAAAGGAAAATTCACAAAATTTTTTGCAGAGATACTCGCCTACACCTTATGCACCAGATATTTTATTCTAACCTATCAGTACTAGAATGAACGAAAATAGCCGAATATTTCCGAACAAATTCGAATTGTACTATCATAACAAATACAATAGTTAGCTTTCTCTAATATTTAGCAATGATTGTACACCCGATTCAAAATAATTAATCAAAATATCATTTATAAAATTTTTAGAGCTATCGATAATTTGAGATATCCGTTATACATGCTTAAGACCAAAAACATGATGCTTATTGTTTCAATTAACGTTATTCTTGCTTTACAAAGAAAAACATCGTCACGGGTGAGAGGACGCCCGGAAGCTAAGTAAATACGATGTCAGTTTTACAAGTTTGTTTTATTATCACACTGATAGATGTAATATAGTGTCAGTGAGTAGCATAATTAGCAGCGGGTAGGTTTTGCTATTGAAACTTCAAAGAAAACAGCAAATTGGAATATTTTAATATTTATGCATAAAATACTTTTTTTTTCCAATTATGATAAAATGGATAAACATAGAATTCAATAAATATAAGACTTGTTAATGATTGTCAAGCTGATAAAATATGCTGGTCGGACAATCACCCATTTTAAGTGTTTATAAAGTAAACAAATGTATACCGATGACATATACATATACATATATACCTAATGCAAAAAAAAAAAAATAAACAACTGTCTGTAAATCCCATAAATGGATTAAAGATTGTATCGGCGTAATATAAATACACCCGTTTTATACAATTTTATCATTTATATAAATGTATATACGATAGCTCGATGAGAGTAAATTAACTGTAAACGCAATAAGAAGAGATACGATAGAGAGATATATAAATACATATTATATGTATATATATATATATATATAAAGATAAAGGAATAAAGAAACAGAAATGGTGGAAAAAAAAATGATAAATGCAATTACAGAATTTTACTTGAAGGGTATAAAGATAAGACGACTGCTCTAAGTGAATTTATGTAGAAAAAAAAGACTATTTAAGAATATAAATTAAATGAATCTAGTTATATATAATTTAATACCGTTATTAATGTAGTTATGATCAATATTCAAAATATAAATTATATATCATAGGAAATATTAACTATTAATTACACTTATAATCAATTAACGCCTATTTTCTATGCACACGACTATGAGCATGTAATTAATTTAATGTTTTTACTATCATTATTCATTTGGGATTTAAAAAAAAAAAAAAAAACAAGTCTGTCAGCAATATTAAGGCTTCACTTGGCGAAATACAGCCAGCATAATATTTATCGTGACAGAGAATCAAGTTTTGCATGGGAGTGACATGACTTATGGAAATAATTCAAGATCTCTCGATTGGCGGCAGCTGCTCAGAATATATGTGGATTCTCATGTGTAATCGATCGTAACTATATATGATCTTGTCCAGAAAATACCAACGTTTTTCAAAGCAGATGTTTACATTAACGACTAAGAAAAAATATAAATAAAATCCAAAACACTAGATACGGGCTTGTAGATTTTATGCTTAATTAATAGGATGCAGAAAAAAAATTTGAAAATCTAAAAGTGCTCATGTAAGATAATCATGCAACATGATTATGTGCAAAAAAATGGAACAATACATTTTTTCTTCAGTAATAAACCAATAAAAATTATCGCAACTTTAACTTCATAGTTCACTTGAAGAATAATTTTCTCAAGAAGGCTCGACATAGTATCCTGTTCGTTTTTTTCCCAAATTAAAACTTCTACAAGATACGTACCAAGACTCAAAGAAGAATTGTGGCAAAGCCTCCAATTACTTAAAAAGTGCAGCAAGGACAGTTCCGTTTGTTCACTTTAGGGCGAAAGAGAAAAAAATTCAAACCCCTTTAACAGAAGAAAATTTAAATCTATTAAAAGGGGTCGGTTTGTTTTTCTCTATCACACCAAAGTGGACAAAAGGTACTACCTTACTACCCTTGTTGCACTTGCGCAGTAAGTGGAAACTTTGTCCACGTCTTTCCGTTAAACGAATGAACATTTTTGAAAAGTGAATACGTACCCTAAAAGTGAATTAGCGAAAATCATTAGCAAATATTGAATAATTACTAATTCAGAGCGATGGTCGTATTTTTTGGAATAAGTGGTACGGCTATCGCTCTGAATCAGTAAATATTTACTAATTTTCACTGATTCAGTTTTAGAGGGTAGATTGCTAGATTAAAGAACAATACATCAAGCCTCATTCTTCATTTCGCGTTTAGAATTTTTGTTTGAGAGAAAAGGTTGAACGAAACTAACTACCGGTCTTCCTGAAGACAATTTTTGAAAAAAAGAAACACTAATGTTGCTACCAGTACCAGATAGAAAGAAAAAATTAAACAGTCAATATAAAAATGGCTGCAGAAGTTATATAGAGCTATTAACTTTAATAGTAATATATTTATTTAAGGGTTCAATCTTTATAAATTTCCAGTAAATAAAGAAAAAGCATGTACCTGAATATCGGAACGTTTTTTGCGTAACAAAAAAAAAAAAAAATGAAAAGTAAAAAATCTACTGGATTTAGATTTCTGAAAAGTTTCAGTTGAAAATTGCAGCCACCCTAAATTACCCCTCAAATCACCTTTAAGCAGTAGAATTTCATAAATTTTTTCATTTTCGTTGCGCAAAAAACGTTCGGATCTCCAAGTACATAAAAAATCAGGTTCATTTATTAAAATTTTCGTGAATTAACAGATTTTCAAACGAACACAATACAATTGTCTATAAGGTATAAGACCTACTCGCCCGTGTAAAAAAAAATTATTAAAAAAGTGTTGGCTATTCTAAACTTAAAAACGTGACACGACGACGAACTTTTTTTGAACGTTTTTTAAACTTTTTAAAATTCAAGAGAAAAATCAATAAATATAATAGTTCAGAAATAGTTCAAAATTAGTTGTTTCTGAACGTATTTTACACAGAAAAATCTTAATTTGTAGTATTGTCATTTGTTATTTTCTGTGTATTGTCAGAAGTTTGAAAATCGTTTGAAAAAAGTTCATCGTTGTGTCACGTTTTTATGTTTAGAATAGTCAACACTTTTTTGACCTTTTTTCAATAATTTTTTTTACACGGGTGATCATTCCATATATTTGTACATCTATATTTAGTGACATTTAGTAAATATAGTTAGACAAATGTATGAATTATCGAGTAATAGTTCCCTAATCGGGCACTGGGTCTCTTACCTAATAAAACTTTAAAGAAAATATCAACTTTGGTAACTAATGACTTTTTAACGTTCGTGTTAAAATGACTATAGGATAGTGTAAGAAAATAGAACCTAATTAACTGCTTCGTGATTGAGATGTAAAAAAAATATACTATAATAATTCGCTAATCAGAATTAACTTTTATGTAAACTATGCGAATATGATTAATCATAAAAAATAATTCATTAAACTTTATTAATAAAAAATTCAAGAATATCAAATAGATATCGAATGCTAAGTTATTAGAGAGCCTATTTCAAATATTCAATTATTATCAATTATTGTTAAACTCGAATACAAATTAGTTCGATATAGTAAGAATTAATAGTATTAGTCACTAATTTAAATGAGTATCGATGTATTTTATAATAACGCCTTGTTAAGTTTGCTGATATTTTTTATCGCAACTTAATTATATATTCAACGATTTCATTTATTTGTATTGACACATTTTTTATTAATGGATACTGTACTCATATCATATCATACAATAATGAATTATTTAAATTAAAGTTTTTCGTTTTGAATTTAATTGCCAGCTAAATAATTCATTCCTGAGCCCGTCATTTCCTTTTTAATTATCAAAAGCTATTAAAGTATATTCTGTGCACTAACTAGTGATTACCGTGATAACGTCTAATTTATTGGTTTTTTTTCTATTATTTTTTTAGTTGGATGATTGACAAAAAAAAGCTGTAGCTATTGTGGTGCATAAGAATCATTATAATGAAAAAAGATGGGGTAAAGGCCGCACGTGGCCATCACCCCTGATGGGTGAAACTTTGGCTGGACCAACAGGATCAAGCTACATATACGACACATGGTGAGGAAAGATAAAACCTCGGGCGCGTGTCATGGCATGGTGAATAAAAGCGTCGAATCGTGATGGCGACAAAGAATTGAGACGGGAACATGCGGTGCTTCTGATCTCAAAGTGCCCCCTAGGACAATGATATTGAAATAATAATAAATTATGCACAAATTTGTAAATTCATGATTTTTTACTTTCGCTATGTCATTTAATTTAGTAGAGTGAAGATGTCTAACTTTAATTAAGAACATTCTCAAACAGTGCCCGCGACTTTTTCAAAGTATTTAATGACTTACGACTGTCATAGTCGTATTAAAATTTTATTAATTAACATAAAGATTATTAAAGCATTAATTGAAAAAAAAAAACAACGCAGTTACAATTTCATCGATTAGGAGTTAAACGAAATTTGGTAAATAATTTCTGGCATGCAAAATTTTACATTTCGAACTATAATGTATATTAGACTGGGCCAAAAAAGTCAACAATTTTTTTTTCTTTCGATACTGTGAAAATATTATTCCTGATGACCAAAAACAATTATTGTGCAAGTTTGAGCCCTTCATATTGATATTATGAGATGTATCATTATGACTATTCGTTTTTTGACAGAAATTTCATTTTTTACCCAAAACTCGTAAATCATCTATCTGAGAAATTTGAGCAGTGTTTATTCTTAAAGGGAATTGAATTCCCTATAAAAAATCTCTCTAAGGAAATTGACGTAAAACGAGCTGTTTCCTTGTAACCGTGCCCTAAACATTGATTTGCTTTTTAAACTCTTTGTTTTTATTTTGGATTTTTGTAACTACTAGAAATATTTAAATTTTTTTTTAGTCAAGATTCATAGTTTGGAAGGAAATTTAATGCTCTATAAAAAGGTCTCTTAAAATTTTTTGGTAAATTCACTCCTTCAAAAGTTATTCAAGGTTGAAGTTGGGTCAAAACGACTTCAATAACCTGAATAACTTTCGGAGTGAATTTAGCAAAAAACGTTAAGAGATCTTTTTTGTAGAGCATTAAATTTTCTTTAAAAATACGTATCTTGACTAGAAAAAATTTTGATATTTTTAGCAATTACAAAAATCCAAAATAGAAACAAAGAATTTAAAAAACAAATCAATGTTTAAGGCACGGTTACAAGGAAACAGCTCGTTTTACGTCAATTTGCTAAGAGAGATTTTGTATAAGGAATTGAACTCCCTTTAAGAATAAACATTGGTCAAATTTTTCAGATAGACCATTTACGAGTTTTGAGTAAAAAATGAAATTTCTGTTAAAAAGCAAATAGTCACAACGATACACCTCTTAATATCAATATTAAGGGCTCAAACTTGCACAACAATTTTTTTTGGTCATCAGGAATAATATTTTCACAGTATCGGAAGAAAAAAAAAATAGTTGATTTTTTTGGCCTAGTCTAATATACATATATTAATATGAAGACTACTGAAATTTATTTAACAAATTTCGTTTAACTTCTAATTGATAACAACTGTCAGCAATTTTTTTTAAAATCTATAACCCGGCAAAATTGTCCTTTTTTCAATTAATGCTTTGTGTTATTTTTTAATTAATTGATCAAATTGAAATACGGTTATGACAGTTCGTTGAATATTTCTTAAAAGTGGGGGGTATCATCTGAAAATGCCATTAAAATACTATTTTTAAAAAAGCATCACATGTACACATACTCATGCGTTAGTACGCAAGTTGTCAAAACTTTTCTTTATTTTTAAAGACAATTTTCATTGATATGTAATAAAATATGTATTAATTTCACATGACTATTAATTGTTTTCATAATAAAAAAAATGTAACTAATTGACGGGGTTGAAGCTGAAAAGGTATAAGCGACGAAAAAAGCAAAATTCTATGAGCTCAAAACCACTTCCAGCTGAAATTTTTTTTTTATCACTTATACCTCTTCAATTTAAAATATTGTTCTATATAACTAGTATAGATATCAAATTTAATTTATTTCAACGAAAAAACAAATATGTACCTGACGACCGGAACGTTTTTTGCGCAATGAAAACACAAAAATTGGAAAATAAAAAAATCTACTGGATGGCTAGATTTCTGAAATGTTTCACTAGATGCTGGTATGTCGGCTGAAAATCAGGCCACTCTAAATATCCAGAACTACCCCTTCAGTAGTCAAATTACATGAATTTTTTTCATTTTCGTTGCGCGAAAAACTTTCCGATCTTCATCTGTTTAAAAAAAATCATGATTTATCATAATTGTCAAAGTAAACATAACTTTGTAACGAAATGGTAGCTTAGCTGACTAAATTTAAAAAAATTAATACGTCTATTGATTGATTATGCATAAATTTATTTTAATATTTTTAAATGCATGTTGGATTATAATGAAAAAGCTTTTTTAGTGCACGGGATTATTCTATTAAATCGCCCTTCTACTCATCACCACTGTATATACATATAAATTTTCTATCAGTGTATTGACGCAGACGTTATACGAATACGGTAGTGCTTATATAAAACGACCTCCAATCACCCCAACAGGCGGACATCAACCCTATGAACTTATGACCGATGTAAGTTAAAATATGCAAATACAATTACATTATGCTACGAGACGGTTGTCTCCAAGTGTTAACTTTAATATAGATTGAAGGTGTCTTGGAAAAATTTGACAGCTCACACAATTTCGTAATTTATTGATTCAATCATAATGCGCGTTTATGCGCACATTAAATTAAGCATCACGCAGATAAAAAAAAATCATAATATTGAATTATTGTATAGACGTGATGGAATTATATATTTTATATTTTCAAGAAAGCAACAGCTGCATTATTACTTTTTCAACAACATATACTAGTTTTATATCACGCGCACCAGCGCATTATCAATTTTCGATCAAAACTTTAAAAAAAAAGGAAAAAAAAACAGATTGCGGTGAAAAATTTATATTTGATGAAATTTATAAATTCATATTTTTCATGGTTCGTCAACTATAGTTATTTTTTTCTTTCATTTCATTAATCGATATTCATATTGGTATTGGTGCGAAAGAATAATATTAGACTCAAGAAGCAGGTGAACGTAAAAAATATTTACAAATGACCTCGAGAAGTAACACCTTGAGGCCACAGACGTGCACACGCAATATTAACAGATGCACATCCGGATAACAAATATATATGATAAAATTCATGGCACGTATCCGAAATTTCGACCGAAGATCAAACTGTATAGAATACAAAGCAATTTTAACAATGCATTCCTATGCATTGATGAAAAAATATATAATTGTTCTAGTAATATATATGACTTAATAACAATCATCTCAGTTCCGCTAAATATAAAAAAAAAAGTTGGAAAATCCAAACGTGCCGGTTCACTCGCTCATTTAAAAAGTGACTAATAGATAGCGCTCTTATATACAAGAAGGTATTTAAAAAATAGTAAAATACTAATGATAAAAAAGAATGGCGGCTAAATTTTTCCATGAATTGCCAGTTCTAAGTTTTTATTGAAAGAATATGCTATCTATTCTCTTTCTCACACACATGTGAACAAACGAAACGGTCTTTGTTGCACTTACATTAGCGAATGGAAATTTCAAATGAGCCGTTCTTACACAAAAAAATAATCGGTAGCAGAGACCGATTATTTTTGAATAGCCGCTACCGATTAATTTTCGGTAACAGCTACCGATTTCAATCGGTAAAGACTATCAAAATAATTTGTAGCTTCTACCGATCATTTTTTTTCAGTGCAGATATAAACTGAAATTTCCGAACAAAAAGCATTTCATTCGACAAATAATAACTTTACGCATCGAGTGAAATATTTAATTCATTGATTTGGGTCTTTATCTATGAAAATGTATCAGTTTTATTCCTTAATAAATTATCTTTCAAATGGTACGAATTTTGTTCTAATTGAGAATATTTGAATGTGTAAATACGATTTTTACGCGAGCGGATCAGCAGAGACCAAGTAAGCATCAGCAGAACACATCTTATTGCTTCGCAATTGAGTTGTGCAATATATTATTCGAGTGCAAATAATAATTTTTTTAATTACTCGACACTGTAACGATGTGTATGATAAATAACCTAAGATATTATGAGAAGCATTGGAACATAACATTACACTGTATTTTACTTTCTTGGAATATCGCTTTCTTCAGTCAAAGATCTAATGTAACAATGCTAAATGTGAAACACAATAGTGCATTCATATAAATATATATTTGTACAGCAGAGAATGTCAAAGAACTGGTAGCACACGTGTGTCTAACGAGCTTGTGAGGTTGGTAAACCAGATCCTGTTTAGTTCTCTTGGCCTATGGATTCTTTCATTTCTAAACTTAAAGCGTAGTAACAGCTCTGAGCAAAAACCAAACGGCTTCAAGCCTCTATTCGGCCCGGGGAGAACATACAAAAATGAAACGTGTGTAGCATCAAGGATCACAACAAACTATACACATCTCACCATCCAGGCTTTATATATATATATATTAAATATGATTCATACCCATTGACCCTCATTGATACCCGTATTACCCTCATCCTTTTTCCGTACCAATTTAAAAATATTTTTTTTTATTCTTCGAACATTAATCTATAGAATAAAATATATTATAAATATAATAATATCCGTAATAAAACTCATAGATAAACTAAATTCGTCAAAAAAAAATGTTTTTACATGTATGACATAAGGTTAATTACTATTAATCATTATTAATCAAGATTGTTAATTGCGAAGCGGAGATTAATTAAATAATTACCGCGGACATATATTTATTATATGAGAATTTATTACGCAAGGATTTTTGTTTTGAAAATAAGAAAATAGGTAATTATCGTTTAAAAAAAAAAAAAAAAAAAAAAAAAAAGTTTAAGAAATGTAATATAAATATAATATAATCTTAGGAACGAGGAAGCGAAGGACATGTATCATAAAATATGGCTTGATGTATTTAACATCTTCTGGTATCATTAAAAACGAGTCTTCTTGTTCTTGTCGTTCGCTTTGCCAGTTATCAGTTATCACCATCGTTATTTACTTTTACCATCAGACGATGTACAGTCTGTAGTCTATAGACTAAGATCTGGTGGTTAAATTGATCTCTATGTCAGTTTAATGAGTAATCGATATAGATTTTATCATAAATGATGGATACCTATATAATTTTTAAAAATTATATCTTCATTTATCAAAGTTTTTTCCGATTGGTGCATTTATTAAAATATACTGAATTAAAAAAATATCCAGTTCGTTGCATTTTTCTTTAGGGTGGTAACCGATTATGAAAAAATTGATTTATGAAGGATATAACATTATAAAAATATATATAATAGGTATTTTTGGGCAACAGCCAATTAAGCGTCCTCCCCATCTGTGTTCCCACATCTACTGGTTTAAAAATACGTCATAGATACAAAAGTTTACGGATTTAGGCCCTATTGCTGTTGTACTCTGTAGTATAGACTTTGATTGTGTACGCTAGCTCAAGAAGGGTACACGTAAGATCCACTCAATTCCTACCACGGTTCAAGACCAGCTCTTGTGATTTTACAAGCTAGCAGAGAACGAATCTGTATATATATGGAAGTGTATATATATTGGATGGAAAATAGTACTCCGGTGAACTCTGGCGCGAACGAGGGGAACCAGCGATATCAAGGGATAATAACGAGGGTGGTCGATATTGAATTGTGGACTGACCGATCTGTCAGAGGGATTGCGTTCATGGCAACTTTGCTGAACGAAAATTGCCAGATGCCCTATTAATAAAAAAAAGTTTAACTAGAAAATAGGTTTTGAAAATCAATTATGCGGTTAAGGTTCACTGAAATACAATTTTGAATCAAGTAAATGGCTAAATCACATTAATGTTTTATGGATTTTTGAATGTATATGTGTTTTTTAATAATGTCATGTGTTTGTTATCGGTACGTTTTAAATTTCATATGCGTATGAATAAAATTTGCAATTAAAATTTTGAAGGAAGTTTATGAGTTGTCCTACGAGATGGAGCGAGCCGAAGGACCAGTTTGCAAGGTGCTCAAAGGACCAGGTGTAGCACCACTGGATGCGAGGTTGATCACACCCGTCTTTTCTTACATCCTGGTTTATATCCCCTTTTATTTTCCCACTGCTTTTGAAACAGGAAAATCATGAATTTAAATCATTAGTGTGTTTTTATTTTTCAAATTTTACATCAATTTTTCTATTAGTAAAAAAAATGTTTTCGTTAACAATTTCCGCACTGAAAAAAGAATATTGCTGTAATAGCAGTACCGTTAGGTTATAGTAACAATCGAAAATTTGAAAAATCGTTGATTGTTAATATAGCAACACTTTATTTGCGTAAAGGCTAGATTGCTATTTTACCCATACAATGTTTTGTTAAATCAACTATCTATATAGATGGTTGCTACGACAATACGTATTGATATATTTACAATCCAGATTGCTATATTAACAAATTGGACTACTACAATAGCAAACTATAGAAATCGTTCAAACAGCAACACCAAGTATGGAGAATATAACCAAAGAATATGGTTAGATTAACAATATTTTCATTTAAAACTGAAAATAGTTAATGCTGCAATCTAGTATTGCCAAGTTAACGATACATTTTGTTATGTCAACTATCTACCATTAGCAATACTTTAGATGGTTACGATAACCAAATTTTTTGCAAAAAAATTTAAGAAAAATTGAAGTTCATGCACGAAAAAAAATAATTTACAATAATTGTAGTTAAACTTTTGATTATTTATGTTATGTTCAACAGCTAATGTCGTTTCAATCAGTAAAATTATGATTTTAATGTTTAAACTGCTATAATCAACAGTTAATCGTTAAAATATACTGCTTGACTATTTAAAATTACTACTTAAACCTTAAAAAACTACAAGACTTTTGTCAAAAAAATGCATCTGTTATTAATTTCTTACGTTCTACTTAGTAATATTTACTGAGATTCGGTCTAGTCGCGCTGTTGACGAGAATTCCAATAATATTTACTAATATTTTTTTTCCGTGTGATGAATTCTTGAGGAAAGTTTCACGTATGAATATTCAAGTCATAAGACGATTATATGGGTAGCAGGCGTTTTGATCCCCGGACAAATTATCCCCAAGACAAATTATCCCCGAGATAAAATATCCCCGGACAAAATATCTCGATGACAAAATATCATTTAGACAAAATGAACTTTTGATAAAATATTCTCTTGATTATTAATTAATGTTTTACGCTGCTAGTAATTTTCATATATACACTCATGCCATAAATTAAAGGAACAGAAAAATTTTAGAAATTTCTTATTGATTTTTGTAAGACTGTAACTTCGTGAAAAATAATCGTATCGGGATTTAAAAAAAGCGTTTTATATCTTGAAATTTTTAGTTTTGGCGCATTGTCATCAAAATTCTTTTGGAGCTTTAGCTATTGCACAAACATGAAAAATACAGTGAGACAAAAATTTTCTAAATTTTTTCTTTTCTTTGAGAGTCCACGGTCCGGATACGATTGTTTTTTACGAAGTTACAGTCTTATTAATAATATAGAAATAAGAAATTTCTAAAATTTTTCCGTTCCTTTAGTTTATGGCATGAGTGTATATTTTGAAAAAACTCATAAATTTATATATATGTATATTTCTATACATTCGTATGAATTTATTTTCGAATAAACACACATAAAATCCATGAAAAAAGGGCACAGCACGATAACAAGCATATGTGTTGGTCTATTTTCGAATAAGTTCAAAAGTATAAATGTTGATGACAATAATAATAAGAAAATATTTTTATAATGTTGAACTTACGTAATATAATAAAAATATCATAATATTATATACTTGTAATAAGTTGTTGATTCGATTTTCTTATGTAAACTACATGAGAATATTCGAGTATTTAATCTTTTATAATCGGAATATAAATTGAAAAAAAATTGAGTATTGCATGGTGATATTTTGTCATCGAGATATTTTGTCTGGGGATATTTTGTCCGGGGATCAAAACGCATGGAACCGATTATATAATCTATGGTATACATTTTTGATAAACTCCCAAGTAGCACAGAGTCAACTTTAATACGTCTTAAAGATGTCTTTTAAAAGAATAAGACAAATTTTGTTTTGTTTCAAAGTCACCTTTTTTGATATAAATACGACATGCAAATGTTGGCTCCGAAGACAGAGCCGAGTTGTATTGTTTTTTCTGTCTTATTTTCATTTAAAAGTCATTCAGATGACTTATTTTACTACTATTTGTAATTTACTTTTTGTCGTCACTTGTGTTAAGTTTTTTAAGTAGGTATTTTTTCGGTGACATAAATTTCTGATCGTTTTGTCAACATATTGGTGCCTTATCGATATGTCGAAAAGTAGCCTAAAAACTGATATCTTATAGATGTCTCAAAGGCGAGTGTGCTACTTGGATTAGTGCAAATAATTTGAACTGACGAGTTTCGAATCGAATATTAAACTTGATTTCAGTTTTTGAGTTTTAATACTCGATTCGAATTATTATAAAATTCTAAACTTTTTTTTTTATAATTTATCATATGTAAGCTAATGATTTGCGTAATACAGATAAACATCAGTTTTTAATTTAATAACTTTCTGTGAATTGTAATCCAATTACTTAAAACAATAAGATGATGTAGCAAAACATATAATTTTAAAAGTTGTTCCAATTACTTACAGTAATAAACTTAGTAAAAAAAAAAAGTAAGTTATGAAATAGTCTCAAAGCTGACAATGTTTTGTCTAGAACTACTTGTAAAAGGCTAGCAAATTATTAAAGGATATACTTGAGTTCTTTTATAACAGAAACTGGGATCCAAAGTCACACAGCAACGGAGTTTGGAAATAAAAATAAGAGTAAAAAAAAATAAAAGAAGAAGAAGAAGAAGGATCTCATCACATGGAGAAACAAAGAAGAGAGTTTTGGAAGTAGATACAGGGAGGGTAAGATCATCTTGCAAGAATTGACGAGCTGCCGTAAGCGTGAGCGAAAAAGTGGGTCTCTCTCATCGTATGTATAAAAAATATAGAAGAAAAAAGGGAAAAAAATGACCGATGAATAACATGGGTTCATTTATTTTCCAGAACAACTGTTCGTTTATGTCTCGTTACATCCGTACATTTCAATTATGATGAAAGAGTTTTCTTTTTCTTATTTTATCAAAAAATATAATATATTTTACACATTGACCTAATTAATTTTAATTGTGGAGAAAAAATTGACAATGGTCTGAGGAACGTTATAATTAAATTACAGATAATTCAACTATTCAAACCTAAATGTTGTATATTATACATGCCATTTTTACTCAACTAATAATTTCCTTATATTCTCTTTCAGTATTTTAACATTTTTCATATTTTTTTATTGTATTTGTTTCCCTCCCAAGGCTCTCATCCATGATCAATAGCGTTCTCGTGACTGAAATACGTCAGAAATATTCCACGCCCTCTTCCTCCTGAGTGCTGTTTTTTTATTTTTATTTTTATTTTCAATGCAGGACATTGTCCCGTAGGGAAAAACATGAAGGTACAGAATGAATAAAATAAGATAAATAATAAAAAAAAAAGAGTTGGAAACCTGATGGAATTTTGAAGTGTTTGGTTCTATATATGCGAGGAAAGACAAGCTCCTTGACAGACGACATTCAACTATAGCATTAATTGTCTTGAACCGATGCTTAATTGAAGACCAATTACGGTACATCAGCTTGGACACACCAAGATCTTTTTTGTTCTTGTCATCGTGACTCCGGATGAAACGGTCACTACCTCACTCATCGACTCTCACGATCAAACAGATCGATTCGTCGACAACAAGAAATTAGCGATAAATATAAGAAAAAAAAGTTTTGTGTTTAAAGAAAAAAGATAAGAAAAGCTAAGAAGAATTTTGTAACGACCTGTACGGTCCGTCGAACCAGTCGGATCGATTGGTCTAACGTATTCAGACCCCAGAGACTTACGCATCCCTATATTCGAATTTTCTTTCCTTTCTCTTCCCCGTTTCTTTTTTTTTAATCTTTTCGATCCGTCGTAAAAAATAAATTAGATTTAAGAAAAAAAAAGTAAAAAATGAAAATTTCAAGTGCTTAAAAATTTTTATGATTGAGAAGGGAATTTGATATTTAAAAAATATTTTATTACGATAAAAATTACGACAGTAACAATTCGAGTATAAAAAACGATTGAAATATAATGCAAGGGTTGCTTTACGGTTTCATAATAGCTTCGGTAATAACGTTGAAACAGTAGCTACTGTGTATTTCGACTTGTATTTTAACTTAAGTGAGTAAAAAAAAAGTAAAAAAGAAATAATAGGATAAAAAATAAAGTTGAGTGCGGAGATTGTGGCAAACTCGGGGATTTACCATTTCACTTTAGGAAACGTGATAATGCGAAAAAAGAAAAGGAAAATGATAAAAGAAAAAAAATTTATAAGGATAAGAGTCTGGAAATCGTGAAGAGATTAATGTGTCACATATGCGATTCTTGCATAGGGCATTACTGTCGAATAGTTCGATAAATAAAACCTAAACTTTGAAGCTTTTCCTAAAGCTAAAGAGCCTCATAAAATTTTATGTTTGGGAAATTACGAGGTGGGAAATTGTTGTCCGGGAAATTACAACTGGTTATCTAGACAAAACGGGGGCATAATGGAAAAGTGAAAGAAGAAATGGACTTTCGTTAGCGGAATCTTACTTTTACTGTATGAAAATCAAGCAAACTCATTGTTAATGAAAACAATTTTCATTGATTACTGAAACAATAAAATTCCAATACATACAATTTTTGAACAAAAAAGCAAAGACAAATAAATTTTCGTTAATTTTCTAAAAAAATTTGAAGAAAAGAATAAAATTAAACAAAAACAAAATTTTTTTGATACTTTCAATTATTACAAGAGTAATTCACGAGGGCTTCTTGACTTAATTTTTGGGATACTCTTATGTATGGAAGAATTATTCTCATTTAAAATGCCAGTGTAATAGTAAAGCCGGGCATGTTGACCACCTGCAGAAATTGAGATAAATATATTTCAAAAATTACTACACGCTGAAAAAAAAATGCTAACTATCACCATCTTGCAATAGGGAATGATTACTATTTGTATGTGATAATCATTATCATGCTCTTATGTTAACTATTCGTTTCTCGTATAGTAATAATTACTATTGTCGATAGTATTACTTAACCATCTCGATAGTAATATTTCTTATGCATGAAAAATTTTTGAATTTCGCCTTTTGAGATAGTAATGATTATCATCCCGGATAAGAATGGTTACCATCTCTGATAGTAATAGTTACCATATAGATAGTAATATTTCTTATAACTGAAAAATTTTTTAATTTTGTC
Organism: Microplitis demolitor; assembly: GCF_026212275.2. NCBI lineage: Eukaryota > Metazoa > Arthropoda > Insecta > Hymenoptera > Braconidae > Microplitis > Microplitis demolitor. The sequence goes on along the minus strand of NC_068549.1, from coordinate 4,393,900 downwards.
TTTTGAGGTGATTATCATCTCCGTTAGGAAAAGCTGACATAAAAGAATGTGAATCATTATAATGTAAAGATGGGAATAGTTACTTAACAAAATTAAGATGGAAAGTATCACTACTTTTTTTTTCAGCGTGTATGGCCATAGTAAAATTGACAAGAAATTGTCACAAATCACTGTAACCATTGTAAATTTTGCTATGCTTAGTTTCATATCCAAGTTTCATTTCGATTTCCGTCAGGTGGCCAACATGGTCCGGCTTTACCATGACACCATAGCATTTCAAAAAAAGGCCATTCGGCAGCCGAAATGGAAGTAGATTTTTCATTATTTATTTAATTATTAGAATCTGTAAAGTAGGCGGTGGCGTTGAAAGGTTCATCTAAAACTTATAAGATTAATTATATTTATGCTTGTTAATTTTGAAAGAATACTTTACGTATACTTTAATATTGAGATTTTAAAAGTGTTACACGGCAGTAATCAGAATTGGAACAGTTACATGAATTTATTAAAAAGTGGAAGAACGAATGCAACAGCTCAATTTCAATAAATAAATAAATAGGTAATTTTCGTTGAATGTAAAAAAATAGTACGAAAATATGAAGCATTAGATGAGCTACATAAAAATATTAACAAGATTCAACTATCATGTATTACTTGAAAGTTATTAAATGAGAAAGCGAAAAAAAATATTTTTTTTTATTTTTCTGAAAATTTTGAAATTCATCAAAGTATTAGAAAAAATTATCGAATGAACTTAAAGATTCAATCACCAAAAATAGATTAGCTTTTTAGGATCAAAAGTTAGTTAAAGATAAATCAAGAAAAGTTGAATTTTTTGAAAAATTAAAAAATCTTTAAACGACTATAATTTCTAAACTTTCTGGCCGATTTAGCTCAACTTATAACTGAACCGAGCTCTTTAGCTGAAGAAAATGTATGAAAAATTTCATCAAGATCGGTGTAGAATTGTGGACGCTATCGTCGGAGAACCAGGCGTTTCATCGTATATATATATATATGTATTTATATATATATATATATATAAACTTTTTCACCAATAGTATTTTTCGTACCTATATAGGTAAGTATACTTGACTCAAATAGATAGAAAATGTTAAAATTTTTGTAAAGTTGCGTCATGAGAACAAATACAACAGTTAGAATTTTATAAAATCTACTAACAAGAATAATTTTTATCGTAGTGTCCCCAGTTCCTATTTTACTCTCTTCTCTACAATAGTTCATCAAAAATAAAATTATGAAAAATTTATTGATTTTGTTAATATCATATATTTCATATCTACAAGTTACAATAAGCTTTCAATAAATTTCGTATAGATGACTTAACGTGCCAGTTCCTTTATCCGGTTTATTCTTCCTACGTTACTCAGTGAATAGAAACTCACAATATTATGTGTCTCGAAAATACGCAATGCAAGTCACGTTCTCAAATTACTCAACGCTGATTCTTTAATTTTTATTTTTTGTTAAAAAAAATGCTTAACTAAATTACAATCTAAAATACCAATTAAATTCGCAGCATATAAATAATTAAGTTTTTTTTTTTTTTTTTTTTTTTTTTTTTTTTTTTTTTTTTTAAATTTAACAATTCGCTTATTAAAAACTTTATTGCCGTATAAAACAAAAGTTTTGAATTTAAAAAAACTTAAAAAGTTGTTCCTATGAACTATTCAAACTCATGTGTATTATGTATTCTATACAGCTGTAGAGTTCTCGGGATGTAGTAAGTAGAAAAAAATTTAAAAAAAAAAAAGAAGATAAAGCATACAAAAAATTCCAAGGTGTGGACAAAGAACTACTATAACATGGAACGTTTTAGGGAGACTGAAAGCCGGAGCTCAGACTCCTAATGATAAAACCAGTTTTTTAGGCTCGACTTTAAGTATATAGTGAATGAGATCTCGAGTCAATCGTTTCCTTATTACGCGACTTCACAAATGCATTTGCAATTACATACATTGTTTTTATAAAATTAACATACGCTCAAGTGTCTACTGAATGTTGATTAAAAATAAAATAACTTAAATTAAACCATTCAAAGTTCCGACTGTTAAAATATAAAAAAAAATTACAATACGTTAATTTTAAATCAAGATTGTCATCAAATCTGTACAATAGATGTTATCATCAGATTAAATCAGTAAACTTATAAATATATATATTAGACTGATTCAAAAAAATCACCAATTTTTTATTTTTCAAGGACACTGAAAAATTTCAGTTGGGTAAAAAAACGCGTTAAAATTAAAGCTCTGAATATCAAAATTAAATACTTCCGGATTGCGATTTTCCATTTTCCGTTTAAATAATATGAGAAAAAATTTTTTTGAATGTTATATTTAATAACTTATCAACTTAGTCTACAAAAACGGAAAAATACATATTTTTGTAGAGAATTAAACATTCTACAAAAAACGTTTCTTATCAATTTTTGATAAATTGAATATTTCAAAAGTTATTGGGGTTCAAAGTTGAAATTATCGAGTTTTTACTATTTTTCAACTTTTTTGGTGACACTATCAGACTTATCACTAAATGTCATAGGACCTTTTTTGTAGATCATTTGATTTCCAACAAATTATCTTCAACAAATTTTTCAAAATTCTTCAATGCTCTTTAGTTATTTGCAGGAAAATTGAATTCAGCCATAATACGACGTTTGAATCTGATTGATTTTAAATGCCAATAACTAAATAGCATTCAGGAATTTTGAGGAGTTTGTATAAAATAATTTGTTGGAAATGAAACGTCCTACAAAAACGGTCTTATAACATTATGTAATAAGTCTGATAAATTCACCAAAATAGTTCAAAAATAGTAAAAACTCTATAAATTCAACTTTGACTTCAAATAACTTTTGAAATATTCAATTCATCAAAAATTGATAAGAGACTTTTTTTGTAGAACAATCAATTCTATACAAAAATATGTTTTTGAACCTTTTAGTAGACTAAGTCGTCAATGAGTTATAAAATTCAAAATTTTAAAAATTGCAATCAGGAAATAATTTTAATTTTAAGAACTCTAGTTTTACCAGAAGTTTTTTTTTTACGCGACTGAAACTTTTGAGTGTGTCCTTGAAAAATAAAAAATAGTCAATTTTTTTGAATCGGCCCAATATATATATATATATATATATATATATATATATATATATAGATTATAAAAAAATAGTGCTTGGTATTTTAAGATAAATATAAATATATAAGATTAAAAAAATAATTAATAAAGATTATAGTTATTAGTCATTATATGAATGACGACAGCTCAGCCAGAACGTGAGAAAGTTTAGTTTAAGTTATAAGTTATAACAAAGAATCGTAACCGCGACAAAGTTGTTTAATATAACTTTTCAGTGGTAATGTTCCTCAGAGGACTAGTCACTGGCTACACTAGTGTAATATAAGCTACAACTGGACAAACTGTATAGTCCTGAGGGATTGTACGGAGGTCCGGCTCAGTTGGACCAGTCGCGACTCCCTCTCCCCTAATGTTCAATCCTTTTTGCAATTAGAAAAACCGGATTGACGGGTTTCCAGGCTGGGGCATTCCACAAATTCTGGGGGCTCGCGCGCTAAATCGAGCGCAAATCAATACACTGAGGAAGATGAAAAATAAGATATATATACGTATGACAAAGAGAGACGAACAAAGGAAAGAAGATTTAGAGAAGATTAAAAAGGAAATAAACATCTTTTTACAACAAACTCCTTATTTTTTAATATATATATTCAGCATATATGTTATTAATGTCGAATAATTAATTTTAAATTGCGAAAGAACAATTTTATTTAATAAAATTAAACTCATGTGAAACGAATTAATTAGCGGAATTTCGTATTAATTTATTTTATTGTTATTCAGAATAAACAATTAGTTTGCATTTATTCAATTATTTATAACGGAGCAAGGCCAATAATAATATCCGATGTGCTTGCATAAATTTAATTGTAATAATTTAAATGAAACAGTATTTTTTTTTACAAGTATATTATTTATGTTAAAGCAATCAGTAATTTTTTATGCGTAAATTAAAGAGTAAGCAATTATATTTATTTCCAATAATATTCCTTTTAATCTTCTCTTATATGAACAGCCGTTTGTTTAAGAGTATGTGTAAAATGTACATACAGGGGCCAGTTAATAAAGTTTGTTAATTAGCGAACGACGCGGGGGGTCGAGCCTAACCCCTTAAGCTGATCACGGAAATGCGACAAGTATTGCCTGTTTTGGACGCCAAGGGGTTTGAAACTTATTCGCAATACCAAAGTAAGGTACTTATAAAAACGTTGCGTGATAACGGATCGTTTGACATTTTAGGATTTAAATTAATACTTAATATTAATTGTTTAATTATATACGGATAATTAAACTGCAAACAGTAACATTTTAATGCAATCATCAATTTTAAAAATTTTCTTTTTATGGTATGTACTTAATTTCGATGGTTGTCGCATATTTATATAAAAAAACAGACTAAAGTGGAATTCGTTATCAATAATTATTATTTTTATGCATTTAATACACATAAAAAAAGAAATATTTGTCCCAAATAAATTAATTTATTTGTGACTTTTTTAAAAATATTTCTTAATGACAAATAAATATATTTGGTACAACTAAATATGACAGTTGATTCAAATAATTTTATAATTTGATGAAAACATATAATTTATTTGTGGTAAGTAATTGATATATTTGTGGTAAAGATATTAAATTTGAAATTAAATATGAAATTGTATAAAATTTCACTGTAAACTCTTAAAAAATTTTATAAAAACATTTTTTCCCGGGTACTGATTTTTATTTAAATTTTTAACTCTTGTTGTTTACGTCCGTAACTACACAGAAAAAAATTTTCTGATAAAGTAGAAATTTTCTCTGACCAAGGCAAATTCTCTCAGCTTAAGAAAATTTTGACATGGTTCCCAAAAATTTTTATTTTTCAAAATACGTTTTTGACTCAAGATAAATTTTTTTTTCTGCATATAAATCGAATTACAAATTAACGGGAAATAAGAATACAGATCAGTGTAATTATTTGTATATTTTTTACTAAAGTTTCGTCACCATTTGTGACTTTCTCAGGGCTCTATGGTAGTAAGACACAAATTATTACAAAAAAATGCTTAATATTAGTAATTAATAAGAAAAATACTTTATTAACGAATGCGTAATTTTTTATATTTGTTAACAATACAATATGTAAAATAGATCTTTTTTTTAAACAATAAGAATTCTTATCATTGTAGCTCGGAGAAAGTCATAATAGGTGACGAAACATTGGGAAAAAATAATTGCACATATCTAAGTATTCTTATTTTCTGTTAATGTTTTAATGGGATTTGAAATTTCCAATTCTTATTTTTTAAATGTTATTCTATCAACTTATTATCAATAAAGGAGAGATCAGGGTAAAAACGGACATATTTGAGAGAAAAAGAATTTTTTTTCTATGAAAAAAAATTAGTTGCAGTTTGTAAAAAAACATGGGATAAATTTCTCAATCTGAGCAGTGTGATCAATTTAAAGTTTTTTATTTTCAAAAAAAAGAATTTTTTTTTTTATTGAGAATTGAAGAAAATCTGATACTGAGTTAAAATGGGTCACTTTTTATTAAAAAAAAAAAAAAAAAAAATTAATGCATACCTTGTACTTAGTCTGTAAAAAACGAAGCTCATTTTGATAATTATTGATATTCAAGTCATAGCTCTGGATGTCTAATAAATATTTAAAAAAAACCAATAACTGTGAATTTAAAAAAAACCGGAACATAACAAGTAGAAAAAAAAATCTGACTTTGATAAATAATGGGGAACTAATGATAAAAAAAATTTTTTCATGACTTTATAAATTTATTAAAAATAAAAAAAAAATGAAAATTAATAAATAGTAATATAATTTACCCTTCAACGCAAATTAATTTATAAATATGTACATTAATTGAAAGTAAAAAAATTACCACAAACTATGAAAATTTAAAGCATAATTTTGTTTTCGTGAATTCATAACTTATAATTTAAAAAACAATATGATTAAGTTGTTTGTAGAGTAAAAAAAAATTAATAAGAATAAAAAAAATTTTAAAGTTCCACCGAGAAGCCTTTCGCCATCTCAAGTGCTTGTTATGGAGTAAAAATAATAATAAGACAAAAGTTTAAACTAGAAGCGAGACGGGGTTTGAGGTCATAAGGAACTCAGGTCATCGTGACTAGTTGCCACGCCATATTCTTTGTCTGGCCTAGAAGTCCTCTAACTGGCTATACTAGAGAAAATGGCTTGTACACGAACCTAGTGACGGGTTCGATGATAACGCGCATGCTCAACAAACTTATACTTTTATATTTTCTGCTTCATATCACATCATATATATTCTTTAGCTTTAATTTTGTATCAGATAAACTCAAGGGTAAAAAATCGTCATAATTCACAAGATAATCTCATATATAAATATGAGCATTAAAATAAAAACAAAAATTATTTGCATTTAAAATACGTAATTAATGTAAAAAAAAAAATTTTTATTTTTATTTAATTATTATTTATCGATTAATTTGATTTGTTATGAGGATCAATGAAAAAAGTAACGGCGAAATTATTGAAACACGTGTTGGGTGCAACGATTCCTATATGCGTCTTACTTCCACAAGTCACAAGAAAAATATTACATTGGCGTGAGAATATGTATATATCATCATATATATGAATACCTCCTCGACATTCTTACGAGTTTATGCAGCGGACTTGAAGTTTGTTATGTGAACTGCATCGCTATGCGATATTTATTTCTGCGTGAGAAGCGACTCTAGTGATTGAAAATCTACAAATATGGGATTTGAAATTCGGTAAAAATCCCATACCTCAAGCGCGAAACGTTGAAAATTTTTTACTAACAACCGATCATGTGCTACTATTTTGCATTCGCTAAATAATTTCAACTTTTTTAACTGCATCAAAATGGGTTTAATTGTACACCGGTATAAAGAAAATTTCTATGAGCCGCAAAAAATTTTTTGCACCATGAATTAAAAAGTGAAATTTTCTTAGGGCAAAAAAAATGCCTTACAACAAGAAATTTTTTCTTGTCCGAAGAATATTTTTGTGATCTATTCATAATGCAAAATATTTCTTGCGCCAAGTGAGAGATCTAATAAGATCTCGTGAAATCAGAAATATTTTTTACCAGAAAAGGACTTTAGTCTATTAATAAAACACACTACATATAATTTTTAATGTCTGAATATAATTGCAGTAATATGAATAAATGTAACTGCTGCTGATTGCAGCACTTTTTACTTTTTCCAGAAAGTATATCATGCAATGCCATTTGCCGAGCAAGCTATTAATAATCACTTATTCACAGTGATCATAATCACCACTATTTACAAATATTAATGGTTGTTTTATGTTATAACCTACATAACTATTATTATTATTTTTATAGTTTCTTTTTGATTTTGCATGGTCATATTTTTTGGCTTTATATTTTTTGCTTAGATGACCTTTTTATCATTATTATTAAGTTTTTGATGTCTTTTTATTATATTAAAAATATGAAAAAACCTGAGCTCGATTCCCGGACTAAACCACTATTATTTTTTGTCGATTTCTATCTGCTATATATAAAAAAAAAAGAATTTCTTAGCGCAAAAAATATTTATCATTATGAAATGAAATAAAAAATTTTCTTACGACTAAAAAATATGTTTTCTTACCTCAAAAAATTTTTATTTTCAATTCCTAAGGCAAAATATTCTACGGACGAGTAAAAATTTTTTGTGCAAAGAAATGATTTTTTTTCTGTGTAAACACAGAATAAACTTCAATTTATATATAAATTTATTTTTGTTATCATTGTTTTGATAATTAAAAATAGATACAATATATATGCATTAACTTTTAAATATAATTGACAAAAAAAATAAGTACATATATTAGTACATTTTCTTATAATCTTTTTCCCTGACTGTTAACTTAACTCTGATTATATTTTATACAACACGACCATCATGTCGTTCTTTGAAATAAACTATTGCGAAAACATGTTGTTGCAAAATGCACCACAAGACTAGGCCTAGGTTGATAGATACTACTCAGTATGACTCTGTTATGTTCACTTTATACATATATATAATAGCGTTTCTTAGCGAGGCCACGATCACCTTCACCGCTGCACATCGTAATCACTTTTACTGCCATTATTATATTATCCTTTTTATCCTAATAACAATTTGTCTACTTCAATGGAGAAAAAAAAAAACATAGATGAAATTATACATCTTTTTTTTAAATTAAAAAACAAGTACATATTACGTATTGATAATAATCGATATTTTTCTTTTGTACTCGTTTGTAAAAAATAATAAATTTAATTTAATAACTATAATTTACTATTACGAAGCTAAAATAAATAAAAATGATGATTTATGTATGAAACATATTAATGATATAAAACGTATGCTCACGTAAAAATTATTAATCATTTATTATAAGATAGAAAAAAGTAAAATCAACAGCTTGTTCAAGAATTTGCGTGTAAAAATGTTTATTTTATTACGCCATATATATGTATATATGTATACAGTGAACATACATTCGACATATATCTTGTCATTAACCCAACCTAAAACAATCTGAAGTGAAGGATCTTTATAAGCAGTACAATTACATCTAACAAGGATACAAAAATGCAATTGAAGAAATAAAATAGAAAAAAAATAAATAAATTCTCATAATATATGTAAATATTGCAGACCTTGTTTCAATCCAATAATAAAACTGTTACAAAATATTTTCCCATAGCTGTTTTTTCGTCATAACTAATCTCATAAAAGCATACAGAAAAAAAACTTATCTTGAGTCAAGAAAATATTGTGGAAGACAAAAATTTTTGGGAACCAAGTCAAGATTTTCTTGAGCTAAGAGAGTTTATCTAGGTCAGAGGACATTTCTACTTTATCCGAAAAAATTGAGGTTTTCAAAAAAAAGTTTCTTGAATTAGAATATTTATCTTCAATCGAAAAAAAAAATTTTTTTTCTGTGTTTATACACAGAAAAAATTATTTTTCGGTACAAAAAAATTTAACTCGCCCTAAAAAAACTTTTACTTGCCTCAAGAAATTTTTGGCATTATAAATTAAAGACAAAAATTTATTTGGGACGAGAAAAAATTTCTAGTCTTAAGAAAATTTTTGTCTTCGATTTATAATGCAAAATATTTCTCGCGCAAAGAAATCTCGTTTTTTGTGTAGTTACATATACATACAATTAACTTTATATTAGATCTTTTAAAATAGAATATTGCAAAATAAATTAATAAGATCGAAGAAACTTTAAACTGATCTCGACTTAGTTCAATCGATATTTTTAATAAAAAAATAAATAACTGCTTCAATGATTACGAAAACATAAAAAAAATTAATTTAAATAATAATTAACTTGATTGTCATCAAAGATAATATTCCTGTGTATATCTAATAATATCTCGATGCATGTTGTTATATAAGCAATTATATCGTAAGTAAATCAATAGACAACATTTTTTTTTTTTTCGAACAATGAAATAAATAATTCGAAATTTTTTAATTATTTTTAGCTTTAATATTGCATGGATCAATACGATCTTACTATATTACGTAAAAAATATTCTTTTCGTTTAAATTTATATGATGCATTGAAATAAATATAAAAGGTAAGAATGAGACATATTGTTTGTAATTTATCATAAAAAAAATAAAATGTAACTTTTTTACTTCACTTTCAATGCGCATGACTTTATGATTCTTTTATTTTTATTTAAGTATTTTGGATTACTTAATAATAAAAATAACATTAAAGCTTAATAGTAAAAAAAAAATGAATAAATAAATATAAAAAGTGTAACCGTTGTACTGTTTATTTAATAAAAGAATAAGTTGAAAAAATTACAACAATGAAGTCAGTGAATAAGTGAAATAAGAACACAACTGCTCTTTTTAAATAATATGTATGTCTTCAGACTACTTATTAACATAATAACATTGATGTGAATAAAAGTAAAATGGATGAATTATTTAAAAATGAAGATACGATCGTTACATTTTTTTATTTTTTTACGAAAAAATTATGCCTGTAAATTTTAATTGTTTGTAGCATATTTTTGACTTTAAACTAGTACTAACATATTTATTTTTAACAAGAATCGTAATTTGGTCAAAAATGGTAATTATTTATGCAAAAATTTGAAAAAATTTATAATTTTATAATTCTCAGTAGCTAGGTGCCAAAAACATTTTTTAATAATTACGTTTTTGAATTTTCCGTTAGTAATCGTCGTAATATATATAAATATGTTAATATATATATTATGCGTAGTAAACATTTATGTCGAATTTCAAAGTTACAAAAATTGGCGCTTAAAAATCATTTGTCTCCAATAAAAAAAATATCAGAGAACCGAAAACAAGAAAATTACGACAAAATAGTATATTATACATCTAGGGCGGAAATTGCGAGGGTAGCAAACACGCGCATTGAGACGTCCTACCTTCCTTTGTGATGTGAATACGATTTTTCACCAGATCTGTGCCTAAAAGTTTAAATTTTTGCCTTTGTTTGTAAGAAAAATGGCGCATGCGCTACTTTTTATCATTTGTTTCCTCAAACAAAAAAAGAACGATTTTTTTCTTATGATCGGGACAGGAATTTAAACGTTCGGCACCGATATGGTGAAAAATATTCAAATATGTATTAGTAAAGAAAATTTTATCCTGAGCAAAAATATCTACATGTGCATATTAATTTTCTTTTTTTTTAAGCTGAAAGGGTGGCTTTTTTTAACTGCTTTTTGATTTTCTTGTATAATTTATAAACCTGGAGTTTTGCGATTGGTTTAAAAATCACGGTTAGTATATTAAAATGTATAAATATAATTTATTTAATAAGTATGTACTATAAATAATTTTTCCTTAATGAGTAAATGATAACTAACTGAAAAAAAATCAATACCTGAGATAACGTAAATTAATTGGCTTTTATTACTGAGTTATAAATATATATCTAATAGTATTGGTATTTATATAGACATAAGATATGAATAATTGATAATAAAATCCACTTTAAATTATTTTTTATGAATTTCTTCATTTGTTCCTGTGTAAAAGATATAAAATAAATTTGACAGCAATACGACGTAGGAAATTAAAGAATGAAGTACAGAGAATGAAAGCAACTTCATTTTAAAAATACCGAGCTTTTAAATTATTCAAATTTATATAAAAATAATCATAATGATTCGCTTTTGACAGCAAACCAGATAATACACCTAAAGTGTCTTTCAATGTACTCTCTCAACAGGTGAATGAGATTGACATGGTTAATAATTCTCTTTAAATACACACAAAGAATGGTCAAACATTGAACTTCGTTACACTGTAAGCCAATCAAGTTGGATTCATCAGAGATCAATCTCCCTATATATACTAATCGATAAATAATTATATACTTGCTGATGATGCTACAGCGAAGGTTCTTATATAGATATATATTTATATACATATACGTATATATGTATATATGTAACAGTGCAAATTCTCTCAGGTATTGATCCAACCATCTGACGCATACAAACTAAAATTGCATTTCGATTGACACGTTTCGTAGCATCGACAACATATATAGCCAAACGGAAATTGACAAAATCGTCTACTGCCTTGTTTCCGTCTACTTTTTTAAATATTCAATTCACATTTACATCAACAATTTACAATTAATTTTAAAAATTCACTGTTAAAAATCTTACATTGTAAAAAATTTTTGGACTCGCTGTAGTGTAAATGACACGGTGTAAAAATTACACCAAATCTCGTGTTAAATTTAGGTGGTGTAAATTAAAAATTTTACACCGTCAAGAAAAATAATCATAAAAATATTGAAATTTTCAAAATATTATTTAGTACCTAAATAAAATTAATATATTATAAAAAACCGGGGTAAATCCAGCCGGTGTAGGTGTTAAATTTAGTCCATTTTTAACACCGCTCTTTTTGCAGTGTAGTTAAAAATGTCTAATGATTATTTGTTGCTCATTAATCGAAATTATATCGAGCAACACGAAATGGTGTAAAAGAGTAGATTACACAGTGTTAAAATTACCCAGATGGATTTTTTACACCGTTATTTCCTACTACACGGCCATGTAAAGTTCCCGAGGGCCATTTTGACACCAAAATTGTTTACAATAAATAAAATTAAATTTTATAAATAGCATGTAAAAGTTTTTTAATCAAATTGATTAAATTATAATTTATTGAGCAATTTATTGATAACTGGCATTAAAAAAAAGATGATAATTTTTTTTAATTTAGATAAAGTTGCTAATGTAGGTATATCAATTTGGAAAGAAAAAAAATTATAAGAAAGATAATATTCACGACGTTGAATAAATGTAAGAAGAAATGACTAGAAAATTGAAGGATTGAGCCATAGCTAATGTAACTGGGATTGAAATCTAGGGTCTTTTGATTGCAGAACGACTCTGCTTTGCTCTTCCAACAAAGCCATATTGGCCTCGACATGATATCCAGTCGTTCCCACTATATATATGTATAAATATATATATATATATATATATATATATATATATATATATATATATCTACCACACTAACGTAAAATCATGATAGTGTTCTACAAAATCCTCTCACTCTATATCATGTGAACGTTGTTTTTACCATTCATTTCATGGTACAATTAAATAAATACCAACAATATATATAATAATTGTGATTTTAAATTATCGAATCCCCATTTTATGTTTAGTTTTTTGTAAGCTAATGATCTACATAAAAACAAATAGAAGTTTTAAAATTACTATTATATCTACTTGGCTTTCTAAATCGTTCATTGCAACATTGTGATTAGCATATGAGAAAATATTTTCCACATTTCTTACTCTCTTTTATTTAAAAATATTATGTCTGTCTAATACTAGCGTCAAACATAAAACACCACCTCCATGATAATGTTATAATTTATTATTGATCAATAAAATAATTGCACCTTTACTATTGCTTTGTACAATACACATGTATATTTCACGTTTTAAATATCAATATAGTATAAAGAATTAATTGCTTTGTATACATTTTTTTTTTAATAGCACTAATGATTTTTATCACTTAATTATGTTATTGAAACAAAGATGGTAAAAGTTTTTTTTTAAATTAAAAATAAATTCCTTGAAATTATTGGCAAGAGAGATTGTCAAGTAAATATATACGAAAATCATATCTAAAACATAAATAATTTTATGGTATACATAAAAAAATTTACAGAAAAATTACTATAGCTGTAGTAGCGCGAGGGCAGTATGGAATTATGGTAAAAATTGTATCGAACGAAGTTTATAATGTGAAATCGTAATCTTATTTGAAGTCATACTTTAATTTTTGTATGTTATTGTATATGAAAAATTAATGTCTAACATTATGTAAAATTAAAAAATATTTTTAAATATCAATGAAAATTACTCGTGAAAATAAAAAAAATTAGCAGTCAACCGTCACATTAATTTATAAAAAAAAATCAAATGAATTTTTAAAAATATTGTCGACTTAATGTAAAAAGATATTGTAGAGGATGCATGTAATGAAATGATATTAAGTACCGTAAAAATAACCACTAATCGAGTTTAATTTTAAATATTTATGACGTAACTCAAGATAAGTGTGGATGAAGAAGCAATTTTAAAAAGTGATTGTACAGAGTGTACGAAGTTATAAAACCGGTGACCTGTCTTACCACTTTGGACCAAGTTCTTTTCTCGAATCCACTCCCGTCTTCTTACTTATTTACTTTTGTATCATTTCATTCACGAATTTCGCTTTCACGGCCATGGTCACGGTCACAAGACAGCTTCACTGCTTTTAAAACTATATTTTATAAATATTTAACTATTTTTATAAAATATCATTTTACATATTTACTTTTAATATATTAATTATATAGTTCTCATTAAATATATATTAGGAGTGTGCGAATCGAATTTGAATAGAATCGAATATACCTATTCAATGTAAAATTCAAATCGAATAATTTGAGTTTTCAAATTATTTGAAAATTTTCGAATTATTTGTAACTTTTTAAATTACTCGATTCAAATCGAAAAAATTATAATCAGCTTTCAAATATTCAATTTTAATTTAATAGAGAGCTTAGTTTTCAAAGTAACTAAAAATAATTTTTTCACAGATTCGTGCCTGAGCTCTATTTATACTTCTGACAAAAAATTTGAATTATTGGAAAAAATCTTAAAATTTTAAGTCATTCAAAAGAAAATTTTGGAATTATTCGTGAATTTTTAAATAATTCGAGAATTTACGAATAATTCAAAAAATTCGTAAGTTCGACGTATTCGCACACCCCTTATATATAAATAATTTTAATTAAATAGAAATCGTATGTTATTACGATGAAAAATAATAAAATTATATACTCGACTACTCTATAAAAAAAAATTGAATTTTGATAAATAGTCATTACTTCAAATAAAATTTAGATATCGTATTAATGATTGTATTATTTATCGTATGATACAGTTTTCTATCTACATTGATAATAAATACTTCTATTTAGTAATTATCACAAATAAAAACTCATTATCACAAATCACTCGTATGATTTGTATTTAATTGTTGTATACTATAATTAATTAATCGATAAATTATTTTTGATACTACAATTACTTTCAAACGACTTTATAATAATTGTTTTTTTTTTTTTTTTTTCCCAATGTATGCTTTAGAACTGTTCAATTTAAAAAAAATGTCGTTACTTTTTTTTATCAGAACAAAATAACTAGAGATAAATAATTTAATGACTGGTAGAATAAAACAACTTAGTCTCCATTCACCTTGAAAAATAATTTCTTTATGAATTTGTGCCCCACGGAGGTATAAAAATTTTTTTAAATTCCAAAATATCTAAACTTACATGAGTGTGAATGTAGCAAACATCCGACAAATTTTAAATTATTAATAAGAGAGTAAATAATAAAATGTAAAAAAATGCGCATTTAAAAAATTTTAAAATTAATAAGTGTATTTTTTATAAATATTATTTTTTTAATTATTTCCTCTACATATTTATAATTTTAAATTTGTCTGGTCTGCTACAATCACACTCGTTAAACTAAATTGTAATTTTTGTTATTATAGGAATTACGGTTATTTGATCTACTCAATTGACAGAATATTTATTAGATTCTACACAGCATGAGTGATTACATGTGGATATCAATTTGATCAACGCACTGCAATACCATACATTAATAGAATAGAATCTTAATTAAAATGCTTACAATTGATAAAATACTATATTGAAAAATAATAAAGGAAAAATTGATACCCCCCCCCTTAATCAGTAGAAAAACGAAATGAAAAGTAAAAAATCTACGGGATCTACATTTCTGAAATGATTCGCACGTCAGCCAAAAATTGCAGCCCTCCCCCAACTGCTTAAGTCAAATTACATAAATTTTTTTTCATTTTCGTTACGCGAAAATCGTTCCGATCTTATGATTTCAAAGTTAGTCAACGTCTAATAATTTGGATTTTTTTAATAACGATAAATTATAAAAAAAAAAATTGTACCTATAGATTTTTTAACTTTCTACATGTGCATTTTTTAGTTTATGATTTTTTTTGTAATTGATTCGTTGTGAAAAAAATCCGAAAATTTTTAATTGTCTGCTAACTTCATAATCATTCCGATTTTCAAGTACATGCCAAACTACATAAATTTTTTTAATTTTCATTACGCGGAAAATGTCAACTACATAAAAAAAAATTGCTTCATCTAAAACTAGTAATTAAAATTACAATATTACCTAACGATGATATCCACTATCCGTCCTACAAACACGTAATTTCCTCAATTCACAGCAAGTGTTACTCATGTATTCCGAATCATGATGATTAAATCTTTCGGCGACTAACTTTCAATAGAAATCGATTTCTTGCAAGTACTAAGTGCTTTTCGCCGTCAGAAAAAAAAGTCCTCGAGATAAAAAATGTAAGAAAAAAAAAACTTGAAGACCGGTAGAAAATTTAACCAAGTTGTTTCCATGCTTCTCGTCACCCTCAAAAACTTTGAGTATTGGCTCTTATATGTAAACTCAATAGTAGTAGTTGTGTAAGTATTGAGCCTCGCCTCTTTAATATATATATATATATATATATATATATATATATATATATATATATATATATATTACTCGAATCTCACCATCTCTCACCGTCTTTACCCCCTTATCCCATCACATACATTAGCTTTCCGCTATATTTATCTGTCTCGCTTTTTTGCTTATTCCCTTTGGTGCACAGAGTAGTAACATAACTCGGACGATAAAGTGCAAGCATATCATCCCAACAGTACAGAGGAGCGCAAGCGTATATTTCTCATACACGCGACAAAGTACCTATGTGTAACCATACACTATATCATACGCATTCGTGTACCATTCGTCGCGTAACTACTAGACCTACACTTACGGAGCAACGACCTCAACAACAAAACGATCTGTCGTCAAACATCCTACAAATAATTAATCTACTTATAATTAATAAATTCATTTCCAAACCTCAACCACGACAGATTAAAAAAAAAAGTTATCTTTTAAATAGAGTGAAGTAAAAAAAACAAGACACGAGACAAAACATTTTTTTACATACGGAAGGGACGATTTTTTTATCTTTGCAGTTTCTTCAGCTATTAATAATATGTAGATTTTAAGTCGCAGTACACAGAAAAATAATTTCTTTGCGCAAGAGAAATTTTGGATTTTTAAATGAAAAAAAAAAAAAAATCTTTCTAAGACTAGAAAAAAATTTCGTTTTCAATTGATATATTTTTTGGAGCGAGTAAAAATTTTTTGCGTCACGAAATCCTTTTTTTTTTATGTGTAGATATTAAATACGATCCTGAAGTGAACAGACGATTAAAAATTTTCGGATTTTTTTTCCAGCAAATCGACTACAAAAAAAAAATTCATAAATGCACATGTAGACAATTAAATAATCTATAGGTACAATTTTTTTGAATTATCGTTTTGAAAAAAATGAAAAAATTATTAGACGTCAGCTAACTTCTGTATCGTATACTTATAAGTAGCAATACACAAAAAAAAAGGATTTCTTGGCGTAATAGATTTTTTCTTGCTCCAAAAAATTTCTTGGGGTAAGTAAGAATTTTTTTGAAGAGTAAAAATTCAGAATATGTAGATATAAATTAGCAGTACTCATATATAAATAAATAAATACCTATCATTAAATATAAAATAACGAACGAGTGTCTAGCATGTAGAAGTTGATTAAAAAAAAAAAAAACATAGAGGATTAGCCTCTAGATTAACGTAATATCTTTATCTCTCTCACCTGTCGGAGCTCTCAGAACTGTCGTATCGATCGGCGCATCGCTTCTTGCCGCAGGGTCCAACAAGGGTGTCTTCAGCGGGTCTGATCTGTCCCTTAAAAGAGCCGAACCTAGCAACAACCTCACTCGGCAACGATTTTTTCGTCTGTTGCTGCTGACTCTGATTATTAAGCTTGAGTTGATGCAAGTCTTTAACAGTCTCAGGAATCGCTGAAACTGCAACAGCAGCCGCAGCAGCATCGACCACCATCGTCAACGATGATGTCGAATTCGAATCTCTATTGCCATCTGCTTTACAATCACCAGATGCTCCAAATTCTCTCAAAACCACAATATCCTCCATACAATTTTCATCAGTCACACGTCGCTCCAAATCCAAAACCATATTTCTCTTACGTTCCTCCTGCATTAATTTATCACCTTGTGTTGCTTTCCCAGACAATTTTTTCAGCATCGTCGCCTTGTTTATTTTTTCACACTCGATATTATTCTTACGTACAATATCCTCATCATCATACTCCTCTTCCTGCTCATCATCATCATCATCATCATCCTCTTCATCACCATCATCATCATCTTCCTCTTCCTCATCACTATTTTCATACATATCACTTTTACTAGTAACAAATTTTTTAATCAACTCACAATTTTTATTACTCTGATTATTATTATGATTATTATGAAAATCACTATCGTTATCACTATTATTGCATTGCGTTGTACCAACAATACATCGTGAATTATTGTAATGATACCGATGATTATTTACATCAAATAAAACCGACATTGAATCACCAGCATCACCACAACTACTACTACTACTGCTATTACTACTACAATAATCACCACCACCTTCACCACTGTTATTATTATTATTATTATTATTATTATTGCTACTTGAACAATTTGTCATCACTGTCGTCGTCATGATCGTCGTAATTTTATTATTTTCTACCACGCGTTTTTTGTGTCGTTCACGGAGCACGCGACTATCGTCACTCAGGTCGGTGGCCGCGGCTTCCTCCGCGGGCCGCCTGTCTGCCATTTTGAAGAGGCCCTATATGACCACGCACACTATTTCACCCACACAAATATATAGATATAGATATATATATATATATATATATATAATATATAATATATATTATTATTATTATTATTATTTGTTTGAATATAACCACTGTAACAAAAGTTATTATTATTATTTTAATTGTTATTATTGTTATTGCTGTTAATTATTATTGATATTAAAATAATAAATAAATATTATTTATTATGAATGTATTGTTATTGTTAATAAATCCTCACCGTGGCGACACAACACACAGTAGAGTACACACCGGGGCCGCGCCACAACCACTCGATGTGTGTTTCTGCTGGCTCACGACGACGACGCTCACTCGGTGACTGCTCGTGTGCGCTCTGATGTCTTGCCACCTCTTTCTCACGCCCAGGATTCTGTTCTTCACTGGCTATCTTCCTCTGTCATGACGTTTCTGGGTAACTTCTACCTCTTTTTAGAGATACTGTCGGTTTCACTTGCACTCATGTTAATTCAAATGCCGCTGGTATAAAACAAAACTCCTACAGCTGAGAGTCTGCGCACTGGGAACTAGGAACCTCCAGGGATGGCTTAATTAAATGTTTGTGTGTAGGTTTTAGTGCTTACGCTTTTTAAAAAACTTTTAGGACTTTTTGTTTATTTAAATTTTTATAAAACTGCGTCAAAGATTTTTTTTTAAATTTTAAGTTTTGAATTTTATTTAGGACTGGAGTTCGTGGTGACGTTACTGATAAATAGCGAACTGACTCCCGGTGCGACAGCTGACGCAACGGGAATGCGGTTGGTTGATTCGGAGTTTTGATGGCCAATTAAAATTTAGGATACTGAGGAAAATGCGCGGATTGGGTGACAGAGTGTCGTTTGATGGAAACTGTTTTTAAATGAGTGTGAATGTGGCTGACAATTGTAAATTTTTTAAATTTAAGAATAAATATGAGTGTAATGTAGCAAATGTGTGACAATTTTTAATTTAGAATGAAATAATTGTAAGGTGCATTCCAAAATGCGCTGTGAGCAGCTGTAGCATAGCGCTTTTCGGAATGTACCCTTGTTAATTATACTTATTACTTGCGCGGTAAATTTAAATATTGGAAAAATAAATTATTAGAAATTGGAAAAAATAAAATGGCGGCAGAATATGGTAGAAAAATATTTAAAAAATAAAAAAAAACACTTGAGTGTATGAACAAACCTTGGTGGAGAAATAATATGCAGAAGGGTGTCCTAATACACTTGGAGATTTAATTTACATTGCTCCAAGTGTATTGCAGCTAAAAAAACGTCACTTAACTGATATTTCCCACCAGACGATGCCAGATGATTTTGCTCAGGAACTTGGAAATTATCAGCATCAGCTATCAGCAACACTTTACAATAGCACTGAATACTCAACATTTAACGACACCACAGACACTTTGCACAATTAAAATTTTACAAACACTGAAGATTTTAATTAAACAATGACTATGAGCAATAAATTTTATGGATAATAATAATTCGCGAATTAACTGCAATACTGTGTTTCAATTTAAACGTAAAGAAGGATCTGGACCTACTGCCATTGTCAATGATACTGACTGCCGCTATTGGACCGCCAGTTGATACAAAGCAATCGATTCTGCAACCATTCGATTGCCCCCACTTTAGAAAACATTTGAACGTTGAATACAGTGATGCGCAGTAGCGCCAACTTGGCGCGAAATTTCAAAATTGAAATTTAATAATTTTATTAAAATTTATGGTAATGGTTTGGAATCAGGGTTAACCACATTTTCTAAAGTTCCAAAGGTTTGCACCTTAAATATCTATAATTAAATTTTTTCTGCGTGTTCAGCTACACGGCGGATTGAATTTTCTGTATGAGTTTTGGTCTCTAACATGTGATATCTATCCGAACCTTATAACTAATGTGCGCAAAATTGTCAAAAATAACACAAAATCATGTAGATTTTTAAAAATAAATTTTTCTAATAATAATAATATAATTTATTTAAAGCCGTAACATGGACGGTGGCGATAGGAAGGTCTATCTAAGAGTTGCAAATAATTTTTGAACTCCTGTAATAGTGAAAATCAGCATATTTGTGTTATTTCAATATTTTTATGATGTACAACAGCTCACCTAACATTTTGTTACAAGCAGTTTGGACGGTATCCGCCTCCCTTTGCTAGTATAGTGTCTGGCTGAAGCCTACAACACTGTTTTACACCGGTGCGTACTAGTAAAAGATGTAGTCTAAGGCAAGAGTGCGTTAACATAGCCTTACTGATGAGTCCGTTAACGTACTTAGGACGAAACTACAAACATTATGGCAAATAGACATATACCTTAAGTTTTGGTGGTTGACTTCAGAGTCAATACATAGAATGGAAAGAAAAATATGTCAATAGTGCAGTGCAGCACGGAACTGAAAAATCTCAAAGAAAAATCCAAAATATGAGCATTTTTATACCATAGACATACACTTATACAATACCAACGCTTAATAAACATCTAATTAAGCGAATGTAACTTCAATCCGCCGACAAATGCTTGCGGTTGAAATTGGAATCAAAGCCATTGGTCTATTTTTGGTTTTTTGCTTGTTAAAATACCGGTTGATCCCACTTCCAAATAATTACCAAATTTATATGTATCAATAATTATATTAATTAGACTAAAAAATTTTCAAGTACATTTTTTAGTCTAATTAATATAATTATTGACACGTATAAATTTTAATGAAATTATTAAATTTGAATTTCGAAATTTTGCGCCGTTGGCGCTACTGCGCATCACTGCATTCAACGTTCAAATGTTTTCTAAAGTGGGGGCAATCGAATGGTTGCAGAGTCGATTGTTTTGTATCAACTGGCGGTCCAATAGCGGCAGTCAGTATCATCGACAATGACAGTAGGACCAGATCCTTCTTTACGTTTAAATTGAAACACAGTATTGCAATTAATTCGCGAAATTATCCATAAAATTTATTGCTCATAGTCATTGTATAATTAAAATCTTCAGTGTTTGTAATATTTAAATTGTGCAAAGTGTCTGTGTGGTGTCGTTAAATGTTGAGTATTCAGTGCTAGTGTAAAGTGTTGCTGATAGCTGATGCTGATAACTTCCAAGTTCCTGAGCAAAATCATCTGGCATCGTCTGGTGGGAAATAGCAGTTAAGTGACGTTTTTTTAGCTGCAATACACTTGAAGCAATGTAAATTAAATCTCCAAGTGTATTAGGACACCCTTCTGCATATTATTTCTCCACCAAGGTTTGTTCAAACACTCAAGTGTTTTTTTTTTATTTTTTAAATATTTTTCTACCATATTCTGTCGCCATTTCATTTTGACGTACGATTTTTAGTTTTATCCAATTTCTATTAATTTATTTTTCAAATATTTAATGTCACCAAGCAAGTAATAAAAATAATTGAGTGCATTCGGAAGTGCTCTAGTTCTAGCTCTCACTATATGAGAACACTTGGCTAGAGCTAGATCATTTTCGAATGCACCCTTTCTAAAACGCATTTTAAAATTTTTATTCTACTTACATTTTATTTATTTATTCAAAAATGTCAATTGTCAGACACATTCACACTCATGAACAATTAAATAAAATGTTAATAAAGTGAAAATTTAAAAACGCGCATACAGATAACTGTCTCATGTCTGCTGAATTCACACTCATGTTTTTAAACATGATACTAAATTAAAATTTAGAAATTTATCAAATTTAAAATTTGAAAAAAATAGGAGTCGTTATTTTAAAAATTTAATTTTTATAAGATGTAAAGGTTTTGAGGTCCTAAGATTTAATTCTGACTATTTTAAAGATAATTTCTGAGTTTGTATGTGTGTGTAAGCAAATATATTAAATAAAATATTGTTAAATTTTACTGTACAATAATAAATTAATAAGTAAACTTAAATTTTTGTCAATAAAAATATTTTATTAATTTTAAATGATTACGATTGCACCAATAATCTAGTCGATAATTAAATTATTTAATGATACTAAGAGTCTCGTGTTGATCGTATCGAAGAATCTTGATGTTTTAATAATGGGGCTCTTTCTTGTCTTACTTCTGACAAAGTAGACAATTCTTGAACTGGACTCCGTTGCCATATACTTCTAGTGGCCATTTCTTGGTAACCTCTTCTTCTTATCTGTAATTAAATAATAACTCATAAATATATTTAATAAAACATATAAATTATTTAACTATGACAATAAATTTAAAGTATTATTTTACTCGCATAAAACTCACTTGTTTATGATGAAGCTCATGCAGGTACAAAGTGGATAGGGACATATCAGCTGCAGTGAATTCTATCGGGACTGAGAAATCAGGTGTTAACTCTTGGCCGGATCCAAACACGGAAGCACCAAGAGATTGATTAGATATTCCTTGCTGCAAACCATAGAGCAGACCTCGTTCATTATGCAGTAAACCCTCAGCTTTAGTCATGCCTTTCCTGACAAAGCTTGATAAGCAATCGGAACGATTGTTGGACGCATCAGCACCGATTGACGTTGTCGCTGCTGATTGATTTCCAAATACGTTACTCATACTTGGAACGCTGACGTGATTGACTACTGTATTACAAATTATGTTGGCCACGATATCATTATACTGCAACAAAAAATGATTTTTAGTTTTGTTGTTGAATCGTGTTTATGATATTTAATAATAGATAATTATGAATCTTAGGAACGTGGACGAGGTTGTGAGACAGAATTAAATCATTAGTTATTTGGATGTTTTGTCAAATATATTTTGACTTCATTAGCAAAACTATAAATTAATAATCATACAATTAAAAAAAATATAAGATTAGTGGTTTTCAGTACCCGTGTAACAAAATATTCGTTCCAAAAAAATTCCAAAAAAGTTCGACATGTGGAAATGTAAATTTGAGACAGATTAGAACTGAGTCAAACTTTTTTTTAAACTTTTGATATTTTAATAGTAAAAAAAAAAAGTTTACCTAAGAATTCATATGACATTTTACCCTGGTACCAAAAAAGTTCCAAATTAGAGATTTTTTAATTTTTTTGAAACGAGGGTAAAATATAGTAGAAATACATTTTAAAATCATTTTCTTTTTACTCAAAATTTGCTTCTATAAAGTCTTAGATAAACTTTTTTTTTACTATCAAAATTACAAAAATTAAAAAAAAATTCGATAAGCGAATTTTGAGTAAAAAAAGAATGTTTTGAAAACATATTTCTCAAAACGTAGTTTTGCTATATTTTACTCTTGTTCCAAAACCTCTAATTTGGAACTTTTTATGAACGCTTTTTTTTATTCTTATGGAGCTATCAGTTTTTAATGGGAACTTTTTTGGAAAGAGGGTAAAATGTCACATAAAGTACTAGATAAACTTTTTTTTTTCTATCAAAATTGCAAAAGTTCCACTCGAAATCTAATCTATCTCAAATTTAAAAGCTCCACATATCGAAATTTCATGGAATCTTGATAGTTTCGCTGATGAAGTCAAAATATAATTGATAAAACGTCGAAATAACTAATGATTTAATTTTGTCATCCAACCCCGTCCAAATTTCTAAAAATTATAATTATCCAGTAACTTTTAATATGACAATTAATTATTAAAAAAAAAAATTTATTTGTTTCTTTAATGAAACTAATAAAATTTAATTTAAATTTCCCGCTTATTAAACAATAAATTGATAACTTACTCCTGGTCCAAGACTGGAAAGACTATTAAGACTAGCCATCAGTGGATTTATGTCCCCTGGTATTATGTCAACTTCTTTCTTAGCTCTCTCTCGTAAGGCCGTGACAAACGTTTCAGCGTGACTCGGTGGTTTCCACTCGGGATTCGTTAACGTAAAGTGTATCAATGATAACTCTGTTTTTCCATCCTCAGCTTGAGTATATTGATTAGACATTGGAATCTGAAGAGTATTTCGCTCTCCACCATAATTATTATAGCCATCAGTACGATCCTCTTCAGGAGTGACAGGCAGAGTTTGCCACATAGGATGCCCGTGTTTCCTCACATCCATCTGAGCAAAACTGCACACGTCACCGACCCCAGTAACTTCAATAGTAAAATTACGATAGAAGTCAACGATGTCAAGAGATCGTTGTCGCATATAGAAACATAAAATAAATGGCGTGAGAAGTGGCGACAATAATTCTTCTAATAAATGAACAGCTCGGTATTGAAATAATTGGGCGACTTGTGCTCGCGTAGTTTGTGTATGAGCATGACCTTTCCAACTGTCTGGCCGATAATGCGTGTGCGCTAAAACAGCTGTAAGAAGTGTTTCCGGACACCAGACAAGATTTTCATCTGGAATAAACGCACGGGCTCCAGCTACCATCGCTCCGAGAATTGTCATTGTTGTAAGCATGTGTTCTATTGTTAAAACGTCCTCGTCGTATACTGTGAGAATTAATAAAACTGCAAGAATACTTCCGCAAATAAAGGCTATATTTTTAGCTATTACTGTCATAACAGGTGATGTAAAAATACTCATGTACTTGGATGCTGGACGATAAGCACGATTTAGACGTGCGTTTAATTCATGGTCTAGTTCATTAAAGTGTCGTAAATAAAGACGACCATACAGGGACCACATTCGTGTTCCCAATGTCCCTGGTTCTCTTTTAATTATCTGAATAATAATAAATATCAAAATGTTTTTAAAAGAAATTTTTTTTTTGCTTATGCAAATAAAAGTTTTTTTGAGATAAAAAAAAATTATGAGTGTGAATGTAGCAGACATAAGACATTTTATAAATTTCGAAAAAATTAATTTATTAATGAAATTTTAAAAAATGCGCGTACTGATTTTTCATTGATCTAAATACGCATTTTTTTTATTTTTATTCTACACGGAAAGAACAAGATGGTACCGACTCAGTTACATCTGAGCTTAAAAAAAATTTCAGATAGTAACCACTTACACCTGGATTATACTCAGTTTTATCTCAGATTTAACTCAGTTACATCAGAAAAAATTTCTTGAAAATTTGAGCCCTTGATTTTAATTTTAAGAGGTCGTGATCTAGTTTTAAAGTTTTTTCATTTAAAAAGCATGGGAACGATATCACATTTTTTTAAAAAAATTCTTACTGAGGCAGTTTTTGAGTAATCGACTCGTTTTTTGGGCTCATTTTGTAGGACTTGAAGTCCTCTTTAAAATTTCTCTGCGTGACATAGATGCATTTTCAGATTTTAAGACGCAACCTCTTAAAATTAAAATTAAGGGCTCAAATTTTCTGTAAATTTTTTTCTTGTCAGCAATAAAATTTTCATATAAGCTAAGAAAAATAAAATGTTTGAAAAAAGTACCCTAGTGTATATACATTTTATTTATTTATTAAAAAATTTAAAAAATTCCCACTTGCTACTTACATCCACACTCATATTTATGTCAATTATAGATCTGGTTCGAAGGAGGGTTAGTTAATGAATTGATATTTAAAAAAAATTTCTAGTATTTCTCGTATTAATAATACAGGCAAAGGATCCCCCTTTTGAACCATCTCCGGAACTAAGATCATAATTTTTTCTTTTGCACAGAAAATTTTTTGACGCCTCTAAGAAATTTTTAAAGAAAAAAACCCTACTAAGCATTGACATAAATTATATTTTTAACATAATTTTTTATTACCTCAGCATAGTTAAAAAATGAGTATAAAATTTGCCATAGTAATATAAGAGGACATAACATAAAATTAGCTAATCCAACCCACAGTATTTGTTTGGACAACATCCTTGCAAGTTCTTGTCTCTTATTTAATTTTTTATAATCTTCTTTAAGATGCCAATTATTTTCGAAAGGTGACCATGGTCCCCCTGTACAAATATTTTATTTAAATTAATATTATTATAGCATTAAATAAATTTGACAAGAAAAAAAAAGTAATAACACGTTTTTTACTAACAAAATAGTAACAACTCCATGTTGTATTTTAATCCTCGTGTCATAAAAATAAATTCGCCAACAATTGGAGCCTTAAGTCTAACTGGTAGAAGTGATTTGTTAATCATAGCTACCATATAATTTTTAAATCTCAATATTCTATGATAAATATCTAATTCAGTCAATTCTCGTTTATGAATACACATCTCTTGATCTTTCTGTACCTCTCTGATGCGTTTTTGAACTTCATGCCAGGTTAAATTATCAAGATCATTGTCATCTATTTTTAATGCGATATTAAAAAACATTTTAATATCCCAAAATTGTGTTAAATGATACAAAACTTTCACAGCACGTAGTATCCAAAATATTGCAGCTATTAAAATACATATCCACGTTATTAATCCCATGGACGATAAAATTTCATTAGACGATAATATTGCATCACTCATTGATGTTTTGTGCGAAGAATTATCTATTACTTTATCCCTGTAATATTAAGTTGTATTGTTATTTCTTTTTTTTTTTTAACACTACTTCCCGCTATAAAACTTTTCAATGACTCAGTAAAATCTTCATGTCAGTTTTATAATTCGAATTTTCAAAATTTTTAGGCTATTATTAAATAAATTTCGTTTAACTCCTGATTGATAACAACTGTAAGTGATTTTAAGAAAATTCTATATTTCGGTGAAATTGTCTTTTTTTCAATTAATGCTTTAATTTTTTAAATTCCCGCCATGAAAATTGAAAATTAAAAAAAAAAAAGTTATTGATTTCGGTTCGATTTTCGAAAATGGAGTTTTCATTAGATCTTGACGTTTCGAGGCCCTAGGAATTTATTCTGACTATTTTCGGATGGACGCCCGTCCGTGTGTATGTTTTTCAGATTTTAAATCTTTTTTTTGGTTTTATTGTGTATGTAAATTTAAAATTTATTTAAAAAATTGCACTTACTTAAATAGTACTGAATAATCTATACAATGAAACAGAAAGGTTGAAAATCCGACAACAAAAATAAATTGACCAAGCTCTAAAATTTCTTGTAACATCATACAAGCAAAACCATGTTTTTGATGATAATGGTACATCCTAGTAAAAAATGAATCTAAATCTTCTATATGGTTCCATCGCGATTTTCCACCTTCCGGAACCACATGAATCATAACACCTGATTCATGTGGTGTTTCGTCAGGATCATCTCCTTCGCCATCTCCATTTTCCGCAGAGTAAGGATCGAGTTGTTGATAGCTGCCATCAAGTACTGTGGTCATCTAAAAATAATTATTATTTTTTCTTTGCATCAATTATTATTGTACATAAAAAAAATAAGCTAAATAACTTTACAGTGAGTAGAATTCATGCTACATAACATAATTATTTTGTATACAGTCGAATTCCATTAAATCGGATTCCATTATCTCGGAACTTCTCCTAAATCTTGATTCCCACTACAAGCTACGCTGTCTTCCACCCGATGCCATACATTTGTATGACTCTGTATATTTATCTATGCATCATATATGTATATGTAAGAGCGCATGCGTATAGTTTACTTTTTAAGAGAGGAAGGGTATCCGTTAACTCGGAAATTCCCGCTCTTTCGTAGACTAACTGTCCGAGTTAATGGGGTTCGGCTGTACAGTAATTACGCAAACGTAAAAATTGGCTTATTTTTCACAAAAATTATTATTAATTGCTTATTTTTTTATAGTCGTTGCTATTTTTAGTGTTTTTTGAGTTTAAAAAGTTTAAAAATCAAACAAAAATTGCGAGTAGAAACAATCGGAAATTTCCTTGTCAATGGAATTCAATCAGTTTTCAATGAAAACTGTGACATCGGAACGCAACGTAGTTGATTTATTACAGTAGAACCTCGTTATAAGACTAGCTCGGGGCTGTAGGGGAAAAAATTCTTAGAATGGAGGTATCCCCACTATTGTACTTAACAGCATTTGCGCCCAAACCTCGCTATAAGACGATGGCTATTTTGCGGTTTATTTATGTATTCGGTTCAACTCTACTCTGTTATACAGTGAATCTATTTCATATATAATCATAAATAAACAAAATTTTGTCGTTCTTTTCTGTTAATTAATTATGTGATACCACGAAATTTTAAGTTTTCTTTATGAAAATAAATTATTTAATCTATAATCTTTATGTATGTACATTTTATCTCGGCTTTAATCGTACCGGTCGTTAGTCTTATAGCGAGGTTTCGGCACAAAACTTTTATTGAGTTGTTGGTAGGGGAAACGTTTTAAGCGAGTTTTAATAAATTGAGGGGAAAAGTCTTATAACGTATAGTCTTATAACGAGGTCTCACTGTAAATATTTTATTTTTTTCTACAAAAGGAGAATTCTAAAAAAAAATTACTAATTTTTACTTTTGCGTAATTAAGTATATTCAGTGTTGTAAAAATTACAATTTTATTTGTTTAATTTAAATTGCATGCATTGAAAAATACAAAATAGTTTAAATAATAAAGCAAAATATTATATGCTGAATATTCAAAATTTCTATCGCTAATTTTTATGAGATAAAACTTAAGGGTCTGACCAAAGTATACTATAATGAAGAAAAATTTATTTTTGTTTTTTATACTTCACAATTGTAATTTAATACGATTATTAGATTAGAAAATTTAATAGTTCTTTATATCAATAGTTAACATAAATATATTTCTTATCAAATTCTAAGACTATATCAAAAAAATTTTATAACAAATTTACTTATTAAACATGACAATGAAAAATATTTATAATGATTATCGAAATTATGAAATGATTGCGATTGCGATTATGCATGCATACATACACACTTTCATACGACTATAAACTAAAAGTCTTATTTTTTTGAAACCATTGTTCACTAACAGAAAAAAAAATTATTTTCTTCAATACTTTCATTAATTTGAAAGATTAATTTTTTTTTTTATAAGCGTTAATTCAGATAAAAATTAAATACTAACTGTTAAAAATAAACATATTTGTTTTCATTCTGCTTCTGCGCATCCAAAGTATTTAAACAAGTGCTATAAAGTTGAAAAGATAAATAAATTCCATGCAAAAAAAATGAAATAACATTTTTTTTAACCATCTTCAGTGAATTTGTGGAAATTATATATAATATATTTTAAGTAAAGCAACGAAAAGTATTGATTTTGTTTTCAAAATTGAATCCGTTATTTATTTTACGCAGAACAAAAACTCAAAATTAACAGAAATTTTGATTTAAAAGAATTTAAATTGTCGAAAAATTTTTAAAACTTACAAAATATTAAGAAGCTGTTGAGTTAAATTATTAGGGATGTGCCAATAATTCTAACTTACGAATTATTCGTATCGAATCGAATTGAACTGAATATTCTATTCGAACTTCAAATCGAATAATTTTTAAATTTTCTTTTGAATGACGTGAAATTTTAATATTTTTTCCAATAATTCAAATTTTTGTCAGGAGTAATTAGAATTCAGACATGAATCTACAAAATTACTTTTGGTTACTTAAAAAAACTAAGCTCTTTAAATAAAAATTAAATATTTGAAAGCTCATCAGAATTTTCTCGATTCGAATTGAATAATTCGAAAATTGACGAATAATTTGAAAAGTTACTTCGAAAATTCAAATTATTCCATTCGCATATCTCTACGAGTTATATCTTTATGTCAGTAAATTTAAAAATAATCCTGTCTAAATAAGATCGATCTAAAAAAAATTATTTTTAATCAGGTTCATATGTAATCAAACTCCGGGTAAGCGGGATCTAGGTAAACTAAATATACGTGATAACAATCCTTTCCAATCGACTTCTATCTCAATGCCACCTACCCCACATAAACTTATGCTTGAGAAAGAAAGCTGGTCTCTCTTTCCTTTTCTATCTCAGTGGTCTCTATAGCAACGCAAGTGATTTGAAATCAACAACAGATAAAAAAAACTCGCGAATAAAACTTGAATTAAACAAAGTGTTTACTTTGACAAGTACTAAGGGTAATTTTTATTTGTCATTGTGAGTAAACATTCATCTGACTTATTTTTAATCATTGAAAAAATAACAGGACGTAAATCAAGAATAAAAAGACATCATAGCCCACAAGTGCTCGATTATAATAAATAATATAACAACAATATTTATGTTAAAATTTTCTCTGTTTACTGCTATTTGATATAGTGTAATTATTTAAAAATATCAATTACTGTTTTTCAGCGATAATTTTTATTGAAAAAATGTATACACTTTATAACTCTTTATGAAGTGAGAAAAAAATACAACACAACATTTTTTTTATAATTAATTTAATGAATTATACAAATTTCGTATTAATTATATCGATGTAATTCAAAACAACTTGTAAAGAAGATCTTTAGACTTTAGCAAAGACATTTTATATTTTTATTTCTATTCAAAAGTTACGCAAACTTTAGCGAAGTTTACAATAAACATAGTCTGTAAAAATATATAGTTCAAAAATCACCATTGTATGATTCCCAGATTACGTATCATTGTTCTCAATTA
Organism: Microplitis demolitor; assembly: GCF_026212275.2. NCBI lineage: Eukaryota > Metazoa > Arthropoda > Insecta > Hymenoptera > Braconidae > Microplitis > Microplitis demolitor. Next base: position 4,362,998 of record NC_068549.1, on the reverse strand, counting down.
AAAAAAAAAAATGATACTTTAAATCAATAAATAACAAATCTATATGGTTTTTGAAAACCGAATATTGATCATCGCATGAATAGTTTCAATGATTCATTTTACAGAAAATTTAAAAAGTATTTGCTTTATATATGAAGCGAATTTTAACTTGATAAATATCTGTTCAAATAACGAACTGTGTACTCTCTTAAAATGAATCCAAAATAATCCAATCAGTGAATATTCACTGCACAAATAGTCCCAAGTATATCACTAATTAATTCAGTGATATTTTTGGGACTTACTCGCAGTGAATATTCACTGATTTCCAGGACTTTTCACTGATTCATTTTAAGAGAGTAATCTTGTTTCTAAACATACATATAAACACATTTATTTATGTAAATTTCTTTGCAAAGACAGGCAGCCATCTGTTCATATTTCGGTAACAAATAATTTGGGATTAAACAATTTTTTTATACTTATTATTTATAACCAGTTTTTCAATACAATTCAAATAGTTTACATTGAATTATTTATATAATTACACGGAGAAAAAAGCAACTTTTAGAAAAACAATTTTTTATCGAGTAATAAATAGATAGAATTGTTGTATTATTCACAGAGAAAAATGCTGGCTCGAAACCTACCAATTTTTATTATGTTGTCGACCAAACTTGAAACAGAAAGTGAAGCATCCTAAAAATTATTATGCTCGTACGAAAAATTATTATGCTGTATCACAATCCTTACTACGCGCGAGAAACTTATCGATAAGCTTTGATAACAATTACTTTCATACAATACAATAATTGTGATGCGGCATAATAATTTTTTGGATGCTTCAATTTCTGTTTCAAGTTTGGTCGACAGCATAATAAAAATTAATTGGTTTCGAGCCAACATTTTTCTCCGTATTCATTTCATATCTAACGTTTGGTTCATCAAGTTTATTGACACAATTAAAAAAAAATGATTGTTTACTTCGAGTTAAATTATTCCTTTAATCTGAACTGTAAAAATTTTCTTTTTTCAAAGAAATATTTAAAAATTTTTTTTCAAGATCAATTTTTGTAGTAAAAGCTGGATATGTAATAAAAGCAAAGATCGATGCGTTAAATTGTAATCTATTGTCTCAACTTTTTTTTTGTTTTAAATTTCCATTTTTGTTTAAACGAATAACATTGGCAAAATTTTCATTTACCAGTTAAGCGCAAAAAAAGAAGCTCCGTCCCCCTACTCTATCAAAATTTTAAAAATAACGAACCGTTTTTGAAAAACCAGCAAAATAAAGCCAAAAATAAAATAAAATCTGAGTGCTAATATTTACTCTCTATATAATCAATCAAAACCAATACTTTTAGTACATACATAAAAACAATAAACTCATATCGTTAAATAAAAAAATGACTAAGAAGAGCAGCGTAATTTTAAAAAATTGGAGCCTTACCGTTCTTACTCTGTGATTTGGCTCCACGCAGGTAATAATAGTGTCACGTTTCATTCTTTCATTTCATCATTCAATTTAAATACCTACCAATCAACACTTGCACTCCAAACAAATAAAATGCAGGTCATTTGTGAGGTCGAGATGACAACGCGGACAATGTTGAATGAGCTGAGAAATGATTAAATATCCTAGTGTAATTTATACTCATGATTTTAATTAAATAAACAATTTTTTTAGTCGGATTTTAAAAAATATTATTAAACATTTGATATTACACGTGACATTCGCCTGTATATAAAAGTAGTATTCTATTCTCGCAATCTACCTTGACTTATATACATACATGTGTGTAATTATATATATATATATATATATATATATATATATATATATATATATATATATATATATATATATATATATATATATATATATATATATACTACTCCGTTATAAATAAGGATGAGGATAAAATTTCAAATAATTATTTAGTATTAGTGGTAACGAATAATTAATTAAACTAAATATTTATTATGAATAATAAATAAATAAATTTTAATTAAAAACTGGGTAATTTATTTATGGATAATGTTATTATTTTAACAACAAAGAAAGTATGGGAAAAAATTGAATGAAATGATGACTGTAATGTTTGGCAATACAGCTGATTTTAATAAACAAAGCAAATAGGCTTACCTTCGATGTTGATTTTCTTTCTTTTTCACGAACGACACGTACTTATTTAAATTTTAAAATAATACGAGTACTATATCTCACATATTGAAAAAAGTTTTGTGTTAATTTAATCACTAAAAATTTAAACATTTGATTGTTTCCAGTATTACGACTGTTTTGTATGACACACCATTTTGCCTTTTTTTTTTCTTTGTGATACAGACTTTGCTAACCTAAACTCAACCGAACGTCTACTCCATTCTAAACAATGAATTTTGCGTCGACTGAAGATGACAGCAGAATGTGCTGACATCTAGGAATTAAAGTTTTAAATATTTAATATCCCAGTGACAGTTTACTTTTAAATGTCCAGTAATAGTTTACTTTTATGCGGGTTAATTTACTTTTAAATTTTTATTTAAATTTTGAATAAAATTATTTGAAAAATTCATATGAATGTGAATCTAGCATATTTGAGACAAATTTTAAATTACAAATAAACGAATTAAATAATAGAAAATATAAAAATAAAAAAAATGCACAGACTGATTTTCATATTCTATAAATGTGCATTTTTTTACTTGTATTCGATTTACATTTAAATCATTTATTTCAAAATTTTTTAAATTTACAATTGTCAACTACATTCACACTCATAAAATTTATTAGCATTGAGGAAATTATCCATAAAATTTATTGCTCATAGTCATCGTTTAATTAAAATGTACAGTGTTTGTAAAATTAAAATCTGCAAAGTGTCTGTGATATAGTTAAGTGTTAAGTGTTCAGTGCTAGTGTAAAGTGTTACTGATTTCTGATGCTGATACCTCCCAAGTTCCTGAGCAAAATCATCTGACATCGTTTGGTGGGAAATAGCAATTAAGTGACGTTTTTTAGCTGTAATACACTTGGAGCAATGTAGATTAAATCTCCAAGTGTATTAGGACACCCTTCTGCAATTATTTTCCCACCAAGGTTTGTTCAAACACTTGCGTGTTTTTTTTTTAATTTTTTTAATATTTTTCTATCATATTCTGTCACATTTTATTTTTACGTACGATTTTAAATTTTCTCCAATCTCTAATAATTTATTTTTCAAATATTTAAATTTACCGCCCAATGAATAAGAATAAACAATGAGGGTGCAAGGAATGCACTACACTACAGCTGCTCGCAGCGCATTTCAGAATGCACCCTTTATGTCAATAAAAAAATCAGTACGCGCATTTTTTTAAATTTTGTATATTTTTCGTAAATTATTAAGTCACTTTTGTTTTTAAAAACGAATGCAAACTTATGTTAGGATTTAAATAAAAATATATTTTTATATTAAAAATAACGTTTATTGTATATAAGAAATGAAATATCATTATAATACATAATATCTTAATTACGTAAACAGTCTAATAAATTTAAATTATTTTCATAATCATAATTAATGCAATAAGTAATCACAGTATAAATCATGGCAACAGTAATAATATCCACATGTTATTATAAGTACGTTGCGCATGGACAAAAATTTGGTTCAAAATTTAACAAGTTTTTTTTTCTATAACGAAAACAACAAAAGCTGTATACAGATAAGATGTGTGCGTTAATAATCACCGGTTACTTACAAGGCACTTATTCAGGCACTTCATTAGTACGGTAATAAATTAGAAACAAACAAACTAGTCCGAAATTATTATTCCGTACTTGTACTAACGATAAAACTCACATATTTTTAATGGCTTATAATAATAATTATCATTATTAATCAATAAAATTTTTTATAAATATTTGTGCGATCATAAAAATTTATCGTAGTAAAGATCATTTGATATTTTGTAGTAAATCATGTTTTTACCAACAAAATTTAATTTTTTATTTCAATTTCTTGATAAATATTTTTAAAAAAATTTCGTTTTTTTTTTTCAATACGAATTCTAATTTTACGAAATTAAATTTTATCTTTTTTTTTAAATTCAAAATTCAAAAATAAATTAATTTTTAAATAAAGTAAAAAAATATGACGTTAAAGTATAAAATGACTTTAAATAATTAAATAATCAATGTAATTTTTTTTTACACGGATATAATTTATAAAAATTCAGTTTTTTTAAAAGCGTAATTATTAATTTTTTGCATAAATATAAAAATTTTACTTGAGATAAATTTATATTAATTATAAATTAAGTAGTAATACTTTTCATAACTCAATAACTAAATGTATAATTATTGTTTAAATAAAATAAAATAAAATATGAGATTCATACCCTAATAATTGACAAATTCAATTCAGGTTTTAGTTAAATATCGTGTTACTAATTCCAAAAGGACAGATTTTTATCCGCCCTTTTGGCTTTAGAAAACTTCAAAGCCAAAGAGACGTATAATTTTTTTTTTGGCCAATTGTTTGTAGAATTATTTAATAGCTAAAAATTTTCTTTTCGAATTTTCAGCTTGAGAATAAGTCTACAATATGATTATTAATTAAAAAAAAAATATACACCCCTTTTGGTTTTAAACTTAGTAACCAAAGTCAAAAAAAGGCGTACACAAAAAAAGATCCTGAAGTTAACCGACGTCTCATAATTTATAGATTTTTTTTTAAACAATAAATTATAAAAAAAAAACATTTGAAAAATTTGCACCTGTAGTTTTTTAAATTTTTGACATGTGCATATTTTTAGTTTTTCTTTTTTGTCATTAATTTATTGAAAAAAAAAAAAAAATCCGATAATTACTTATTGTCTGTCAACTTCAGGATAATTTTTTAATTCATAGTACAAAAATTCCTTATTTTCTATGTATAAAAATATGTCCTTTTGAAATTGGTGACACGATATAACTTAAATATCAACAATAATAATAAAAAAAAAAATAGTAGCTGTAACTATACATACAGTAGTTCTTATTAAAAACTGGCATAGCTCATTACTCTGAAATTACAATATTATTGTCAACATTTATACTAATTAAAGCTACTTGAAGCCATTATTGAGATTCAAAAATATAAATATATTAATTTTTTAATATTTAATTGTTTTTTTCAACTACTACGTACTCTAATTTATTTTAAAAGACTCACTTCTATTTCTATGTATAAAAATTTGTCAAATCTTTTAAACGATCACCTGAAAAGAAAAAAAAAAGATTTTTTAATTATATTATTACTCAATTTAAATTTGTAATGAATTATTTACCGAAAGTTTTTTTCTTGGATGAAAATTTCTTCGAGTGTGAATTTGATTCAATCGATTTTCGATACTCTGCAACTCTTTGGATAAATAATTTAATATTGTAATGATCATTAACTGTTGTACCTTCAACATGTGCAATATAATCTGTTACAAACGCATTGAACATCGTGGTTTCAATGAACCACTCGAGGAAATATCTGTAAGTCTTACTAGGAGATGCTTTGACAAATGATTCTTTCTGTAAAAGCATAAAAAAAACAGTTTTAATTCTGTTGACTTTTAAGATAAACAATTATATATTCAATTATTAATAATATTACTATGAATAGGGTACCGGTTTTGGACATCTTAGGGCCAGTTTTGGACACTCAAAAAATTACAATATAGTATATTGTGTGACAAGAGATGAAACAAGACGATTTCAAACCAGAGTGAAGTTTGAAATCGTGTTTCATCTTGAGTTACACACAATATTTTTCATGATTCTTAAAGTCTCAGTGTCAGCAGTTAATCAGGAACAAGTTAATGTAGGGCCAATGATATCATAAACTATTAGTGTAAGCGTAAATAGTCATTTGCAATTTATAATTAAGCAGAAACTATAAATACTATTTATTTACTCTCATTTTTATAAAACTTAAGGGAGGCCACTATTGTGACCGCATGAAAAAAAAGATGATTTTTTGGAATTTTTTTAAAGAAAACTACTGCATGGAATGTTTTAATGTTTTAAGGATATATTTGTGGGTATATTATGAATATGAGATAAAATTTTTGGACCAAAAAATTCAAAATTCAGCGAATTATTCACAATCTCCCAACGCTCAAAAAAAAAAGTCCACTGCTGCAATGATATCAACCTTCGCAGTACCGGAAATCAAAAAAACCAAAAAGTTTATTAAACTGGAAGGTATTTCCAGTACCATGACTCTCGAGCTAAGAAAAAAATTTTAATTTAACAAAATGGCGGAGTTTTAAAAAAAATTCAAATTTCGCGCGAAAGTTTGATGATTTTCGGTAGAAATTATGGTATGTTATTTTTGAAGCTATAGACTATCGAAGTATGCAAAAAACAATGGATTTTTTCAAAATTTTACACTAGTGGTCCCCCTTAAATTATATAACTTTGTAGTGATTAAAAACAAGTATACAATTACCTGGAAAATAATTTTGCCGTCTTGCTGTGTGACTAAATGATTTTCAAAATGCACACATGTCTCAACAAATACCCGAAGAAATGCTTCGGAGACAAGAAAATTTCTAATTCCATCGGCTGGTCTGACATTACTCGATACCAATTGTAGCGCGCATCTAATTCCTTTTTGTAATCGTGATGGCAAAATAGTCGACTCATCACCGACCGCACAAATAACTTTTGACGTGTCAAGATCAACAACAATACCATCTTGTACAGAATCAACTTGAGTATTAGGTAAATTTTTCGACTTTAAAATACCAATGACAAATGGCAATGGTGCCTGTAAAATTTCCGATAGCTCTGGTATATCGGGTAGAACGGGAATGAATGTATGAGGCCAACTAAAAGGATAAAGTAAACTCTGGAGTGCCTCAACACACGATGACAATTTACTTAATTTTTCACATAAAAGTACAACACGACGTTCCAATAGTAAAGTACCAAATAAAAATATAAGTACTTTATTGCTTACAGCATCAAATAATTGACTCATATCTTTTTCTTCTAATCTAGGATCGCCTGAACGTAAAATTATTTTTTCTGGTGAATTAGGTTCTACTTTAACTGATATCTGCTCATCATCATTTGATAATTTATCGTTTACTTCACTTGTCGTTGAACGAATTTCATTGTCATTGCTAATTGTATTATTATTGTGGTTACTAATTGTTAATATTTCGATTTTATCTGTTGTTAATTTGAGACAACTGCCAGGTTTTGGCATCGGATTATTGTACAGATCTTCAATAAATTTTCTACGTTTCTTGTCAGGTAGTCCATGTCGTGATTCGAGTTCTAGTAGTACTTTGTGATAAAATCCACTAGCTCGAAATTTAGTTATCATACAGTAAGCTAGTGGTAATATTGGACCACCTTCTGGTTTAACTCTACAGCAATAACCATATCTACAATTTCCTTTGTCATCCATCAAAAATAGGGAGTAAAATTGGTTTTGATTAGAATCTGGTGAAGGCCAATCTTGAGCATCGGGAAAACAAAAACTTTCAATCCAAGCTGGAGCTTTTGCCTGTTGAATATATTTATTATTAGTAAAATAAATATGAGGTAAGACCCACTACCTGATCAGGGAACTAGTACCTGATTATCTCAAGTATTTGTGTAGATATATTTAGTAAAATTTAGTGAATATAGATATAAAAATATATGTAGTAATTGAGTACTAGTTCCCTGATCGAGTACTGGGTCTTTTATCTTAGATAGTGGGGGGCAGAACAGGGTATGAAAGAAATACCAAATTTTTGGGAACTCAAATCTTTTTTTTATGATATTCAAAGTGAATAGTAAAAAATTTTTAACTGTAGTTAAAAAAAAAAGTTTTCATTTTTTGCGGGTAACATGGGCGCCCCTTAAAAAAGATTTAAAAAATATTTCTGGCAATTAAATAAATTTGATTAAATTGAATTTTCTTATTAGTAATTTTACATTTAAAAAATTACATTTTACATAATTATTGAATGCAAAGGAAAAAAAAAATTTTTTAATAATTTATATCATAAAACAAGTCATTGAAATTTCTCGACTGACACTCGATTTTTGAAAAAGTTTAATAAAACAAAATTCAAAATAATCCTCAATTATATTTACAAAAATAATTTTGGAATGTTTATAAAACAAACTTTATTTTAGAATTTTGAGGGCATCCCATTTTGCCCCCTCCCCTCGTCCTCGATATTTAGACTTAAAAATTTTATTCGATTTTCCAGGATAATTGTCATGGAAATTTAATGGAATCCATTAATTTTACATGAATATCAATTTGTTCACATAATTAAAAAAATTAAAGCATAATTTTTAATTAAAATACAATGAGACTACTTAAAAAACATATGTTCTATGTAATTAATCAAAATATTGAGTTGAATTTGAATTTAAAATATTTTTTAAATGCAGTACTAACTTTTTTTTTCAAACCTTATTTAGTTTTTGATAATTGTGAGTTTATTAAAGTCTTGCTATGAAATTTATCATATTTAAAAATTAATTATCCATGAAAAAAAAAAAACATTTTTTAATTAAAATTCAAGTTTTTCAAATAACCATCAGCTTTGACATTAACGTTATTTAAAATTAATTGACTTATAAACATAAAAAAAGAATTATTTAAATGGAATAAAATAAAATTCATTGGGATTTAAATTTGTTGTGACATTTATAACTTGGAAAATTAATGTCATGAAAAATAAAGTACAAAAATAAGTTAATTAATGATATTTATGACTAATTTTAATTTGTGACTTTTAATAACTTAAAGTAATTTGCTTTAAATTTTTAGAAAAATTTTTTCCAGTATAATTACTTACATAAATTGGGTATTTATCTTTAATGTATGGTTCTCTAGTACATAAATTAAGTTCCACAAGTAAACAGACATCGAACAATTTATCACGTCTATCTCGAAGGCTAGACTCATGTTTTTCTGAATACTTTATAGAAACACGTCTAACATAATGTTTTCTTTTTTCAGTAAGATTGCGATGTAATTCTTCTTTACTTGTTTTACATGTACTGTTTTCACGATATTTGAATAGTCGTAATTTATCATTAAAACTTGATAATTCATCATTTGCTGATGATGGTGTTGAGGCTATGGAATCTGTGTCTGAAGAAGTGTTTGAGTCTGTAGATAGTTCTGTTCCAGCCATTGTATTTTGTCCGAATGCTTGATTCAGTAATTGCTCCACCTGTTTTGTTTATAAATTGAAAAAATTGTATTTATTAGCTCACAATTTTATTATTTTTTTTAATAAACACGAGTGTACTTATATATCTTTAGATTTTTTAAATGATGTTATGTTGAATCATCATAAATTGATACATTATACATTTTCTTTACGTCATCATGAAATAAGTTTTATATGTTGTTATGATATATATATATATATATTGTATCAATAAGGACTACAAGGTAGTAAGTACGCGCCAATAAATATAAATATATACTTTTCATTTAATTTAAAATATTGAAATATACGGCAATACTTTAGTGTTAAAGTATTTAATATCAATAAAAAAATATACGAGTTCATATAAATCAGAGTCTATAGCGCAGTTTATAAACGTCAACTAAAATCTAAGATTACTCTTATAAAATATGACTCATTGGGTATTTTTTGCAGCTTCTTTATATTTACTAACGACGGAATTAATTGAAGCCAATTCTATATATATTTTATTGTAAAAAAATATATACATTTTTAAGTAAAAAAAAATTTATTTATTTTGGATTAATTAATTAAGGGAGAAAGGGGTCTGAGAAACAAAAAAAAGAACACATTTACGTGGTTTTTTTTTTCAGAGTACCTTCATTATTAAAATTCTTTAAATTTGTGACCTTATTTAGCATCATTCCAACAATATTCTGCTAAATTTTCATAAAAAAATATTGAAAAATAAGCCAGTGGTAGTGGGGAGAGACGAGTCATTTAAAAAAAAGTCTCCATGCCGTAGGCAGGATAACTCATGACTGCTTCATCTGAAATCTAAAAACCAAAAAGATTTTTTTAGTACATAAGTCTACCTTAGATTTGAACGAAGGAACAAATAAAATATTCATTTTTGAATTTTTGGTAAAGGTGCGATCAAAAAACTCTGTTTTTTGATAAAAATTGTTCCTTTTGTTTAATTAAAAAATAAGTAGTAATTGAAAAAAAAAATCCTTAGTTCAAATCTAAGATAAACTTATGTACTAAAGAAATCTTTTTGATTTTCTGATTTCAGATGAGGCAATCATGAGTTATCTTGCTTACGGCATGGAGACTTTTATGTTCATGACTCGTCTCTTCCCACTACCACCAGCTCATTTTTAAATTTTTTTTTATGAAAATTTAGCAGAATATTCTTGGAATGATGCTTAATAATGTCACAAATTTTTTAAATTTTAATAAAGAAGGTACTCTGAAAAAAAAAATCACAAAAATGTCCTCTTTTTTTTGTATCTCAGGCCCCTTTCCTCCCTTAAGGCCATTTTGAGACAGTGCCACCACTCTTTCAGAATATTCAATGACTTTCAATTGCAATGACGTATTAAAATTTTGATAATTAATTTAAAAAAAGTTTAAGCATTCATTGAAAAAAGGGCAACGTGGTTACAATTTTGTCGGGACAGATTTAAAAAAAATTATCTACAATTGATATCAATTAGGAGTTAAACGAAATTTGGTAAATGAATTTCAATAAAATCTTCATGTCAATTTTATAATTTGAATTTTCAAATTTTGTAGGCTAAAATTCATTTCATTCAACTACTAATTGATAACAACTGTAAGTAATTTTTTTTAAATCTATATCTCAGCAAAATTGTAACTGCAATGTCTTTTTTTAAATATAATCTTGAATTTAGCAGACAATTGAAACTTTTCGATTCTTTTTTTCAACAATTTAATTAAAAAAAAAAAAAAAAAAAAAAAAACTAATAATAGGCACATGTAGAAAATTAAAAAAACTATAGGTGCAATTTTCTAAAATATTTTTTTTTTTAAATATATCGTTTCAATTCATACATTTTTTCACTTTATGCTTTAATTTTTTTTTAATTAATTAATAAAATTGCAATAGAGAATGCTCTTAATTAATAAATAAATTTTTCTATTAATATAAAATAAAAAAAAATAAAGTAATACCTTAATTTGACTAGGACCATCTAAAAATGATCGAGACAAAGAATTTGATTTATTAATAAATGTATGAAAATTAATATCCCGTGTTAATTTTTCAAACTCATCAGTCTTCGATGTGTTATTATTGTTATTATTTTCCAAAAGTAATGGTTCTATTGGCGTACACTGAAACAATAAGAAATAATTATTAATTATATATATATTTTTTAATTAGGACAATACTTAATAAATTGATGTATAGTATGGGAAAAATTTATGATCAATACAATGGCTACAATTTATCTTTAGATCTCAAGAAATTTTTTTGGGTCAACTAAAACAATTATAATTATTGTGATAATTTAAAAATAGAATACATTCGAAGATAATTGCTGAGGAATTTATATCATTAACATTTATATTAAACAATGTAATGTATAATTCTCTCATTGTTATATTTTAAAAACTAAATTAATATTTTATTCAAAAATTTTATTAATTAATAAATTTAAAATAAGACGAGATAATTAATAGCCTTGATATTAATAATAATAATAATACTTTAAATTTATAGTATATAAAAAAAATAATATCTAATGTTATTATTTATTACAATCCTCTAGTATTTATATATTTATTGACCGAGTGTGGGAAAATTTGATTATATGGTTGCTTTGCAATTAACGGGATCGTGTGAACTAGTGTTTTATTTATTCGCTGGAAAATAGTTAAATAAAAGAAACCATCCGGCCTTACCCGGAGTGGAATTAGAAATTTCTTATTAAATACAAAAATTAAATTTTAAATTTATTGACAACATTTTTCAAAAAACCTGGCAATTTAGTTATGAAATTCCTAATACTATGTTACTTCGATTATAATTCTGTTTGGAAATTTATACTTCGGCAATGGCTCATTGTACAAATTTCAAATATATTTGTGTAGAGAATCAAACGCTCTACAAAAAAGGCTCTTATCACTTTTTGATAAATACGTCTGTTCAAAAGTTATTGGAGTTTGAAGTCAATTTGATAGTAAATTCCGAGATCTTTTTAATTTTTCACCGAAACTATCAGACTTATCACAAAATGTCATATAATCTTTTTTGTAGACAATTTCATTTCCTACAAATAATCTCCAATGAAGTTTTTTGAAATTCCGCATAATTTTTTAGCTATTTCCATTTTAATGTCAAGATCTTGAAATCCTTCAGAACACTTTTTTTTTAAGAACTTAAAATTAAAATGGAAATAACTAGAAAACGATTCGGAATTTTGAAAAATTTTATCAAAGATAATTTGTAGGAAATAAAATTGTCTACAAAAAAAATTCTATGACATTTTGTGATAAGTCCGATAATTTCGCCGGAAAAGTAAAAAGATATCGAAATTTTCTATAAATTTGTCTTAAAGCTACAATAACTTTTAAACAGATGTATTTATCAAAAAATGATAAGAGACTTTTTTTGCACAGCGTTTAATTCCCTACAAAATTATGTCCTGAGATCTGTACAATGCTCGAGCAAGCTGTCCAAACTTAAGTTTTTTTTCTATGTTATTTAAATGGGACATCAAAAATTGCGATGAGCGATCTCTAAATATTAATATTAAGAGCTCATCTTTTAATAGACATCTTATTTCACTTCACTGCAACTATTTAATAGGTTTTGAGAAAAAAAAATAGTCAATTTTTTTGAACCAGTCTAATATATAAATATATAAACTTTTTACTGGATATTTTTTGACATCTGCATAAAAAGCAATTAATAATTAAGTAAAGTATAGTGTACCATGTAATGTAACTCAGGTCCTTTTTTTTTCTCTCGACATAAAATAGATAAAGATTCTTCAGAATTATTCGGCAGCATTTGATTACTAATAAATCCATTGTCACTATGGTGCCAATTGTGTGACAAATAATTTCGTTCTTGCGGTGATAATTTACTTAATTCCATAATATCTGTTCCACTTTTTTTATCGAATGAAAACGGCTCAGCATAAATACGTTCTTCATTTTTCGCTGATAAATTTTGTCTCCGCTTACCATCAATGAATGTCGTCAGTTCGGTCGAAAGTCTTTTAGCAGCTGGACTAAATTGTTGATCATAAAAATCATTATTGCTTGATAAAATATTATTTGATATCGAATTATTTAAAACATCATCAGATTTTGATTTAAATCCATTCAATGAAGATGAAGATGATTCTGTAAAATATGTAGTGAAATTTGGCTGCTCATACATTATTGGACTTGCACAATTTAAATACGGCAAGCAATCAAATGTCGAGTGTTTACGTGTTTTAGATTCACTATTTTTTTTATCACCGTTCATTTTTTTCGAATCATCTAATGTACGAGATAATCTATTTAAAAATTTGTTTTTATCCGTATTTTCAATATCATTATCCGAATCACTTTGATTTTTTTTTTTATTTTTATTATTTAATTTTATTTCCAAATCAAATTTATCTTTTCTCGGCACGATAACTTTTGGACCGAGGGCTTTTTGATGTTGAATTAATACAGTTTCAAGTTTTTCTAACATCTTTTTAGAGTCACGAACGGTACGACATTTAACGGAACTGGTTGATGCCGTGGGAGAATGTTCTTTAATGTCATCTAATGCTAAACCATTTTTAACGGACAATGATAATGAACTATTTACATTTTCTACATTGTGTGAAGATTTAAATCCTGTTTCTTTCTCTACTATTTTAGTACGATCTTGTGAAGACCCAGAAACGACATCATCATTATCATTATTATTACCTTCCTCATTATCATCATCTCCACGAATTATTTCGTAATTTCTAAAACTTCTAGATGATCCGGTTACATCAACACCCAGACTTTTAACACAAGATTCTCTATCACTGCGTGTCCATGAAGATTTAGCACTTTCTCCAATAGTAGTAGTATTTAAATCATACCTTCGATTTATATTTGGGCAGTGAGCAAAAGTTCTTGGAGGTTTTTTTGGCGGTGGACCAGAAGGCAGTGGAGCTTTCAATGCGGCTTTTAGTCTATCAGTTAATTCATCATTTGATTCATCATCGTCAGACTTTCTGGACGATGCTGCAACTCCTGCTGCGACTGTTGATTCACATGAATTATTATTGTACTCATCTTTCTCAACTTTTGTTGATTTTCGTCTTGATAATTCTTCACGAATATCAATCACTGTATTACTACCTTTGTCTTTATTTAATTCATCATTAGATTTTATTTTGTTATCATTAGCAGTCTTTGATTTTGTTATTTTAGTATACTCAGCACCATTCATTATAAATTTATCAAATTTATTTGATTCATTTATTTTTAAATTTTTAAATGAAACAAAATCATTATTTGTATTTAAATCTTTTGACGTTTCACCAAAATCATCATCTAAACTATAAATAGGTGATATATTTTTTTGTCGCGATATCACTGTTGTTTTAACTGAATTTTCACGAGTTATTTTATTTTCTTTGGTCAATGGTGGACGATTTATTTTACTAATGCTTTTATATTCATATTTATTTTTATCATCACCACAATCAACAACATCTTCATTTATTTCGTCTTCATCATCAGCTTGAATTGGTTTTTTTTTAACATTACCCAGTTTACCATACTCGGGTTTTTCTTCAAATATTTTAACATTTTTATTAACAATTGAAAACACTTTATCTTTTGATGGCGAATTTAAATTTCTTATTTTAGTGAGTTTATCACCTCGAAAAGCTGGAGTTCTTTTTATATTTTTACCAGGGTTTGATAACTGTCTTGTGACGTTTAACTTTAAATTTTTTTTAATTTTAACTGGCGAAGAACTTAGTGATCTACGTAATTGTTCTTTCTGATCATCATCGTCATTATCATCATCGACGTTATCACAATCATCATTATTTTTATTTTTCTTATTGTTTTCATTTGTATTTTTATTTGTATTTTTACTACACAAGTTTTGTTCGAACTTTTGTTTTATCATATTTACCATCGTGCCATTATCTGACGTCAAATGCGACATTTTTTAATATTTAAACTTACACTTTACACTTAATTAATCATTGATAATTTATAAATTTAAACACCTGCAAAAAAAAAAAAAAAAAATTAAGATTTTCAATAAAAAAAAATGTAATTTTTTATAAATATTTTCACGATCCTGAATTTAGCAGACAATTAACAATTTTCTGATTTTTTTTTTCAATTTAATTAAAAAAAAAAAAAAAAATGCACATGTAGAAAATTTTAAAAACTGTAGGTGCATTTTTTTGAAATATTTTTTTTCTTAAATTTATCGTTTAGAAAAAAATTCAAAAATTAGTAGACGTCAGCTAATTTCAGTATCATATATTTATAAATTTTAAATAAATTTATTAAAATGAAATTTTAAAAAATGCGCATACTGATTTTAAAATTTTCTAAACATGAATTTTAAAATTTTTATTCTGTATACTTACATTTTGTTTATTTGCTCCAAAATTTAAAAAATTACTAACTGTCATCTACATTAATACTCATAAATTTTAAACTAATTACACTTAAATAATTATTAGATTATTAATTAAATTAATTAATAATGAAATATTATTTAAAAATAAACAAACAAAATAAATTAACACACCTGTTGCATTGTTTAGCAAAGGTTATGTTGTTTGATTTTGGAGTGACAGTTATAAGTAAAATATTTTACAATTACATTAAATGAATACTAAATAACTTTATAACTGTAAATTACATTACGAACAATTAATTTAATATTTTAAATGAAAATAATTATTAAACAAAATTCAACATTTCTTTTAAAAAAAAAGTATCATTAAAATTAATGATACTGAAGTTAGCCGACGTTTAATAATTTTTTGATTTTGTTTTGAAAGCAAACTATACAAAAAAAAATTATTTGAAAAAATTGCACATATAGTTTTTTAAATTTTCTACCTGTGCATATTTATATATTTTTTTTTTTTTTGCAATTCGTTGATAAAATTTGCAAATTTTTTCCTGTCAATTTCACGATCATTAAAATTATTTATTTATTTATAAAATAATTAAATTATTTAAATTAAAAACAGGTTTTACTGAATTATATTAAAAAAAATATATGTATGTATATATAAAACAAAATGAATTAGTAAATAAAAACATACTTTTAAAACTTTCGCTTTACTTGTTGATTATTAAAAATATTTGTTCGTCCTCTTGAATTACATCTGTATCGTAAACACAATTACATTAACCGCAGGTTTAAAAACTAAATTAAAATATAAAACGGTCTCACAACAGCATAACAAGTCATGCTATATTTTCTTTAATAGGCTTGATAATTTATACATTAACTTTTATCCTGATAATAATAATTGAAAATAACTTTTGTGTCGACAATAAAATACGTGTTGAATTGCGCACTGAAATAAAAATAAATAATAGAGAGAAAGATAAAACAGAATATATGATATGTCTATGTATGTATAAATATATAATATATGAAACTTGTAACTGAAACTGATGTGTGTATGTAGAGTGATTATAGTCTGTACTGAAGGATAGAATGGAATTGGAGTTTTAAAACGAGTGTAGTTTTACAAACTCTTTATTTAAATTGGGTTTTACAGTGACCTATTTTTTTTTTTGTTGCAAAAATTTATTATTATTATTATATAATTAAAAATTTCATGATCTTTTTCATATTTTACAGAATTAATTATTATACTAAATAATTATAATGATAATTAACGATAATTAAAAAAAAAATTGTTAATAATTATTGCACAATGTATTATCTTTAACTTAATGAAGAGTTTCTTGTTCGATTAATTAGAATAAATATTTTAATAATATATTTATATAAATTATTTTAATGGTTCGCTTTAAATATAAATTTAAATGGAATTCTACTGGCGCAATTTATAAATAGAATCATAAAAGTAAAAAAGTTTTACGAGGATTGTAAGAGAAAAATGATACAATTAATTTTTTTTTTTTTTTTTTTTTTTTTTTTTTTATTAAATATATATGTATATTTTTAAAAGTTTTGTACAATTGAAAAAAAATTTATTACATTTTTGTATAAACAAAATGTTGTATATTTACACTTGTTGCAATAAAGATCTTATTCGGCTGCAATGAAAAATATTTACTTACAATTAAACAAATAACATATATGTATATATTTATAAATATTTATATTTTGATATAGACTTGTCATAATCAATGGTATTTTTTTAAATTTGCTAAGATTTTTTATCGCATTTCTTTGAATTTTTATTTACGATTTTCAAGGCAGTGTTTTTATGAAACGGCCCGAAAAATATTTTTAAAAAATATAGTAAATATATGGGTTTTAAGAATATGAGAATTTTTATTATCGTCCTATCAATTTAAAAAAAATGATACTAAAATCAGCCGACGTCTAATAATTTTCGAATTTTTTTTTTAGAATGAAAAATTATAAAAAAAAAAATATTTGAAAAAATTACGCCTATAGTTTTTTAAATTTTCTACATCTGCATAACTTAATATTTTGTATTTTTGTCATTTGTCGAAAAAAAACTCCGAAAGTCTGTTAACTTTATGATCTATAAAAAAACAAAAATTGTAAAATTCACTATAAGTGTAAATGTAGTACACATAAGACTATTTTCAAATTACATATAAAAAAATTAAACAATTAAATTAATAAAATTAAAAAAAAATGCATGTACTGATTGTAGAATTTTCTAAGAGTCCATTTTTTAATTTTTTTGTTTAAATAATTTCATTTTATTATTTAAAAATTTTTAAAATAGTCAAATGTCCGCCAACTTTACTGTCATAAATTCACTGACTGCCCTGACAATTTTATGAGGATTCCACTTGAGTACTAAGTTAATTTTGATTATATTTTATGTACAAAAGGTTTCCCTTCTTCAATTTGTGACTCTGCTATTGACTGATTGTCTTTCATCTGTAAATTAAAATTAATTAATATGATAATAAGATCAACAGGCAACCGCCAATTTTTTTAATTAAAAAAATATAAATTTTAATATAAACGTAAAAAAAGGATTTTCAAGATCATTGAGTGCAAATAAATATGTAATTTATTTATAAAAATAAAATATTGTCAGTAAATATTGACATCAAATATTAAATAATACTTTAGCAATTAGTAAACGTTCAGTAAACGCAGTAGTAATACTTTAGTAAACGTTTTTTCAAACTTTTGTTAACAATTTTTTTTTTACGCGAAAATTTTATATAAATTTCTTTCAAACTTGCCTTCACATGAGTATAAGAAATAATTCCTCCTAATGTCAACATTATTCCAATAGCTTGATTTAACGCTAATGACTCTTCAAATAAAATAGAACCAGCCAATAATATTAAACATAATTTACAATGACCAACCATATTGTATCTAAATTATTTCATATTAATAAATTAAAGAAAAAATATTATTTATATTATCTCTTATTAATTACACGTGTAATTAATGATGTAAAAAAGGATACGTCAATGGTGATGTCTTTCCAATAATCCAATAAGACGTAAGATTTACAAAAAATGCAATTATACTAGAAAAAAATACCATCATCTAAAACAAAAATCAATTATTTTAATTTATTAATTATTTAAATAAAGACAAATAATTAGAACAGAAAAAATTATGATATCGAGTTAGCCGATGTCTAGTAATTTTTTGACTTTTTTCAAAATGATAAACTATAAGAAAAAATTACATCTATAGTTTTTTTTTAGTAATGAATTTGTTGCCAAAAAATTCAAAAATTTTCAATTGTCTTCTAGCTTTGGAATCAAGAAATAATTAATTGTTTTTTAAATACAAAACTCACAATATCAAAAATAGTCCAACTGTGACTTAAAGTATTTCCAATAGGTTCAGCAATTGGTACAATAAATAAAAGCATTATAGCTGATAAAGGTGCTTGATAATATAAAAGTTGCATAGGATCCATTTGTAATTCTTTTTGTTTTTGATTAATCCACTGTAAGATAATTAAATAAATTAAATATTTTTTTAAATCTACAAAAAAAAAAATAGTCGTAATAAAAGATGGGATAACGAAAGTTCTTGTCATAATGAATTTGTTATAGTAACAAATAAAATTGTGTCGTAATTAAAAAGTGGATTTGATATGAAAATATTGCCGTATTTCAAAGACGGCATTTGTTACCGTAAGTAATTTTAGCTTATGATTACAAAAATTTTTTTTCGAGCTACAAATTCCTTCTGTTACCTTAACAAACCAATTTTTTAGTGTAACAAAACAGTTTTGTTGCAGTTATAAACCATTTCCCTGATTAAAAACTCCAATTGGAAAATTCTAATTCGGATTTAATTGGAAATTTTCGATTAACTTTCAGTTACTCTTAATTTGATCTAATCAGAACGTTCCGAATTAATCTGATTGAAAGTTAATCAGAAGTCGGAAAGTTAATCGGAAAAAAAATTGTTATTTTTCGATTGAAAAATTTCTTTGAATTTAATCGGAAAATACACGAAAAATCAATTTATTATTTTCCGATAAAATCCGATTTACTCAATCGGATATTTGGAACATTTCCGGCAATTTTGACTGAATGTTTTTTTCTGATTGAATTTGATAGAAATCTGATTTAGTTTAAATCAGATTTCATTGGAGTTTTTAAGCAGGATTTTCAGCGCAATAAACAATTTGCTATCATTACAAAAACATTATAATCACAACAAATGTTTCGTTATCCATCCCGTGCAAAAAAAATTATTTCCAAAAAGATTAAAAAAAATTTCGATATGTCAAACTTCCAAATTTGAGACAGATCAGAACTTTGAGTGGAACTTTTGTAATTTTCATCGTAAAAAAATAGTTCATCTAGGACTTGATCGAAACGAATTTCGAGTAAAAAAAACCTTTTTAAACACCCATTTCTTAAAACGTATTTTTAATACATTTTACCCCCGCTTCAGAAAAATTTCTATTAGAAATCAATAGCTCCATAAGAATCAAAAGACAGTCATGATAAGTTCCAAACTCGAGATCTTTGAACTTTTTCGAAGCCAGAGTAAAACGTGTTTTTAGAAATATGTTTTAAAAACTTTCCTTTCTGATTCCAATTTTGCTCAGATAAAATCCTAGGAAAACTTTTCTATTTTACTATCAAAATTACAAAAGTTCAATAAAAGTTCCACTGGATGTTCTGATCTTTCTCAAGTTTAGAAGTTCCACGTATCCAACTTTTTGGAATTTTTTGGAACGAATTTTTTTCACAGGATATATTAAGGCAGAATTTGTTGCCAGATTTATCTAATCTTGTATTTACGAAAAATTTCTTTATAATAATAAAAATTTGAATAAGTAATAATAACATTTACCACTTGATATACAGATGTAACAAGTACTCCAAGAGCCGCATAAATAGTTCCTAAAATATTGAATTTTATGTCATAATAAAAATTAATAATAACTCCAAATACAATTGGAATCAGTGTTAATTTAACTGGAATACTGAAGTGCTTATTGTAAAATGACATTTGTATAATAATGACACATGGTGTTGTCAACATTTTAGCTATCTGATAAGTTCCAACGGTATTGTGTGCCAAACTTAAATTCGTCAACACAACAAAACCACAAAATGTCATTGCAATAAATAACATTTCTTTAATCGCAACATCTTTTATACAAAATACATCTAATTTTTCACATATTATCAATCCAATAAATGTTACTATAAAATGTATCATTGAGAGAGTTATGTTTGGAAAACCCATATTATAATACACCCATTTATTTAACAGTACAATTATTATTGAAAATAATATATTAAGTACTAAATATAATACTGTAGTTTTTTTGTTCATTTTAATATTCTAATTTATATAATTTACAATTATTTTTGACAACCGGCATGTCTTTACTGTGTTATTTGTTATTATTTGCATTATTTTTCTGTATAATATAGTTAATATTGGTATAGTTTTTGTCGTTAAATTTATTCCAAGTTGGTAAGATAAAGAGCCCCATTATTGACACCGTCCTAGTTTCTGACACTTTCAACTTTATTTTAAATTTAAAAAAAAAATTGACCAATATATAAATAAATTTGTATTTATTTTTAAAAAACTCATTCTGTTCCTAATTAACCGGGAGTGGATGTGGAAGCTACTTATTAGTTATAGTCGATACTTTATTTTATAATAGGACTGTATTTTCCTGGTTTTAATTTTGATTGTTGTTACATGTAAAAAAAAAAGTGTGTAAGTAAAATTTTGGTTTTATTTAAATTAAAAATTATTGAATCAAACTTGGAAAATAAAAACTATGTTTTAAATACGATAGAAATGTTATTTAGCTAAATATAGCAATGGCGCGAAAATATTTAAATTTAAAAACTCAAATAATTTTCTTCACTTAAAAAAAAATTAACACCCCCCCCCCCTACACATACACACATAAAGAAAGTCTTTAAAGTATTTATCACTTTTATTTTTTTACAAATTAGGTATAAATATTACAAATTATAACTAGTTATTAATATATTAATTAACTTAATTAGTCATCAATTTTTTTTAATGATTTAGTTACTATACTAATAAAAAAAAATTGAGAAATTTATAGGAGGAAATTTTTGATAGTTTATTTTCCATAACAAAAGTAATTTTATTAATCATTTTTATATATTTATATGTAGATTTAAACAAAATATTAAAATAACTCTTTCGATTATTGTATGCTATTTGATACATTTTAATTTTTAATGAGAAACTAACATTATTAATTAGCAATTAATATTTATTTAAATTTTCATTTAAGACTGAAATCAAATTAACGTTAAATTGTAATCTTATTTAATTGTCATTACAATTGTATTTAATAATTATTATAAATTAACTTTTTAATAATAGTATAAAATTATTTTACTAAAGATTAAATTTTAAATTCAAAAAATCAACTCTTATTCAAAAAAAAAATTCTCAAATTTTTTCGTTCATATCCAAGTGGCACAAAAAAATGATTTATTTTTTGTTAAATTAAACAAAAAATCAACAATTTTTTTTGTACCACTTAGGTACACGGTGTAAAAAAAAGGACAATAAATATTTCAAAAGAAAATAAAATTAATAAACTATGAAAAGTTAGTAGTTAATTTAAATTTCCATTGCCTCAAACAATTTATCGTCTTTACTATTTCTCGAGTGCTCTAATTTTCGTAAAAATTCATTAAATATATGCAATGACTTATTTAAACTAGTTTTTTTGTAGTCTTTTATTCTTTTAGCATTGCCCGCATCACCTTCAACAGTTTTGTCCAAATCATCATAAGCATTAATTTCTTCAATAACTTTATTTATATTTGGAACTGTCATTGGATCAAATTTATCAACAGCTTTTGGATTAAATGGAACAGATATTTTACCAGTTTTCGGATGAACACAGAACGGAGATTTTAGTAAATGGTTTAAACCTTTAGTTACATTAATATCAAGTCGGGGGTAGCAATATTCAATCATTATTTCATCAATAAAATTTTTATGCTGTCTCCACTTGGAACTTTTCTGTAATAAAGAAAAAAACATTTTATTAATGTTATTATAATAACAAAGTACTTGGTAAAGTAAAAATCGTTATTACCACGTCACAAAAATATTAAATTATATAGAATTCACGTTTATGGCGTAAATAAATAAATAAAATATGTAAATAAACTTACTCCTTTAACTTGTTCAAAGTATTGTAAAAAAGCATTCCATCGGTCTAAACTAGTTGTATATCTATCAAATAAGTTTTTAACTTCTTTCTTAGTCTCTTCATCTGGCAGAGTATCCAAAAACTTGTTGACATTTTTTTCAGACCCCAACATATTTTGTTCTTCAACGCACATGGGTACAAAAATCGGAGTAATAATTTCGAGCGCTCGTCTAATTGATGGATGAATTTTATACAAATTAACTTTTCTCTTAGCATAAGCATTTCCTACTATCAATTGAAAATATTCAGCGATAGCTCCTCTCTGCGTTGAATCTAGTGAACGTGCTACTGAGTCACATATCCAGGCGTGAATACCTCGTCGACCAGAAAATACCCACAAGATATGTTCGAAGCCAAAGTCATCTAAATTTAACACAAAAAAAGAAAAGTAGAAATAAAATGACAACAATATTTGTCTTATCCTTTTAAAAGACATCTTAAAGCTGTGTCTGTGTTACTTGAGAGTGTGATCAAAGTATCTTCGAACACATTTAAAAAATTCATTATGTCACTGCGTATTTTTCAAATTATTTTATCCCAAGTAGCACAGAGATAACTTTAAGATGTCATTTAAAAGGACAAAACAAATTTTTTTTTCTCAAAGCCAAATTTTCTTAAATAAGTAAGACAATGTTGGTCTTAAGAGTCATAAAAAATATGACTTATTTGACAATTATTTGTAATTTACTTTTTGTCATCACTAGTGTCAAGTCTTTCCCAAGTAGCACACTTGGCTTTTTGACATCCATAAGATATCAGTTTGAAGTCCGTTTCTTGAGCTATCAATGAGGCACCAAAATGTTGACAAAACAATCAGAAATTTGTCATCGAAAAAATATTTGTTTATAAAACTTGATACAAGTGACGACAAAAAGTCAATTACAAATAATTGTCAAATAAGTCATCATCTAGACGATTTTTTATTTGACTTTTTTAGGACGGAAAAAAGAAAACAAATGTCCTATGATTTCTAATCCCAACTTCTGTATGTCTTGTTTATATAAAAAAAACAAAGATAAAAAAAAATTTGTCTTGTTCTTTTAATTGACATCTTTATGACATCTTAAAGTTGTCTCTGTGCTACTAGGGTTCAAGCAGATATTTTTTCGGTGAAAAATTTCCGATTGTTTTGTTATCATTTTGGTGTCTTATCGATGTAAAAAACAGCCTCAAAACTTCTATTTAACAGATGTCACAAAGTCAAGTGTGCTACTTGAGATTTAAAATTTGTAAGTGACCAGAACTAGTCGTAACCGATACTTCTCCCTAGGCTGATAAATTGTAATTCAAAATTTTTATAAAAATAATTATTATAACTACCTCGTAGAGCAACGTCAAGTATTTTACAAGCAACTGCCATATATTTCCAACATTTATTACAAATATTAGCTTCGGAGCAACAGGTTCTCACTTCATCGTAATCTGTCAAATCTATATCGAAGACAAGTTCTCTTTCCATGGCTTCTAGTTTCTTTGTTCCTCTTGCTTTGCCTGGACTATAAATAAAATAATAATATACTTTTAATTAATGTTTAATTAATTAATACTTATATATTTATATTTGAAATTACAAAATATTGAAGACTGCGCCGATATCAATTTTAACTGGAATCATTTTTAACAACTCTTTTCCTAAATGATTTTGATCATGAAACGCTTGGTATCTTATGTATACATCCCCATCAAGAGTGAATGAAAATTCTCTGTGTTTAAATAAATCCGCTAAAATAATTTTTTATTCAATTAGTTAATTAATTAATACTATTGAATAGTATGGGTATAACCTTTGAAATGTAAATTCAAAAAATTTTAAATAATAATATACGTTACCGTCTCCGTAGCTAAGCCATTTGTAATATTCATCAAGAGGAAATAATCTTGAATAATAAACTTTTAGAAGATCCATAAAACTATCCATTGTGATTTATTTGAATTTTATTATTATATGATAAATATAAACAAATAATTTCAATTCGTATACGAGTTTTTTTGGTTAAAGATTTGGCGGGAATTCTTATAAATACCAACAAACTATACATTCTTAAAGCTTATTTACAAGTATGCGATTTTTAAAAACTATGAATCAAATTTTTTTTAACTTTTTCAAATGAGTTTACGACAAATTAAATAATTAAAATAATAAAATTTTAAAAAATCCATGCACTGATCTTTTAATTTTTTAAACGTGTATTTGTTTATTTTTATTTTATAAAAATTTTTATTTATTATTTCAAAGTTTTAAAAATTGTCAGATGCCTGCTAACTTTATTGTCTTAGTTAGCCGACGTCTAATAATTTTTGAATTTTTTAAAAAAATGATAAATTATAAAAACAAAATTTTTTTAAATTGCACCTATAGATTTTTTAATTTTCTATATGCGCATATTTTAAGTTTTTTTTTTGTAATTAATTTGTTGAAAAAAAAAAAATGAATTCAAAAATTATTAATTATCTGCTAATTTGAGGATCATAATTAAATTTATGTCAACCCAAGAAAAAATACTTAGATATGATTAACTAAAATCGTAAAGGAATAATTAGAATAGATAAAAAATAAATATGATCTTATTATATATTTGATCACACATAAACAGACACAATAATATATCGACATTCTAATTAGGAAAGTGTCTAACTGATTATTTTTCGTAGGTAATTCTGTGCAATTTTCAGATACTAATAGTCAGAGAAAATATCATTTGAGTAACCTTGACAAAAATACAATACATATACTAGATGAAATTTATTTTTAGATGAAAAAAAAATTTTTAACTTCCTTTTCTTCGCATAAATGGAGGATTTTTTGAAATGAAGTTAGACAATTTGCTAATTAGAACGTCGATATAAAGAAATATAGTCATGAATACCTGTGAAAAAAGGGATTATTTTTGCGTAGATCTCCAAAATAAAACAATTATAGATCGACGTAAATCTGCGTAGATCTAATTCACTTTTTCACGGGTAATGATTATGTCAGATCAGATTCTGTATTTGGTCAACTGAGTATTTTTTTTAGGAAATAAATAGCCTATGAATAAAAACTCCGATTGAATCTTATGGAAAAATTCTAATCGGATTCAATCAGGAATCTCCGATTAACTTTCAATCGGAAAAATGATTGATAATAAAATTATTATTTTCTACTTGAATCCGATTATAATATTTCAATCGGATTTAATCGAATTCAATCATAAAATAATCGAAAAAATAAATGATTATTAACCGACTCAATCTGATTAAAGTTAAATCATAGTTAATCGGAACGCTCCCAAGTGCATTTCCGATTGACTGATCGATTTAAATCAGATTCGATTTGAGTTTTTAATCAGAGCGCAGTCATTTGAACTGACAAACAAAAAATTTCAATGGCTAAAATTAATATTTAATTAACAAATGAACTTTTGAGAAAAGAACAGACATTTGTCATAAATTAACATTGATCAAATTTAAAATAAATTAAAGATCGAAAATATGTGAACATGTACCGAATATTTTTTTGAATTTTTAATTAGCAAATATAAAATGAGTTAATTATAATTTATTACTACAAGTGACAGTTGTAAATTTGTGATGTCATTTTAATAAAATAATAACTTAGTTATATACTTAAATTTATTTTTCATTATTATTATTTTTTAATACATTAAATTGTGGTTGTACATAATTATCTAATAAATCTTTATCAAATATAAATCTTGAAAGAGTTTTATCTCCAATACCAGAAAGAATAGTTGTAAATTTTTCATACTCATTAATACTTTTCATTTGATTTTCCATAAAATTACTGATTATAAAATCACTTGCATTGAGGTCTTTATGTTTTTCAGCAATTTCATATGCAGCAGCTAATTTATTTGATACATCGACTTCTAACTGCAAAGCTTCCTGAAGTTACAAATAATAAAAAATTAATTAATTTATATATTATTAATTTAATTGTGATAAATAACTAAATTAATAAATGTAAACTGCGATTAATTATATATATTTTTGTGAGTACTTTGAACGCATAGAGCGGACAGTTCCAGTTTTGATTAGTTGGAGGTGTAATACCGGAAAGATTAACAGATCCTCCACGCATATTAACATAATTTAAAAATTGTATTGCATGTTCATATTCCTCGACATACATTTGAGTAAAATAAGATTGACAACCTGGCAATGCTACATCTGCTCGGCCAAAATATGTCGCCTTATATCAGAAAAATAAATATTACATATATATTAACGATAAAAACTTTTTAATTATGTTGATATTTTTTATTTATATTTTATACCATAGATAAATAATTGTAAAATGCTTTGAATTCGGTATTGATTTGTTGATTAAATGCTGTCTCTGTTTCAGGATGAAAATTAAATTTAATCCGCTTTTCTGTAGGCCATTTTTTAACTTCTCCATCACAATCATTTGCACTTTTTGATGAATAAATTTCTCCATTAAATTCATTTTTATTTTTGATATAATTACGTTTTGGAATATTTGTTATTAGTTTTGAAAAAAGTACTCTTTGTATCATTGACATTATTAGTTAAGATTTTTTTTTAATCACATTAACACATTAAAATTTTAAATTGATAACAAGGTTAAAAATTTTTATAATAAATGAAGTAATCTACTAATGACAATTGATCACTTTAATTTGAACTTATGGTTTTGCTCCCACCAATATATAATATTTTTTAAAAGATTCTACTCATGCGCAAATCATAATATTGTGATGGAAATGGAGACATTGTAGTGGGAGCAAAATTTTAAATTCTTACCGAGACAACTTTATTTATTTATTTTTTTAAATTTGTGTTGAAGACAATATTATTTTAGTTGAATTGACAAGAGAATGTGACTCGGCTCGTTTCTGTTGCTAAACAAAATAAAAACGTTTTTCGAGCTCGAAAAAGTATGAATAATTTAAATTTCAAGCTGAGTTAAAAAACAGCGGGAATTTTTAGGACTGACCTACAGAATCAAACATTTTCCAGACTTTTTTTTATTACAATTAATTATTGACTTTTAAGTCTTATATCTCATATATTGACGATTATTTTTAATATATAATATTATTGCGAAGCATAAAGTTATATAATTTATCGCTTCATATCTTATACACAGAAAAAAAGGATTTCTTGGCCCAAGAAAAATTTTTCATTATGAATTAAAAACAAAAATTTTCTTAAGACTAAAAATAAATTTATTGGCGCGAAACATTTTTTCTCGCTCCAAGAAAATTTTAGTTTTCAATTCATTTAAAAATTTTCTTGGGTAGATTAAAAATATTTTATGCCACAAAATCCTTTTTTTCTATCTAAGTATACATTGTATAGGCTTAAGAATAATGTGATTTAAGCACCAATTTTTTTTCAATGATTGTAATCATTAGATCTCGCTACTTTTAATCAGCTACGCTGAGCTGAAAAAGGACTATTATAATCTCTTTAATAAAAAATGATCATCAGTAATTATTTGAATCAATTAGTAGAGCAATTACTAATTTTCACATAAATATAAGTTAATTTTTTGAATAACGATAACAAATTTTTGACACAAAAGTTTATTTTATTGATGATCACCAATGAAGTAAATTCTTGTATCAATAAAATTTATCTTGTTAAAAATATTTTTCGCTATATAAAATATGTAGGTATGTAATTTTGACTTATGTTGATGGTATTAAAAAACGTTGCGACGCCTAAATATAAAAATATGAGCAAAAAATATACCTAACAAAAAATCAAAATTTAAAATTTTCAATGTTAATAATTTTTTAAAAGTTATTCTTTTAATGATTTATCAAACATAAAAACTCCCAGACCTTCGCCAACTCTTTCAAGATTTGTTACATGATCGGCAATTTCTTTTATTGCATCAACTTGTTCTTGCAAAAATTCGTTTTCTAAAAAGTCCACAAAATTTGGATCGTTGTGACTCGATGCCAGACTGTGAAGTTCCAAAAGACTCTAAAATAAAATAATAAACAAATTTTACTTTATCATATAATAAAATTATTGTTTAGAAAATACAATTTTTTAAAATTTGGAATGAGTTTTGATTTAATGGATCAATGTAAAAGTTATTTTATTATTAATTGAATTTGTTTAAGGTGACGTGAGGCCATATCAGTTACTTTGCCTGAGTATTCAATGAAAAAATTCAAAGAAATTAAAAATTTTTCTACTTTTTCAGAGAAAAATAGAGCATGCGCATGTTCATTTAATTTTTTTTTTTGCTTCAAATAGAAAAATTCTACTTTCTAGCCCTCTAAAAATGTTAGGAATTGAAAATTTACGTAAACTGTAGTATTATAACAATTCAATCATGCAATATTGACTTGATTAGATTACTTTTACAAAATAAAATTTATATTAACAAAGATAGAAGAGCCGAAATTTGAACCTGAGACTCCTCACTTGCGAAGCGAGTGCTTTTTAAATTCCCGCTAAGAAAATTTGAAATTTAAAAAAAAAAGGAAGTTAATGGTTTCGATCCGATTTTTGAAAACCGAGTTTTCAAAAAATCTCGACATTTTGAATAGAATTTTCGAGTTCAAAAGTTAGTAAATAGCGGGAAGTTTCAGGATCAAACAGTTTTCAGATTTTTCTTTATTTTTCAATTGAAAATTTTCTTTACTGCTCTTATAATTAAATAGCAGGTTAAGATAATTTGTAGAGGCCTTAAATATTATACATATAAGCGTTAATTATATATTTTTGAGATCATGACATTGGGGTGCGCATCTCTCTCTGCTAGCGAAGAGCGCTCTACCACTAAGCTACACCCCCAATACAAATCACGATTATTCGTAAGTGTGTGGTTGTGTAGATAACACAAGTTACCATCCAAATAAAAAAATACTGGTTTAGTATGTATAAAAAAAAAAAAATAATAATTCAAAGCTTACAATGAACTTTCTAATCAGCTTAGCTTCATATTAGAGTCACCGCCCCTTTAAATACGGATTACGTTTATGAAAAATCGGCCTGAAATTGACTTAAAACGGGTTTAGTAATCGAAAACTTGAATTAATAATACTCTTTACTCTTTTCAAATAAAAAAAAAAAAAAATAAATAAAACAGAGGCAACTTAAGTCTGGAAAATTGATTGACTTTGACATGTTGAGAGCAATGTACTATCTTAAACGCTTCGCGTTATTAGGCGTAAAAAAAACGATACAAAATTAGATTGCAACCCGAGTTACGCCACTAATTGTTTTAATAGAAAAAAAAAAAAATATTAAAAATTTGTTTAATAAATAATATTTCTAGGCTCTAGGTTACACTTATATTATAGTATCGTCATCTAATTTAAAAATACCACTAATTAAATTTTTATCATTGATCATTAATTGAGTTTCGTAAAATACGTAATTCATTATTAATTCCTAAAAATGATAAATGTTAGTTTAAAATCGATGACAAATTTTTTTTACTCTATATTTAAACTCCACATATGTTTTTTGTTTTTATTAACACCAAAGTAAATTGACACTAATTTTCTTATCCTTGAAACCTCGATAACGTCCATCGTACGTTCATGACGTATGACAATATTTACATTTATTCAAACAACGCATATAGTAAAAAGAAGGAAAATTTAAATAATCAAAATAAATAAACTAAATAATTTTTATACGCAATTGTCTGTCAACTGTTAAAATAAATGTAATTCGAAATTACAAAGTATTGAAATTAATTGCATACCACATTGACTTGTTTTTCAAGCTCCAATGCTGCAGTCATTGCATCTTTAGCACTACCCCAATTCATTTTTTCTGGCGACTTAATGTCAGTTAAAACAATGGATCCTCCTCTTTTATTTTGATATGTCATAAATTTCATGGCATGCTCACGTTCTTCGTCAGATGCTTGTTTGAAGTAGTGATGCAACCCTTGCAAAGCCACATCATGTTTATCAAAATAGAATGCCTTGAAAATTAATCAATACTCAATAAATAATTTGAAACATAACTTTTTTTTTTAGAGATTTAGAATAACAGACGTAAAGAGGTCAATATTTTAAATATTCACCATTGATAAGTATGCATAACTTGCATATAATTCCATATTGATTTGTTTGTTAAGAGCCTCTTCGCAATCTGCATGAAAGTTTTGTCTTACAAGACTCATTGCGTTGTAGTTTTAAAAAAGCTAACTTTTTTAAAAAAAATTATTGTATGTACTAATATTTATATTGTATCGTTTTGCCGCAAGCTGGCTTTCAAACTAAACGTTATTAATGTACGTCTCTTTATTTTATACGGAAAGTTGCTGTCTATTTTTTATTCCACTTTTTGTATAAATATATATATTATAAATCTTAAAAGACATGCGCATGTACAAACATAAATTGACTAAGCTAGCGAATGAACGCTTGGTCAATAAAAAAACACACTCATATTTTTTATCTAATCATACTGAAAAAAATTCTATAAATTTCAATTACAGTTTTGAAAAATGTCAATTAAGTAATTATCAAGTATTGTCTCTGAAAATGTATAATTAAAATTGTTTTCATTTAAATTTGGATAGAAAATTTAAATAAAGTCTATTTACTGGGGCCGTCATCTTATATTTTAATTGATAATAAAGATATTAATGTACCTTTTATTTTTTTTTTTACACGTCTTTAATTATATATCTTTTTTTACTACGTATATTCATTCATTTTTATTTAAATTTATAAAAAATTCTGGCATATTCAAAAAGCGCGCGCTTTTACATAAACCAATCAGATTAAAGTTATAATTTTAAAAAATGTTAAAATTTGATAATTGAATTTATAAAAATTTATGCTTAAATATATAGTATACATTAACAAATTTATTTACGTATGTAACTGAATGTCACTGAATATATACTATATTATTTATATGACGTTACTTATTCCAAAATGACAAAGTTTTTTATTTTTATTTAGTTTTAGGAGGCTTCTCAAAGCCAAAATAGTAATTAAAGAAGTTTTTGATTGTTTATTATTATTATAAAATTTATTTAAGCAGCGTTTATTATTATTATAAAATGTATTTAAGCTGCATTTATTTTTACTATTAAATATTTATCCATACAACTTTAAACAATTCAATCTTATAAGTTAGATTTATTATACATTAAATCAATAGTGTCATTAAATCAATTAAATCAAAGTTTTTTTTTTTTTTTTTTTTGTAAATATAGAATACTTTATTACTATTATTTATTTTCCTTAACTGTACAACATTATGTTTTTTACAGATTATATCTTATGTATATATTATATATTTACAATATAGATTACTGTTTTAACATTAATTTTAAACATTTAAAAAAAAAAAAATAATAAAAACTTGAAAAATAAACAAAGTTCTTTTATAAACTTGCATTTTTTAATTTATTTACTATTTTAACTCTACATCATAATAATGAATATAATTTTTATAATTATTATTTTAAATTTACTATTAATATTATATCAGCATCACTGTGATAATGAGAAATTACTGATTGGTTTTATTTTTTTATTTTTTCATAAATCAAACAGTACTCTGTACTTCAACTATACACTTAAATTAATGAATATGATTAAATAATCATAATTTAATCACTTCTTTATACAATTAGATAATTAATATAATATTTAATTAAATTATTAATTTATTTAATTAAAATTATGTAAATTATTACAAGCTCAGTGCTTTGGAGTAATCAGATTTTGATTTTTCACATTTACTCCAGGTTTCTTATTATAAGTTTAAAATTATTTATTTATTTATTGTTTTCCTAAATATTTTTCCATAATAATAACTATAATTTTTATTATTATTATTGTTGTTTTATCATAATTATTAATACTTATATTTTATAATATAAACTTAGTCACTATTATGAGCACATGGTGAAATTCTTCAATTTGTAGCTTATATTTTATTCAGATATTTTATTATAGACATTATATTTTTTAGAGATATTCAAAAACAGTCGATTATTTATAGACATATTATTTTTAGAGATGTTTATTTTCACATAATTTTTTTATATACGTGTTTGGTTATGCAAATTTTGGTTTGTAGGATTTTTTATTTTTATAGTAATTTTTTTTTAGTGACTTTTAAATTTAGTTTTTTTCAATTATTCATATAATTTTATATATGCACTAAAATTATTTAGTAATTTTTAAATAGTGACCATATTTTTATTAGTGATTTTCAAATATAGAGACATTTTTTATAGGGATTTTTTTTTATTTACTTATTTTACAATACATATTTATAATTTTACATTTTATTATTTGTATATATATTTTTAATTATTGAATTTTTTTTTTAAAACTTTTTATTTTTATATTTTTACATTTGTATGAAAGTAGTCATATACATTTTTATTTTGAGACATTTTTTTTTTCCCGATTCTACGCTACCCCTCAAGAATTATTGGCCAGTATGTATTTAACAATATAATAACAACTGGAGTGCATTCACCCAAATGGGTTTATACTTTCACAGCATTCGTGTAGTGAGTAAACTTGTACTGACTCAAATAAAACAGAATAATTGCAATTTTATAAGAGAATTACAAACGACTGTCAGATTTGCGAAGAGTTTTAACTGGGGATCAAAAAAACATTTTCGAAAAGTAAAATTGAATTTTCCTCTCGATATGACGGACCCGAAAATTGAAGAAACTTTAGCACCTCTACGTGCTAATGTCAAAGAACAGGTAACAGAACCTTAAAAATTATTCCATATGGACATATGATCACACACGTGTGCTGATTAATTATAACATAACCAATTAAAACATGTTTTTAATATATTTTTCCTAGATTTATATAAATAATACAACAAATAACGATTTGTTATTCATGATTATGATTTTTATAAATTTTATAAATATCAGTCAAATTTTTAAAATTCAGTCAAATGAGGATCTAGAAATTTTTTGATGCTAAAAATAACAGACATTACAAAAATTATTGGTTTTTTTTTTAATTAAAAAATTAAATGTTAAGAAAAAAAATTTATCTGAAGTTCTTGTAGTAATTTTTTTGTCCATATTTTTGAGAATTTATTCTAATGACAAGTGAGTCGTTAATGAAAAAATTCAAATTGTCGGGTCTGCTATTTCCAGCATCAAAAAATTTTTTTTTTTTATTAATTTCTTTGCATACTAAAAAAATTTCACTCTACCAAAAAAAACAAACTCACTATCAATAATAAATTTACTCCGTATGCGGAGTGTTTTTTTCTAAAATTCCGGAACTCCGAGTGACGGAGTAAATTCGTTTCAAAAAGTTGAAATATTGATACAGATTATAGTTAAATAAATTATTTATAAACTAACTGGTAATATTTTTCAGGGTGACTTGGTCCGTAAATTGAAATCTGATGGCGCACCAGAACTGGACGTTAAAAAAGCAGTAGCTGAATTAAAACTCCGTAAAAAAATTCTTGAAGACAAAGAATTGTCTTTTATATCTGACTCGCAGACGTTCGATCGTTCGCGTATGGAAGATTTATTAAAACGTCGTTTCTTTTTCGATCAGTCATTCGCCATTTACGGTGGTGTCACCGGACAATATGACTTTGGACCAATGGGTTGCGCATTTAAAGCCAACCTACTCAGTGCATGGCGTAGTTTTTTCGTATTAGAAGAACAGATGCTTGAAGTAGACTGCTCAATTCTGACTCCTGAGCCAGTGCTGAAAGCCTCAGGTCATGTTGATAGATTCGCGGACCTGATGGTAAAAGACGTCAAAAGTGGCGAGTGTTATCGTCTTGATCATTTGATAAAAGCGCACTTGGAAAAGATTGCGACAGACAAAAAAACTGATGAACAAACCAAAGCAGAGTGTCAGGATATTGTTGTCAAACTTGATGGTATGACTAAAGACGAGATGGCTGCAGTCATGAAAAAATTCAATATGAAGTCGCCGTCCACCGGCAACGATTTGACTGAACCAATTGAATTCAATTTAATGTTCGGTACTCAGATTGGTCCTTCCGGTACAATGAAGGGATTCCTACGTCCAGAAACAGCGCAAGGAATATTCGTAAACTTTAAACGTTTGTTAGAATTCAATTCCGAAAAATTACCTTTCGCAGCAGCGCAAATAGGTAACGCTTTTCGTAACGAAATATCGCCGCGTTCTGGTTTAATAAGAGTCCGTGAATTTACAATGGCTGAAATTGAACACTTCTGCGATCCAAATGATAAATCACATCCTAAATTTGATGCAATAAAAGATACTAGTCTGGTACTGTACTCAGCGTGTAATCAAATGGATGGTAAAAGTGCCGAAACCCGGACGATTGGTGATGCTGTTGCATCAGGATTGGTAGCCAATGAAACTCTTGGCTACTTTATAGCAAGGATCCAAGAATTTCTCGTAAAAGTTGGTGTCGATCCTAAGAAACTGCGGTTCCGTCAACATATGAATAACGAAATGGCTCATTACGCTTGCGATTGCTGGGATGCTGAGTGTCTCACTTCGTACGGTTGGGTCGAGTGCGTTGGTTGTGCAGATAGATCTGCTTATGATTTAACTCAGCATACCAAAGCCACTGGAGTTAAATTGGCTGCTGAAAAAAAATTGGCACAGCCCAAGACAATAGACGTCTGTGAGGCGACACCGAACCGCGGTCTTATTGGTAAGACGTTTAGAAATAAAGCTAAGGAAGTACTTGAAACAATCGCTGCTGCTGAGAAAGATGGATTGGATCAGCTGGAAAAGGCGCTCGATTCAACGGGATCCTACGAAGTTACATTAGCTGATGGTTCAAATGTTAGTCTTACTAAAGAAATGCTCACTGTCAAGAGATACCAGAAGATTGTTCATGTTGAAGAAATAACTCCATCAGTTATTGAACCCTCCTTTGGTATCGGACGTATCATGTACGCAATCTTTGAACACAACTTCAAAAAACGTGATGGTGATGAAATGCGAACGTACATCAGCTTGCCGCCTGTTGTTGCTCCACTTAAATGTTCAGTTTTACCACTGAGTGGAAACGCGGAATTCGTACCATTCGTCAAACAATTGTCCCAGGGATTAACCAGAGCTGACGTGTCTCATAAAGTTGATGATTCTTCTGGAAGTATTGGACGTAGATATGCACGTACTGATGAAATAGCTATTCCGTTTGGTATTACAGTGGACTTTGACACGCTCAAGACACCTCACAGCGCGACTTTGAGAGAACGCGACAGCATGAGACAGCTCAGGATCCCTCTGGATGAGCTGCCAGGTGTTGTTAGAGACCTTTCTTATGGCAAAGTTACTTGGACGGAGGTCGAGACGAAGTATCCCAAGTTTGAACAGCAAGAATCACATGAAGCTTAGATACGTTTTTGAATATTTTTGTAATAGGATAATTTTTTCACAAACTAAAAGTTTGATGGACATGTTTTTTCATGTTTGCAATGCATTTCTATAAGCTTTGAGTACTTTTTTTAAAAATATTTTTCACGATTCTTATTTTGTTTAAACAATAAATCTCGTTGAATAATTAACTTGATTATTCTTTTATTTATTTTTTTAAATTTATTCAATGGCTGGTGTAGTCAAGATTTATTTAAGCAAATAAAATTTTTCACGACTTAAGTTTTTAAATTGTAACTAATTTATTTGCTAGATGTAAGCTTAATATTTAAAGGCAATTATAATTAAATTATCTCATTACTTTTTAAACAAGATTTCTTAATTAATCACTCGAATATTAATTTTTCATTAGTAAGAATTTTAAAAAAATAAATTACAAATTTTTCTCTCAAACAAAACCTCTAAACGCAAAATTAAGAACGAAGCTCGATGATTTACTCTATAATCTAACATTTTTTTTAAAATATCTAGTATTTATAGGTAAAGCTCTTTTTTATGAGTAAAACACTTTTTACTAAAAGGTAAAAGACCTAGTAGATCACTCCATGTATTTGTACATCTACATTTAATAAAATTTAGTAAATATAGATATAAAATCCATGAATAATTGGGTACTAGTTCCCTGATCGGGTATTGGGTCTCTTACATAATTTTTTTCAAATGGATAAAAAAACATACATTTAAGGGTCGAACGTAAAATTAATTTTTAATCAAATAAATTTAATATTTATGATTAATAATTTGTAGATAGATAATTATTTAAATTTAATTATTCATTAATATATTCAATTAGAAAATTTATTTATTTAAATCTAATACGCAATTAATAATTATTGATAACGACTTTGTTATCATGAAAATATATATATGTCAAAGCCATGTGATACTAGTAAATACATAGTATTTAAATTATTAGAAATTGATGAAATTCTAATTCTAGTGACAGTTATGCAATAATTTATATTATTTGTTTAACAAAAAGTTATCAAAAGATTATCAATACTATGGCAGTGACACATGAACTCTAATTTAAAAAAATAAAATCATGATAAACATGTAGTATAAAGACAACATCTGAAAGAGATCAATCAAATCGCAGAAAATATTGAAAGCTGTTCTGTAAGTCGAAATATTTATTGATGTAATTGTCATATTTATCAATATTTGTCTCATAATTTTATTATTGATAAATAATACCCTCGATGTCGAGGGTAGCAAACACGTGGATTGAACCCTCTACCTTTCTCTATGGTGTGTATGCGATTTTTCACCAAATCTACACTTAAAAGTTTAAATTTTTACCTTTGTTTGTGGGAAAAATGGTGCATGCGCTAATTTTTATTATTGGTTTTCTCATAATAGGAAGGAACAACTTACTTCCTTGCAAACAGAGGCAAAAGTTTAAACTTTCACGTGTAGATCTGGTGAAAAATCGCATACACATCATAGAGGAAGGTAGAGGTCCCAATCCACGTGTTTTCCACCCTCACCTTACTCGGGTCGGCAATTATACACGAGGTGGGAATGTCCTACTTTCCTACCTAGGCGTGCAATTTACTAATTAACTCATTAATTAATTAATTAATTAATTATAAATAATTATTTTAATTTAGCTCATCACTGATTACGTTTTTAATTCACCAAAAAAATGTCGAGAGTTTTATTTTTGGTACTTCTGATAGCACTGATAGCTGTTGGCATAACTACTGCTTGTTTACAAGTTGGTGATGAAGTATGTTTGTTATAATTTATATATACATTTAATAAAATAACTTAAATCTTATTAATTAAATAATAAAATTTTATATTTTTATAATTACAGTGTCACGAATCCAATGACTGTTGCAACCGTCGATGCGGGTCAAATGAGTTTGGAGACAGACACTGTTATCCAGATGATGGATCTGATTTCTAAATCTACAAATCCGTAAAATGTTGTAGTTATTATACACAACAGTATAATATATTTATTATACTATCCTGAAAAAATATATACATATTTCTTTACATTTATTAAAAATCTTTTAGTATATAATTT
This sequence comes from Microplitis demolitor, assembly GCF_026212275.2. Classification (NCBI taxonomy): domain Eukaryota; kingdom Metazoa; phylum Arthropoda; class Insecta; order Hymenoptera; family Braconidae; genus Microplitis; species Microplitis demolitor. The sequence continues at coordinate 4,324,785 of NC_068549.1, read as the reverse complement.
GAATTTAAAAATTTTGAACATCCTGAGATAAGTCAAATTAATTAATTTATCAAAAAACCCTAAAGATTTTATTTTAGGTTTCCAGTGTTTGTCCGTGAATTAAATTGAATTGAGAAATTGGCCCTGAATGCATTGAAGAAAATTAAAAAAAATATATATTACAAAAAAAAAACCATTAAAACGAATAATTAAAATTAGTTAAAAAAAAAATTTATATTTAACATTCCAGTAGAATTCTTTACTTTTTAAATTCCGTTATATTTTTTGAATGTAAATGCGACATCTGTTCGTTAATTCACATTTTGTTTACATTTCGCTACCGAGAAATGAATCAAAATAAAATTTATTTTCTGTAAAATATAAAATATAAACAATTATTAAATATTTTTGAATAATTACTATAGTTACATATAACTTTATAAAGAGTAAGTAAATACTTTTGTTATTTTATCTAAGTAATACATAATTTAAGTCTTCGTTGTTATTAAATGTATACTAACCTCAAAATTATATTACATATATCATATATGTGTGTGTGATTAATTTTTTTTTTTTATTTAAAATTAATAGATGGCCACAAATTCAAATGCGTTAAAAAAAATTCCTCAATTTGAAAGATTTATCAATGACGTTTTGAAAAATGATCTCAAAAAATTCGAAGAAAAACTGGACGCTAAAAATACTGATCTTGCTGAATTTATTCAACTGAAAAGTCTTATTACAACATTAAAAAATAATGAGTTTAATGAATCTGGATTCAAAACAAAAGTTGATTTAGGAAATAATTTTTTCGTCCAAGCTCGTGTTGATGATGCTTCGAAAATATTTATTGACGTTGGCCTGGGATATTACGTCGAATTCAGTCTAGATGAAGCCCTTTTGCTCATTAATGTGAGAATAAAACTGCTAGAGTTGCAGATAAACAACTTGCGTAAAGAAATTGCGAAAACGAACGCGCATATTAAATTATTGTTAATTGGTATTAGAAATTTACAAGGGTTAAAATAGTGTCGCCCTTGGACTTTTTTTTTTTGTAAATAAATTTTTTATAATTAATTGACTAATCTTTTATTATTAATGTCTCTAATATTAAATTTATAAAAATAAAAAATTTATACATATTACAATTAGTGTTAATATTAATTTAAATTAAATCATTTAATTTAATTTAGAGTCTGATAAAATGGCGGCAAGTATAAATACTTTTTTTAAATCTGCATATAATTTATTATTATTTACGCACTTAATTTATAAATAAATAATTCATGTCTAATGATACTGATAAATTTAAAAAATATAATTTAATGTTATGCTGTAAGTAATTTCTTTATGATCATTCTTAGACATCTCTCTCGACTTTTTAAAAATATTCAATGACCTTAGACTGTCAGCCATATTAAAGTTTAATTAATTAATTAATAAATTATAGCATTAATTGAAAAAGAACATAGTAGTTACCATTTCGCCGGGGTGTAGATTTAAAAAAAAATTATTTACATTTGATGTCAATTTGAAGTTGAACGAAATTTGAAAAATAAATTTCAGTAAAATCTTCGTCAATATTCGAATTTAAAACATCAAATTATAAGAAGCTAAAGTTTATTCAATAAATTTCATTTAACTTCTAATTGATGTCAACTGTAAGTATTTTTTTTTAATTAATTAATTAAATTTTTATACAAATGACAGTTGAAAGTAATTCAATATTTTAAAAAAATGGGAGGCATTGACTGAGAATGCCTTGAAAAATAACTTTTGTACCATTTGTTGATAATCTTAAAAACTTTAATAACCTCATAAAATTATATATTAGAGTATTCGCTGCTTATAAATGTTCTGATCGATGATTAAATTTGTTGTGAACCAGCGACTATTTTTCAGAATCTGAAACAAACCCTGGTCCATGTGCTGACCGGTCAGTGAACATTAAATTGTATTATGACATTTCATTAATTAAGTATTCAGAGTTTTTAATTTTGTTGAGAAAGTGTTTATTAATATTAGATCAACTATGTTGGGTCATTCAATCAAAGTATCAAATAAAGGTAATGTTACAATTTAAAGTTTGTTGATTTAATTAGCATTGTAACCTTTTATTTTTTACCAGCCCTAGGTTTCAAATTTTTGGGATCATGTCCGCGTGTGAAAAATTTTTCTACACAAGCTAATCCTCTTCCTAGTCAAAGTGAATCGGAAACTCAATCTATGAATCCAAATGGTATAGTATCAAGTAAAATTATTCGTTAGTTTCTAATTAATTAAATTTTTATGTCAACAATTAATTCAAATAACAATTTTTTAATTTAATAATAACAGCAATTTTTTTTAATTTTTATACATAATTACAAGCTTAATAATTATCAATTAATTACTAATTTAAAAAACTATTCGACAATCAGCATTTATTGTTAATTTTATTGATGATCGGCTGCTTTAATTATTTTATTATCAAACTTGAAATAATTTAAATATTTAAAGTAAAATTTATACTCACCCGAATTTTCCATGGCAAATTTTTAATTTAATGTTTATTTTAATTAAAAAAATATTTTTTTATTAATTATCCCATATAACAATCTTGTTCAATACTCGAGTTAGCTAGCCTGGTCTCAAGTTCGATAGACGTTAGTGTCTTTTCTTACCAATGTATCTTGCTGCAGATACTTGTGGCCAGATTTCAATAGCAAGTCTTACACAAGAAATTCGTGCCAGATTATAACTCAATTCTGGAGGAAGACTATAGTTAAAAATAATTGCGTATGGCTTGCTTAAGATCTGCTCAAGGCTCAAAATTTACATTGAGCCTTGAGTTACTAGTGCAAGAAATGCGCCAGAAATTTTTAAACTGCACCGTATTTCAAATATCTTCAATATTCTTTACAATGCCTTGAGCAAGTCATAAACAAGTCTTGATGACGATTTCTTACTACATCTTACCCAAGACCCATACGTAGAAAAAGACACTGGTGACTAGGGGTTGTGATCAAGGCACTGGCATCAAGATCTTGCTCAAGCATGTGTTACTTGGATAAATTTCAATTAAATACTAAGTATTTATTAAGTAGTTCCAGATAATTATATAAATGTGTTATAAATAAATAAATAAATTAATTAATTATTAAGTCTACAATAATAAAAATCATCGCATTAACACATTGACGCTGTTGTCTACTCAGTATTTTGTATTTAATATAAATATTTTAACTATTAACTAATTATTATTTTTTTTTTAGATATTCCATCAATTGATCCACTAAAACATCCAGATTTTTTTGGAGTACATCAACTGTTTACTGTAAAAGATTTATTCGATGCACGAGTACATTATGGGCATAAAATAGGATCGCTTGATGATAGAATGAGACCATTTTTATTTGGATCACGACTTGGTCATCTCATATTTGATCTTGATAAAACAGCTGTTTTATTACGTGAAGCACTTAATTTTACCGCTCATATTGCATTTCGTAATGGGATTATTTTATTTGTCGCTCGCAACCCACAAATAACGCATTTGGTTGAAAAAACAGCGATCGAGTGCAAAGAATTTGCTCATACACGTTTTTGGAAAGATGGAATATTCACAGATTCGACAAAAAAGTATGGAGCTGTAACACGACTTCCGGATTTGTGTATTTTAATGAATACACTCAATGACGTTCTTCATCAGAGTAATGCAGTACGTGACAGCGCTAAGATGTGTATACCTACTGTAGGAATTGTTGACACTAATTGTAATCCAAATTTAGTGACTTATCCAGTTCCTGGTAATGATGATACGCCAGTAGCTATTGAATTATATTGTAAATTATTTAAACAAGCTATTTTACGAGGCAAAGAGGCGCGGTCTAAGTTGGCTGATATGCTGCCGCACTAAAAACGTTTTTTTAAATTTATTATATTCTTTTTTTTATTAATGTATATAATTATATAAAATTTATAACAATAGTATGAAAAATATTACCAAGTAATTGTACAATTATTTAATAATTTTTTTTTTTACAGTCGACTACCCGTCATAAGTCTCTTCCCCTCAATCGGGAGTTACTGAGTCCAAACAGCTTTCCCACTTAACCACTCTAAAGAGTTTCGTACTAAAGAACCCGTTATAAGCCTCCGTTAAAATTCTCTAAAATATAAACTAACAATAGGAAAAAATATCAAAATTAATGATGAAAATTTTCTATCTATGTTTCGCAGATAATAATTTAATCATTATTAAGTAAAATATAATTGATTTTTCATAATTGTAATCATTAATTACATCAAAAGTTTCTGTTACAATTAAAAAGTTTTATTGAGCATTAAGTTGATCAATAAAATCATTATTTTTATTATTACTGTGATCAATACCGTCATTATTATAATTTTTTTCATTTAAATTATTATTAATGTAAAAAGATACGTGTTTATTTTAGTGCTTTAAGCACCAGGAAAATCGGGATAGTCGCGTATGTAACAAAATGTAAATGACGTTTAAAATGATATAAAATAAAACAGGCTTATAACGAGTAGTCGAGAACAAAACTAAACGCACGGTAGTGGGAAGACTGAAATTACAAAAAAAATTTTCTCTACCACCCTTAGACCAGGCTTATGACGGGTAGTCGACTATGAATCCTCTTGATTATCACTTTTCATTTACGGTTACTTTGTTATCACGAAGACGTTGCAAAAATTTTGGTCCCAGTGTTTTTATTACGCTTAAATTTAAAAAACTGAATAAATATGAAAGGTAAAATAATAATTATTATTTATAATTTTAATCATTTTTATAAATTATTATGATTTAAATCGTCTGTAATAACGTAGTTTAAAAAAAAATATTTTTTTTTTTATATTAACTATAAATAATTTGGTAAAAAATTAATTACACCAAAGATATTTGCGGGTCGAATAAGTTTTTATTTATTTAATCAACTCGAAGTGAAATTAATTCCGCGGGAGTTTATTTTGAAATTAAAACTCCGTTAGCGTGTAATTTTTTAGACCAAAATGAAATTCATATTTACTCTTGACTTTTTTTACAGTATAGATTTAAAACCATAATAATAAATATTATTAAATAAATATAAAAATTAACTTACAACTCTCCTAGATTTGGATAATATCGAGCTAAATAAGTCAGTTGTAAAGCAACAGATTTAGCAATCCAGCATTCATTGAGACAATTAGCAATAGCTACTGCCATCAAATATCCACAGCGTTCAGGACTTATTTTATTAGACGCCTTTACATCCGTTTTCAAACCATACTTTTCACCAGGTTTTTCAGTAAAACTTTCGGATAAAAATGGAGTACTTATTGCCCCAGGACACACTAATGTTATCGGTATATTTTCATTTAATTTTTCCATTCTTAAGCTTTCAAAGTAACCCTGCAATAAAATAATAAAATTATTGTCATCATAAATAATTAGATATATTTAATGTACCAACATGTAATGCATGTTTTGAACCAGTATAAGATCCAGAAAATGGTATTCCCAATAAACCAGCTAAACTTGAAGTAACAACCAAATGTCCATGTCCATTTTCCATAAAATGACGATAAGCTAATCGACTTAAATTAATTACTGAAAATACATTTAAGTCAAATAGATCTTTGTCAACTTTAATATCGATCTTTTCCCAATTAGCTCTTTGTGATCGACCGGCATTATTAACTAAAATATCTAACTGAAAAAAATACAGTTAATATTTTTTACTCTAGAGTAATTTCTAATAAATTCAAACCATAATTAATGACATGATGTTTAATAAATAACTATTTAATTAAATATAAGTGATAAATAATAATTACTTTGCCAAATTTATTAATAATATAACCTAGTGCTTTTTCATGATACTGATAATCACAAACGTCCATTGATAAAATTTCAATGTCATTATCTTGTAAATTTTTATTTATTTCCAAACATTGTTTTTTAACTCTTATCAACTCTTCTTCTCGACGTGCTGACAAAATTAATTTGCAATTAACTTTAGCAAGTTCATATGCTAGATTTTCTCCAATACCACTCGAGGAACCGGTTATCCAAACAACTTTTCTACTCAGCACATCTGTAATTACATTAACATACATAGAATTAAACAAAAATAATAATAGTAATCTTTAATATCTGATAGATTTTTAAAATAAATTTTTTGGCGGGGAAGTTAAATTTATACAAAATATCTACATGAATGACTTTTCAAAATTTTTGTGCATATATTTATATATATTTTTTTAATAGTTACCTATGGGTTGACCAAATTTCTCTTTAAAAAATAATTGTATATCACAGTCAATAAACCATGGGAATATTATATAAAAAATATAATAAATAATTGTTATTGCACCCACTAATTCACACAATACCATTATTTTTAATTAATAATCTGATTACTATAAATAATTTATATTTTTGGTATTTGAATTTTCAAATTTATAACTGCAAAAAATAAAAGTATTTACAACGCAGTAACTTTATGTTATTGCAGAATAATTTTTTATTATCGCTGTATTATGTAATCAGCCGGGTATGTACTATACATATTTATATACATATATATGAATACAATTATCAACAAAAGAGTATTTTGAACTTTTAAGAACAAAATCGTTGATAAATAAATGAATTATTTATAGGGAAAATAAAATTTTTTTATGATACTGAGTTATCCAGCATCCAATAATTTTTGGATTTTTTTTTAATAGCAATGAATTATAAAAACAAATATTTTAAAAAATTGCACTTATAGTTTTTTTAGTTTTCTACATGTGCATATTTTCATTTTTTTTGTTTTTTGTAATTGATTTGTTGATAAAAAAAATCAAAAAATTGTTAATTATCTTCTAACTTAAACATCCTAATTTTTTTTCAATCTTTTATTTTTGAATTGTGTTTAAATTTGAAGTAATGTTTGAATTTTTTTAATTATTATATATATATATATATATATATATATATAATTCAAATAAAATATTAGACCTATTTTTTAAAATTAATAGTTACAAATATGAAATTCTAATTAGCAGATGAGATATTAGTTTTGAAGCTGGTTTTTGACTTATTGATAGGCACCAAAATGTTGACAAAAAAATTAGAAATTAATGTCATTGAAAAAAAATATTTGCTTTAAATACTTGAAAAGAACGGCGGTAAAAATTGAATTAGAAATAATTGTCAAACAAGTTATCTAAATGATGTCGATTGAAATTACTTTTTTAAGACAGGAAAAAGATGACAAATTTTCTATTACTCCTAGAGTCAACAAACAATTGTTTTTGAGACAAAATAAAATTTGTTTTGTTTTTATAAAAGACATTTTTATTACATCTTAAAGTTCTCTCTGTACTTGGGTAATTACATTTTAAATATTTATGCGATTCGAATAGTGAAAATCTTACGAGGAAATTCGTCTTATGAATTTTTCCGTAAGCTAAAAAAATCTCTGTAATAATAATAGAGACTTTGACATCTTAAAGTTGTCTCTGTACTACTTTGATTATTTAAATTTAAAATAAAAAATTGTTATAATTTTTAAAATCAAAATAAAATAATGATACAAAAGGATTACTCATCTCGAGAGATGATCTCAGAGATGAGTAATGGGATGGTGGTTACCCAATGGGCGATTTCTAACATTTAATTGTGACAATGAGACATGAGTACATAGCAGTTATATCATTGCCCACTATCTCAGCCGGTAAGGAAGTTGCATTACGCTTCCCCGGAAGAGAGCCATCCCCTCGAGCAGTGTAGCGACTCCAGTGCCTGATCCTCCCACGCAACCATGTAAGGACTTGTATTTTTTGACGTTGAGCGTCAACATTAGTTTGCGAATGCGCACTGTAGCACATCTTGGACATTGGTCCGACTGTAACTTTGCTCCATTGAGAGACTTCAAATAAATACTTCCATGACTGCGTGGGTGGTTGTGTCCTTCAGGCGGAGGACAGCGAGAAAGCGAGAATGCTTCGCTTCAAGACAAAGAGGAACACACACAGAGAGAGTGTGCCCGGATCGAGTTGCGCACACTGCTACGAGCCTTTAGACTTCCGACATGACGTTGCCGGAGGCGTCCGACTGAGACACTAACGAATTGTTATATATTCAAACGACACTATTAACAAGTGCTTGCGAGAAAACGTCTATTGTGGCGCCATCTTACTTATTTGAATGTACTTATTTTAGAAAATCACTTAATTTGAAATTTTTTTAAGAAGTCGAAGTTATGATCCTTAAGTTAAGAGCAAAGTAAAATTTTTCGGATTCTTTTTTTCAAAAAAATGAAAACTAAAAATATGCACATGTAGAAAATACAAAAAACTAAAGGCGCAATTTTTTTGAATATTTTTTTTTTATAATTTATCGTTTTAAAAATTAGTAAACATCGGCTGACTTCAGTATCGTTCGAAGTTTTACTTTGTAATTCATTAATAATTAGTTTATTTATTTATGGCTTTAGCAAAGACCCAACAGCCAAAGTCAATAACAGGGTCTTTTAATACAAATACATAATTTTCTGATCAGTAACAACTTTTATCAGCTTAAACTAATGCGTATTAATATAAAAATAAAAATTATATGGATACTGAAGTCAGCTGTCGTCTAATAATTTTTGAATTAGTTTTCAAAACGATAAATTATAAAAAAAAATATTTGAAAAAATTGCACCTTTAGTTTTTTGAATCTTTTACATGTGCATATTTTTAGTTTTTTTAAATATTTTAATTGTTAAAAAAAAAATCCGAAAATTGTTGATTATCTGTCAATTTCAAGATTATATTTATGAGTGTGAATGTCGCAGACATGAGACAATTTATAAATTTAAAAAAATGTGCGTACGGATATTGCATTTTTCTAAATATGCATTTTTTTATTAATACTCTTCTTACATTTTGTTAATCTATTCGAAAATTTAAAAAATTGTCAGTTGTCAGCTACATTCACACTCATTCATATTTAAATAATTAAAAATATTATTTTTCAAATTCAATAATAATTATTGATCTATTCATTTATAAATTCATTTATTAATATATATTGTAGAAAACAATAAATAATTGTTGTAAAACAGAAAAATTCCAAAGTTAAATTTGAAAATTTATTTATTTGATTAAAAAAAAAAAAAAATTAACTAATAATAGTAATTATAAAAATAAATTTTAATGTTGATAAATAAAAATTCAATTTTATCATCAAATATATACATATATATCCTATACATATGATGAAAAAAAATTCCGCGTGATTTTGTGACTTGAAAATAATTCACGCTGACTCCAATGAATGGTCTTAGAAATTAAAACAATAAATATTTAACTAAAAAAAATAATTTATTATTAAATAAAATGTTATCACGAGCTGCTGTGTGTATTAATAATCGTGTGTTATCAAAAACACATGTAATATCACAGGTAAAAATAATATTTAACATTTTATAGGTTACGCAAGAGGTTAAACAAAATAATAAATTGTTTATAAATAAAACATTAATTACATTTTTTAATAATTGTAATTAATTATACAGAAATTTACGAATCGTTCAATCCACGTGACATGTAGAAGTGTCACCTCAAAGTTACGATTAAATTTGTCAAGGAAATCAACTCCGGCTATTTGCTCATCATTTGTACGAGGAATCAACACCGATGGTGCGGAAATAAAAAGTGTCACCGGGGAATCTGTTAATAAAGTAACTGAAAATGTCACCCCAGCAACTGGACCATTGGAAGCTATTCCAGGTTATTATTTATATATTTACAATAATTTATTACTACAGTAAATAAATATTAAATAATTATTTTGTATAAGCAGACGATCTGATAGATTTAACACCAGGTAAAATTTTTATAATCCTAAAGTTAGCGGACAATTAACAATTTTTGAATTTATTTTTTAAAATATCAATTACAAAAAAATAAAAATGAATAATATGCACATGTAAAAAATTTAAAAATCCATAGCCGCAATTTTTTCAAATACTTTTTTTTTTTATAATTTATAGTATTGAAAAAAATCCAAAAATTATTAAACGTCGGCTAACTTTAATGTCAAATATATTTAAAAAAATAATTATAGTTAATTTTTAATTTTAATTAATTAATTTTTATTGAATGACAGCCAGCACATATGATCCAGGTAAAATATTATTAAGTATTTAACTAAAAATTTTAATTAATTATTTATTATTATTTAAAAATAACAGTGAAAACGATATTTGATGCTGGCACAGGTAAAAATTACGAATAATTAGTAAAATTAAATGTATACAATATTTCTGTTAATGTAATTAATTTTTTTATTACCAAAATGTTAATTAGAACTTAGAATAATTTAAAATTTTACAAGAATTGAGATATTAATGAATTTAAAAAAAATATCAAAGTGCAGAATTTTAAAAAAATAAATCTTTTTGTAATTATTAATTGGTAATTAATACATGTAGATTAAATTTCAAATATTAATTGAAAATTTTTAATTAAGAGCGCATGAAATTTCGCTTAAAAAAAATTCTTAAAGCTTTGCAACGAAATAATTATAAATAAATCAATTAATTAAACTAATATTCGGAGTAATAATTAATGTTTTATCAATTGCTTAATCATAGCTTACGATAGGATAGAAATGAATTTCCTTGATACACCAGGTAAAAATAAATAAATAATATTTATCATAAAACATCAATATAAATTATCGATTTATTTGTTATTTAGTTTCGCGCAATTTAAAGAATATTACAGGTACTTTTAATCAAAAAATTATAATTTTTTTTTATTATCGAGAAATTTATTTAGTTTCTAATATTTTATGATAGGAAAAAATCCAGTAGAAATTCCTACAGGTAATTAAATTAAAAAAAAAATAATTATTGCGGACATTGAATAATCGACATTAATTATGATAATTATTTTTCATAGCTGAAAATTTGATAGGAGATAGTTCAGGTAAACATTAATTTAAAAATATACTTCATATAATAAATAAATAAATAATGAATTTAAAAAAAAATGAATAGTTTATTTTAATTATTAATTGTCGTTCTTATTAAGTAATAGCAGAAAATTTGGAGGATGTAATTTCAGGTATTGAATTTTGAAAAAATTTATTATCAAAATAATTTTGAAGATAAATAAATTTGTCGCTTTTTTTTGTAGTAATAGACAATTTTATGGATTCAACTCCAGGTAAAAAAACAAAAGTTAAATTTATGACAAATTTATTTGAGTATTAAATAAATTAATCATATATTTATTTTTAAAAGTAGCAAACAATTTAGTGGAGTCTCCAGGTAACAATAAAAAAAACTAGTAAAAATTAATTATAAAATAGTATATATAAATTAATATTTATTATTAATCTGTAGCTGACGTGACTGAGAATATTCCTGGTAATTATTTTACTAAATAATATAGTTAGTTATTTACATTTAATTATATTAATTATATTATTTTTATTATTAATGCTAACAATAAGTAATAACGGAGACAGTGGAAACTACTCCAGGTAAAAATAGAAAAACAAAGTAATTGGTGGTGTAAATTAATTAATTAATTATTGTTATTATTAAACAGAAGCGAACAATTTAATTGATGCAATCCCAGGTAAAAATAAATAAAATTACCTGATTAATTTTTCAGCTAAATTTTTCTAAATTATGATGACATTTATTCATTAATTAATTAATTTTAATTTTAATTTTACAGATGTACCTGTACCACCACCAGTGACTGTTGAAGAAATAGTATCCGCTACAAATGCACTAGGAGAACCGACTTTACAATCCCTTGGACTCGGTGGTTGGTCGCCTATTGGTATTATCCAACAATTATTAGATATGGTCCATGTTTCGTGCGGATTGCCATGGTGGGCAACAATTGCACTTGGTAATTAATTAAAATTAATATTCATTTATTAAATTGACACTTTAAGTAATTTAGAGAGTTGCCATCTGTCCGAGTTTTCTCAGATGTCCTCATTTTCAGCGCCTCCGGGGCAGTACGGATTTTTTTAATGTTTACCTTTTAAATACTGACTGATAAAAAAATTTTCAGCGGCTTAAATTTTTTATTTATACAAAACAATATTATAATTTCCTTATTTAATTTACAAAAAGTTCTTCCTAATTATCAAAAATAAATTTGTTTCAATAACAATAAGTGTAGTTTGTTTTAATAATAATGAGAAAAAACTCCTACAATTTATTTAATTTTACTGCGATTTTAAAAATTTTCACTTGTCCAGATTTAAAAAAAAAAAGTTTTCCAGGTTTTTGATCTCATGCTAGAGTTCAAAAAAATTCAGTATTTTTATCTAAGTCTCAATTATTCATTTTTGATTGTCTGGAAATTTTTGCTGCCAATAAAAATTATGTACGTCAGTAATAACTTATTATTATTATTATTTTTTTTTTTTCAAGGAACGGTTTGTGTCAGGACTTTACTATTTCCATTAGTAGTAATATCTCAAAGAAGTACAGCGAATTTACATAATACATTACCTGGATTACAAAAAATACAAAATAAAATAACAGAAGCTAGAGCCGTTGGTGATCAATTGCAAGGTCAGTTATATTTTTAAAAATCCCTTAGCACTAAAATTTTATTGTTATAATTAATAATTATTTATAAATACATTTTGCAGCTGCACGTTATTCGCAGGAGCTGATGTTTTATATGAAAGAAAATCAGTGCAATCCTTTGAAATCAATGATCGTTCCATTGTGTCAAGTAATAATTTATTATCATTTTAATTGGAAATATTCAATAATTATTATTATTAAAGAAAAAAAATTAATTGTTTATTAGGCACCGATATTTATTTCATTTTTTTTCGGATTAAAACGGATGACAAATTTACCAGTGGATAGTATGCGTCAAGGTGGGCTCTGGTGGTTCACAGATCTCACTGTTACTGATCCTTATTTTATATTACCAATAATGACAAGTGCTACACTAGCAATTACTCTTAAGCTGGGTATCGATGGTCCAAAATTGGAGACTATGGGAATGATGAAATATGTTATACAAGCTATTCCTATTATAATTTTACCATTCACTATAAATTTCCCATCTGTAAGTAGTTTTTTTGAATTTTTACTTTTTATTTCTAAATAATTCCCGTGAAAAAAAAAATTGTTGAAAAAAACTCCAAAATGTGACAACGATGAATTTTTTTTGAAAATTTTTTTAAAATTAAAAATTCAAAGGAAAAATCACTCATTGACTTGACACTATTAAAATGAAGTAGAAGTACTATTTATGGCAACTGCTCTATTTTTGGACATTTAATACTTGATTGTAATTAATGAAAAAATATAAAATACTAGTCAACTATTTTTTTTAGACGGGTTACATAATTTACTAAATTTCATTATTATTTTACATACTAGGCAATCGTTTGGTACTGGGTATCAACAAACATATATTCATTGATGCAAGTTTCTATATTAAAAATTCCTAAAATAAGAGAATTATGTAAAATTCCCAAGCAAATACAACATCCGCCCAGCCAATTACAACCAAAGAAAGCTTTCAAAGAAGGATTCAAAGAGTGTAAGATATTTTCTTTTAATTATTATCGTGTAACTGATGATATCGATTGCAATTAATTAATGACTCTTCTAGCAAATGATATTTAATTATAAAGTATTAATTTGAGTTGATTTTATTTTCAACAGAAACTTCAATAAAAAATATTTTAAAGATATTAATTTAGATTTAATGAGTTTTTTTTTTTTAGGGACTCATTTTGTCTAACATTAAATTTTTTTTTTTTAATAGTTTATTTAAAAGATCGTATTGTTTTAAATTTTTAACGATAAATTTAAACAAATTTGTATTTATTGCCGTAATTATCAGTTCTAATTGAATTTAAAGAACAAGAGATTAGAATTTTTTGAAGCAGTTTAAAGAAATAATTAATAATAATTATTTATAAATAACTTTCACAGCTTGGAGTAACATGAAAACTGCACGTGAAATGGCTGATCGTCAACATTTGGACACAATTCAATTCAATAAATTCGGCAGAGGACCTTTACCCAAAACATATGCATACAATCCTGTCGAAGATTCAAAAAAACGTGCAGTAGCTGCTGACAAAAGATGAATTTATACTTTAATTAATTATGTATCATAAAAATAATAAAAAAGAAAAAGAAACAAAAAAAAATTTTTTAATTTTTATGTGTAATAGTTCTATTTAATAAAAATATAAATTATCTTCTGTAAGTTTTTATATTATTTACATTTTTAATTTATGATTAAAGTACTTCTACTTTATTTATACAATAAAATAAAATTATTTTTCAGTGATGCATTGGTTTATAACTTGTATAAGATGTGAATTTTCCAAAGCCGCGGCAACTCTTTCTTTGTCAGCTAATTGTTTATTTACAGCTGACTCAGCATTGTGTGTACCCGGAGATACTTCAACGTTAACTTTAAATCTTGATGGTAATGCGCGCAATAATTGTACGCGTATTGACAGTCCAATAATTGTTGCCATACTACAATGAGGTATTGTTGGTGTAAAATTAACCATTACTGTATTTTTTTTATTGTCGACCTTTGAAAAAAAAGAACAAATTTATCAGCCTAATTATTAAATACAATAATTTAGATTGATTATATTTTATTTTATTTGAATTGAATGTTTATAATTTAATTTTGAAACCCTTTGAAATTAATGATCCTGAAGTTAACAGACAATTAAAAACTTTCAGATTATTTTTCCAACGAATCAGTTACAAAAGAAAAAAATTATATATAGACATGTAGAAAACTTCAAAAACTATAGGTACAATTGCTTTTTTTTTATAATTAATCGTATGGAAAAAATTTTTTAAATTATTAGACATGGGCTAACTTCAGATCATTTGAAATTAATAGAAAATTATACAATGATTTAAGGTAAGATCCAGATTATTACTAAGTGGAAAGTCGCGTGGTTTAATTAAAACCAGAGGAACGAAATTGATTAATAAATCTTAAATAAATAAATAAATATATATAATTACTTTAATGAGACTTTGCTCAACAACATGAAGTTCTTCTAATGTTAAAGGATGTTCTGGATCATTAATATTTCTTATTAAATCTGTAATAATAAAAATAAAATAGCTTTAATTTAGTTCAACAATAATTTGGAATTAACTAATTACAAATAAAAATATATATATATATATATGTTACTACCAAAAATTTCTCTTGAATCGAACTCATCAACAACGTCTTCATTTTCATCATCAATAGTTATCAAACGATCATCTAATTTTTCATACAACTTTGGATTTATATTTTCCAATACTTCACTCATTTTACTGATTAACTTTTTGCAACAAATAATTAATTAATATAAGTATGTATGTACTTATTTTTAGATTCTACTAAATAAATATGTAACCTACAACTTTTTTACAAAAACATTATATATTTATATTATTATCATTATTGAGTTTTCATTTTCTAGCTTATCGACTTAATAATTTATTTTTTAAATATTTAAATTTACCGCGTAACTAATAAGAATAATGAATAAATTATTGATAAAAGTAAAAAATTTTTAGTTTGCTTTTTAGTCTGATTGATATAATCATTGATATAAATAAGTTCTAATAAGATTATTAAACTTCAATTTTTAAATTTCGCGCCAAGATGGCGCCACTGCGTGTCAAAGTGGGGGTGGGAGAATGAATTGCAAAATCGATTGCTATGTAGCAACTGACGGTCCAATAGCGGTAGTCAGTATCATCGACAACGGCAGTACTAGTCAGTCCAGATCTTTCTTTGTTCTTTACATTTGAATTAAAACACAGTATTGCAGTAGCGTCCTTTTATTATCCATAAAATATTTTGCTCGTAGTTATTATTTAATTAAATTGTGTAGTGTTTATTAAATTATAATTGTGTAAAGTATCTTTCGTGCAGTTGAGTGTTAAGTGATCAGTGCTAGTGTAAAGTGTAAAGTGTTTAGTACTAATATAAAGTGTTGCTGATGGCTGATGGTTGATGCTGATAGCTTACAAGTTCCTGATCAAAATTATCTGGCATTGTCTGGTGGGAAATAGCAGTTAAGTGACGTTTGTTTAGCTGCAATACACTTGGAGCAATTTAAATCAAATCTCCAAGTGTATTAGGATACCCTTCTGCATATTATTTCTCCACCAAGGTTTGTTCAAACACTTGCGTGTTTTTTTTTTTAATGTTTAAAATTTTTTTCTAACATATTTTGCCACCATTTTATTCTGTCGTACGATTTTTAATTTTTTTCTAATTTCTAATAATTTATTTTTCAAATATTGAAATTTACCGAGCAAGTAATCAGAATAATTAATAAACTAATGATGAAAATAAAAATTTTCGAGAATATTTTTTAGTCTAATTAATATAATTATTGATATATATAAATTTTTATGAAATAATTGTCTTGGATTTGTCTAAGATTTGTCTAGGATTGTCAGAGAAATGAATTTTTCTAAATTTTCTCTTGGATTTATCTTGGATTTGTCTAGGATTCCCAGAAAAATTTCAATTTTGAAATTTCGCGCCAAGTTGGCGCCACTGCGCGTTACTGTATTCAGCGTTCAAATTTTTGCTAAAGTGTATTGCAATTAAGTCGTGTAAATTTGTGCAGTGATTGTGAAATTTATCTTTTGTTAATTCAAATAGTGCCTATGGTGTAGTCAAGTGTTGAGTGTTAAGTGCTAGTATAAAGTGTTGCGAATTGCTGATGCTGATATTTTCCAACTTATTAATTTTTCTCCCATTTTCTCAAAAAAAAAATCTTAAACTTCCCTGCCAACTTAAGTGTAGTCGAATGCGCCAGGGCGTGGGGTCAAACACTTCATTATCAACAAAAGGTAACCCAACAAATAAAGTAAAAAAAGATTATTTAAAAGTAAATTAAAAATTCAAACAAAAAGTAAAAATTTACAATTAATAACATTACTAATTAATTTTTAAATAGATAAATAACAATATTTGAATTTAAATACAATAACATAAAAATATCCAGCAGTATGAAGTGATCTACAGGAAACGCGTGTTCGATATATATCGATTATCGCAATTGTATTTTTTTTTTTTTACAAATGGCGACACACGGCAAGACACGCTGCCTTTTATAACCCGCATTTACTGGTCAATAATTCCAGTGTATTTAAATAATAATATAATTATTTTTAATAAACAATAAGCTAATAAATATATATATTTATATTAGTAATAAAAACTGTGTTGATAAATAAACTATATTTATTATTTAAATTTAAACTAAAATAAATCTACATATTTATAATGGGTAACGTTGTGGCAGCTTCAGCACCACCTCCACCACCGCCTATGTCGGTACTCGCACCGCCAGAAATACCAAAAGATCATCAACTAGGTCTGGCTTCAACTGAAGTAGCTCAGAAAATTGAAAATCCCGGTACTGTTGAAGAACTTCATAAACTCTGCAAAGGTATTAAATTTTTTCCTTCACTATAAATTACAATTCCATGTGATCAATTTTTTAATTTTTTTTTTTTTACAATTAATCATAACTTAGAATTTTATTTATAAAATTTTATTTTTTAATAAACAATAAGAGTTTGTTATTTCAATTTTTATTGATATTAATTAATATATATATATATATTTTTAATTGTAGATGTGTTTCCAACAAATTTTGAAGGTGCTAAATTTATGGTCAACAAAGCGCTTAGTAATCATTTTCAAATATCACATACATTATCAATGAGTTCTGTGGTTAAATCTGGATACAAGTAATTTTATTTATTTATTTATTTATTATGTTACTGATAATTTAAAATACTTAATTACTTTATCTCTCCCATTGGAGTAATTACTGCTAGTGTGTCATAAAATATAAGTAAATTCGCTCATGTAAATTCAGAGTGTGTAAGGAAGCCAATTATTCAAGTCGCTACTCATGCGGACAATTGGGAAAAGTCTGGGAATTTAAAAATTACCTGAATAAATATAAAAAAAGTTCGATCTTACAATTAAATTTTTTTTAGGGCTCTCCCTCATTTTATTTGACAAAAATATCTTAGTGTCTCAATATACAGTCGATTACCCGTCATAAGCCTGGTTTTGAGGACTTAGAGGGAAATTTTTCTCGTAATTTCAGTCTTCCCACTACCGTGCGTTTAGTTTTGATCTCGACTACTCGTTATAAGTCTGTTTTATTTTATATCATTTTAAACGTCATATTTACGTTTTGTTACATACGCGACCATCCCGATTTTCCTGGTGCCTATAGCGTTAAAATAAGTACTTATCTTTTTACACTAATAATAATTTAAATGCAAAAAATTACAATGATGACGGTATTGATTACAGTAATAATAAAAATAATGATTTTATTGATCAACTTAATGCTCAAGAAAATTTTTCAATTGTAACAGAAGCTTTAAATGTAATTTATGATTACAATTATAAATAATAAATTATATTTTACTTAATAATAATTAGATTATTATCCGCGAAACATAGATAGTAAATTTTCATCATTAATTTTGATATTTTTTCCTATTGTTAGTTTATAATTTAGACAATTTCAACGGAGGCTTATAACGAGTTCTATAGTACGAAATTCTTTAGAGTGATTAAGTGGAGAAGCTGTTTGAACTCAGTTACTCCTGATTGAGGAGAAGAGGCTTATGAAGGGCAGGCTTATGACGGGTAGTCGACTGTACTTACGTTGAAATATTAGTGACTGAGATCTTGATACGGAAGACTTTGACTATAATTAATATATTCAAATATTGCTAGCAAAATTTTATTAAAATTAATTTAAATTATTAATAAAAAATAATTGTTACAGATTTGGAGCAACATATGTAGGTACAAAACAAACATCACCAACGGAGGCATATCCGGTACTACTAGGTGACATTGAATCAAGCGGAAATTTAAATGCCAATATATTACATCAATTTCATCCGCGTATCAAAACAAAAGTCGCAACACAAGTACAAAGAAGTAAATTCACTGCTGTACAAATGACATCGGATTATCGTGGCGATGCATTCACAGCATCACTTACTGTTGCTAATCCCGATATTATCAACGGCTCCGGTAAAACTATACTCCATTTATTTACTCAAATAATAATAATTACAAATCTGTAGTCCTTATAGGTTTGCCCAAGTGTCGTTACTATATTTATTAAATTAAATTAAATTCGAGTCTTAAGTTAAAGTCAAGACATCTACTGATACAAATTTAATCAACTCAATTTGCTTTATTACAGAGATATACCACAAAAAAACTTTTTTATTTTAATTCTTCTCATAATATTATACAGATGATTAATTAACAATAACTAATTACTAATTTTTATATTTTCAGGAGTTATGGTTGCTCACTATTTACAAAATTTAACACCAAAATTAGCACTGGGTGGTGAACTTGCTTATCAACGTGGTTATGGTATTCCTGGTGGTTCCATTGCTGTCGGTTCTCTTGTTGGTCGTTATACCGCCGGTGATTCAACAATTAGTGCAAGTCTTGGTAAGTTTATAATAATTTCAAATAATCAATTATTATTATAATTATTAGTTTATTAATTAATATTTAAATCTGCAGGTTTAGCAAGTTGCCATCTATGTTTCCATCAACGTGCAAGTCCAACATTACAACTCGGTGTCGAATTAGAAGTTAATGGAAGAATACAAGAATCAACAGCAACTATTGCGTATCAAGTTGACTTACCAAAGGCAGATATAGTTTTTAGAGGTAATATTTTATTATTTATTTTTAATTATCATTAATAATAATATAGTAATTTATAGATATATTTATTAAGAGAGTGCGAATGGTTTGAACTTACGAATCATTTGTATCAAATCAAATCGAACTATTCAAATCAAATTGAATTGTTCATAAATTTTCAAATAGTTCGAAACTATGAATTATTTCTAAGTTTTATAATTATTCGTAAATTTACGAATTTTTTATAAGTTTTCGAATTATTTGTAAATTTTCAAATGATTCAAAGCTTTCTGCATTATTCGTAAATTCTCGAATTATTTAAAATTTACGAATAATTCCAGAAATTTTTTTTTTAATGACTTAAAAATATTTTATTTTTCTTAATAATTAAAATTTTTCTCAGAGGTAAAGAAACGAGAACTTAGACACGAATCTACGAAATAATTATTTTTTGTTGCTTTAAAAACGAAGCTCTCCATTAAATAAAAGTTGAATAATTGAAAGCTGATCAGAATTTCTTCGATTCGGCTCGAGTAATTTAAAAATTTAAAAAAAGTACAAAATTTTCAAGTTGTTAGGTTTCATATTCGGTTCGAATACGAATCACACCCCTCAGATTTATTTATTATTCCGCTAAAAAATTAAAGTAATTGATTGTAATAATATTTAAAATTAATATATTAATATTTTTTTAGGAAGCGTTGATTCAAATTGGTCAGTTGGTGCAGTACTTGAGAAAAAATTACAGCCATTGCCATTCTCATTTGCACTCAGCGGTCTTTTAAATCACGCCAAAGGGCACTTCCAATTAGGATGTGGTTTAATTATCGGTTAAAATAATTAAAGAAAAAATTAAAACAAATAATTCTTCTTGTTTTGTCTCAATGTAATAATAATAATAATAAAAAAAAAAAATTATTATTAATATCAACACTAACATAAAAAACAAACAATATATGCATTGATGATGCAATATCAGTTTTTGTCGAGGCTCATGACACAGAATTTAGTTTGGTCTGTTAAACTAAAGAATAAAATAAAATAAAATAAACAAAACATTACTAATAGAAAAAATGGAATTTTTTTTCAGCTAATTGTGAATAGTTACATATTAATTTAAACAATGTATAATATTACTACAATATCCGGTTTCTTGCATTACTATTTAACGCAATATTAGTAGCAAATTATTGTAATACATTTTGTTACCACGTGGTTGTGTATTTTTTTTTATTCATAGCAACTATTACATTTTGGACCTCAGTTTTTTTTTAATTGTTTTAAAATCATTAGTCTTACTGTATTTTTTATTATATACACATAGTGAATAATACATAAATGCATTTATTAAAATTATATGGTTTAATGTTAAAAAAAAAAATTATACTGGAGTTCTTATTTATTTTTAATTGCCCTACTGTCATTAATTTGTTGAATATTTTTTTATTGATTGGGTGGATCAGCTCTGATTGTCTGACAGTTTTTTATTTAAAAACAAAAAAGTTACAGTTGATCTCATCTCCGAAGCGGCACAAAAAAAATCGTTGACGTTTTGTTGAACCTAAGGCAACAATTTGTTGCCATGTAATCAATTTTTAAGTGAAATTCTACAAAAAGTTAAATTTTTTTTGTGCTGCTTTAGTCGCCCGGATTTTTTTGGACAAGTCCTTGTTTTTGAAGTCCAGGGTACCCTGGGTTTTTTTTTGTCCGGGTTTTTAACGCGAACTTTTAAATACTAAAGTAAAAAAAAAAATTCAGTGGCGAAAATTACTGCAATTTTTTTAATTTTACTGCAACTTTAAACATTTTCACTTGTCTGGATTTTTCAAAAAAAACTTTCCAGGTTTTTGATCTTTCATAGAGATTATTAATAAATTACATATATAATAATTATAACAAATATAAAATTTATATGTAAAATATACTTACATGTTTTTTATTGATGATTAATTATTTACTTGGTAATTTAATTTAGTTGAAGGGGGTGATAAATAAAAAAAAAAAAATTTGAATTAATAACTGGATAAAAATATTTGTTGAAAATAAGTTATTTATTTCGTAACTGAAATATTGTGAAATAATATTTTGTGATAAAGATATTGTGAAATATGAAAATATTTGTATAGACACATATATATAGCATTGAGAAATCGTGTGATCGGAATATTTGGAGTAAAGATCGATTTATTATTGATAAATTTATTATTAATTCAAGAATTAATTCATATTTTATTGTTTATATATTTACAAACTTTTTTTTATATTTATTGATTTATCAATTGATAAAAATTCTTTCAATTACTCCCAATTAATACACCAACAAATCGGGAGTAAATTCGGAGTAGTTACAGATTTTTTTCAATATCAAATTCACTCTGTCACTCAGAGTTTCGGAGTAAAAAAAATCACTCTGCATACGAAGTAAATAGTGAGTTTCTATTTCCAACGGAGTGGTTTTGGAGTGATCTGAATTTTATTCAAATCTGTATTCGGTTCTAAGACAACTGATCCCCGGCAAGTGATGGCACGACAATTGATTCCACAGATTCTAGATCCAACTGACAACTGATCTCGTCCAACTGACAATTCATCAGTTTCATCAATATTTTTATAACTTTCATTATCATCAAATCATCCTCAAAACCTTCATCTTTATTATTTCCAACCGAATGTCAATGGGGTCAATTTGTAGGGATCATTTGTGGTATAAAATTGTCGGGATCAGGTGACAGCACACCGACAAAAATAAACAGTCATCCGCTCTGAGTTCATTTTGGATTCAATCCGCATTCGATCCGCAAATTTTTTACCGTGTATATCACGTTAAAAAAAAATGATGGCTCTTTTAAAAATAATATGAAGCATAGCTTAAATGTAAATTTAATTATTTACTTAATTACTAACCAACAAGTCAACGTCTGAATAATATCCATTACAATAAATCCAATCATTTGACTCTAGATATTATTCATAATAAAACAAAATTTTTGACAGAAAAAAAAAATCATCAATTGCAATTATTGAGAAAAAATTTTGTTTCAATTTTCTAGACCGTGACTCACTCCAAAAATGACTTTGATCCCTTATTTACTATACTTAGAAGATTGAATATTAAAATTATTTATCGAATTACTTATAAAAAAAAAAAAAAAAAAAAAAAAAAAAAAAAAAAAAAAAAAACTATGTGATGAAAATTAAAAATATACAATAATATTTAAAAAATATATTTAAATGTATACTGCAAAAG
Organism: Microplitis demolitor; assembly: GCF_026212275.2. Lineage (NCBI taxonomy): Eukaryota > Metazoa > Arthropoda > Insecta > Hymenoptera > Braconidae > Microplitis > Microplitis demolitor. The sequence goes on along the minus strand of NC_068549.1, from coordinate 4,301,828 downwards.
AAAAATAATGTATAAGAAAAAATAATATGCATAAAACCATACATCTACGTGCTAAATAACACATAGCAAGACGGTAGTTTCAGGTGATTTTAACGCTCATACAATACAACAGCGTGACTTTTCGCGCAACTCCGTGGCCTTATGTACCTAGAAACATATTACATACCGGACCGTACATTATACTTCAATACACACCGTACAATAGTAAACATTACATATTATTTTTTTTTCTCCACCATAAACCATAGCCTCGTATTATTCACTCCATACACTTGGTAAATAAATTTCTCGTCTGTAATACCGTAACTCAATTGAATATGAATGAAATAAAAGAGTTTAAAAAAAAAAATAAATAAAATTACGCCCCCGCGAAACAAAGCCAAACAAAAATACCATGAATGAAATAAAATAAATAAAATATTGATTGTCCTTGATCATTAAGATGTTTTGTAACAAGATCTTGAACACATCGCTTTGAACAATTAGGCTCTACGTGATTCATTTTTCTCAATAATATATATTTGAATAAACAAACTCACGCTTTCCTTCATTTGTAAACAAACTTATTCATAAATCATTTATTTTTATTGTAAGACAAAAGATCATTTTTAAATTACCATAAAGGCCCTTCATTGCTTACACATTTGCTGTAGATATGACTCATACTTCAAATGAAAATTTATTTTTTTTTAAATTCATTCAATTTTTTAGGATTTTTTTTTTACAGTAGCAACGAATAGACTTTTTATAATAAAATTAAAAAAATTTTTTTAAATTCGAAAAAGTAAGGTAAGTTGGGTCACTCAAAATAATTAAAATTAAAATCAACTTTTGAAAAATTTTTTTAAAAATAAATTAACAGTTCAATTATTGTATTGCGTAGAAAATTTAAATTTTGAAAAAAATAAGTGTTTTATTTTTTTAGAATGACCATTTTACCTTACATAAATTTTTCTAAAATTAATTGCCGGAAAAAAAATTTAGATTTACTGAAATCTAAATTCGAGTCTAAGATCAAATGTTTTAATTATTGTCTAGATTTGTGTAGAAATTTCAAAAAAATCGATCTACTTTGATTATATGAAATCTGAATTAACATTTTCCCAAATAAATTAAATCAAAAAATAATTATTTTGTACAAGAAAAAATAGTAAAATAATTTACATTAACAATTTTTTTTCAAAATCCCTTCCTCCCCACCTCTTAATATGTTATTGAACTCTATCCCCACTATTAGGCTAAAACTTTATACAAAATCGGTTAAAAATTTTTTCTCTAATATTCAAAATTAAAATTCCCTCAAATTACAAAAACTTTTTCTCAACCCACTTTGCTCCACTCCAATAAAATATTTAAAAGAAAAATAAAAATAATTAAATGTCTACTGAACTCTACCCCACTACTAGTTCATCAATAGTTTATTATATATTATATATATACATTCCCCTCCTAATTCTCATATATATATATTAGCAATTTTCATGCCCTCAAACTCTTGCAATTGGTTGTTTCTTTTTCTTGCAGCATTTACTCACTCACTTACTCACGACATATTATTATTATACTTATACACTTACTCATTCACTCACTCACTCACTTTTACTTACTTACTCACTTACTCACAGGCATATTATTCTTAACATAAGTAAAGTAAGTCTTTAGCGGTTTCTGCACGGCACTAGTGTAGTACAGAGAAGTGCAGAGAGTAGTGCATATGCATATGTAGTGTAATGAAATTCAGCGTATATTAGTATAGTTATACATATGTATATATATAAATTTTTTTTTCTATGTACACGATATACACAAGTAAAGCTTATGACCGATCATAGAGTCGGTTCATATGCCCGCGGACTTTTATTTCTTCTCCACGCACCTCATAGTCAACTTTAAATTATTTACACAGTTGGTTCATTTATTTTCATTTAAATCGACCATTTTTTACCTTAAATATTTAACAATCGCTTACATAAATAAATACTTGTTGTGTCAATACATTTATATGTAATTATAAAAATATTTACATATACATATATATAAATTTATAAAAGTGTTTAATGAAAATGAAGAGACGAAGATGCAAAGACAATCTCACGCCAGATGTCACCAAGTATCGAGTAAAAGAATTTGGTGAGTTGTTTATATTTTATTGTTTATATCCCCGTTTTTTTTTGGCGGTTCATTTAAGGGGGAAGATTAAATTAATATATGTTATTAACTAATTAACTCACACTGGTCCGGTGGTCCGCGACTTACTGGAGACCAGGGGCCGTTTGTCGTGGATGTATATATGGATATCAATAGTGATAACACCGCCCCTGTATATGAGCGATAAAGACTTGTTACTTTATTATAGATTTTTTTATGATCGTTAATTTAATTAATGATTTCAAGATTTACTTTTTTTTTGACTTTTTCTACACTGTAAAAAAACAGGGTAAGCCCAGGCGGTGTAGGTGTTAAAATGAAAAATAACACCGCCGAAGATGTAAATATTCTTTACTGGTGTTAAAAAAATTTCACGGTGTTAAAATATTTTTCGGTGGTGAAAATATTTTACTTTGTGTCAGACAGTATTTTTATTAATTAATTAAATTATTGGTGATAAAAATGGTGGGCGTAAAATTGTGTAATTTTTAAATAAATTACATATAACATAAATAATTATTTAAATGTCCATAGCAAAATTGAAATTTCCTTCAGATAATATTCATTTAATTTTTTTTGTGTGTAATACATTTTTTTTCTCATTTTTATACGTGGAATTTTTTTTACACCGATTTAACACCGGTATTTTAACACCGCCTACACCAGTTTTATTTCATTTTAACACCGCGCGGTGTTAAATTGAGTCCATTTTTCACACCGCTCTTTTTACAGTGTATTAATTAAAATTTTTTTAACATGAAAAAATTTTTTATTTTATTTTGCTGATTAGTAATTAGTTTAAAGTTAATTGGCATTAATATAAAATAATAGTCAATATATATTTTTTTAAACGTCGTCATTTGCTAGTCAGGGTCGTCATTATATTGCTATTTGCTACTGACGTTACTCCATATAGTTATTATGAATAGCTTATAACGTTATAACGACACGTCATATATATGTATATTCTTCTTTCTTAGTATGTACTCTATTTTATTTTTTAACCTTCACTTGACTCATTTTTTAAGTATAAATATTTTTTATATTTTTTATTATTAATAATTATTTAGACTATTGAATCATTCTAATAATAATTACTTATGATTTTAATAATACAAGACTTTATTTTATTTTAAATTTATATTGGATTAGTTGGATATAGGAAATACTTAAATGGATAAATTATAGATTAACTTTATCTGAGGAAATTTAAATTATTAAAATGTAAGGGAAGATAACGAATGGAAAATGTTTTTATTTTATTTTTTTTTTTTTAAATGTCTAAGAAATGTTTATTATTATTCTGGGATTATCAGTTTACAAGTCAGCGGACATTGGTCTGATGATCGAGGTCATTAGTAACAAAAGTCAGGGTTCATATAAACAATTCATTAAATCATCTCAGACATGAATTTTTTTTTTACGGAAAATTTTTTTTTATTTTTGTAGATAAAATTTATATTATTAAGTTTTTTTTTTAATTTGAAAACCACATCCTCGTATAAAAATAACCGGGAGAAATGTGTTGGGTTTAAAAATTTTTAAGAAATAAAATTATCAGTACAAAAAATTTTTATTTCGGAGTTGATTTTTTTTAAACCTGGGAAAACTAAGACGTCATTTGGGAGAAAAAATTTTTATTGATAGTTTAGAAGAGGGAGGGGTAAGTTGATCTGATGTCACTCCAAAATTTTGAGCAAAAGAAAACTTTTTTTTAGTGACTCATTTATCCCAGTTTCTTTTTAGTAATTTTTCCCCTAAGTTAGAAAAATAATTAACACTTAAAAAAAATTGACTTCCCAATTCGAGATGACCAACTCACCCCACTTTCTAAGATTTGAACCAAAAAAAATTTTTTTTTCTCTCAAAATCTCCTTTGCCCCAGAAACTCCTGGATTTTATAGTATTCCATTTTGCACCGGATTCCCCTAACTATACATACATATATATTTATGAGCATTGAGAATATGTATATATGTGTAGTATAAAATAAGATTACAAGACTAAAAAGATGACTCGAAAAATGGCGGCTGGTGGGAAGCGAAGCAATTCGCTGTCAAGAATTAGAAGGCATATCCACAGTTTTGCTCCGCCTTCACCTAAACTCAATACATCTATATCTATATATATTTATATTTATAAACTAGACAAAAAATCTATAATTTTTCACTTAAAATTTAAAAAAATTATTGTCTAATGGAGAATTTTTTTTAAATTTCAGAGAAAAATTTTCCGACTTTTTCGTCGAATTTTTTGCACAAAAAATTAAATTGTCACTACAACTTTTCTCATAAATTTTTTTTTCTTATCAGTAAACAGGTTACTTTTTTTTTTAGTAATTAGTTTTAATAATTTTCCTTGCTGTCGCATGTTTATTGACATTGTGAATTGATATATATGAATATATACGTAGAGTAGAGTATTTACTGGGTATACATATAATAATTTAACTTTTTAATTACACATGTGCAGTTACTTGGGCTCCTAAGTAGTCAATACGTAAATTGTGACCGTCACTACTGATAAAATATAATAATGATAAAAAAAAAAAAAAACATAAATATATAAATAGGAATTTCAAAAATTAAGGAAAGGAAGGAAAAAAATTTTCATGAATGATATTAGTACATATATTAATATATGTTTATGTGTAAGAAAATAATAATTTTATGATAAGAAAAATAAAAAGTTAAGTAAACAAAACACAAAAGTTTTAACAAACATTAATATTTAGTATTTTTTATGAAATGTATTTAGTTCAAGTACGAGTTGCCTTATAAGTCAAAATGCGAGTGCAATGTGTTACATAATTTAAATGATAATAGTCCAGGCTAGTACATTAATCGTTACATAGTTTCAGAAATAACCCACGTATATATAATTTATATTCTATACTATTTCCCTTTTATCTTTATATTTACACTTTCCTTTTTTTATTTTGTCATTTCCATACTTTACGACATGTCACATAAATAATAATATTGATATCGGCTTATTTATACGTCATCGACCCGTCAATTTCAATTTTTCTATTTTAATTTACATAAAAAAAAATTTTTTATTACTTTATTTTGTTCAAGCAGTGGATTATTTTTTACTTTAGAAAATTTTACGGTAAATTTGTTAATCTAGTTTTTGAAAAATTTTTTATGCATGAGCAGAATTCCGACTTGCAGTTATTTTTAAAAAATTTTATGATAGTTGTATTTAAATTTATTAAAATTTATGGCAAAAAATATAAAATATAGAAAAGTTGATATCGAGGTATATTTGAAGATTTTTTAAATAAATGAGTCGAATTTAGTCATTTTTTATCCCATTTGTTTGAAAGATTTGAGAAATAAAGAATTTGGTCCTAAAATAGATCCAAAAAAATTAATTTAAAAAATATTTGTTTTTTATTGTTAAGTTGGTTCGGGTCGAAATTTAGTGGTAACTTTAATACAGGGTTCCAATATTGCAGCCAATTTAGGAGAAATAGAACTTCGAGATTCTACGGTAGACTTCACACAATAAAATTTTTTCAAAAATTAAAAATATCATTTATAGTAATAGTTTGAAATTCTACTTAAATAACGGTAATTTTCGGATGCTACAAGTAGAAATCTCTATTTTTTTATATGCTTCTAGTTTGCAGCAATAGAATTTTTCTAGAATTTTTTTTTTGTGTAAAAAGTCACTTAAATCTACATTTGATTCACTTAATCTCAAATTTAAAGTGTAAAAAAAATATAAAAAACGACTTGATACATTTAAAGCACATATATAATTCTTATAATATCAGTAACTTTAGAGTGCGACCTTCTACAGTTTTATATTGTATAATTCAAAGCTAATAAGTCTATTTTGCAAGTACGTTAGATTACTTCAATTTTTTAAAGCGCCAGTAAAAAATTACTCACGTGCTCAAACGACTTAATTTGCTGGCGACGTTATTAACTGAGTGTCTATTATAATTTTTATTTTTTTATAATTATTATTATTATTATGACACTAAAAAATTTGAGTAAAAGCAGTTTAAATCCGGAGCTAATTCAGAGTGAATGCGCATTTAAATAAAATCCAGATCACTCCGAAATCATTCCTCTGAAAAAACAAACTCCTTATTTACTTCTTATGCAGAATTTTTTTTCTGACTCCGGAACTTCAAATTCAAATTTAAATACAATCCGTAATCACTCCAAATTCACTCCCGATTTATTACAGTGTATAATTAACATCATTATTATTATTAAATTAAAATATTGATCACGAAAAAAAAATAGTAACCAAAAAAAACAATTAACATTTTTATAATTTTCAAAGTTGACTCTTGTCTCATAGTCATTTGACAAACGTTTGTCTTAATAACTTAAAAAATAATTTATATACTTTTGTCACTTCTTTGTAATAATCGACGCAATGTAAAAAAAAAAAACAGTAATAATTCAAAGTATGAAGCCGCACAACTGATTTTGCATATAAAAACTAATAATCAATTAATAAATAATAATAATAAACATACTTTTTGTGCAGAATGTGGTTGCGTTGATTACCGATATCTGGGAGTACACTACGGTAATAATCGCACATGCCACATGGTCTTGTATCTTTAGCAGTGTAATATATAATATACGAGGAGAATTACAGTTCAGTTTGCCTACTAAAGCATTATGACTTTTGCGATATGAGTTATCTCGGGCCTGATATCGTCGTACTATTATACAGCCTTCCGCATATTATGGTTAAGACACTGCAATCGTGCCAGTATGTCTTTTAACTCCGTTTATTGCTGCTACTTCAGGTGATCTTAAATATATTAATATTAATATTATTAATAATATAGACATCTATATAAATATCAACCAACAGGTAAATTTAAATGTTATATATATATATATATATATATATATATATATATATATATATATATATATATATATAGAGTTGAATAATAAATAATGAATTAAATAATTTGAATGAATGAGTTGTCTTATCAATTACGATCATCATTCAAAAGCTTCTGAGATATTTGATACGATCTTTTATAGTTAAATGTACTAAATACTTTTATGTACATAAATTATACTATAAACATAGACGTATATATGTGTACATGTATATTAATGTGCAGCTGAAGAGTTTGATGGTTTCGTTTATCATTCGATATGTGAGTCGTGGCCGAGTTTATTATAAACATATATATTATATTATATTCTATATAAACTATATTTTTTAAAGTCTTTTTTGTTATCGAATTTCAATATTAATTGACGTTTTATTTGGCTTAAATAATTTGTGATTTTTTTTTATTTAATAGTTCAAATAAAAAATTTTTAATTTTGAGGTTCATTGATTATGTATTGAAGGAAAGTTGAGTTAATAAATGTTAGTTCGAGTGATGAGGGATTGAAAATATTTTTTAGTGGTTTGTTATACTAAATAGATGATATATATATATATATATATATATATATATATATATATATATATATATATATATATATATATATATATATATATATATATATATGTATATATTTTTTAAATAAAAAAAAATGAGAGTCACTGTCTATGCAACTAGTTCAGATAAGGTATCGCTAGTTGGTTGTCGGGCGATAGCGAACCTATGAACATATATATATATATATGTGATTTTTTACTTTAAGTTTCATTCGGTCACATATTGAAGTGCAGAGGAAAAAAAATGCGTAACATAAAATATATTGATGGCACATCCATATATATATATACATACTCAGAACAACAGGATTTCTTGACGTAAGAAATTTTTTTTTGCCCCAAGAAAATTTTAGTTTCTAATTCATGATCAAAAAAATTTCTAAGGCCAAGTAAAAATTTCTTGGCAGAAGAAATTTTGTCTCGACTCAAAATCTTTTTTTTTCAATTCATTGAAAAAATTCGTTGTGCCAAAAAATCCTTTTTTACTATATGTATTTATGCATACCTAAAATATTTTCCAATATATACATTTTACCCGAAAAAATTTTTTTGTTACAAAAAATATCTTTCACCGACGCTAAAATTTGATCTCACTTACTCTGGAATACTAGACTTGCGCCTAGAATTACATGTCTTCAATTCCTATTGAATAAATTCAAATTTTAAAACTTTCTATCGTGTCATTAATTACAACTTTTACTTTAATTTAAAAAAAAATCAGAGTAAATTTTTTTTACGAAAAAATGAAGGTAGTATTTATACCTTTTTATATATATGTATATATGTATATATAATTATGATTATTAGTATAATCTTGGGTGTACGGTAACTTGTTAGTGATATTGTAATCTTTTAGCGACTAAAGATTAGCCAAGGACGTGAAGATAAACGGCATTGTTGCATTTCTTTACTCTCACTCTGACCTGACACTCTCACTGTACTTTTTATCGTGTCATTTACCTTTTTAACGACGATTTAAATCATATTATTTTGAATATTATATGTAGTGATCTATCAGTGATCTATTAATTAATTTATCAAATATTGCGTAGTAGACTTTTATTCTTAATGAAAGGAACAACTTAATTTATTTATATATAATTATTTAATAATTTTTGTATAACATATGTACGACCCACTTGATGAAGTCACTTTAAATGCTTGTCCTCGAGTTGAATAATTAGCGTCGTTTTTAAATAATCGCGATACTCTTCGAGGGAGGGCATTAGTAGTCAGTCTGTATTTTAAATGATAACAAACCCGCATAAGGGCAGCTAATAAGCTTTACTCATTATTCAAACACATGGACATACATATATATTCATATATGTACAAGTAATATACGTTAAATATGTCTACAATAATATATATTTGTATTTATATTTCGTAAAAAGACTTGAGCGTGCCCGCGAACCCACGCAAACTTGTTTTTTGCTTCCGCTCTCGTTTATTTGCCTGGGAAAAATTTTATTTTTTTCTTATCAGTAAAAAAAAGTACAAGAGTTTTAACGTCAATTACTTGGTAATTATTTTTATTTTATATTTTTTTTTAATTAATTCATTATAAATTTTTTTTTCAAAGTCATATAAGAAATTCCAAATTTTTATTTTTAAAAACTAAAAATATTGAGATGGTCATATTACCCCATATAAAAAAAATATACAAATTTAAAAAAAAAAATAATTTCATTCAAGAAAAAAAAGACTTAATTTTTTTTTTACTCCAAAATTTTTGAAAGACCAACTTACCCCACGTAGAAAAAATTTTAAATTTTATTTCACCCGGTCTTTAATAATTATTAAATTTTTTTTAATATAATTTAAAAAAACATTGAAAATTTTTCAAATTATCTAGACATTATCGTCATGATAATTTTCACCCATAAATAATCTTGTAGAAATGACTTAGTAACAAAAAACACATATGTTGTATGTTGCGCTGGCCTAGACATAACCAATTGCTGGGCGTTTAACAATCAATTAATCTTAACAAGCCCCATGAGATATGTTTTCAAGTGTCATGTCACTAAAGATGTTCGTCGAAGATTATTCAAATTATCTGTTTATGAAATACACGTATTTTTTTTAAAAATCTCATGGGTATTGAAAACCGCCCCTATACGCCCCTCAACTAATAGTTGTGAGTACTCCATATGTATTTATTTATCTTTTCTTGTATGACTGTTTTTAATATGCATTATATGAGTTAAACGCACCCGTCAAAATATATTTTAGTCATAAATATATATTACAATTTTTATAAAAGTACAATATTCAAATTAGTTATTAATTTATCGGCGGATAAATAAAAATCAAAATTATATTATATATTTTTATATATTTTATATTAATAAAAAAACTAAAAATAATGAGAGGCACTGGTGAACTTAGAGGGCAAACAATATAACGGATTGTCGCGATATTTTATGAGTTCCATAAGGAAACGTCGAGGTAGTTGATTGTTCTATATACAGTATATAATATATATATATATATATGTATGTATAACAACATATGAAAGACGATGTAAAGTCGATCAGAAATTACTTCTCAGGTCTCTCATGTGCGTACTACTATACTGTGTACTGGACTATATTCAATCATAGTAATAAAATTTCTTCATTTAGCAATTAATGTAGCAAAGCTATTTTAAAATTTTTTTTTATGGCTTTGATTTACTAGTTTATTTTGTTATTGCTTATTATACCTTTGTTAAACTTTTCTCAACTAGTGTTTTGATCGACTGTGCAGTGGTTCTTATATATTTTTATTTTTTATTTCTTTACTTTGAGAAGACTTCTTATGATTTTTTCTCATGCTTCAGTCAGCTTACAGTTTTCTAGGATATTTTCCACAATTTTATTATTCCAATTGAACAATACAATTTTTTTTCAAATTCAAAATTTAAAAACTGAAAGAAAGCTTGAAAATTTGGATAAAAATTTTATTTTCATTTTTGAGATACAGGGAAACTCGGGGCAAAATAAGACCCCATTCTTGTTTATCTAAAAATGCTGTTAGAAGCATGGGGCAAGTTGATCGAATTCAACAGTGCGACCCATTGAAAATATTGAGGAAATTTTTTTTTGATAGATTCTGGCCCATTCTACCTCAAGTTCAATTTTTTTTACTTCTTATTAAAATAATTCAGATAACAAACACCTGGAAAAAAAAAATTGTGTTTTTACTAGAAGTTTTTTAATTTTCTAGGCTGACCAACTTACCCGGTATTTTTTTGCAAACTGTAATTACGCATTAAAAAAAAATTTGTCTAGAAATTTGTGTCATATCTTTGCTTCAGAAATTTCTATATATGTTTTATAAAATGAATACATATGAAAAATTGATTAAAAAAATAGAATTTTTTTAACAACAAAAAATTACAGTACTTGTGCAAGAGGTAAAATATGTGTGACGTAGTTGTGTTACCAATTCAAATATGTACATAGATTTACTGCGTGTCTTTATATATATATATATATATATATATATATAGGATACTTTGAGTGTATAGTAAACACAACATTAGTATTTCTGCGAACTGATGCCATCTGTATAAAACTAAGTGAACTTTTATTAATTTTTTGCAATAATTATTTTTTATTATCAGCATATCATATATATTTATATAATACTTAAAAGATGCTACAAGATCTTATATATTATATAAAATATTTATTGCTATTGAAATTACATATAAGTGAAAATAATTAACAATTTTATAAAAAATTTTTTCCCATAGATTTTTATAGAGTCTACGGTCTAGGCTAAATAAAAAAAAAAAATAAGCGCGGCTAGAAAAAAAATTTTTAAAAAACATTTATGACTGCTGTATATTTTAATGCTTTTAAAAATATGAATAAGAAGTGAAGAGAGATTCTAAGATATGTTTAACACTAAATACAAAAGTTTGTTTATATCCTACTCTTGTGCTTACGTATTTTCCTTTTGGGGCATTGTAAATTCGTAATCCTGTCTGTGCAACAAAGTACCGCCAGTAAAATAATAACGAGGCAAATATTTGTCGTTGTCCTTTCCGACGGTTTTAGATTATAGATATGTATAAATATATACATAGTTTCCTTGTTTCTCTCAAAGTTTCTAAACCTCTTCCGTTTCTTTTTCGTCATCATGTCCATAAAACCGCAAAATATATCCTTGTATACTAATACCGTAGTATTTTCAGAAACTTAAGTGGTCTTAAGTATTTTCTTAATGCAATTTTAAGCTTTCGTTTACAATTTTTATGATATTCTATGGAATTTAATTCTTTGACTGTATTTTTATCAAAAAATTTTTTTGAAAATTGAAATTTTTTTTTAGTTATCAAAAATTAATTAACGAGATTTATTTATATAATTAGACAAATATTTTAACATTTATTTAAAATTTCATAAGGCCTGAAAAAATATAATTTAGATTTACAGTAAAAAATCAGGAGTGAATTCGGATTTTATTTAAATCCGAATTCTCTCCGTCACTCAGAATTCTGGAGTTTAAAAAAAATTACTCCGCATACGAAGTAAATAGGGAGTTTCTATTTCCAACGGAGTGGTTTTGGAGTGATCGGGATTTTATTTAAATCCACATTCACTCTGATTCAGAATTTCAATATTAACGTAAACATCCCTTTGGAGTAAACTTCATTTCGAGGGGGGTAAATAAATAAACAGCCATCCGTTCCGTATTCATTCAAAATTTTTATCCTTTTCATTTAGATTTTTATCAAATCTATAATTGGGAGAAATGGGAAAAAATAAACTGTAATATTTCAATTTATTTTAAAAATGTTTTTGAAACTTTAAAAAAAAATTTTGGAAAATTTTGCTTCACTTTTGTCTAATTAAGTTTGAGCACTTCTAAATTATATAAATTATATACGTACATAAATTTTGAGTTTGCGGTTTTTTAAAAAATAATAGCAATAATTAAAGAAAAAAATAATATTTTTCAACTGACAAAAATGTATAAAGTCCGAATCTTCTATAAATTTCTAACCAGAGTTTCTGAGGATTTTTCTCGTAGATATCAAAATCCTCAAAACTATAAAAAAATTATGCTGAATTTAGTGAGTCTATTATACATTTATTTTTATTTACAAGTATTGTTATTTTATGAGACGTAGATTTTATTATCACTTGGGCCAGGCTAGGAGTCCGGTACCAGCCAAAACCGGATGTCCGCCTGCTCAGGATGTGACGTCAGTCTCGTGGCAGTTGAAGAGAGAAGAGAGAGAAAGTTATAGACCGAGTGAAAAAGAACAAGAGAGTTAAAAAATGAAAGTGTACATTATATTTTTTTATAATACAGTTACACACAATATATATATATATATATATATATATATATATATATATATATATATATATATATATATATATATAGATGAAAGCCTCGCCGTAAAGCTAAGGCGCAAACATTAGCCCCTTTAGCTCCAATGTTTAGTACACAATCTTTCGGCGAACAATCTTTCAGGTAGTTTTCATTTCACGCACTCTCTTTTATAAACTTCTACCTTATTCTTCTCCTTTTTTTTTTTTTAAATTTTTTATGTGTTTATTTTTTTATTTTTTACTTCTCTTATTTCATTTCCATTCAATCCGTTCATTCATAAGTTTAGTTTACCAACAATTCTTTGAATAAATTTTTTTAAACAATAATATATACAAATATATACATATATATAGTATATATATTTATCAAAAATATATTTATTAATATGAGTAATTATTTTTCATAATAAAAAAAAAATAAATTTCAAGTTTTCCGAGAGATTATTCGGATTTATTTTAGGACGGTTCTGTTAAATCCTTTATTTAATGAGCAGGAAAAATAATAAATATGTAAATGTATGAGGATATGTTTGTATATTTATTAAATATAGACTATAGACTGTAAGAAAAATATTTATTGTTATTATTTTAAAGAAAAAGTTAAACATTTCAGTGTCTTATTTGTTTAACTGGCTTGAGTGTCTGAAAACTGTGACAAAAGGACATGAGTCCTTCAGAACAATGCCGACGTGTCAAAGTTAGACCACGAGATCAAATAAAAAGTCTTTGTCACTCAATATTTTGAGAAAATAAAAACAATAAGTATTTCTTGTGCTGAAATTTATTTTCTTTTATCTAGAATCCTTGCATAAATATTTTTCAAAAATATAGTTTGAATATGTATATATGTGTATATATTTTCTCTCTTATTTAGACTAAAGCTGGGTAAGATGAGCCGTCTTAAGAAATAATAGTATAATTTTTTTTTTCTATTTCTAATACGAGTTCATGAGAATTAAAGACTGAAGTGATTTAATACGTGAATGTTTGATGAAAATATTTGAAAAATGTAAATAATAATTATTATTAAAATTAATTTTGAGATTTTAAACAGAATTATTTTATACAGTCGATTATCCGTTATAAGCCTGGTCTAGAAGACTTAGGGGAAATTTTTCTCGTAATTTCAGTCTTCCCACTACTGTGCGTTTAGTTTTGATCTCGACTACTCGTTATAAGCCTGTTTTATTTTATATCATTTTAAACGTCATATTTACATTTTGTTACATACGCAACCATACCGATTTTCCTAGTTCTTATAGCGCTAAAATAAATACTCATTTTTTTACACTAATAATAATTTAAATGCAAAAAATTATAATGATAACGGTATTGATTACAGTAATAATTAAAATAATGATTTTATTGATCAACTTAATGCTCAATAAAACTTTTAAATTGTAACAGAAGCTTTGGATGTAATTAATGATTACAATTATGAATAATAAATTATATTTTACTTAATAATGATTAAATTATTACCCGCGAAACATAGATAGTAAATTTCCATCATTAATTTGTCTACTTTTTCTTATTGTTAGTTTATATTTTAGAGATTTTTCACGGAGGCTTATAACGGGTTCTCTAGTACGAAACTCTTTAGAGTGATTAAGTGGGGAAGCTGTTTGGACTCAGTAACTTTCGATTGAGGGGAAGAGGCTTATGAAGGACAGGCTTATGACGGGTAGCCGATTGTATTTTTAATAAAAAACCAGAAATAAATTTTTCAGAGAAAAAAAAAATTATATTAAAATACTTGTGATTTTTATTAGTATTAAAGGAAGTTAAAAAAATATATAACACCAAGTGTCAATATACAATATTTATCTAATCAATAATTGGGACATTTACTTTATACATATTTTTATCACAAAATAATCCTCAGTATAGAAAGAGAAAAAAAAATTGATTTTTTTTCTTATCAATTGCAAGTTAGTTTTATTCCCTTAGATAATTTATTTAGTCATTAGATTTTAAAAAATTAAGGGACTCTCTCCTTTCTATACTAAATTATTTGTTTTTTAATTTGAAAGTACAAAAAAAAATTCGTCAATAAATTTAAAGATTTAACGTCTCGAATTTTCATCATCCGTGAAGATCGGACTTATCAGTAAAAAATTTTTTTTTATATATATGTATGTTTATTATAAATATGTATGTACATAAGTGTGATTTGAATCGGTAAGAAGTTTATACAAATTTATTACTCTCTTTTTATTTTATAAATCGTCTACTAGTGAGGGTGAGAAGAGTAACCGTCCCCTCGCGACCTTTGACTCGCGATGACTGATTTATGGACACTCTTGAGTATTTCTTGGCCTCATTTTCATTTTTGTTTAAGTCTTGTAATACTCACACTTGTTACTAATACCGAGTAAGATTTATCCTCTTGAAATTAACAATATCAATCATAATATTCATGTAATATTCAAAAATCAAAGATACGTTATATAAGAAAAAAATAAAAAAAAATTATTGATAAAATTATTTTTTCGATATTTCATAAGTTTAATTTTAATCATTAATTTTTATTTAACTGCGAAATTCTTTTTATATTTTACATTACATAGAGATAAATTTGCAAACCTTATCACTTATCAATTTTTTATTTTGACATAAATAAGTCTTATCATTTTTAAATTACTGTATAGATGCTTATAATTATTTTTTAATCATTACTTAAAATATTTTTAATTATAAAAATAAATCAGACCATCAATTTATATACTCAAAAAAATATTTATTATTTTTTAAAATTTTTTAAAAAAGTTAAAAATCATCTAAAGTTTTTAATTTAGAAAAAAAAATAATTAATAATTATTGTTGAGTAATTAATTAATATTGTCATTAATCGTACTTTAAAAATAGTTCATAATTATTAAAAAAAATACATTTTGTAATTTGTAAAATATTAATTATAATTTTTTTTTGTCAATTTGAATTCACAAAAGCAAAAGGACTACCCAACCTCGCGGTGGGTAATGAGATGAGAGTTACCTATTGGCTGTGACCAACTTCTAGTCGGTATAGAGATTGCATTACGTCTCTCCGAATAGAACTCATCTCCTCGATGTAAGTGATCCAAAGTGTTAACCATTATACCCAATGTCTTCGTCTTTGTCCACCGGGGGAAATTTTTCTACGTAGTTTCATTGCTCCAGCGGGACGGGGCCGATAGATATTCCGAAATTTAATTGGAAATACCCACCGGCCCACAGAGTTATAGGGTCATAACGACCCTGAGGAAGGGCTGCGCCCTGACTGGGTATAACACCTTGGAACTCTTACGTCGAGCCTTAGGTAATCCGTCATGACTTGACGGATTTGCCCGAGGTTCTCCATTTAATTTCCTTTATATATTCAAACTTCACTATTAATGAGTACCTGCGAGAAAAATTTATTTAGTGTCATCTATCGGTCAACCCGAACGCTTTAGCGCGGGAATATTCAAATTTAATTTAAAAAATGTTTTAAATTATTTTTTATTCCAATTCAACTTCTTGGCTTATATATATATATATATATATTTTTTTTTTAATATAAAAGATCTTCATAATTTAAAAGTAGTCATCAGTGGCGCTCTACTTACGTACAAGAGAGAAAAAAAAATGTTATTTAAACCAATACGACCTTTTAAACACTTGTCACACGATTGAAAAAAAAAATACTGAAGACTACCCGCTGGGATTCTCATATTACACCTCTCTGTCTGTGTTACGTTTGTTCGCAGTTCGATTTAAACTGTTGTCCCGGTCCCTAATATAATGTAATATATATGTATGCTATATACCACACTCACGTTACATTTAAAAAAGATGTAGAAGAGAAAGTAAAAAAAAATCTTTATAAATTTCGGAGGTCCTCATTTTTATTTCAAGTGGTCAGAAAAAAATACAGACAGAAATTACTAAATTACATTTTTTAAAATATTACTTTACTTTTAACCTTTGAATAATTAATTGCCACTGTATTGATTGGGCGTGAGAAAATCTTGGGATTTTTTTCCAAGCGTGGAAATTGAAGGATCAATTAAGGGAAATTATAAAATTATTTGATTTATTTTTAATGACTAAATAAAATATAATTTTTTAATAATAAATTAGTGCCGAAAAAGTTTAAAAAGTAAACAATAAAAGGGTAGAAAAATACTTTGTGTAATTTTATTTTCAAAAATAAATAATTTTGGTTCCTTATTTTTCCGGTTTGTTTATTAATAGTTAAATAATTGCGTTTCTTAATAGTAATGGAGTAAAGTAACGATCCTAAAATAATAGTTAAATACAAAATAAAGGAAAAAGATGGGAATATATAAATATATTTGTTAAGATATATGAAAAAAAGGGACAGATTATTTTATTCTGGCCACACTTTAATATTTACTTTCGCGGTCTTTAAAAAAGTCTCTATTAAAAATCTCAAGCCAAAATTTTGTTTAAATTCTTCTAGAATAAAAAGCTATGGGGATTTATGGGAAACTGGGGTCCAGAAAATTTTGTAAATTTATTTTTTTTAATTCACTATTATCCTTGAGTTTATAATAAATTTTCAAGTAAAATTAAGCATCTAGGATAATATGAGAGCTAAAAAATATAAAAGAAAAAAAAATTACGTCTCGTTTCAGACCAAAATTTGTTAGGTGAAAAATTCAAAATCTTCGTAATCAAAATCGGAAAAAAATTTTCGAGACTCAGTTGCGCGGTGAAAAATAATTTAGTATTAAAAAATGACTTTTGTGAAATTAAATGAAATTGAATTGCAGATCTCGTTCTCTAAAAAATTAAAAATCTAAACAAAATAAAATTTTTTTATTCTTTGTTTGAAAAAATATCACCAGTAATTTAAAGGATAAAATTTATTACAGTAAAAAAAAAATTAATAATCTAACAGTAAAATATATCCATATATTTTTTTTCATTATTGTGTATAAAAATGATCAAAACTCTCAGACATCCCTCTTATGCAGTAAAAAATAAAGGTTAACCCTCTTGACTCCAAACATCACAAGAAATACTTTGAGATTACGGAGAAAACGAAAAAGAAGCGACTGAGAGTCTGGTGTCTGTATAACCATAACTTTTATTACCGATTTTTTATTTTTTTTCTTCTTCTTAATCATTTTTTCTTCTATTCTGCTTCTAAATCCGAATCTTAACGTACTATTATTATTATCATTATTAAGTTTCTACTCGAAAAATCATTAATTTAAAACACTACACTCTAAAAAGTCTACAATACAGTAGACATTTACAAACTCTTAAAAACTCATTAAATTATTACATAGATATTTTTTAATTTTACTACTACATTTCTAGTAGCATTGAATATAAAATAATATATATATAAATATCAAAAAAAACTAAAGTTTAATAATAAATTGCATTACAGAGGAAAATATTTTCATATCTTATTTTTTTACCAACAAATAAATTTAATAATAATAATTAATGAGCAGTAGATAAACAATTATCGTAATACTTGATCAGTATAAATATTTGGATGCTGCTAAAATAATTACCAGTAATAATATATATTATATTTTATTACTTATTTACTTGCGTTATGTCGAAAAGTTATTTACGGATTTTGTATTATTTATGATAAAAAAAAAAATAATTGTTTAATTGCCAATAAATATTATTGTATATAAATAAAATAATTTATTGTCGGGTTTTGGTTAAACATTTAATGCAAAAAAAATATGTACAATTACGGAGAAATATATATGAGAGGAAAGAGGGACATGGTCCAGAGTTCATTAGGGATCATTGCTACTGACTCTCATCGTTTCTTATACTTCATTTATATTATATACATATATAAATATATGTGTGTAGTCATATTTTTATTGACTTCAAACTGATATATTGTGACGTTACTAAAATTCAATTATTTTATTTTAAACCTTGAAAATTTATGTACAGAAAAAAAAATTTATAATGAAGAGAGGAAAAGTTTATTGACAAAATTGAAGACGAAGAAACATTTGAGATAAACAAGTTTTAAATTTAAAAAAGTTCATTAAACAGTTATTGATGACCCGTACTCCCCTTATTTCTTTTTTTATTAATTTAATTATAATTTATTTATTTATTTATTTATAATTGTGCGGACTGCAATAAATATTTTAAATGAAGTAAAAGAATTTAACTTAACAATAATTATAATTATGATTATTTTATTCCATAGAGGAGATACATTGACCCCTACTGCAGAGGGGGACTCATAATAATGTCACTTGCGGACAATAAAATAGTCAAAGTTTTGAGATATTGCAGAAAAACTTTAAAAACTTTTTAAAATAAATTTAAACTTCAATTTATTTCGTAAAATTTTTGTGATTGATTTTGAAAAAAAAAAATTTACAGACAAAATTTATTAGAAATTTATTTTAATTTTGGTAAATTTTCGAATTACAGTTTCATTTATCGTTGATTATAAAAAATAAAAAGATTAGAATTTTTTTTTCTTTTCGGGGTAAAAAGAGGTGGGGCCATGATTATAAAATTTACTGAATCCTTAACACGTGTGCGCTTAAATGATCTGTGGGTGACTCCTCAGGGGTCATTTGCATTTTTTCTGGAAGCAAAAGAAACTTAAACGTCCGTTTAACCATCAATGTAAACACATTTTACTGCGTATTAACTTTAACAATAACAAGAAAGTGTCTAGGGGACAGTTAGTGTTTTTAAAATATTTTCGTAAATATTTATCTGTCATTATTTTTAAGCATTTAATATCAATAGTCTCTTACCGGTGTCAAATCTCTACTTACATGTTATTTACTGAAATATTTTCAGATGCTTATTCATTATTTTACTGACTACACTGTGAAAAATCGGGAGTAAATCCGGGTTGTATTTAGATCCAAATTCATTCCATCACTCGGAAGATCCGAAGACAATAGGGAGTTTATTTTTCCAGCGGAGTAATTTCGGAGTAAACTGGATTTTATTTAAATCCGCGTTTACTCAGATTCGGAGTTTTAATATTTAAATAAACTCCCTTTCGGAGTGACTTTTACTCCAAGTGAATTTATTTAAGACACGATCTTTCGCGCCAAATTTAATTCGTGTTCATTACGAAAATTTTTTTATAGATAAATTTATTACCAATCAAGTTAATTTGAAAATTTGAATCTATCAAATCATTATTCTAATTAAAAGTCAACTTTTGTATATGAAATTATTAATTATTTATTGAATGCAATTTGACCTCAAAAAAATCACCAATTTTGCCCTATACATTTATCTTGATTTAATATAATTAATTCCATAAATAAATATACAAATTTATATAATTTTTTTTTCTAGTTAAATATCTATGGATATTTTAAAATTTTAATCTTTTAAAATTTTCGCAAAGTAAAATTCTGATGTCAATTTAAATTCTTATTTTCTTAAAAAAAGTATAAAAATATTTTTCACTCAAGTAAAAAATTTTGTCAAAATTTTCTAAAAAAAAAATTTAATGGTAAATTGTTGAATTTATTAGAGTAAAATTTAGTGAAATTTATTTAATGACCAGCTCGATATCTAATGAGAAAAAAAAATAAAATATAAATACACAAGTGTGTTGATTAGTTGAAATAAAAAAGTAGGAAGTTAATGAAATATATAAAGAAGGTGATGCAGAGATTAAGCATATCTTTATAATGCGGGATGAATGGACTTGCCCGATTGTCGCTATCTCTATTTTCTACTCAAGAAGCTATCATAGCAATACACAATGATTACAGTACGTAGTATATAGTAACGATAGCAAACTTACGCATGCTGATTTCGTATTATGTCATATCGGATATATATGGCCTAGGATATCCTAATCTTTTTTAACCAAACGTCCTTGTGATAATTTACAATCTTTAATAATGATAGTACACATCATGCATATATACATTCATATACATATACATACATATATACACATAGATAAATAGATACATACAAATATGTCTAGAAAACAATAACAATTTTTTTTTTTAATTTTTACCCCTACCAAAATAAGTAGAAGCGAAAAATTTTTTAACAAAAATAAATATATAAGTAAATTCAACTTGCGCTTAATATGTGCAATTTATTCGAATATATATATATATATATACATACATATATACGTGTATGAAAGTTGGTAAAGAATATAAAAGGGAAACATCTGGTACGTTATCAGCAAATTTAGTAACTGTTATACATATATATATATATATATATATATGTATATATATTTTAAAAAAGTCTAGCACCCGGCATTTGTAGACAATTCATATATTCATAACCAACACCTTGTTCACCTGAATGTCAAGAGCTTTATTATTCATAAAAAAATAAAAAAAAAAAAACACTTAAGTTAGACAGGAAGTTTATTAAAAAAAAAAAAAAAATTAGTTAATAAAAGTCAGTCATTGAACTGAGATGGACAACATGGAGTTTAATGTGACGTCTTAAGATAAAGCTTTCATTGAATCAGTTGAAATCTTATGGAGACTTAATTGAGAACTGAGGACTGAGAAATAACGAATTAAATGGAATTTAATAGAATGATATACTCTACTACTTTTCTTTACTTATACTCCGTGCTGTCGTACACTTTGGACGTTGATGCTCGTCTTGTGTACATGGAGGATGACAGAGACTGTTTTTGTACACTAGAGATGATAAGGCCTTAACCTTTGTCCTCTATGCCTCCTACATTTATTTTTATTACACATTCGTATTCATATTCGTATTTTTTATTTGAGAAAAATTTATATGTATATTTATTCGTAATGAAGATTTAAATTATAAATTTTTAAAATTCATTTAATTGTTAATTATTTTTACTTAAAAATATGGTTTATTATCGTCATGTGGGCCTGACCTTTCCAATTTGATTAGGTAACGTCAATAAGGTTAACTCAATGTTAAAAACTACTTTTTATACTTTCTTTTTATATATATTAATTAATATATTTATTTATTTATTATGGTGATGAATAATAAATATTTTTTTTTATATACACTGTAAAAAAAACGGGGTAAGTCAAGTTGATGTAGGTGTTAAAATTTTCGCTGTTAAAATTAACACCGCCGAAGGTGTAAATATTCTTTACCAGTGTTAAAAAAATTTCACGGTGTTGAAATATTTTACTTTGTTAATATTTTTGCTCCAGATAATATTCATTAAATTTTTATATTTTTCATATGCAATACATTTTTTTTTACACCGATTTAACACCGGTATTTTGACACCGCTTATTTTACAGTGTAGTTATTGCCCTTTCAGTCTATATATATTTATATATCATACAAAAAAAAAAAAAATTTATCTCATTTCTTTAAAAAATTTTTTTTTTAAATATATAGTCTTCACTAAACAAGCTATATATATAAATATATATAAACTATATACTAGTATATGAGATAACAGACATATATTTATAAGGCAACGGTTAGCAACGGTTTTGTTAAAAAAAATCTGTCACTCGAAATCACAATTAGAACCTCAGTTTAATTAAGACAAAAATTTTTTTTTTATTCTCAGCAAAATTATCCGAGTACGTAGAAAGGACTGAGGAAGACACGAAAAGTATAAATGACAGTGAAAATTTAATAGCCGACCCAGCATTATTAAAAATAGTCGACGCTGTTTGCCTGACAGATCAAGAGCGACATGATCAACATCAAGATCATCATGAGCTGTCAGATCGCAATCACGACTTACACGTTCATGATCATGATCAGCAGCTACCTGATCATAACGATCAACTACCCGATCACAAAAGTCATGATCAGAGTTTATCGGAGCTAGCAGATCATCACCAGCTAAAGCAAGAATTGAATTACCCAGATGGCGGGGATACCGTGGGCGTACTGGAGGCGGTCCGACCGGAAATTGAAAATGGCGTCCTGGTTGAAGCAAACACGGAGCCAGTGTCTTTTGTCCTTTCATCAAAGGACAATTCTTACACAATTCACCATACCTTGGACTATCAGTCGCCTCATATCATAATGTCCAGGTATAATATTTACAAAACTTTTCTATTGTTCGTTAACTTACCGTGTAATTATACCATAAAAATAATAATCTATTGTTTATAATCACCAGGGATTATTTGGTGGTCGGATCCCCGTATGAAGGAGTCAGTCAAGAAGAGGATCATCATCATCACCAGCAGTCATCTAATTCCCTCCATCAGCATCACTTACACGATCATCATCAGCAGTATGGCCAGCAGCCTGGCGGTAGTGGGGGCAGCGGAGGGGTAAACGAGGTACCGATCCCTGAAGGAGGGGATAGACATCCGTCTGAGGTCTCGCTCACAACAGAGGGAAATCATCGAGTTAGTAGTCACATGCCTCACTCCACGATGCATCGGTACACTAGTGAAACGCTCTCACAGTCAGCAGAACATCACCAACATCAACATCAGCAACATCAACATCAACATCAACATCATCAGCATCAGCATCAGCATCTGAGTGATTCCCAATTGGCTCGACATCTAGAAGAGCACGGACACCATCAGCACCACAGCAATCATCATCAAGAGGCTGCTGAAAGGGTCAGTGGAATTGTCGCGGCCATGAGAGGATCACGTAGTGATTATTCATTGGGCGTATTGTTTCCAAATTTACCTGGCGCCGGTTCAACGGCTGGTTCTGTTGACGTTTCTAGTGCTCAGCATTTGGATGAAGTTCTACCAGAAGACCCGTACTTGTCACATCATATCAGAGGTTCTAGTGGTGGTGTCTCGCCGAGTAACGTCAGAACTGGAAGTTCACCCGGTTCTAGCCGCAGCCCTCGTGATGACCAGGGATTATCACCTCATCGGTCATCATCCGCGCACGTAAATAATTCACAGACAGACGACGGGTACAGCCCCAATGACCAAAGCAGACTGCAAAATTTTACTCATCTGACTTCGATGCAGCCACCTGGTGTCCATCAATCGCTTCAGGACTCTGACCGCGTTTCGGATTTATATATGGTTTCAATTTACAATCCTGCGGCTACTTCACATCATCATACTGATCATGATCAACCTCCTACTTCTCATTCGCCTTCAGGACCACTCTCAAGGTAAGTTTTTTTTTTATTTAATGAAAATTTTGATGACTTGCAAAAGTTCATTTTTTGAATAAAAAATCCATTGATACGAATCGTGATTGTGATTAGCTTTATACTTTTTTGAAAATTTTGAGTTTTAAATTTTCTAATGTCTGTTTTATCTCATTCGTTATGATCTAGTTTGGGTTAAATAATTTTTTTATTTATCTCGAGGTGTCAAAATTACCAATAATTTTTTTTATCAATGAATTTATATGGTGGAAAGTTTATAGTTCAATAAAATATCAAGTATCAATTGACGAAAATATGTTTTGAGCAATGAATTATTAATTTATGCGTGTCTAGACAGTAATTTGAATTAAATTCGTGTGTAATTATGCTGCTCATTAACACTAGGTAGAGAAGAAATTAATTTTAATTTAAAGCTTTAATTTCCAAAGCATCTATTCTGTCAACACATGGTTTAAATTAACTAATGGATGTGTACATTAAAAACCAATACACTGATTCATCAATCAGGCAATTATGGACACATATTTTAGGCCATACCTAGAAAACTAATTATTTCAAGTCTCTTTACTTTTCTAATGCTTACAAGGATAAGGATCAATATTTAAACGCGTTGAAAAAATTTTTTTAGTTATTTATTAGTTGCATAACTTTGTAATGATTAATTTTTATTTTTTCGTTAAACTACACGCGGAGAATTAGTAAACTGATAACTGAAGATCCTATCGCTATGGCGATGTTATCAATTTTTAATTGTCGTTTGGACAATTACTTAATTTAAGTATTTTTATTTTTTACTCTGTAAGTGTTTTGTAAAAAAGAAATTTTTCTTGGGACAACTCCGTATTTTCGTTATATACCAGTTTTTTTTATCAAAAATTTTTTATCTGATACTGATGTTTGGGTCTATTTAATTATTTATATCTTGTTAATAGGCAGTTAATGTGTTAAATTTACTTAGTCGTTTAAAAATAACTTTTTATCCAAGTCAGGAATAAATGATTTGGATGTAATTGAAATAAAAAAAAAAAAATATTAATGGTTCTACACAAAAAATAGACTTCGTGACGCGGAAAATTTTACTCGTCCAAACAAAATTTTTACTTGCCCTTAGAAATTTTTTTTTTAAACAAGAAAATTTTTTATTTCATTTAATGATGCAAAATATTTCTTGCGCCAAGAAATTTTTTTTTTTATGTATGTCAGTAAATTTGATGACAATTGATCACAATGAAAGTTTTTAATTTATAATTGTTTTAAAATCATATGGGTAGTCAAAATTAACGCACCTGTCAAATAAAATTGAAACGTCATAAGCAAACTATATAGATATTTAACACACCATAAAATTCGTTTTAAGTGATTACACAAATCTGTATTAGTTTTTTTTTGGTATTAAAGTTTAGTATCAAGATTTATGCCATTTTAATATCCAACCAAACTGTCATTTGTGTTTGGAAAATCTTTAAAATAATATGAGTTTCTATAAAAAAAAAAAAAAATTAATAAATAGTATATGACACGGCAAGGGAGGGAAGTAGGAGATTCTAACCCGCGGATTGAAACAGACCAATAATCTTCTGTGGTGTCTATATACTATTTTTCACCAGATCTGTACCTGAAAATTTGAATTTTTGCGTCTATATGTGGGAAGAATGGCGCATGCGCTAATTTTTATCATTTGTTTTCTCATAGAAGTAGAGAATGACTTTCGTCCCTCTAAACAAGGCAGGAATTTAAACTTTTGGTGCAGATATGGTGGAAAAGCCATTGCTTCCTTGTTAAATTACTAAACTATCTAAAAGTGAATCAATGACAAGACCTGCAAATCAGTCCGAAGTATACCACTGATTCAATTAGTACTTGGAACTATTTGTGCAGTGAATATTTACTGATTGGAGTACTTTTCACTGATTCATTTTAAGGGTGTACCTAAAAGTGAAGAGACTCCAGGCATTCAAACTCTCAGTATCAATGCAGTAATATGGGAAATATAGTGCACATAGTACGGGGTAAAACACGTTGTCAAACTTCGGATGATGTCAGTAAGCTTTCACCCTCGTCTGAAATCGACTTATTGTTTTATCCCTTGTTACGCAATATACCTTCAGTAATAAACATGTTGGATCATATACGAGTTCTAATTAGATTAACGTAGATCTAATTTCAAAAAATTTTAAATCTACATTGATATCAATCGATATGTTTAGATATTAAATGAACATCTCCTTGAACCAACAATTTTTTTTTCAAAAGCCGCCGGTCTTTTTCAAAATAAAAAATTTTTAAGTTTTTTAATTTGATATTAAAGAAGTCAGAATTTTAATTTGAGTTTTTCAAATATTTTTAAATGTTTTAAAAATAATTTTCTTATGTTATTAGAAGATATTAATTTACAATAATTAGTATGCGTGCTTTCTAAGAATTTAAGATCATACATAATATATATTCATATATTATTATATCATAAATAGTTACATATGCAATTTATAGTATAATCCTCACTTTCAAAGATATCGACTTTCATTCTAAAGATTCAGTGTCCGTTAAATAAATAAGCAATATATAAATATATATATGTATATATTTATGTATGAGTAATTTTTAAAATTAATTGTTGCGAGATAAATGATAATAATAAATTATATTAATTCGCAAAAAATTAAAAATTATTTAGTTTATAAATTACACAGACTATGACCTTTCTGATCCAATGACGAATAAGACGAGAGAAAAAACGACGGAAGTGGCATCTGTTGGAATTATGTGTTACTAAACTTTGTTTTTAAATTTCCACGCTCATAATTTTATTCTTTAGAATATTAAGGTAATTGTCGCTTCGTTTGTTTTTATTTTTTATTTATTTTTAAAAGTGATTGTTATTTTGTCACTTATGATAACAAGTTTTCGATTGGTATAAAGTTTGGAAGAACTCAGCTGTTGAGTTTAAATATTTTTCGAAGGGAATTGCAGTGTAGTACTTTTCTTATGATTCCATAAAATACTGACGTACAGTTTTTTTTTTTTTTTTTTTAACAATTATGAATTTTCATTTTTTTATGTGAAGAAAAGAAAATATGAGATTTTTGAATTTTAAACGTAAAAATAATCCACGATTTTTTTTTTAACAAAAGTTGGCTTGAAAAAATAAGCTCTAACTCTATAAAAATATATTGGGGTAAATTAAGCAGGTATTTAATTTTTTTAGACAGTCAAAAATTCAAAATTACATCAGAGAACCAAAACATTGCGCCTGCAGATAAAAATGAAATTATATATGAACTTTTTTTACAATAAGATTCTAAACAATTTTAAATAAACGAATATTTAGACTTTGAACCGACCAAATTTTATAATCGAATTGATTATTCTTACACTGTAAAAAATCGGGAGTGAATTTGGAGTAATTACAGATTTTATTTAAATTTAAATTCACTCCGTTACTTGGAGTTTCGGAGTTTTCAACAAAAATCACTCCGCAAACGGAGTAAATAGAAAATTTCTTTTCAGGGGAGAGTTGATTATTTTGAGACAGCCGAGGCACAATAGGACTAGTTCGAAAATTTTAATCAATTTTTCAATTTTAAAATTTTGGCGCGAAAAGGCTCATAGTGTTTGGCATAAGAAATGGGGAATTTTTTTTTTTCAATTTTATACGACTTGTTAAAGGGTTGAGAAGTACTCCAGCTAAATTAGGGCTCAAAAAATAAAAAATAAATTTTCAGTCACAGCCGGTACCTTACCGTGAACAAACAAATTTTTTGAAATTGAAATTCTTAAAAAATAGATAAAAAATACGAGCAAACTGTACCTTAATATAAAAAAAATAATTACATACTTGCGTAGATACCTCACCCTGCCCCGCTCTATTATAAATCCTCATTAATCAAAAAAATATAATATCATGTCAAGCACGTGATTATTACTCACTAATTAGTAAAGTAATAAAATAATAATTTAATTTAAATATTTGATTATTGATTATTTTCGTAAGACGACCAAATCACAGATTAATTAGAAAACTAATTAATATTTACTTTTTTCTAGATAACACTGGTTATATATATGTCATAATTAATTTTTAAAATTATTGTTGAGAAAAAATTGGTTTTCTTGAAATATAAACCAATAATTAAAAGTCATATTAATAATAATAATCATAACAATAGTATTTGAAACTAATTGAGTGGGGATATTGTAGAGGCACTTAAAGTTATATATTTATATATATAACGTTCATTACTAGCAGTAGACAAAACTATAATCCAAGTGTATGATCAAGTATGAGTGTAAGAAGAAGCCGACGTATAAAAAAGAGGTAGGGATTCTTTGAGAGTCAAAGTTAAGTCAAATGAAATGGAGAAGGGAGAAAAAAGTTAAGAGTGAGAAAAGCGTTGGTGGTTTGGAGGGGAAATATACTTGTTAGTTACCTTCCGTCAGGACCGTCATATAACGACGATCCTCTGCAGCGTTAACTTGCATTTATTTTTAATTAATCAAACTGTTTTATTTTCAAATTTGTGACTCACTACAATTAAAAATTTTTTTCTTAATGTCTGTTTCCGTTATTTGATATACTATTGTATTTTTTTGTTAATTAATTAACGTCGACACGTGTCAAAATTTTATCAGTGGATCCAACGTTTTTAAAACCAATCAACAGTCTATAAACATGCAGTGAGTTATTCTTTTAAATATGTATATATCTATATATAAATTCTAAGATAGAGAAGTTTTTTTACTAAAAAATATTAGACTATTTTTTTTTTATTTTAAAAATGAAAATTGATAAATTTTGAGTAAATATTAGATCACTTGTTTTTAGTTTTCGAATACTTGACATATAGGACAGATCATATATATATATATATATATATATATATATATATATATATATATATATATAATATTGGAATATAATCTCTGATGCGACTGAGCAAATATTTAAAAAAATAGTGCCCTACTTTATCAGTTCTTTGCACTGATAAAAAATATATATTTTAGTATTGGTACTTTTAACTTTATAAATTATTTATTACATTTTATTTTTATTTGTTTTGAATAACTGTTCAATCTATTGATTATTTGACGCTTAGTAAATTTCTTATATATTTTTTATCTGTTCAATATTAATAGTAAATATTTTTTTTAACGCATTCGCTTTTTTGATAATTATATTAATTTAATTAATCGTTTTTACTGTTGATAAATAAAATTAAGTGGAATCAGTTGATGACTTGGATGTACTAATTGTTGACGTGTGCTATATAATCTAGAGAATTTTCAGTTTTGTATTATTTTTGGTAACGGCGCTAAATTTCATTTTTTTTTTTTTATATTTAAATGAAAAATTAGTTCATTTTCTAGGGATTTTCAGTTTGAAAATGAATCAAAAAAATTTTTCATTATATTTTCCAAACTTATGTTGAGGATTTTAAATCAAGCTTAAAGTTTTTTAAATTTCAAATTTTGACAATATCTTGATTTTGAATTTATGTGATCTTATTTTGGAAATTCCAATTGAACTCTTCCTAATTTTGAAATTCATGGACCGATTCAAATATTTCTTAAAATTTGTCTTACAAGAAAATCAAAATCAAAATGATAAAATGTATATTTATGAAAGAAACATATATGAATTTTACTGTAATTTTGAATTTGGCACCCGGAATAATGTTAAATTTGAAGTTAACGATTGAAATAAATTTGAAATTCATTTTTTGATGACGCGCTACACAGAACCTTTAATTAAAATTAAAATGTCGAAATTAAATCATGATTTAAAGTTCCCATTTTAAGATTTTATAAAAATTCACAACTTGTAGCTTTGTCAAATTTTCAATTTTATTATTGTGAATGTCTGAAAATTTTTATTAGTAAATAATTGACCAAATTAAAGTGTCAAGTGATACGCAGCTAATAGCTGAGTCTTTTGATTCGATCGATAAAAAATAAATGATTTTTTGAAATTCAAAATTTACGCGGGAAACGGAAAAAATTTGAATAGTAACAAAATATTCAAGTTCATTATTTTTATAAATTAATAATCATCATAATAATTGTCATATATATAACATCGTGAGAAATGATATTTTATCATATGAGAAATGATCAAATGCCGGACGTACATAGCAAAATAAAAGGGCTAATAACCTCATATGTGTAATATTATATTACAAAATTCCATTTTTTTTAATTCTCATCTAAACTTCTTATATATTTATTTTTATTACAGTATTTAGCTTAAAAAATTAAAAACAAATAAGCAATTTTTTTTATTTTTAATTAATTAATTAATTGGATAAAAAGATAAACCATTTAATATCTCATAAATCTAACGGATGATTAAAAAGTCGTGGAAATAAGAGTGTCAATGATTCTTAGAAGAAATAAGAGTAAGGTTTATTGCGTTAAGTAATACTAATAACAATAATAATATTTTAATACATGTATTAGTTACGTATACTGTAGTGTATGTATTTATGTATTTATTTATATTGACACTCAAGTGCATTAATACGTTATGTATAAAATTCCTTACGTTAATAAACTCAGTCTTTGACGGACCACCAAGAAATTGGTATCAAATAACGCGGGTTTATTTTATGAATGGCCAGTATTTATTTATTTTCTGTCGTCATTTAATTCGGGTACGTTCATTTTGGAAACTTTGTATATCAATTATTTGAGGATAAAATAAATTTCAGTGAAATTTTGTAAAAAATTAGTATACAGATCGCGATTTCAATTATCGACATGTTTTTTTTGTTTTTTGTTACAAAGAATTAAAGTCTGTTTTTTTTACTTATGATGTCAAAAATTATGGGGACAAATTTTTTAAAGAAAATAATTTTTCATAAAATTTTCTAACTTACGAAATGATGGAGTTTGTTTATGAATTAATAAATAATTAAGTTATTAACAAAAATTATATCACATAAAGTAATAAAAAGCGTGCAAAAGTTTAATAGCCTCATAAAAATGAGTTACATCGTTGGTAAAACCAGTAGTAATTTTTGATAATTAAAAATAGCAATAAGTATAAAATAACATTTGTTTTATGTTCATTAGCAATTCATAATTTTTTACTTTGTTTTAATTGAACAATTAAATTCATTTTTAATATTAAATAAAAGTGACACGTGGCCCAATAGGGACGATAACAAGAAGGAGAAATAAACAAATAAGATAAAATAAAAAACAAATTAATTATTTTTTAAATATACTAATTTAGTATATATATATATATATATATTTTTTTTTTTCGATTTTAATTTTTTTCAAAATTAAAAATAGTCAAGTATTTTTTTTACAATTGACTTAAAACTATTTCATACATTTTTTAAAAATTAAAATTATAAGAAATTTTTTGACGACTTTTTTTTTCATCATTCGTTTTAAAAATTACTGTCAATATTTACTTCTTCATACACAGTACATATATACATATATATAAAGATTTGTCTATGGTATTACATAAAACATGCAGATGCACTTTTACAGAACACGGCAATGAATTTCCACAATTTCCCTGTTAATTACTCATCCGTAAATCCATGGCACGCGTTGCACTTAACTTAATTCAGGATATGTTTACACGTGCGCACAAAATACCGCTAACTTCCAGAGCTTATATTTACATCTTTTACCGCAAAAAAAAGGAAGATATTTTTCAAATAGCGCAAGCATATTCGTATTTTATTAAAAATAAAAAAATCTAAACTCAGTCAAAATAAAAAATAAAAACAATGAAATTTACATTATCTTAAAGAATATTTGTAAATAAAAAGATTTTTTTCTTGTAAATAAAACAACAAAAAGACAAGTATACATCATAAAATAAATGTGTGCATAAAAAATAAAGTTTAAAAAATACGGATGCGGTAGTAAGAAAAATGTACACGTGCATTTTAGTTGATATCATAACTGCGTTGTTTTGTTCTTTCTTTCGACACTCATTTGAGCACGTACTTAACATATTCGAACGTGCTCACTAACTGGTACGTCTTCAAGGATATTTATCACAATGTTGACATTAAGCTTTAAATAATTGCCGCTTTTTACTCTACAGTAGATCTAGCAATTAATTTTAAATTCAAAATTACCGCTACTGCAATTAATAATTAATCAAAATTTCGGTTAGAAATTTGAGCTCCACATATTTCTGGTGTTAGTCATTATAGTTCGTTACAATTTTAAAATAAATAGATACCAGATAGCAGATAGACTTTGACAATTTCGAAAAAGGTGCAAAGATCACTAGAAAAAAAAGTAAATACCTGGAAAAAAATGTATGACTCAGAGAGCTGAAGAATTCAGAGCGATAAAGAAGCTTAGGCGCCATCGTCTAAGAATTTTTTACCCTAACGGGTCCTATTTTTTTCTATTTTACTTTTTTTTTCTTAATTCCTTGCATCGATGAGTTGTCTGTTGTTGTAGTATAGGAATTTTATTGAGCATGTCGATGAAGGATAAGTGAGGATGAAATATAGGAAAGGTGACGTGTAGACAGTTGTCGTATGTTGGGTTAAAGTAATGGAGTAATCGTGTTGTCCTGGTGGTCAACTTGTATTCAGATGGTCTGAGGTCTAGGGACTGGGGTCTAGGTCCTGTTGTCTAGGTCGTAAGTGTCTAGGGGATCCATTAAAAAAAAAAAAATAAAACCTGAGGCACGCGCCCGCATTGGTTAAGTCCATCCTCCGCGATTCCGGTATTCTGAGCCCCTGGTTTCCGGTTTTTAAAAAAACCTTTTCTTGTACCCCCTATGATGATTATTTACTTTTTTTTTTTTATTTATTAATTATTATCGTTATAGCTTCGAAAGTTAAAGAATAGCTTGTAAATGTTGAAGTAAAAAATTCTTTGTCGTTAATTGGTTTTTTTTTTGTTGAAAGTATTTACTCGCATTGAAGTGGCCATGAAATTAATTATTATCATTAAAAGTATAAAGAAGTCTTTTATTATCAAATTAAATCTTAATGTCTTGGGTAAAAAATGTTATTTTTTAACTAAACCAAATCGAATTTTTTTTTTTTTCAATGTCACAGTAAATTTTGTGGTAAAAAATTTCAATGTCAGTTAATACAACTCATTTTTTTAATCTAGACAGCACGTTATTATTTTCTTAAGCTGACAAATTAATTGATGATGGATGAAATATTTGTAAAAATAAATTTTTACTGCAAGTTAAAAAAAACCGGGTAGTCCCAAGTAAAAACAGAATACAGTTACAGAATTGATGGCTGCAACATGATTGTGACGAGCAAAAAAATTTACCATTGCTGCAACATGTCTGTGACACCTAAAAAGCTTGCTGTTTGCTGCGACATCGCACTGCGCCGTGAAATTAAAAAAAAAAACCCGCGAAATATTTAAAAAAATCTATACAACCTGCACCTCAACTGCATAATATTAAATAATGATACTTTATAACATAAAATATATTTTAAAAATAAATGCGTGAATACTCACAGAAGAAATAGAAAATCAAAATTTCCATGTTTAGCCGATTTTTTACAAAATTTATTTAATTTGAACCCTAAAAAATTATCTAAGTCTCATTTGATGTATTTATGAAGTTATCATTTATCATGTATAATTTTATTTTTTCAAGTATTTTAATTAATAAGTGATGGACCACTCGAAATTTAGATTTACTCATATGTGCAACAAATAACCTTCCGTTAATTACGCGCTTGTGACATGATAATATTCGCCTGGCAATTCATTTCAATCAAAGAAGTTAATAAAAATTTAAATTTAAAATAAATCGGTCAAGTAAACTTCGAATAAATTTTTTCGGTTCTTGAGAATCTTGTGCTAAAATTACAGTAAATTTTTTAGTGACCAAAGTATACAAAATTAAAAAAAAACTCATGTACAATTGAATAAAAAATATATCGAATTTAATTCAAAGTAAAAATTAAATGATGAGTGCTATATAAAACAAGAAATGAAGAGAGAATTCCCATGGGCAGGGGCGTGTGCCAGACACACTTCTCGTCAATGTGTTTTCAATAAAAATAATTTATTTTATTTCTAACCACACATATACATATATGTATATATATATATATCTCATGTTACATGTTACAGTTCATCATCTCTGTACCGCAGTATGACTGGAGTCGGTTCGATGGGAGGAGCAGGTGCTGGTTATACTTTGCCTTACATGAACAGTCCTACAGATCTAGCTGGTTCTCCTCAGCAACTCTGGACTTCATCAAGTAATTAAAAAAAAAAATTTATCTACATATACATACATATTTTTCTAACTGAAACAAAAAAACTTTCCCATACCAAAAAATTTTTTTTATATTTAAAGAAAATTATAAAAAAAGTTTTAGTAAGTAAAAAAATTAAAAACTATTTCCAGGTCTTGGTACATCGCTACCACCAATATCTGACGACTATGGTTCTAAATCATCGGCTACGGTGACTCACCAAAGTCTACCGGCATTTTCCCAACCATTCGGGGGTCGCCCGAGCTTTAGAGGGTACAGTCCTCCTTATACTTCACAGCAAACATCTGGTGGATCTGGAGCAAACGCGACAGGGGATCCCAATACCTGGTCTTATCCTTCATCGGCTGCTGATTCTCTTACTTCTCAATACGGTAGCGTCGCGGCGCCCTCGAGACGTCAAACATCTAATTCGACATCTCATTCCCAATTGAGTGCCGCCGCGAGTCTTTCAGCCAGTGAGTTTTTTTATTTTTTTTTATCACTTATATCTACTATATAATTCATTACGTATAAACGAAAATATATACGTATATATAATATCTAATTTTTAACCCACGTTGGCACAAAAAAAAAACTAACAATTAATTCCTTATCCGAATAAAAAAATACTCAAGGTTTTACATGCGATAGTATTTAAATATTTTAATTATAAATTATAATAATATTTATATATATGCATATACATACACATATACTAATGTGTAAGTCTTGATGTATTCTCACGTATTAGATTATTAAACAATTGTTGAATCATATTAAATACATTTGCTGCAAGTACTAAGTCCATGGAGTTACGACAAATGATAAAACAAAAAAAATTCTTTAACAATTTACTCATAAAAAAAATATATATGATACTATTAATTAGTTTTAATAAATTATTCTGAGATAAATAAATTAGAAAACATTTTTCAGTAGAATTGAAATTTGATTTTTTTTCTTGTAACCTTGGGCATTTTTGAGAAAAATTCAAAAATTTGTAAACTAATTTTTTAATAATAATAAAAAAAAAATCGGGCTTTGCTATCAAATTAATTTTATTACGACAATTATTTTAAAGGATTTTTTTACACGTGTAAATAAATAAATAAACAATAATAATATAATTTTTATTATTATATAAATATATTAAAATTGGGAAATTATATATTTGGTAAATATTTGTTTCACGTGTTTATTTTTTTCTTTTGAAATAAACCGCCCACTTGAAGATCTTGGCGGCATATCTTTTAACTTGATACTACTAAAGTGGTTAGAGGGTAAAAAATCACGCGTTTCGCGATGCTTGTGTCGACATATATATATATATATATATATATATATATATATGTATATGTATATATATTTTTCTAACATAAGGGTGGTCCTGAAAAAAAATAAAATCATATGATAACTATAAAAAACCATCCGACGTAACTTATGGTTTTTTTTTTTAAACCCCATTATAATTGTACGCGTGGTCATCGTCAAATACGTTTACGATATATAAATTTTCCCACATATGTTTATAATTATACATATGAGTACAGAAAAATTTTTAACAAAATGAAACATTCGGGTAAAATAAGACCCCGGTTAAATGAAAAGAAAATTAGAAATTTTTATTTGTGAGGTACAGAGTAAAATTTTTTTTTTTCTCTGAAAAATTTATTTCTGATTTTTTATTAAAAATACGGTCGGCTACCCGTCATAAGCCTCTTCCCCTCAATCGAGAGTTACTGAGTCCAAACAGCTTCCCCACTTAACTACTCTAAAGAGTTTCGTACTAGAGAACCCGTTATAAGCCTCCGTTAAAATTCTCTAAAATATAAACTAACAATAGGAAAAAGTAGACAAATTAATGATGAAAATTTACTATCTATGTTTCGCGGATAATAATTTAATCATTATTAAGTAAAATATAATTTATTATTTATAATTGTAATCATAAATTACATTCAAAGCTTCTGTTACAATTTAAAAGTTTTATTGAGCATTAAGTTGATCAATAAAATCATTATTTTAATTATTACTGTAATCAATACCGTCATCATTGTAATTTTTTGCATTTAAATTATTATTAGTGTAAAAAGATGAGTATTTATTTTAACGCAATAAGCACCAGGAAAATCGGGATAGTCGCGTTTGTAACAAAACGTAAATATGACGTTTAAAATTATATAAAATAAAACAGGCTTATAAGGGGTAGTCGAGAACAAAACTAAACGCACGGTATTGGAAAGACTGAAATTATAAAAAAAATGTCCCCTATGTCCCCTAGAACAGGCTTATGACAGGTAGTCGACTGTAGTACGGCCACTTGAAAATTTGAATAAAAAATAACTTTTTTGTAATAGTAAATTTAACCCAAGTTTAGTTTTATTTTTGTCTTTTATAATTAAAAAAATTCAAAGAACAATTTCTTTCCATATAATTTTGTCAACCTCTTATGAATCACCAACTTGCGCATTATCTTTTAAGAATCATAAATAAAAAATATTTATAAAAACAGAAATTCCGAAATGATATCGCATCTATTCCCAGGTTCTACTATATGAAAAATAATTTTATGTGTTTACTTTTGTTTTTAAATTGATATTTAGAAATTTTATTTGTCTCAATGTATACTGATAATTTTTTTTTTATGTTTTATTTATCACATTTATTTTTTTTTTAACCCAAACTTTATAGTTAACTCAACAATTTTATTTTTTTTTTATGCATTATCGAATATTAAATTGATGTTTTGTCATGTAATAATTTATAAATAATGTGATGATCTATTTTCTATATTGCCTACGGTTAGGGAATTTCGATCATTAAAAATCGGTCGATTAAAAATTTTGAAAAAACATACTCTTTGATTATAGATTGAAGTGAGTTATATTGCCTAATTACTTTAAAATTAACTTTTTATTTCGGTAGTTTCTTTAATAACCATAATTATATCGATAAAAAAAAAGTTTAAAATAAATAAAATTCTTTATTGGATTTTTTTTAAAAAATATAGTCATAAGTTACACTTTTTCTTTTGCTCACTTCTATTCACTGTAAAAAATTTGTGGATTTTTTATTTATTAAATCCCTCGGAGTCAAATTGACTTCGAAATGGAGCTGATTGTAATATTAAAATTCACATCACTCCGCTAAAAAAAACTCCCTATTCACTTCGTACACGAATTATTTTTTTTAAACGCCGAAAATCCGTATTCACTTTCGCTTCTGATGTTTTTGAGTCTTAATTCTTTAGAGTTGATGACGTTACCATTTATCTGCTATAAATACTGTTATTTTGAAGTTAAATGACATTATTATAGACACAATAATAATTAATTGATTGAAATAAACTACATTACTTAACAACAATTAATTTTATCTGAGATAATGAATACTCCGTTCATGAGCGATATTAAATACCTGGGGCACCTAAACGATTTTCAAAAAAATAACTATTTTTGTTTTTTTCACAATTTAGGGATTTCTGTATTTCCCCATTTTTTTTTTTAATTACAAGTATTCAAAAAAAAATAAAGAAATTTTTTTCAAAAAAAAAAATAATCGAAAGAAAATTTTTTGTCAGTAATCGAAGCTCGGAAAAATTAATTCGTTTAATTATGAAAAGCATTGAAGAAAAAAAAACAATTAATTTAATGAAACAAAACGATCAATTGAAAACCATGACCTCGACACTGAGTTTTTATTTAGTTGTAATCAAGTTATGTCTACGATTGATACGCAGCTGGTAGTCATATATATATACATAAAAGTTGATAGAGTAATATTTATCCAAAATACACCGCAGTGTACGATAATTTTTCGATATTCCAAGTCGACGACACCTAATGTTGTGTATCTAATCATTTTACGATATATATATGTTACTTATATACATGTAATGTTGGTTTGTTTCAATTCACGTTCATATTTAATACAAGTAAACTCAATCCCTAATCTTATTTATCGAATTCAATTGACAACTTCATTCATTTGTATTTATTTTTAATTATTATTTACATTTTTCTCTTTATTATCTCAATAAAATGAATGTCTATTGAACAATTTATTAATTTATCTGCTAGTCATTATTATATTAATTAGAAAAAAAAATAGACATAATAATAATCTTATATTCAAACGTGGGCTTGATAAATTTCATAAAAAAAAATTGGAGAATCAGCGCGCGATATCAGAAACCCTAAAAGTCTCGAAAATAATTTTTTTTGTTATCAATAATTTTGCAATTATCGTAAATTTTGAATCGATATTAATTTTTTAGTGTATGATAGAGTAGTAAAAAAATTATGATCCTGAAATTGACATAATCAAAAATTTTCAGATTTTTTTTTCTTAACAAATTAATTACAAAAAAAAGAAAATAAAAAATATGCACTTGTAGAAAATTTTAAAAAACTGTAAGTGCAATTTTTTCAAATTTTTTTTTTATAATTTATCGTATTGAAAATAATCCAAACTTATTAAACCTCGGCTCACTTCAGTATCATAAAAAGTTTGTAAAATGAGATTTTTTTTTTTTTAAATAAATAAAAAAAGTGCGTTTAAAAGTTACAATAATTAAATTATCTTACATTCTGTCAACCTCAGTCTTGTCTAATTTTAAAATTTCGAAATTGTAAAAAAATTCTTGTGTTTTATAAAAAAAAATTTTTTTTTCAATATATTTAAATTACATTATTTAGCTTAAGGGCTTTTTTAATCGTAACATTAATCTCAGATATTTATTTAATAAGTTTAGAAATAATTAACTTGTGTAGTTAAAATATTTCAGTGGATGTCATCAGATGTTATCTAAATTTGTTAATTAGTAACGAATTAATGATTTAAATAATTTTTAATTGATAAATAATAATTGTCAATTTATATTTTTTAGGGCTTAGAATTTTTAAAAAATATCATTATTTACAAATAATCAATAATTTATTGAAATATATGAACTATATTAAAGGCTAATGTCCTGAGATCTTAAAAGGGTTCATTGAATAATTTCAGCAGTAAATGCACATTCCATTGGCATTATACCGGCGTCAGTGAGACGCCGGAGAGCAATCTGAGGTTAAAATACAATGCAACCGTCATCATATTTTTCAGCTTACAGTTTTACTTATGTAATATCCAATTCCGTGCTTAAGTAATTTTAATCCTTTTATCTTTGTAATCATTTTCACACAAAACCTTTTATCCTGTAATTTAAATCTTCATTTTATTTATTTATTTAAACATTCACTAGGATGCTACTTTAAGTATTCGTTCTTTTTTAAAATCAGATAATAAGCTGATCAAACAAATTTATGTGCAAATGTCAATGCGATCTTTGCTGATAATTTTACCATCCAAAAGAATTAAAATTTTTTTTAACCCTGCTTATCTATACTGAGTCTTTGGAGGAACAGCAAATTTTTGAAAAAATTCAGTTTTTTTTATTGTTCTTCAATTTTTGTTGACAACAATTTTGAACTTTTGACTTTGGCAACTTCTAGGCTCTGTACTAGATACTGTAACAAGTAATTAAAAATTTTTCCAGATTTTTTGAAAGCCTAGAAATTTTGAAAACTTGACTCTTCCCTTTTGTACACACGCAGGGTTAATATATAAGTTAAGAATATTTTTTAACGATAATTGAATAGTGGACCAAAATAGACATTACTGATTACTATTGATATTGACTTCATTGAATTTGACCATGGTCCACTTTTTTATAAAAATAAGTTACCATAATTGGGATTTATTAGAAGATTAAAATTATCATAATATATTTATTTATTACTATTATTTTTTTTTAATTTATAAAATGAAGGATGGAGTAGAATTCACTAACATTGAAACTCCCTACTTACTTTGTATGCAGAGTTTTTTTTTTAAACTCCAGAATTTCAAAAAATTAGGACGGAATACAGATTTTATTTAAATTTGAATTCACTCGAAGTTCCAGTTTTTGAAAAAATCATTCCGTTTACGGAGTAAAAAGGGAGTTCTTTTTTCAGTAGAGTAATGGGGATTTTCATCCGAGTTCCCTCCGCAAATCTTTGATATTATACGAGAAAAACGAAATTATATAATTTCATTCTGTATAACTTGCTTTCTGTAAAAAGATAGTGAACTAAAAGTTGATCAAATTTAATGCCACTTATTTTTTGTACCGACACAGAGAATCTTAATTTTTGTACAGTAAAAATTATATGGCAGGAAAGGTTATCAATTGGGTATTAAATTGAAGCTTATAGATGATAAATTCTTGTGATACACTTTTATTACATGATTGAGATTACATAAAAAATTAAGAAATATTGAAGTGTCCTTTAAACTGTAGCCTAAAATAATTCAAAATGTATTAAAATAACGCAACTATGGGCAAAATAAGACACTACCTTAGAGGAAAAATTTTTTTTTTCTTACATTAATTATTTTTTATTAATGGCCTAAGACACTATAGGGCAAGTTGGTCACCCTGAAGATTACGACCCTTGCAAAATTTTATTATTTTTTTAAAAAATTTATTTTTCCCAGAGATTTTATCTTATTACGGCCCAGTTTTTAAAAATAATAATTATGAAAACTACAGCTTCACTTACTTAAATATAAAAATACTTTTTATCAATTATAAAAAAATTAATTTTTCAAACTTTGGATTCGATATATTCAAGATTCATTTTCTGAGTTTCTAATCCGCAAAAAACATAAAAGTCATTACATTTTTTCTTTATGGAAAAAAAAAAATGATTTTCTATATTATTCAAAATATATAACCCTGTACTTTATACATATACTTATCAATTACAAAATAAATTTATCAACTATTACATTCTGTGTCATGTCAACTCACATTACACTTTTATTATTTTTTTCTATTTGTTTTTTTTATTTTTGCAATACTATTTTTTCTTTTTCCATAAAATAAATTTAAATATTTTTTTTTGTTACTACAAAACAAATAAAAAACTATTCAGGTTAAGAAAATAAAATATTTTTAAGTATAAACTCTCAGCTAATAATCTTTAAGTGATTTTTAATGACACCGCTGTCACGCGGCGAATGGAATTTCCGATAATATTGTGGACATTGTATACTATGTACGTAATGCAGGTACAAAACTCTTGTATTTAAAATATCGATAAGTAGCCGTGTAAAAAATAAAAAAAAAAATGTATATATTTATACATACATATATGTAATAAAATATATAAAAATTTTTTTTTTGTAAAGAATCACGACTAGACTCGCAACTAGTACAACGTTAGGCTCTGATGTGTCTGTTCCGCTATCAGCAATTGCCGGAAGCCCTGATAACACTTTCCGCCCACACTTGGACATTTTTTCTTTTTATAAATCAACTCCCTTTTTACTTATTCGGATCCCCATAAATATTTTTATAGTCTTCCGTTATGTTATATTTCATTTTATTTCGTCCATCTTCTTTTTCTCAGTACTCTATATATATATATATATATATATATATATATATATATATATATATATATATATATATATATATATATATATATATATGATCTTCATTTTCAATTTTTTTTATATTA
The DNA here is from genome assembly GCF_026212275.2 of Microplitis demolitor. Classification (NCBI taxonomy): domain Eukaryota; kingdom Metazoa; phylum Arthropoda; class Insecta; order Hymenoptera; family Braconidae; genus Microplitis; species Microplitis demolitor. The sequence goes on along the minus strand of NC_068549.1, from coordinate 4,260,080 downwards.
ACGCTAATGATCGCTGAAATCGTTGATATTTTTTGACTCGAGTTTTTTATATCATTAATTTGAAGCTTATAATAGACTATAATAGTAAAAAATTTTAACTAATCACTGCTATTGAGGTTGAACTTCGGAAAGATAAATTTTATTTAACAGACGATGCATTTATATATTTATAGTCTGGTAATCATTAAAGATTTTTTTTTTATTACAAATATTTCCAATTTTATATAGATTAATTTTTTTTTTTTTTACAAAAAGATTTTTTTAAAAATCTATTTTCAAATGTTGTGACTAAATGACACTTGAAATTGTTTGAACTATTGTTATTTTTTTTAATAAAAACTTCAATGTGGTTCCATGATAATTGATCTTAGACAACTGATCCCATAGACTAGATCCAACTGACAATAGATCTTGTAATTAATCAGTTTAATCAAGATTTTTATAACTGTCATTATCATTACCTTTATCAATATCAATCTAATGTCGATGGGATCATTTTGTAGGGATCAATTGTGGTATAAAATTGTTGGAATCAATTGACAGCACAGTTTTCAATGTCTGGGTGGGGGGGAGTCAAAGATTTTATTAGATTTTTAATTTGATACTGCAGTGAGAATTGCTAATAATCTATAGATGATTAATATTGACTGCAAAAAGTCTCAGATACAACTGATAAAAAAAATTTCTGTTTCAGTGAAATTTTGACATAAATCTTAGAAAACCTAAGAAAAAAAATAAGAATTTTTGTTTAGTGTTGAGAGTTTTAATTGGAAATTTATTAATATTTTTAAGTCGCATCAGAAATTATCAAAATTTATTGAGACAGCTTTTAATATTTTTTAAAATTCGGTCACTCGAGATCAATTTTAATAAAAATAAATAATTTTTTTTACAGAATATATTTACAAGATTTTTTAAGTGTTCAATTATGACCACATCTATAATTTTGAATTTTTTTTTATAAGAAATTTAATAATATAATTTTTAAAAATTTTATAGCATTAAAAATTTATATATATATATATATATATATATATATATATATATATATATATATATATATATATATAAATTTTTAATGCTATATATATATATTGTTTTAGATTATGTAGTAAAAAAAAAAAAGTCCGTGATATCGTCAACTGACGTATTGTGACTCATCACAACTAAAATAAAATATATATATAATATATATATTGTAAAAAAAAACATATTTACTTAAAAATTGTGCCAACGTAATAAAAAAAAAACATATATTCATATTTAAGAATATTAACAAAAATATGTAAAAAAAAAAAATTTAATAATAATAATAATGGAATAAAATCTTAAAAATAAGACTAAATAATAAAACTAAAAATCCAGTGCACAACATCGAGGCGGAATACTTTACGGAGGGTCGCGAGTGCGTGAACTGTGGGGCGATATCGACCCCCCTTTGGCGAAGAGACGGCACGGGACATTATCTTTGCAACGCCTGCGGCCTCTACCACAAGATGAATGGAATGAACCGGCCACTAGTAAAACAACCACGGCGACTGGTAAGCAGAGGCTCGGTCGTAAAAAAAAAATCTCAATTTAAAAATATTTAAAAGAAAGATTAAAAATGAAATTTTTTTGGACCAGGAGCCTGAGTGGAAATTCGCCCGTGCTGCCTCTCATCGCGCACTCCCACCCCCATTGTTATTTTGTGTTACTGTTTAAAGAAATTTTTTTTACTAAAAGATAAATTAAATGACCCTAACGCTTGGCCTCCTGTCTGTTTCAGTGGCGGACCCGGGCGAATTCTACAAAGGCTTCTATGGGTATAATGGCACCCGTCGCGTCCTCGAGGAGAAATCGAGCCGCCGCTTGGTAGGTGTCATCAAACCTTCCAAAAAAACAATAACTCTACAATAATTATCTTTATTAAAATAATCTGTCTCTTAAATAATTAACATTTTTTTGTTTATTCTAAGTATTTTACAGTCGACTACCCGTCATAAGTCTCTTCCTCTCAGTCGGGAGTTACTGAGTCCAAACAGCTTCCCCACTTGACCACTCTAAAGAGTTTCGTACTAGAGAACCCGTTATAAGCCTCCGTTAAAATTCTCTAAATTATAAACTAACAATAGGAAAAAATATCGAAATTAATGATGAAAATTTACTATCTATGTTTCGCGGATAATAATTTAATCATTATTAAGTAAAATATAATTTATTAGTCATAATTATAATCTTGGATTACATCTAAAACTTCTGTTACAATTTAAAAGTTTTATTGAGCATTAAGTTGATCAATAAAATTATTATTTTAATTATTACTGTAATCAATACCGTTATCATTACAATTTTTTGCATTTAAATTATTATTAGTGTAAAAAGATAAGCATTTATTTTAGCGCTATAAGCACCAGGAAAATCGAAATAGTCGCGTATGTAACAAAACGTAAATATGACGTTTAAAATGATATAAAATAAAACAGGCTTATAACGGGTAGTCGAGATCAAAACTATACGCACGGTAGTGGGAAGACTGAAATTACAAGAAAAATTTCCTCTACGTCCCCTAGACCAGGCTTATGACGGGTAGTCGACTGTATTTTAATTATCACTTTTTATATTTTTCTCATAAATTATTGAGGTGCCACTATACCCATGGTACCTCTTTATTCTACATGCATGTAATTACTTTTCGGTTAAAATTTTGTCGAGCATGAAAAAATAATTTCAATTTCTTAATAATTAACAATTGAATTAATTTTTCGAATTGATTTTTTATCCAGTCAGCGTCGAGGCGCGTGGGTCTGTCTTGCAGCAATTGTCAGACGACGGTAACGTCTTTGTGGCGCAGAAACACTTGCGGAGAGCCGGTCTGCAATGCCTGCGGACTTTACTACAAACTCCATAATGTCAACAGGCCATTGGCTATGAAAAAAGACAACATTCAGACGCGCAAGCGTAAACCAAAGGGTGGCATGAAGTCTTCGGACACTCCAATCAACCACAACATTCCGTCATGTGTTATTAATAATAATAACAACAATAATAACAATAATGTTATTAATAATAACATTAAATTAGAACCAGGTGTGTTACTAAAATTAATTATAATAATAATAATAATAATGATAATAAAATAACAAGTGTCTGATCACAACTCGGGAATTCTACTTAAGACATAAATCTACACTGATAAAAAAAATGACTTGATATAAGAGAAAAAATTTTTGAGCCAAGAAATTATTCTTAGCTTAAGTAAATTTCTCTTAACTCAAGAAAATCATTTTCTTTAAAATGGTATTCTTGATTCAAGATTTTTTCTCTTATATCAAGTCTTTTTTTATATCAGTGTATAAAAAAAAAATATTTTTGACGTATGCTCATAGAAAAATAGATTTTGTTTTTTCAATTTCTGATTTCTGATTGTAAAGCCTGGGGTAACTCAACCAATAAATGGATGACCCTCAATAATAAGAAGAAAAATATTTTTATAAATTTCACTACACTGTAAAAAGAATGGTGTTAAAATATGGACTCAATTTAACACCACTCGTCGTTAAAATAAAATAACACCGGTACCGACGGTGTAATTTAGCAGTGTTGAAATATTGGTGTTAAATCGGTGTAAAAAATGTGTGTGTGTTATTTTAACACCTACATCGCCTGGACTTACCCTGTTTTTTTTACAGTATAGTTTTATTTGAAATAATCCATGCATAGCAAGACCTAAAATCTGTAATGTCATATCATAATTAAATGCTAAAGATTTTTTTTACTTATTCAATTAACAGCTTAATAAATAATGATAAATTTTTTTTTAGATTACCCTGACTTAAGAATGAGCCATTCGAATATAAACCAATCATACGCAAGTTCGCTGTACGGCGGAAATGGTCAATCGAGCAGAATTATTTCATACCAACCAACAGCACAGACTGTTTATTACGACATGCTCGCGTCCCAACAGCATCAGCATCAGCAACAGCAGCATCAGTTACTTGAGTGTCATTCGCCTAAAGTTGAATGCTCCTCCCCATCAAACAAAGGATCTCCGGCGTTATTATCAGCGAGTCATTCTCCAGATCATCATCTAAATTCCCCTCACATCGTAACTTTAGGTAACTCCTCGCCAACAACAACTAGCAGTAAGCTTATGCTTGATAATAATCATCTAGAAAGACCAACCGTCGTATCAATATCATCGTAAAATATTATTTTTCAATTATATTATTTAAATATAAAATTAAAAATTTTTTTTTTTATTCTAATGAAATAATTTCGTCAATTATTTTTGTAAATAAAATTTATTGAGTTTTTTATTTCTTTTTTTAATCAACATGTTTTAAATAAATCAATTAAGGAGTTGATTGACACTAAAATTGGAAAAAAAAATAAACAAAAATTAAATAAAATTTTTTTAGACATTAGTTGATTTTTAATTTTACAAATTACTTTTTTTTTACCAAAGATAACGTCACCAAACTCCTTACGATACCAAATTGACTAAAAAATTAATTATTATAATTGGAGTACTAATAAAATCTTATTTTTGTATATATACAATATTTATAGGTATATAATATGTAATTAGAAATGATAAATTTAGTTATTAAATTTTTTTTTAATTATGACAATAATAATATTTAGTTTATATAAATAATTAATGAATAAGTAGCAATTATTTTTTTTTGGTCGTGACAATCACAGATGTTTTTTAATTAATAATATAATTAGTATAGTATAAAATGTATCGAGGTACAACAATAGTTTTTATAATTGTTATATATTAAAATATTTAAATATATTGAATTATTAAAGAAATTTAAATGAAAAAAAAATATTTTAAAATTTATTTTTTTGTAATTATTATTAATGAAAAATTTATATATATATGTAATATATATTGATTTTTTATACTAAAAAAAAACTAATTTCTTGGTGCGAAAAATTATTCCTGTCCCTAAGAAAATTTTCACTTGACCTAAGAAGTTTTGTATTATATAACGGTGACCTTGGCTACTTCGTGTCCAGTAGCCACGAACCACAGTTACAAAATTTCCCGATTAAATAATTAATTATTAATTATAAATATGAATTTTAATTATTATATTGCTGGTTCTGAACGCGGGAAATAGATCTCAGGGATGGGTCGACTCGTCTTGACCGGACACGCGGCTGAAATTTAACTTATTCTAAAGACACTGGTGATGAAAGTAATTTTAGGCTTAATTTAATTATTATATACAAATTTTATTTAACCACATTCCCAATATATACAAAATTTCCCTTTGCTTATTAATTTAATTCCTTTAGAAATAAATAAGTGTTCAGCGACAATGCTATAAATTTATTTAACGCACCAAGCTTAATGAACACGGGAAAAATAAAATCTAATAATTATTTACGCTAGATCGCGTTGAAGAGAGATAAATATTAATAAATTTATTATAAATCTTATCTAGATTTTATTGAGTAGGACGTACTGCAGGAATCGGGCGTCGCTGCATGGCGAATCCTAGTGTGACTTCCTTTCCAGTTCCTGAGCTGTTGATGGACTTGGTGCTTGACACTGTGGCAAATCACTTCACGAAAAAACTTAACGAATTTTGGTTTTCATAAACCACTTGTATCAAAATTAATCACTAGGACGAATTTAATAATTTTATGGAATCAATAGACTGACTTCAGCGTGACTATCTAGCCGAACACTTGAACTTGAGTGTCCCTTGAATTGAATTCTTCGCCTGCACTTGAATCGTCTCTTTTATCTAGTCGTCTTAGGCCCCAACCTCCGATGACCCCTACCTAATTATGCGCACATGACCGATTTACGGTCACCTGCTGCGTGGAATCATCCCTTGTGGTCTAACGCCTAGCTCAGCCAAACTCGGCAATCAGGCTGCAATGAGAAGGATAGAGAAAGACCAAATCAAGACTGAGACAGCGAGAGAGCCGCACTCTCACGTCGTAAACCAACGCTGCCCGGTTATAATTATGAATTAAAATCAAAAATTTTCTTGGGGCAACAGCTTTTTTTTTTTGGAAAAATTCTCTTTTTTTCTGTGTATAGATGAACGGCAGAGAAATTGTCTAGATAATTGTCAGACAATTGACCTGCGCAAAATTGACCAAAGGTTATTTTTTTAATTTAATGGCCATTTTTGCACCAAATGGATTTTTCCTAGAAAATTAATTCGTTTAAAATCAACCGAAAGTTTTCTTAGTCATTTTGCATTTGGATAGAAGTGAAGAGAAATTTTTTAAAAATTTTTATGAAAAAAAAAAAAAAAATCGATCGTTATGTTGAGTGATGCGATTTGCAGTTTATGTACAATTGCAATTGCTCATGCATTTAACATTGCTCAGAAAATTATTTTATAAGAAATTGTCCGAAAAAGTGACCAAGTCATTTTTGACGTCAATTGCCGAACGATTGACAATAAATTTCTTGTCATCTGATTGTAACTGATGACTTGACATAAAAATGATGGTCATTTTGCATCACTAATATATATGTACATATATATATTGTAAAAAAAATCAATGATCTTGATTCAGATGGCCCGAATATCAGATCCTGGTTGAGTATCGTTCGATTTAATATTTTTTTGTCTAAATTTATTAATGAATATGTAAATAAAACATTTCTTTATCCGTACTTCAATTTTAATAATCAAATCTCGTTGTTAATAAAGCTAAATCAGTTTAAAAAATTATATTGATATTAATAAATCAGTTTGATTATTTATAAAAATTGATAATAAATTAAACTATTGATAGCCTTTATTATATTTTTTTCAAAGTTTATTGAAAATATTTATGATTTTAATAAACGTGTTTATAGTTAATAAATTGATGTAATAAAAAAAAGTATTGTCATCATAGAGATGATAATTTTTTATTTATTTTGACATTCATTTATTTCAAATAAAAACATTACAGTTGACTACACGTCATAAGCCTGGTCTAGAGGATGTAGAGGAAATTTTTTTTGTAATTTCAGTTTTTCCACTACCGTGCGTTTAGTTTTATTCTCGACTACTCGTTATAAGCCTGCTTTTTTTTATATCATTTTAAACGTCATATTTACGTTTTGTTACATATAAGACTATCCCGATTGTCCTGGTGCTTACAGCGCTAAAATAAATGCTTATCTTTTTACACTAATAATAATTTAAATGAAAAAAATTGTAATGATAACAGTATTGATTAGAGTAATAATTAAAATAATAATTTTATTGATCAACTTAATGCTCAATAAAACTTTTAAATTGTAACAGAAGCTTTTGATGTAATTAATGATTACAATTATGAATAATAAATTATATTTTACTTAATAATGATTAAATTATTATACGCGAAACATAGATAGTAAATTTTCATCATTAATTTGTCTACTTTTTCCTATTGTTAGTTGACAATTAAGACAATTTTAACAGAGGCTTATAACGGGTTTCTAGTACGAAACTCTTTAGAGTGATTAAGTAGGGAAGCTGTTTGGACTCAGTAACTCCTGATTGAGGAGAAGAGGCTAAAAAAGAAAATTTAATTGACATAATTTTTAATTAAAGTAGAAATATGAAAAATGAAAATTTTAACGTCACAGTAGTATAAACATTGAAGAAAAAAATTCTATTGTTTTATTTATATGTATATATATTTGTTATCAGTTGTAAGTACACGACGTTGTCATGACAACAACACATGATAAGAGATTTTAAAAAACTTTTAAAAAAGATAGAAAACTTGTCTACAGGATCCAAGATCTAACAATTCCGAGAACGATTTTAGTGGGCGAGAATAATTCAATATATATATAGACATGTTTACATGAATATAAAAAAAATAAAAATAATAAAGGCGGTTGAGTTACCGAGACTTTTTTTTTATGACGTCGTTAACGAGATCTTTATTAACGTTAAATAATTATTGACTATATAAAAACAGTTTTGTGTAATTACATATTTAAGCTACAATAAACTAGTGTGGAGAGATTTATTGGAGTGTGAATTAAAAAGATCATAAAGAAGACACGTGTATACATTTGTGTCTTATGCAGCGTCTATATTACGATAAACAACTCATATTGTTCTAAATAAATACTTTTTTTTTTCAACTTTTCATCGGAACATGAAAATTTAAAAATAATGCGAGTAATTGGCTTTAAGTTTCAATAAATGTCGACTACTTGCGCGGTATCTTAAAAATCTTGTCTGACTATATTTTTTCGATAACGACCGGGGCACAATGGTCTGACTAATCAAGTAATTTCTTATTGATTTCGATCATCGAATATTAATTATTTCATGTCTTTTCCAATAAGTTTTTTATTCTCGATAAATAATTTTTTGTTAGCGTCAATTATTGGGGGTGGGTCATTTTACCCCAAGTATTTCATCGCGTTCAAAAGACAGAAAATTTATCAATTTTTTCGAAAATTAATTGAAAAATTTTTTTTTTCTTAGTCAAATTTTTGGGGTGGGCCGTTTTGCCCCAGTCTTTTCCAAATAAATGTAACCCTCAAATAAAGATATCAGTATTTTAAAGGGTTCACAATAACTGAGAATTCAGGCAATTTTTCAAATAAATTCTTCAATCGTGAACAAAAAAATTTGAACTCAAAACTCAAAAAGAGAAATTTATAAAAAAAAATTGGAGCCAATAATAAAAAGAGTCTTAAAAAATAAAATTGAAAATTTGCCCGCGAAAATTGAATAAGCGGAAATAATTTGAATTTGGCGGTCTGTTTAAAAAATTATATTTGAAATTAATAAATAAATTTTTTTAAAATCGGATTTAAATTTATACGTTGACAATTAGTTCAAAAGTTTAATTGGATACAAAAATACTGAAGTCATTATTTAATAATTTGCTTGTATTTATTTATCAAAAAATATGTTAAAAAAATATCAAAATTGTAAAAAACTTGAAAATTACATTTTAGTATATTAAAAAAAAAAAAAAAGCAAATAAATAATATAGGAATCGCTACCTAGACGGCAGCATCGTCGTTTTATTAACACCTTGGATCACACCTGTGTCAAGTGGGCATTGCCGTCTATACTACAAACATACAGAAAACGCTGGCAGAGACTTTTTAGTCGTCTACAAACTAAGTTACAGGAATTTATAACGACCTAAAATTGTGTGTTCACATAAAAAAATTTTTTTTTAATCATCATAATTATCAAAAATACTTATCAAAAATCACCTCCGCTATCTTAGTGTAATTACAAATTTTAAATCATTTTTTTTTTTTTTTTTTTTTTTTTTTTTTTTTTATAAATAAAAATTAATTATAATCAAAGCCAAGGTGAGTGAAATAATTTATAATTAAATTTAATATTAATATAAATTATAAATTCAATATTTACACTAACATTTATAAATATTTTCTCACATAAAATTTTAACTCAGAATATATTTAAACTCACGTGTTCAATTTATCAATTAATATAAATTATGTAATTAACAATAAATAATCAGTATGAAATATTTTATTTTTTATTATAAGAACCAAAAAAAAAAAATATTTTTTTTCAATACCACGTGACTCCAAGTAATTAAGTTTCTTTAATAGATTTTTTAATGATCCTTCCATTAGCCGAAATTGAAAACGTAATTTTTTATTTAATATATAAAAAAAAATCTTATATATTAAGGTCATATATTTTTCTTCAATGTCTTCTTAAATTGATATTTATCATATAAATATAAATATTAATTATAAAAATTATTATTATTATTTTCAGTTATTAAAATTTTTCAGTGGTACCACGTATCAAAAGTTCATCTTAAACATAATATATATTTATATATTTACATATATATTTAACATTGAACGACACACTGTTGGTTGAACCTGCGTATTAAATTTAAATTCAACATTCTCGTACAATAATATAATGCGCGATCATTTTATTTCGAAGGGGGCCAGACGTTCCATATACTCTATAGATATATATAATATTTAATATTAAGTATATATAAAGTGGGATTTCGTTGGTTATTAAACGTAATATAAAATTTCTTAATATTTCTACACTACAAGTTGCTCTCTCAGCCAAGCTGTTTAAGAAAACACTTTACTTTGTCACACACATTTTTTTTTTGACTGACTCCCGCGACTAAATATTAATCCGTTCACCTGATGGTACACTTATAAGTAAACTTTATTACACACTATTTTTTTCTATTATAATATACAAAAGTAAACGATCACTTTTGCCCACAAACTCGGTTACAAACTAAAAATATATTTTTGAAACATTTCAAAATTTCAAAACTGCGACCATATGTGATTGATTTTTGAAAATATGTGGAGTAGAGTTATATAATTTAATGTTATAAATTAGTATACGCAACGGTAATAACTTTTTATGAAATTTATTAAAGACGTTTGGAAATGAACGTTCAGGTATACGTCTGATTTGAAACTATCCGTCGACCAGAAAGACGTGCGATAGCCCTCATCACCCAGATAATATTTTATTAATCATTAAACACATATTACCGTTGCTGTATATATAAGATAATGAAGAATAATATCAGGCAATAGCGATAATAATGTTTGTTATTCATTAATTATTATTGATTTTATTTAAATATTCTACAATAGATTTACACATATATATGTATATATATATATATGTGGATATATAATATTTATGTGTGTGAATGTTATTATTTTTTTGTTAGATTCAATATATTAATTTATATTATTAGTTATTAATCTTCGGATATTTATGATGATTGCCGTCGGACGGTGTGCGAATGTCAGGGTAATCGTAGCGTATTAATATATGTATATGTATATTGTTCCAAAAAAAATATTAGGATCTAAAATGGGTAGATTTGTATATTTATATATTTTCTCTTTTGCCTATAGGCGATCAATAATTTTTTTATGATAAATAAATTTTGAAATTTTTTTATTTTATCGGAGTAATTGTAGAGGTAAATTGCTTTTAGACTAATTAAGTATTTTGTAAATTACTTATGAATTTTTTTTTATTAATTTGTCGAATTAATGAGATTTGGGGAATTTTTTATCATAAAAAGATATGATAGCTAAAAAGTTATTAATTGTGAAAAAAAAAATTATGTTTTAAAGAGAAAGGGATAGACAAGTTGGCGGCATGCGCAGCAGTTCGAAAATTTTGAAATTATTTTGATTCTACTTTCATTGATAAATTAACACATACCTGGGTCAAAAATATAATTTGATTTGAATTTGAATTTGAAAAGCAAGTTAAGTTTGTCCTTTTTTTTTACAAATGAAAAACACATTTCAAGATATGAAAACACATTAGGTTTTGACTTGATTTTGACTGTCGTTTTACTTAGCACCGATTTACGTCACTAAATTTAAGTCAACGTGACGTTAATTTGATTAAGTTGACTTAAATTTTTAAGTTAAAAAAGTCAAGTTAAAATTAACAAAAGTTACTGTAGCCAAAATCACGTTAATTAAATCAAAAGCAAATCGAATAAATCAAAAAAGTCAAAATCAAATAATTTTTTTGACCCGGGTATAGTTCAAAATTATCTTTTCGCAAAATCAAGTCTTGTGTATTGCTCTAGATATCTCTATATATCATATATTAAATAACTATTTCTATAATATCAAAAATAACATTTGAAATAGATCAATTTTGGTTACCAAAAATTGTCAAAAAAATTAAAAAAACTTCCTAAATATTTTTAAACTAAAAAAGACTAAAATCAATTTAATCAATTTTTATATTAATATTTAATAAAATATGTAACACTTTTATATAATAATTATTTGATTTTTACTTAAAACATAAAATACTCACATATGGTCGTGATGTATATATTAATAAATACATATCGAATGTTTGTGCATTAATATAATAAATCATTAATAAATTTCATTACACAGACTAGTTACTGTGAAATATGAAATACATATATATATATATATATATATATATATATATATATATATATATATATATATATATATAATACACTTAAAGACTATTAATATTTATTTATACATGCGTACATATATCTATGTATTTTCGGTTTCTCAAAAAAGAAAAAAAATTACATACATTAAATACGTATGATTTAAGTAATTACTAATAGTCAAAGATCACTATATTTCAAATACATTTTAGTTTTTAATGGTTAAATTTCTAGTTACTTAATAAAACATCGCGTATTATTAAAATATTATTTGTCCGTAAAGCTATTATCATCGAAAGATAAGTAATGTGTCGTGTACTCACAGTGACGTTTAGTCATCGAGTAATTAAACGGCTTTGGACACTCGAGTAAATGTATTAATGCCCGTAGGTATTTGAATTACCGTTTACAATTTTTTTCCAATATTCAGTTTTTAAGTGTTTTTAATGAGTTCTTTTAATAATTTAAACTTTTTATTTCCAACGTACAAAAAAATAAATACCATTTATACCCTAAGTCCAAGTCGTCACTATTTATTCATCTGTATTTTTATTTATCTTTCTCATTCTATATATATTTTAAAAAGGAATATATTAAATCAAATTTTTTATTACCGCATTTCTTATAAATTATTGAATATTCTTGTTGATACTTTTTACTTTTGAGCTTCAAGTATCAAAATTTGGTTTTCAAAATTTTTCACTTCAATATATATTACTCGGTCAACAAAATTTTTAATTGAATTTGTGAAAATTTTAAATAAAATATATTTACTAAAGAAATATATCAATTGAATATATATTAAGGCTGTAAATAAATTTAAAGATTTTGATAAAAGGGAAAAAATAATTTAGAATTAAAGTCTATATTTTGGTATTTTGATCTAAATCTAACTAATTTAGACTAAAACATATCTTTCATATATAATAGATATTTTCGAATGTAAAATATTTTTCTTATGCAAAAAAAAAAAAAAAAAAAACATATTTTGCTACGTAACTCACAGCAAAAAAAAATCAAAATCGTAAAAACTCCAAATTTCGATTTGTAAAAAAATTCTAGGCTTCACAATAAATAAATATGACCACAATATTGGATCGTATAAGAGACTTTTTCATGTCAGTGTGTCTATAAATTTATTATTTCAAAAAATTAGATCTACGATTTAATGAGATCTCATTATTAATCCAAATTTGATTTTTTCAAATTTTCAAATTGTTTATTTTTTCTTTTCATTTTAAAATAAAATAGAAAACAAACCTAATAAATTCTACTAACAAAAAATTAAATACACCGTCAATTTACAAAATAATAAGGCGACGAAATTTTGCCAAAATTTTTACAGAGTACCGGCAATAGTAACATTTTACTGCTCCCTTATATTTATTTAATATTAAAGAAAATTCTACTCTAAATATTCTGAAAATTCAACATTCGAAAGTATTTCTAATATATATAAATTTAAAAAAAAGTTATATTTTATAGACATTAAATGTACTAAGAATAAAGTTATAAAATAAAATTTTCTTGGCTTTATTTACTCAAATAAGACACTTCTCGTAATATTATTAATCATATTATACACGGACAAAATACATATGCCTATACATACATACATATATATATTATAAATCGTCATACGTTCAAATCCCTAGTATTGTAAATTTTAGTGCAATTACGTTGTAAAATATACGTCTCATAAAATCTTTTTAAAACTACATAAACCCACATAAAACACTCAACACACATTCAAAGACTCATCACCTCTTTGTCTCTTAAATTAATTTCAATTAAATAAAAAAAAAAATTTCTTATTAACTTTATCAAAAAAAAAAGTTACATTTTTTTTTTCAATAAAAAAAATTTTCCTGTCAATTAAATTATTTTATTATTTTACGTATTGAAACTGATTGTTATCTATAATCGCGATTACTGAGAAATTCCGTAGAATAAGTTCTTGGACTTTAGTCTTACAAATACGATCATCGATCAATACATTATATATATTTATATATATAAAAAATAAATTTATTTAAAAGAATAATTATTTTACAAAGAATCGATATTTGTTTGCTGATATCTTGATCCACTTGAAGATCTTAAAAATGAGAAAGACAATTTTAACTTTTTGTCTCTTATTTTCTTCTATATATATGTATATATATATATATATATATATATATATATATATATATATATATATATATATACATATATATATGTTTATATTAACTTAAGACGTTTTGTTGACAAGTATCTTCATGATAACGTGACACTTTTTTTTTTAACCATTTACTAGATCGTAGATAAACCCGATGATGTAACCGTTGGCTTTTAATTATTACAATAATTAATAATTAATTTTGAATTTAATTTTCTGTTTATTTTCAAATAAATTTTTTTATTAAATTATTATTGAAATTCACTTAATAACAATAAAGCAAATTTTTAAACCTGTCAAAATAATTTTCACTCACTTATTTAAATATTTAAATTTATCAATTATCGGCGCGGTTATTTCGCAGATTTTTTTTTTAGAATGATATTTTTTTGTTATTTGAAGTGAAATATTATACGTAATTTAAAAATTTATACGGTATTTTTGTGTATAATGAGTAGGGTTGTAAGCACATATGGCCGCTGTGACTCGACTGAAATAATCATTTTAGCAGATACTTTGCTAATGTAATGATGCAGTTTTATCTCATATATTATCATGGGAAACGAGATAAATTGCGATAGTGTGCCGCTTATTTTGACAACGCTCAGGCTCACTCCCGACCTATCATCGGCGCCTATCAGCCCTCATATCTTAGAAAAAATATTTAAATAACAAAACTCACTCAGGTACCACGAGATTTACCGCCAATTTACTTACTTAATTAATTACTCTCTTCGATCGATTGCAATTAATTTTTATCTTCTCAAAATTTTTTTTTATTTTACCGTAAATTTGTTAAATAATTTTTTTTGGCGCGCGATTACTCCAATAAAAAAAAATTTTCCTCAGTTTAGCTGACCCATTTTATACCGGCTACTCCATACTTTTTTATAATTCATAGAAAAGACAAATTTTGTTAGTAAAAATTGATTTATTTTTGTCACAAATTTTTATAAGCCCATTTTACCCCGTGTATTAATTAAATTTTAATCTGAGTTTTATTGAAATTTACATGGAGTATAAGAATGCACACCATGGAATAAAAACTCATGATTTAAAAATTAAAATATTTATTTTAGAAATTAAAATTAAAATTTTTGAAATTCCTTCGAAGATTTTCCCTACTGTCAGTGGTTTTAATTTTTAAGCTATGATTTATTTAAGTAGTCATACTTTTATGAGAATAAATGAGTCGTTATTATTATTTAACTACTGTAGTTAGGTTAGTCAGTGTTATGAATCAGAGATGGTTTAGTGTTGAATAGAGAGTGAAAAATGTCGAGAAATATATTTTTTTGTTTACTGTCACTGCGGGTGTGCCAAATATTGGTGAGTCATTGCACCCGAGGGTGTGCAATAACGAAGTTATTTGGGTGATGTTTATTTTTGCTCTTACCCGCGGGCATACGTGTAGACAAAATGGCGGCTCGTGATGCCTGATGGCTGGAAATCGGCGAGAGAGAATATAAAATATAAAAAGTACATTTATATATAGATGTACCGGGTTTTTTTAAAACTACAACACTGTTATCTCTTTAACGCCGTTTGGCTTGCAACTTTATCATTAAATAAATAACGTACCCCTCTGCAGCGCTTAACTCTGTGTCAATCACCAGAGACTTTAATATATTTATATATTTTTTTATTTTTTTTCTCACTTTACATCCCTCGTAATTTATAGTTTGCTTTTTATTTCTATTTTTATCTTTAAAATTTTTTAATATTTTTTCCACCAATTAATTCATTAATTTATATTTTATTCCATTACATAAATTATGGTTTAAAAAATATTACGGTTCTCTATTCTGATTTTTTTAAATCAAATTTTTTAGACTAAAAATATAGAGTTAATTTTTTTTATTTGATTAATTTATTGTCGATGTCAATAAAAAAAAAAATAAAAATATGAAATTGATCCGCTGAATTTTTTCAGTCGATACAAAATCTCAGCCATAAATTTAACTGCTCGATAAACTAATCCTCTAGATAATTCGTATAAAAAAATAAATATTAAATTGCAAGCTCAAATATTTGATATTTTGGGTACAGGTCTTTATATATTTTTTATGCGAATTATTAAAATTTTTTTAAAGTTATTTTTACTTTATACAGGTAAATTTAAACATCTTTAAATATTTTAGAAGTTACTATAAAAAATTTTTAAACGAAATTCACTTGATGCTTAGTGGTTGAGGTGTGCAATAAAACTTTTAACTAAGAGTTACTATAACGGATAACTGAATAAAATTCAAAGAGTGGATGATTTTTTATTTACTTACTCCCCTTCGAGTGAATTTCATTTCGAAGGGAAGATTTGAAAAATATTAATTAAAAAAAAAAAATGCTAATATATACTGAGATTAGGTCTTTTATATTTTGACATTTATATTACGTATGGAAATAATTGCGAGCTCTCTTTTTATATATTTACGCGAAATAATTTCAAAAAATTATAAGCAGATTATAATGGAAATTCGTGCTAATGAAGTTAAAGAAGTAGATTTTTCTACGAAACATTATTTTGTATTTTACCGAAGTATAAAATATTCCCATAAAAACTATGCCACTAAACTTACTCCGAAAGGGAGTTTTTTTTTTTTTTTTAAATTAATAAACTCCGAATCGGATAAATGCGGGTTTAAATAAAATCGCGTCATTTCGAAATTATTCCGTTCAAAAAAAAATCCCAATTCATTTCGTATGCGAAGTGATTTTTTTTTAAAACTTCGAAACTTGGAGTTACAGAGTGAATTTGGATTGAAATAAAATCCGGACTCACTCCTGATTTCTTACAGTATACGTCTGTCTATTTTCAAAATTCATCAAGATCCAATATATTTCATTTCGAATCCGTCATTCTATTAAAAAAATGGACGAGATTATGCAAAAATAAAGTCATAGTACAAAAATACAAATAAAAAGAACCATTTAAAATTTAGCTGTTACTAGATTTTGAAACTGGACAATCACACACCAAAAAAATTTTGCGGTGAAGACGGATTAAATCTGGAGTGAATATTAAAGAGCGGATGACTGTTCCTTTATTTGATCCCTCAAAATGAAATTTACTCCAAAGGCGAGTTTATTTTAATAATAAAACTTTGAATCGGAGTCAATGTGGATTGAAGTTGACTCCAGATCACTCTGAATTAACTTCTTTAAAAAGACAGGCTCCCTGTTTACTCCGTACTTGAAGAAATTTTTTCTAAAATTTCGAACTTCCAATTTTTACAGCGTAAAGTTGTACAGCTTGACCATTTTTACTAAATGTTTATTACAAAACCAACTAAATTACTATTCCTAAAAAAATTAATTAAAATTTTTCCAACCGCGGGAAATATAAATTACATATTTTTCCATAAAAACAATTCCTTTTCCCATATCTCTATAAAACCACCAGACATCAGAACTACCGACTTTTATGTTCACCAGGCAGATAATCAGCAAAAAAGTCTACTGACCAATAGAAATAACGGTGGGGGACGCTGTCCAATCAGCACTGTCACGAGTTTAGCTCCCGTGCAACCATTCGTTCTATTCTCTCCCTCGTTTAAAATCTCAACCTTTCTCCGTCCAGCTCTCAGATATCAGACTCTCCTGTCATCAGTAATCTCTACTAGCCATCAATAATCATCATCATCAGTGATCACCACTCCAACACAGACGCAAACTCACTCCAATACAATAATAGTCCGTGCAAACTAAACAGAGAAGGAATCACCGTTTAACTTTTAAGATGAGTTCAGTTGACACGCGACCACCACGACCACTTCCACCTCCACGGCCAGCACCTCCACCCCCACCTTCGTATCTCTTCATTATCTCCTCTCACCTTTTTTTAAACTTCGTCACCTACTCCAAGCTCTTCAGGTTCTCCGTCAGTCATCATCAGATTGCCGACGAAAACTTTTCGGTCTATCGGCATACAATTTACCCTCACTCGCTTACGTTTTTTATAACAAATCAGTACATAAATTTTAAATAAATAATCGTGTGTTTTGTTAAACAATAACCAACTCGATGCGTCACGCAACTATTGAGGTAAATAATTAATTTTTTTTAATTACCGTGTAGTGAAAAAATTTAAATCTCCCGGGAATTAAAATTTTTTTTCAGTTTTTATATTTATTTCTTTTATTATCCGTATTTTTATGAAGACAAAGAGATTTAATAATAAAATAAAAAAGTCAATTAGTGAATATTGAGCGGCGGAAGTTAAAGTTTGACATTGTCGAGCGGAAGTGACGCGTTCTTTAGCAAATAAACCGACGATGGTCTTGAACAATTTTTTTCTTATGACGGACAAGGTGTGTCGTCATATATATACACATTTATACATTTTATGTGGACATATATATCAATATAAGTGTGCGCTGTGTGCTTTGTGTAAACTTGAGTCGCGTGTCTTTTTTTTAAATTTTTTCTAATCCACTTTCTAGCAAAAGCTGAAAAATTTTTACGGACGAAATAAAAATTTTGATTTTAAAAAAAATGAAATGTAATTTTGAATGTTGAAATGTGTTATAGGATACGATGAAGGAGAATTCGCTGAAGCAGGAAACAAAAAATGATTGGGAGGCCCGTCACCCTGAAGAAACTTCCCCGCAGATTCCGCGGACGGCTGAAGAACAGGCCGGAGCTGGAAGTCCTGTCAATGGGCCGACGATCGTTACGACGACACGCCGGCACGTCAGGACGATTACTACCACTGGACATATTACTGAAACTATTGCCGAAGACTCCGAGCCCTCGCCAGTCTCTAGTCCTGGGGAAAATAAAACTAATCATAAGATAATTCATCAGCAGCAACAAACTGCAGATCATCAACATAATGAACAAACTTCTCATTATCAAGAACAATCTTATATACATTTGCCGGCTGATAACAACAGTACGGACAGTAATCAGCATCAGCAGGTTGTTTATTCTAATAATGGGGATGAGTTACAAGTTGAGACACAAAATTCCGATGGTCATCCTATTACTTTGTCACTCAAAGAACCACCAAAGTAAGTTTTTTTTATTGAGAATTGTAGTTTATTACATACTCTAGCTTATGCAATATGAAATGGGTCTAATAAAATATTTAATTACATGAGTAATTGCGTTGAAAATTTGACGGATGAATTTTTGTAAATTGGAGTAAATTTTTTAAATAATTTGAATTGAATTTTGGATGAGTTTTTTTTAATTTTTACTTACGGAAAAAAGAACAGGGGAAAAATGACAGTTTCCAGCTTCGCTTCTGAAATTAATCCAATTAATCATTAATTATTTTCAGATATATAACCGCTGAAAGATCAGAAGTAGAACGCGTATACGTATATTCAGATACAACAGACGGCCGAAAAGTCCCAATGCTTGTCCAAGTCCAGCGAATGCAAGAAGACCTCCGTCGTCAGCAGCAGCATCATCACCACCATCACCATCACCATCCCCAGTCACACCGTTTCAGTCCCCACGAAAACGGCCAAGTGAACAGCAGGTACGAATCACCCAGTTCTGAAGACTTCGAACCCAGTGTCTCGATGTCTCAATCTGGATCAACGGTCTTAGGGTCACCTGCGTCTTATTCAACGCCCGTTGAAGTCGCCCGGACGACGCAGCATCAATTAGTCCCAACAGGTTATTCCGAGGCAGCGATTAAGTACGACGTTGCTGCAGCAGTTGCTGCCGCAGCGTCCGAAAGCATAAAAACGAGTAGTACTTACACGACTTTAGAGACTGTTCCATTGCCACCATCACAGGCCGTACAATATGCTCAGTATGTTCCTGATAGTTTTCAACACGGCAACAGTTACGGTTACGCCAAACCGGAAATAACTTACCTGAACTATTCGGGAGGACATTCCAATAGAAATTCCGAGGTAACTATCAAGTAAAAGATAAAACTTATCAACAAATTGGCCCGTTTATTTACTCTATTGATCTTAGGTTGAAGCACCTTCTGGAGTTTACATAAAAAGTGATCCCACATTGTCTTCCTCGTCACTGATCGGCAGTGGAAGAACGACACAGTTGTATCATGAACAACCGGGTTCACCGGGATCACAAGTTACGATTTATGGATCAGCTGGCACGCCGACATTCCAGTATGTCAAGCAAACTGGAGAAACATTTTGGCAACCAGCTGGTTCAGCATCACCACCGACTCTCGAGTACGTACAGGGTTACCCAGGTGTTGCGACTATTTCGGCAACCGATTCCGCAGGTCTTATGTACAACGGCGGTGGTTATGTTACGACGAGCAATGGATCTTCACCATGGGCAAGTTTGCAAGATGAAGCTTTCGATGGCTCCGTTATGACTGAAACAAAAGAATGCGTTAATTGCGCAGCTAATATGACGACACTGTGGAGAAGAGATGGAACTGGACATTTTCTATGTAATACGTGTAAAATTTATAACAAACCTAATGGGGCGAATAGAGCTACGATGAGATATAATTCTAAGATGAAACAAACTATTGCTGCGGTGAGTTTATTTTATTTTATGTTCTACGTTTTTCATGGCTCTATAGTGCAAAAAAATTTTTAAGAGTAAACGCGATTTTTTAAAATGAATCAGTGAAAAATACTGCAAACCAGTGAATATTCTCTGCGAATCAGCCCCAAGTATGATTGAATCAGTGATATACTTGGGACTGATTCGCGGTGAATATACACTGACTTACAGTACTTTTCACTGATTCATTTTAGACCAGATAAATTCGAAGTAAATTTGGAACTAAGTGGAGCAGATGATTTTTTACTTATTAAATTTTTTCATCAAAGTGAAATTCACTCTGAAGAGGAGTTCATTTTGACATCCTGTGAAAAACGAATCATATATGATCATATATAAAAATTGGCCACATGTGTGCTATATATGATTCATATATTGAACAAATATGAAAATTAGCCTTTTATGTATGGCATGTAGATCATATATGCTGCATATATATTTCATATGTGAAACATATACATCATATATGATTCAAATATGGAGCATATATGATCTGTGTATGTTTCAGAAAACAAAGCTTTCAAAGGTTTCATATATCAAGCATATGTGATTCAAAAATAGAGCATATATGATTTACATACATTTCATAAATGGTCAATTTTCATACGTTTCATATACAGAGCATTTGGAATCTATATATACTTCATAAATGGCTAATGTTCATGTATTTTACACGTATGCTCTATATATAGACATATATGATTCCTTTTTCACGGGATTAAAATTACCGATCTCTGTACACAGAGATTTTTTCCAAAATTATAAAACTCCCGATTTTTTACAGTTTTCAAAAAGTCACAAAAAACAGAGCAAAATCTCAAAATTTCTTTATAAAAATTACCGATTTATGTAAAAACATACACACTATATAATTATAAAATAATAAATAGCATTGACGTAAATAAATTACGAAGGAACTATAAAGTCACTACAAAATCGTTTTTGGCCCAAGTGTTATTGCGATTTAAATACTGTCGTCACTTTTTAAATACTTGCTCAACGTTTAAAAAGTGATTACGGTGTACCATGTATTTAAATGGCAATAAAAAATTAAGTGTTTGAAACTAAAACACTTCGATTTACAGTGAGCGCGTCACAGAAATATAATTTTAAAACCATTAAAAATAGTTTTCTTTTTTTTTCGTAAAAAAATGTCATTCTTCACTAATGACAGCTTATTGCCGTTAGATCATAAGAATTTAGTAAACTAAGTACAGTCTATGTAAAAATGAAGTAATAGAAAATATCCTGGATATGACAAAGTCTTAGACAAATAACCGTAAAGGTCAAAATAAACACTTAAACCATAAAGTGATTCATATATATACAGCCTATAAGCATAATTCTCTACACTGTAAAAAACCGGGGTAAATTTAAGAAGTGTAGGTGTTAAAATTTTCGCTGTTACATTTCAACACCGAAAACGGTGTTAAAATAACACCGCCGAAGGTGTAAATGTTCTTTACTGGTGTTAAAAAAATTTCATGGTGTTAAAATATTTTTCGGTGTTGAAAATATTTTACTTTGTGAATATTTTTACTCCAAATAACTACAAAAAAAAAAAATTTCATTACATTTTATCAAAATATTAGGTGTACAAAAAAGTTCTACCCGTTTTTCAAAGATGGAGTTATCTAACAGCTATTTATAGGTTAGCTATGAATACGTATATGTACATGCACAGCTGTTTGTACTCTTTAAATTCATCAAACTTTTAATATATTAATCTTCGATATATATATTTTTTTATTAAGTTAAAAATGGAAGTAAGTAATGAGCATATCCGCCATTGTCTTTTATATGAATTTCATCAAGGAAAAAGTGCTGCTGAAGCTCAAAGAATAATCTGTGCAACTTATGGTGACAGTGTTATTGATGACAGTACTTGTCGAAGATGGTTTCGGAAATTCACAAACGGAGATTTTAATTTAAATGATAAACCACGCTCTGGAAGACCTTCAACAATCAGTGACGAGAAATTGGAAGAATTACTGAATCAAGATTCTGCACAAACACAACAAGAACTTGCGAAAAAGTTAAACGTTACTCAACAAGCTATTTCTGAAAGATTACATGCTTTAGGTAAGATTCAAAAAGAAGGAAAATGGGTACCTCATGAATTAACTCCAGAACAACGAGAGAGACGAGTTGACACCTACCTGTCGTTGCTTTCACGACTTAAAAAAAAAAGTTTTTTGTGGAAACTTGTAACAGGGGACGAAAAGTGGGTTTACTATGAGAATCCTAAACGTCGAAAACATTGGGTAGACCCAGGACAACCAACGACATCAACACCAAAACGTAATGTTTTTGGGAAAAAAATATTGCTTTGTATTTGGTGGGATGAGTGGGGCGTGCTATATTATGAGTTACTCAAACCAGGAGAAACCGTTACTGGAGAACGCTACAGTTGTCAATTAAAAAAATTAGCAGATGAAATCAACAGTAAAAGACGATTTGCGGGACAAAAACCTCGACCAAAGATACTGCAGCATGATAACGCCAGGCCTCATAGAAGTTCAATCGTCCACCACACTATAAATGATTTACAGTGGGAAGTTTTACCGCACCCGGCGTATTCACCAGACCTTGCACCGTGTGATTTTCACCTATTCCGTTCATTGCAAAATTACTTGGCTGACAAACACTTACAAAATGAAAACGAAATGCAAAAAACAATAGATGATTTCATTTCGACAAAAGATCAAGCCTTTTATCGCCGTGGGATCCATCAGTTGCCTGAGCGTTGGCAAAGGGTAGTAGATGCTGATGGTGGTTATTTTGATTAAAATTTGTATTTTATTTAAAATTTTTAAATATATTTTTTTTTGACAAAAAACGGGTAGAACTTTTTTGTACACCTAATAATTCAAAAATTTGTCATCCATTAATTTGTTATCTAATTAAATGCCCCGGTTTCCGGATATTGTTCAGCTAAAAAAAAAAGTGTCCAGTTATAAAATCTATTTAGCTGATACCAAAAAAATTGTCCATCGTTAAACGAGGCCACAGGTATTTGTGCTGATAAGAGTCCGCGTTATGGACGCTTAGGGTTTAGCCTCTCTCGACTTGTACTATAATACTCGACTACACGACTTCGATATTAAGTAATGTTTGTGCTCTCGAGAACGCTTGTTATCTCAAACCAGAGCAAATAACAAAGGTCGGGACGCGGCGGGTGTTGTTTGCTCTAGTTTACTTACCTGACGGGACCGCCCATTATTTTATTTTATTTATTTTTTTTTAGTCCTCAAACTCTTCAAACAATTAAACAATTATAATTGTTGGCGAGGGACTGGAAGTGTTAGGGGGTTGAATCACGGAAATATCTTAGCAAATAATAAAATATTTATTTTTATAATTATTACTATTATTATTTCAGAGTGGACGAAGAGCCGGGATACAATGCGCAAATTGTAATACAAGTAATACAACATTATGGCGGAGAAATAATAATGGAGAACCTGTTTGTAATGCATGTGGGCTCTATTATAAACTTCACAATGTAAGTATACATATAAATATTTTTTTTTTTTATTTTATTGTTGAATTTGTAGTGAAGTTTTATGAAAAATATAAATCCGTTTGTTTTTTAAATAATTTTTATATGTTATAAAAACTTATGCAAACAAAGTTCGTTGAACTTTATGACATTTATTTATGGTTTTATTCCATCTACGTTTTCTTTGTTTTAGTCTTTCTGTTTTTCTTTTTTTTTTTTTTTTTTATTTAAGGCTCTTGTATTCTTAGCGCGGGTTTAAGTGTCATTTCCTCTATATATACTTTAAATATTATTATTATTATTATTATTATTATTATTATTATTATTATTATTATTACACTGTAAAAAGAGCGGTGTTAAAAATGAACTCAATTTAACACCATGTGGTGTTAAAATAAAATAACATTGATGTAGGCGGTGTAATTTGGCGGTGTTAAATCAGTGTAAAAAAAAATTCCACGGATAAAAATTAAAAAAAATGTATTACATATAAAAAAATATAAAAATTAAATGAATATTATCTGGAGGAAATTTCAATTTTGCTATATACTTATTTAAATAATCATTTATGTCATACGTAATTTATTTAAAAATTACACAATTTTACGGTCACCATTTCAATCACTATTAAATTTAATTAATTAATAAAACCACTAACGAACTGTAGTGATCGAGTAAATAAAAATATTCACAAAATAAAATGTTTTAACACCAGGAAAGAATAATTACACTGGCATCAGTGTTATTTTAACACCGCTTTCGCTGTTAAAATTTAATACCCACACTGCCTGGACTTACCCCGGTTTTTTTTTACGGTGTATTGTTATATTTTTTTAATATTGAAAAAAGGTTGCAGGGAAACAAACAAAAAAAATTTATGATCATTATTTTTTACACCTTTAAAAACTATGATATTTTAGACATTTTCTTGTTTTAACTGAGGACTGAGATTCAGTTCCGTTTATTTATTTTCCATCTTAATGTAATTTCCGGTTGACAGGTTACTAAAATATACAAGGACGGAAATGATGAAAAAAGTGAGTCATTTGTAACTATCGTAAAATCAAACGGTTTTTGAGGCTTTGATGACAATTGTGTCATGTGTAATCAAATCATATATATACTATATTTATAGATATGTGCGAATTCTTGCGATAAGTTTTTATTAGTAAAAAGACGCCACGTTAATGTCTTTTGATTGAGAGCGATAAAATATTCCATTTTTTGATAGCTCTATTTATAAAAATAATTAATTAACTGATTGATATTTTTTGCATTTATACTATGGAACATTTTATGCAAATTATTTAATGCACTTATACTATGGAAATATAAAAACAACTCGATTCACGAAAATATGATTAATTATAGACCGTTCATTTATCTAGATAATTTTAATTTAAGTAATCGTATATACAATCGATTAAATATTTCATTCAATTGATAAATTTATTTACTATTTTTATCTAGCACGTGGTAATTGTTTTATAATAAGTAACAATAATATTATTGTTTTTATCATCATAAATAATTTGTTAAAAAATTTATCTTAATTTATAGAAGTAACTAAGAATTTTTTCAAACAGTAGAAAACCCGACAGAATTTATCATATTTCAATTTTTATTTTGTTTGATACATGGAAAACAATAAACTTTAAAAATTAGTGTTAGAAATTATAACCCGGAATCCGGGTGTCAATATGGGGAATTTGAACATTCCAAATAATAAATTTATAAATAAAATAATTTATAAAATACACAATGACATAATTAATTTTTGAAATGTATTCAAAGATACGTTTATCTCACTGTTAAAATGGAAATTTTATTTGATACTTTTTCATTAATTAAAATGAAGTATTAAATTTTTAAAAATCGAGCAGTGGCTACAAATGCTACTTCTACCCTATGCCGGAGTAATTAAATTTAAAATTTAATCTTTGCAGTTTATTTTTACTTATAGACTTTTAATAATATATTTAAATTTGAATCTATGTATATATAATAGAAAGTGAAATTTATTATTGTCAACATCACCTCATACTAATTCACTGTTCAAAATTTGCGGAGTAAATTTGGATTAAACTCGGAGTGAGTCTGGAGTAAATACGGAACGGATGACTGGTCATTTATTTGATTCCTTCGGAGTAAACTTCACTCCGAAGAAGAGTTAATTTTTATATTAAGACGCCGAATTTTTTACAGAGTAATAATAATAATAATAATAATAATAATAATAATAATAATAATAATAATAATAATAATAATAATAATAATAATAGTGTTAATAATAACTATATAAAAAAAATTTACTAAGAACTTTGTTACATTGAGTTCATACTCATCAAAGAATATATATATATATATATTGATAAAGATCTCAATAAGTAATCGTTGCTTATCACCCGCATATATTTTTCTACCGATAACAATTCCACATATTGTTGGACTATTTTTTTTCTGCAATGGGCAAAATTCACCGTCATATCTTATGATCGTTAAAAATATTTATAAATTAATTCAAAATGTAAACATGGAAAAATGGTAGACGATAAAACTGATAAATTATTTATATTTATATTTTATAAAGTTTTACAATCACAATAATAATAATAATAAATATTATTATTATTTATTAATTTAAAATTACAAAAAAAGTACATAAATATTTAAAATTAACAGGTAAACAGGCCCATGAGCATGAAAAAAGACGGAATACAAACACGTAAAAGAAAACCAAAAAATCACTCAGGAATGTCTGGCGTTTTGGCAGGACCAAGTGCTGGACTAAATAAATCCGAGATGAAACAAAATTTACTCGGTGAGTCTTTGGTGAGCAATATCTATATATATACACATATATATATATACATATATAACTTTTATTATCGTCTATACAATCCGTTCTGATTGATCTACTTGGATAAGATAATATTTGTTTTATATATTTATTTTTTTAAATTTAATTAACTATATAAACTTGTCGATTTCAAATTCCTCGGATGGTGAAAAAATATTTAGTTAATAAATAAATATATATATATATATATATATATATATATATATATATATATATATATATATATACGAGCTATTTATCGAACAATTAGGGGTAGAGATAGAGAAAGGGGGAGGAGGAATTTTTAAATTAGTTTAAAAATGAGTTACATTTTAATGATTATTGCTATCAATATTTTCAATTTATTGCGTGAATTATGTATATTTATATATATTTCAATGATGGCGGATAATTTGACGACATAAGGGAAGGCTGGGCATACTATGTGCGAGTGATTGGATCAAATGATAGCGATTGGTTAGAGTAAAATGAATAAACGCGATAATTTTATAACGAGTATTTTTCCTTGTATTATTGCTGGGAAATATATATATATATATATATATATATATATATATATATATATATATATATATAAATTGCACGCTTGCGCGGCGGAATATCTGGTGCCAGAGTATGATATGTGTAGACAGAGAATAGAAGGGGCTAGTGGACAATAGTGTGGGGATAAACAATGCAATAAAAGATATATGTGTATATATATATATAGTAAGGGACGGGAAAGTCCCATCTGTTATATTCGGATTAAAATAATACAATAAATTATTGGCAAATATTAGGAGTTAGAAATACCGAAGTATTTTAAAAACGATACTATCTCAGAAAGTTGATTTTCGATTAACAAATTTATGAATTTTAAAATTTATATTTATCGGGGAGTGTACTTTAGAAAGTCAAAAATTTCAAAAGACATTTGCACGAAAAATAATTCAAATTTTTATTCTTTTTTTAATTTTTCGATAATAGTAGAGTCAAGTAGGAAAGTGAGCGCACACTTGCCTAACATGGCTAATACCCATTTATTTTTAAATACGTATACTTGTTTAAATATGGTTTAGCTTGATACGTTTGTAAATAAAAATTATTAGAATGATCGATGTAATATAATTATTGCAGTGGATTCGAAGCTGCACTTGAACATGCTCACGAATAGGGGTGGGAGTGTTGAGAGGGTTGAAGACGATTACATGAATTCCATAACAACGCAATTGGGTCACGCGCACTCCCCCATCACATTACCCACTGCTGCGGTATTGAATCGCCAAACTAATCTTACGTAAGTTTTAGGTTTTTCGAATTTTTCCGCCATCTTATTCAATCATTTTTTTTTTAATCACTACCAAAAAAATTTTTATACTCTCTGATAGCAAAAGTTTCTTATTAGAAAGTTGATGTCAATGAGTTGCTATCAATTTGACGTCAATTTCCTTAGAAAATTGACTTCAATTAACTGCTGCAAATTTGTCGTCATTGACACAAAAAATTTTCGTCAAATTGGTGTCAATTTTTTTGCCCACCAACTTATTGCATTTAATTGACATCAAATTGCGGCAGTGAATTGACATCAAATTTCTGTCAATTTGGCTATCACGGCTATTATATTAAAAAAAAATTTTTAATGACGTCCAAAAAATATAGCCTTAATTTTAATACTTAATTTTTTTTAAGTTTATAATTATCAATAATTAATTTATTTACAGTGTGCCCCCATTAGAACCAATCACAATTAACAAATCCAGCGGGGATCTGACGGTGATAACATCAACATCACTGGCTACTAATATCGACAGATCATGATAACTTAGTTTTCTACACAAGTCGATAACATACTCATTGTCTCTCATACATTATATATATATATTTTAATAAAATAGCTGCTTTATCGACTACTCCGTACCACTTACTAACGACGGCAACATCAGTCACTCAACCTTACCTTCAAATAATAAAAAACAACTTTTTCAAACATATGCATCCATATATAGACACATAAATATATATAAATATGTATATATAAGTACGTAAGTGTTACGCGACTGCTTTTATCCATTTTAATTTTTTTTAATCAATGAGATTCTACATATTGTATATAAATTTTATACATCCAAAGATTTATAATTAATTTATATATATATATAATTAATTCATATATATATATGAATTATTTAAAGCAAAGAAAAAAAATTTCGATTTTTTTTTGTCAATCGAATTATAATTATAGTAATCAACTTAATAATTGTTCTAATAATTAGTTTTAAAATAAAAATCTTAGATAAATCAGTCAATTAAATTTATACATATAAATATAAATATAAAGTAAATAATTTGTACTATTTAATGACTAATAAAATTGTTTTGAAAAATATTTGAAATCATTAATTGCTTATTTTCTTTTTTTTTTATTTACAGTATAAGTAAAAATAAAAGTAAGAATAGGATGGGAAAGAGATGGAGGGTAAAAAGCGTTGAGTGATGAAGGGTAGGAAGGTAAGAGGAGAGTCCATCAGCCTAAAAGAGTCGGCTATCGTACCGGCCCCAAGAACGCTAAGGGCTATTCCATGTTAGCCAGTCTCGCCGCAAATTTTTTTTTCTTTTATTTCGTTTTTTATTTTTTTTTCAGCTGGACGTTTCTCTTACGGCGCAAACGTGGCGCCGCCCTCTCACCACGATCCCTCTTCTTACTCTTATTTATTTATTTTTTATCTTCCTTATATTACTTACATACATAGTAAATGTTTTTTTTCTTTGGTTTTTATAAACTCGCGGGCAACACACGTTCACATGTGTATGATCCGGCAGCCAGCGGACTTGTGTTGGCCTGAAAGATTCTCTTTCTCTACATTAGTCCTCTGCTGAGATGATCTCACTCCGACTTTTGCAGACTTAACTCAACCTGGACTAAGCTGAGGCATTATAATGTATCCCTACCGCGTGTATAATTTATCGCTTGCTGTAAAGAGATATACTCTTCGGACAATGTCGGACGAAAAATGATAATTGTTGAGAGAAGAGAAGGTAAAGTATCCGAGGTATTTGTTGTACGATACACATTATTTTTATTTTGCTCCATTTTACAATTTTATTATTATTTATAGTCCAATTATCATTTTATTTAATGCATTATATACTTGAAAAAAATTATTTACTCCAAATTGATCGACTTGAATCTCAATATTTTATTAATTACAGATTTACTATAATTTTAATTGATCTAGAAGATCTATACTGATCGATGTAAATCTAGAATCTGTTTGTTTTTAATCTATGAAGTTATGAAATTTTTATTTTTTATTTTCATGGTTCGATTTTCTTTGCTTTAATCTTGAAAATTTTTTTCGTAGATCGGAATATAGTGAAAAAATTTGATCTATGGAGACAAAAGTTAAGGATATTAGTTTTGATGTTAATTGAAAAAAATTAACAATTAGTGATGTAAGACATAGAAATCCTATAAAAATTTTATGAACAACCGACCGATGAAAAAATTGACCACCGGTAATTTTTTAAATTTAATCCTGGTTCCCGCTAATTTACTATTGTCCTGAAAATTGATTTGTAAAAAATTAATTGGGAAATTTTTAACTCATTTCACATCTGAACCGAAGCACAAAAAAGTTTTTAGTTATTTTTTGAAATTCTTTAATTAATTGTTGTATGGAATGATGAAAATTGTGAAGTACGCGGAGAAATTATTCTTGTTTGAAAAATTCTATGGTGCCATAGTAAAGCCGGATCATGTTGGCCACCTGCAGAAATTGAAAAAAGCGCATGGAAAAATTACTATAGCCATAGCAAAATTAACGACAGGTATATCAAAAATTACTGTTAACCATAGGAAATTTTCCATGCGTTTATTTCAATTTCTGCAGATGGCCAACATGGTCTGGCGTTTCTATGACACCGTAGCTTCAAATGAGAGTAATATATTCCTCTGTGTACTTAAAATCACAAAATAAAATTTATTTTAAGAGAATATGCCATTTATTTTCTTTCTTATACACATGTGAACAAACAAAACGGTCCTTATTGCACTTATATTAGCAAATGGAAATTTCAAATGAGTCGTTCTCAGGTATAACCTGGAATTTCCGAACGAGAAGTATTTCATTTGAAAAATAATAACTTCACGCATCGAATGAAATATTTTATTTAATGATTAGGGTCTTTATCTATGAAAACGGTCCTTTCGAAAATTACCTATTTCACTCTCCTGAGTTACTGGGAAAAATGATCAGTGGGCAAAATTACAGTTTTCAGTGTGGAAACAGGGCCCTCGCACAAAAAACTTTCGGCAAAAAGGTTAAAAAAGTGTTGACTATTCCAAACTTCAAAACGTGACACAACGACGAACTTTTATTGAATGTCTTTAAACTTTCAAAACTTGAAGAGAAAAACAAATAAATATCCTAATATCATTAAGATATGTTAACTTTCAGCAATAGTTCGAAATCAGTTTTTTCTGAACATATTTCGCATTAAAAAATGTAAATTTGTACTATCAAGTCAACTGTTTTTTTTTCTGTGTTTTTTCAGAAGTTTGAACATCGTTTAAAAAAAGTTCGCCATTGTGTCACATTTTGAAGTTTAGAATAGTCAACACTTTTTTAATCTTTCTGCAACGATTTTTTTTACACAGACAGTTTCTAATGTTTTTTAAACTGATAAAACTGTAATAATTACTACGTTTTGTAATTTTTACAGTTTCAAAGTTTAGAGATTTTACTGATATTTGAAACTGTAATTTTTCCACTATTCTTTTTTCCGTGCAGATTCGATTACTTTTTTCATCCTTAACTACTGTGTAACTAAATTTAAATTTTCCTGTTTCTGCTTCAATTGTCAGTAAATTTTTCCTGATCTGACAAAATATAAAAATTACCGTCATTTGTAATTACGATCAATAATTTATACTGTTCCGACGGTAAATTTATATAATAAATATACATGACAGCATTTTCAAAACTAATGAAAAATATCTAATATTTGAAAAAAATTATTAATAATAATTTTCTATGTAAATAAAAATAAATAAATAGTGGATTAGTTAGGGAAGAATGAAGATCAACGATTCACCTTAAAATAAAAGAAAAAAAAAAGTAAATTAAGAAAACGTGTAAATACGATGTCTAGAATGTGGTGAGAGGAAGTTTAAGAACCGGCGCCAACATTCTGCCCCCGAAAAAGCATCTCGTAGTTCGAAGATTCCAAAGTAAAGGTTCTTTGGGTTCAGCTTCTTCATTGCATGTGCCCACCCGTGTTTGAACACGGTCACGTATCCTTTTTGAATGTACATAATCCTATCACACGGAGCACGCGTCTAACAAATCCGTATAACTTATAACCAATATTACTTTTCTTTTTACTAAATATCTCTCTATCAAAAAAGAAAAAAAAAAAAAAAAAAAGAAAAAATAAATAAACAATAAAAACAAATAATCGATGAATACTAAATTGAGTCGAACTTAGCAATCAATTTTTATTCTCAAGATTAATTTCGGAAACGGTTAAAACATGAGTCATTTTTAAAATTTTTTGTCACTGCTGAACTGGCGCCACTTTAGGAAGATGTCTTTAGGACAACATAAATGAAATCTTTAACGATATTTCTGTTCGATCGTTGACAAAAGTTACTTATCGACCAAAAAATATTGTACACTATACTAAACTATGAAAATATATTGTGGCGCCAGTCTACGGTTAGTTTATTTCTTATCAGTCTTCTTTACCTATACTACTCGCTTCAATATAATTTCACTTTTTTCACTTAATGAAATGAAAAAATTGAAAAAGAAAAAAAAAAAAAACAATAAACTTGTCTATATATTTTAATAAAGTAGTTGGTGGTCCGGAATGGAGGACAGATATCCTGGGTTTACTGTTTTCAATAACAGTTTAGAATCTTTGAAAATATTTAAATTGTCAACTAATTGATTACAACCGAAATCTACTTTTTCAAATCCCATTTTACTTTTCTAAAAGGTGTGATTTACTTGGGGCAATATGGACCAAGCCGGAAATCTGTTCAAAAACAAAAAATTATCTTGAAATTTCTGTGGAAATTTCAAGTATACGGAATTTAGAAGCGAAATGTATGAATTGTAGTATTTGGGGTAAAATGAGACACCTGGGACATCCAAAAAAAAAGTTAAATTTTAAAAAACAAAAATTTCTATTTTTAAAATTTTCTGGCCGAACTAGACTTGAAAATTTGAAAAAAGAAAATTTTTTATGTCTAATTAAAAATTTTTTTAATAAAAGTGACTTTAAAAAATATAAGGTAATTAAAACTGACAAAAATAATTTTTTTTTAATTGGAGGTGGGCCACCGTCCCGGAATTTTTTTTTTCTGAAATTGGCGGAAAAATA
The DNA here is from genome assembly GCF_026212275.2 of Microplitis demolitor. Taxonomy (NCBI): domain Eukaryota; kingdom Metazoa; phylum Arthropoda; class Insecta; order Hymenoptera; family Braconidae; genus Microplitis; species Microplitis demolitor. The sequence goes on along the minus strand of NC_068549.1, from coordinate 4,226,771 downwards.
ATTTAATAAGAAATTAAAATGAATTTTACCCTTTTAATTTCCTTGTATTTAAGTTGTGATTACCAACTAACGTTTGATAACTTTTGCTAAACTTAAACACTAAAAATTTTTTTAATTGAATAGCTATAGCAATAAATAGTAAAAAAAAAAAAATTAACTTAATCCGACAGAATATTAAAAATAAATTGAATAATTTAATTGTTGTCTTATTATTATTTATCAGCAATATTTTACTCTGTCCAGCGAAATTGCCCACTCCCTATAGCCGCACCTCAGGACATTTTTTTTTCCTCTTGTCTTTCCTCAGCAGTTTCCTCGGTTTTATTCTTCATTCCACGTCTTTAAGTCTCTTTATTGTCTTTTATATTCCGACTTCGTCCTCGCCGTTGTCTTTATTCAGTTCCCTCCAATATCTCACAAACACTTTCTCTTTATTTTATTTATTTATTCTCTTACCATTTAAAAAATTTTTTAGTTTTATTTTTCTTCGAGTTTTCTCCTACAGTCTCGTTCTTCGCCCACAGGATTCGCGGGTCCTCTGTATCAAGCTGCCGCCCCGATTTCCAGGAAGTCTCGACCAGAAACCCCGTCACACGATTAGATTACAGAAAATCAATTCACCCATGATGAGTTTTCTTTTTTTTATCGTATTCTATTTTTATTCATCCTTTTTTTTTTTCATGTCCCTTAACATCTTGAATACTTAATATATGCACTACTATATTTTTTTCTCCACTTGTGTCCACGTGTTACTCCATTAAAATTTCAAATTTTTTTTAACGTTAATTTGGGGGAGGGTCAAATGATATCACGACTTAAAAAAAAAAATTCGCTTCTTACAGAAAAATTTATAATTTTCCCTGAAAAAAAAATCATTAGAAAATTTTTTTGAGGTTTTTTTTTGTTCTATGAGTGCAAAAGGGGGTGAAATGAGCCACATAAATGTTGTAAATTTTATAAGTGATCGGTGTCAATAAATTTCAGTAATAAAAAATAAAAATTTTAAAACTGGGGCAAAATGATCAAGAATTATTTTTAATTTTCAAAAATAAAAAATTGTAAACTATGTTTTGTACACTTTGAAAAATTTATAGAGAGAACGAGGATGAAATTCACTCTGAAGGGGAGTTAATTTTAATATTGAGACCCTGGTTCAAAATGAAACTTTTTCCTAAGGAAGTTTATTTAAATATAAAAACTCCGAATCGGAGTAAATGCAGATTTTAAAAAAATCCAGTTAACTCCAAAATCACTCCGCGGGAAAAACAAACTCCGTATTTACTCTGTATGCAGAGTGATTTTTTCTAAAATTTCAAATTCACTCCCAATTTTTTAGCATTGTCCTAAATGAAGAATGTCACCAATTGAACCTGAAAATTTTTTAAACAAATTATTTATTGAATTTCATGATTAAAAAATTTTAATAAAAAATCCCCCAGAAATTCAAAATTAAATCTCAGATAAAATTTACTTCTATAAACAAGTTTCAAAAAAGAATTTACTTTTTTTACCCTATAAACTATCAATCTAGATTACAATTATTTATTAACTAAACGAACTCTAAATAAAAAATAATAAAAAAACGCAATCTCAGTTCTCTGTTTTTTTCAGGTAAATTATCTAGTGTGCAGTAAAAAGCGGAAGTCGCGTGCCGACAAATCTATAGCAGCTTAACTGCAATGTTTGCACTAAACACATCCCACGAGTCATTAAGACTATATATACCTATATATATAAGGTTAGTAAAGATTGTACCCAGTAAACTAAAAGCCCATATCATTAATGAACCACTTGAACTACTACCGGAGTAGTATAGTATCGTGATTCATAAGTAGAAGTAGAGGTAAAAGTAGTATAAGAAGTATAAGTAGAAGTAGCTAAAGCTAAATTAACGATTAGATGCACACCCTGTTTATCATGTTATTTATTTTTAGTCTAAGTAAGTAAAAAAAATTACACAATTTATAATAATGAATATTCAAGTCCATTAATTCTGTATCGTGGGTTAGTTATTATTATTATAATTAATTACTGAAAATTTATATGAGAAAGTAAATGAGGGATGAGAGTAAAAAATAATAAATTGGTAGCAAGATGATGGAATATTGTAAGACGTGATCGATCTTCATCGAATGTCGTGTGCTCGCTACCGATTATTAGCCGGTTCTTTTTATATATATGTCTTATATGTCTTATATGTATATAAGGCATTAAAAAGCTTAATTAAAGTCGACGATCCGGTCTCTATACTCAAATGTATAAAAGAAAGAATAAATTTATGATAAACGATCGGGACGAAAAATTGCGAATAGTTTTTGACAAGAAACCTGTTTTCTTTTTTACTGATAATTTTTGTTAAAAAAAATTATTAGAGTAAATGAAAGAATTGTTAATGAATTTTAAAAATTAGACTGAGTGTTTGATAATTTTTTTTTTGGTTTGAATCAAAATTTTTTTGATTTCAGACATATATTTATTTGTATATATGTACGTGTACATATAGTTATAAATGTATTACACTTTAGGCATACAAATAGTCTTGAAACTGCCAAAATAAAAAGAGCATTTATGAGAACCGCATTGATCATTGTCAAAACACTGAAATAAATAAAAATGATTATTTTTAATTATATAATAAATTATTTTATAAATTAAAACTTTCAATTTTGAGTTTAAGCTGTGATAAAAAATTATCAAAAGATAAATGTTTATATGGTGATATCTATCTAAATATATATGGTCATATATGGAGATTTCAGCAAGTATAATGGAAATAAAAATGTATTCAGATATAATTAGATTTGACGAATTTTGGCTATAGATATATCCGTGTAAAAACAATTCGTTGATAAAAAAATTTCAAAAGAGCTTGACATGCAGAATTTCAAAATATGAGACAAATTAGAATTAAAGGTTCAATTTTTCTCGATCTTTTAGGATTTCATTAATGAAAAATTTGATAGATTTAGAACTATATTTAGACGATTTTCAAGTCTGATGAAAACATTTTTGAAGCATAATTTTCAAAACGTCTTCTTCTACATTTTCCCTCGTTTGGGAAAAATTCAAAAATTTGATATTGGAAATAAATAATGTAACAAGTATACGTTTTCATAATTTTATAAAAATGTTCTTATTTGACTCAAAACGCGCTCTCATAAAGTTCCAAATTAACTCTACTTCTTACTGAAAAATTTATATTAAAATCTTAAAAGTTCAACTCGCAGAAAGTTATAATTTAAATTGTTTCAAATAAAACAAGTGGTCTGAAGTCATTATTATAATATTAGTTATAAATCCAAAAGTATTTACGTATGTTTTTGCCATTCGGTGAACAATTTGGTGTAGGGGTAGTCAACTCATAATTAATATTAAACGGAACATCGTTAATTTGTATCTTACAATAATTTAGTTTAGTAAATGGTATGTGCTTACACTCCTTAGAACAGAAATCATCGTCCGCCGTACACTATGTTTAATAAAAATGTCTCATTTATTATTAAACACTTGAGTACTTATTAATGAATGAATTTGTCCCTTTTTGGGCTGTGTAATTTTGTTACGTACATAGTGGTCCGTTAAAATACAAAATGTTGGATTTGGTCTACTAAACAATGGCGTCTTTTGACTGTTCGGTGGATTTTGATTTTTTGAAGTGCAACTTTTGAAAGACTTACCAATCGTTAGACTGCAATTATTAGTATAGCAGTCACTGTCAAATGAACACTGAAATGTAATATTTAATAGATTTTCAGTTAAATATCGGGCAGATTTAAAATAATTGATTAAAATTTTTAAAATATTTATGTCGAAGTCACCCTCAGTTAATATTAAATTAATTTAATAAATATTCCGAGTTATTGCAGTAATAGTATTCGGCGTTTTCTAATAATTTATACATACACGACTGCCAATTGGTAAGAGATTATTTTTCAGTGCTTTTGCTTGTACTCCAACCACAATTAATAGTTTAACGATACAAAAAAATAATGATACCATTTTATGAAAAATATTTTTTAGCTGTGTTGCCACTGTTTCTAATAACTCTTCAGTACTTCTGTCGAAGAAATTTTTTAATTTAATAAAGTATATCAGTCTCTAAAACGGTTATATTTCGTTTTTATTGATAAAGTAAGCAAGATAAAATTTAAAAATAAATATAATTGCATTGTTTCGGGGCAAGACATTATTATATATTGGACTTTTAACAATAAATCACAATTACAACGAAAATATATGTCATAATGTCATTAATACCAATTTATGTCAAGCAATAAAGATATATATATATATATATAAATATATATATGTATGGATGTATGTATACTGTAAAAAAAGACCAGGGTAAGTTTGAGCAGTGTAGATGTTGAAATTTTCGGTGTTAAATTTCGATACTGAAAACGGTGTTAAAATAACACCGCCGAAGGTGTAAATATTCATTATCAGTGTTAAAAAAATTTTCAGGTTTTAACATATTTTTCGGTAGTGAAAATATTTTACTTTGTGAATATTTTTACGTCCTTGATCACTCCAATTAGACTGTGATTTTATTAATAAATTAAATTATTGGTGACTGAAATGGTGGGCGTAAAATTGTGTAATTTTGAAATAAATTATGTATAATATAAATAATTATTTAAATAAGTACATGGAAAAATTGAAACATCCTCCAGATAATATTAATTACATTTTTAGGGACGGCCCCATTTTGCCCGAAAAACTGCAAATTTTTTTTATTTGCTTTGAATATCATTAAAAAAAACAAAATTTAACGTATTCGGGTCCGCAAAAATTTAGTATTTCCTCAAGTACTTGTTTTGCCCCTCCCTCTCCCCTATATATATATATATATATATATATATATATATATATATATATATATATATATATATATATATATATATATATATATATATATATATATATATATATATATATTCTTATAATAATCTTGAGAATTTTTAATAAGAGCAAATATAATAGCAGCAGGATTTATTTACTAGATTTTATAATGAGAAATTAATAATAAAATAAATTAGAATATTTATCAAGATTATTTATTTTATCCAAAATTCAAAATATAGTTGTTAAGAATACACATGAAGAAATCGTTTTTGACCAAAATACTCATATTATATATAGTAATGCTTTACTATGTTGACCGTACAATTAAGATTAAAGAAATGAATAATTTTTTTATTGAAAAAATTTATTTTTTGTTTAAAATAAATCTTCTTTCTTATTGATGCAATAATGAAGTCGAGTTCCAATTAAATTGTAACATTTGTTGGAACAGCAATCACTGTCTGTTATACACTAAGAATAAAAATGATTGATTTAACTATTTTTAATTATTTAGAAAAATAAAAAATTTTTTTTCAGTACTAACATAATGTCCAGGTTTCATGCACCAATTTGGCTTTACGCAAATTTTACTATTGAAAAATCTGTCGAACGTAATACATTTATTAGAACAGCACTCAACGTCGGAATGACACTGTAGTAAATAAAATAATTATGTAGTCTTATAAATTAATAGTTTATGAAAAAAAAAGACAAGTAGAGCTCTAATTAATGAACTGATTGAAAATGTCAATTATTATTAATATTATTATTATTAAATTTCGGTATTGGAAATAGTAAAAGCCTTTAACTTTTATTCCGCCTCCTGCGCCGAAAAAATTTGTATTATGGCAACTCAAAATGGCCCTTATTCTCTCCGAATTTTAATGAAAAGCAATAAATTCAGAGTAATCAGGACAAAAAAATGAGTTTTTTTTTGCGTATCCCAAAATTTACCTGATCCTCTTCATTATTTGCAGCAATCAGCACTTACCTACTCCATATACAAGAGGGTAATTTTTTTACAAATATACTTACTGTTTCGTCATTTTGAAAGCATTTAATAATTTTTATATTTTCTCTCGTAGTAATAACAGTGGAAGTGATATTTTCCGGCTCACAATAATGATATTTAGTTCCCATTTGACTCAGACATAAGTTAGAACAGCAATCATCATTTTCCGTGCACTGTGAATATAAAAATATATATGTTTATCGTAAAAAGCTTATAAAATAACCATGCATGTTTATGGTGAGATAGTATTTTGTTATTAGTGTATTATTTTTCCTATAAAACAGTTTATGGTTTTACTCCGGTCTCACAATTTATGTATAATTATTCTCTACGGAAACCCGGAGGATTGCTTCAATCGCAAAAATGTCTGCTGTTTTCCGAAAATAGTGATTAATAAATTTAAACGTATGTTTATTTTTGAATTATTTTTAAAATTAAAAAAATTCCCAAGTTTGTCGGGCGGATGAAAATAATTGTCACATTAAGCTTTAATGATATAATTAAAATGAAATTAGAACGTATACCCGGGAGATGACGCCGACACTTTAGTATTTTAATTACACTAACAAATTGATATTTTTCTGTAATTTATAAATTCTTAATCTAATAAATTTATGTTAAACACTGATTAACACCATCACATATTTTATTTTATTACCGATTAAATCATCAAATTTCATTCCCCCTCCCCCGCCTAAGATATTAATTCATAATTAACAATATAAATAAATGAATTATATTTCATACATACTTGATAACCAGGAATGAGACAAATATTTTGTGATACTTGTGCTCGTATTTCGATTATAATTAACAGTTGAACGACAATTATTAATAATAACATGTTTTATAGCTGACAGTATACTTTTTAAACTTTTTTTAGATACTGTCTCTAATGACTCTTGTCGTATTACTGGTGGCGAGTTTATTTTTTTTTACTACGTATAATGCCTCTGATTACTATTTTATACCTATAATTATATTAAAGATTACAAACAAAAATAAAAAATCATCAGCCTTCATTGTGACAGTATTCTATTATATATGACTCTTATAACGCTAAATAAAAACGTAATATGACTATTGAAAAAATTTTTATGAAATTTAATAAAAATTTAAACGGATACGGAGCATAATGGGATGCAAAAAAAATTAATTAATTAAATTTATTTTTGCGATTTTAATTATTGCATTAAAAAAATATGTCATTTTTGTAATCACAATATTTTTATAAGTCGTAAATCGATAAACATTTTTACACTGAAAATTTCATATCTAAGTTAAAAAATGATTTTTTGTAGCAGAAGAAAATTGAAACTTATTTACCCTATTCCAATAAAATAGCAACTTCATGTAAGAACATTATTTTAAATGATATCATGACATTTTTGGGCTAAAAATATATATTAACTTGGAAATTTCCAAAAGCATTATTTTTTATAAGAAAACAAAATATTCCTAATAGTGGTTTTTTCCTTCAGTGTCTATATATATATTTTCATTCAACTTATATTCAAAAAATCTGTAATTGTGATGATTTATTGATATTTCTAATGAAAAAAAAAAGTTAGTTTTCAAAGCAGGTTCTGAATATTTGAAATCAATCGGAATCCTTTGACTCTTTGGTGTTATTAATTTTGAAAACAAAATAATATGATTACTATTTCTATCCCTAGACTTTTCTGTGATGAGTGTTTTTTAGTGAGTATTTATAAAGGAAGTCAAGAGTAGAGATTGTTTCCTCGAGATTACTTCGGTAGTCAAGATCGTGTTCGGATAGTAAACGAAACTCTTAAAAAAATAAAAAAAAACCTTTTTAACCAGACAGCTCCATTACACTATACTAGATATAACACTTAAGACCTTGAGATTCTTTTTTTCTGAGACATCACGCACAAGAGTTTGGGATTCTGTCATGACCAGGATCAGGAATTGGTTTTTACTTTGAAAACGTTTATCGGTTCTTAGGAATTGTCGTCTTTTTTCTACTAATTCTCTAATGTTATTCAAAGTCTGGTGTCTGTGTCTTTGTCTTTGTCTGCTCTATATTTTATTTTTGTTTAGAGTAAATACTGCATTTTATTCAGAAATTAATCGATTAATAATTTATTTAGTACACTTGTACACAGAAAAAAAAAATATTTTTTACCCCAAGGCAAATTTTATTGGTCACAAGAAATTATTTTTTCAGTGTACCATACACTAATAATTAGAGACTTTTAGCTTTAGGGCTTTTTGAACTTCTCATAAAAGGTTAAAAATTTTTGATTTTTTTTATTATTAATTAAAATACTCAAAAACTACCCATTCAAGTAGTTTTAAAATTATATTTTGTTGGCAGCAACAATAAGCAGAATTTCCGAAAATTAGTGACATTTTTATCTTATTTTAATTTTAAAAAATATGTTCAACCTCCAAAACCACAGAAAGACACATTTAGAAGAAGATGGGGCAAAACAAAACAGAGAAGCAAAATGTGACATTATTGATCAAAATTTAAAAAAAAAAATGGTTTTCGTTTAGAAATGATTAATTAGCGTTTTTAGAAAAGGGATGGGTCAAAATAATCAGCCCAAACAAGTATGACCAATTTGAAATTTTCAGTAACAAAAGGGTGTCTCTCTTTGCACCACTTTCACCCTAGTGATGTTTTTGATCTAAAGACTGGTCGGAAAACATAATGATACTAGAACAATATCACAACGGATATTAAAATAGTATCACACATGTGTTACAAATTTCGAACCAGTGATACAAATTTTGTTTTAGTTTTTGCGCATGCGCAAGTAAACCGACGATTGTAAACATTAATGGTTAAGTTGTACTAGTTTTTGTATTTTCAGATTCATTTTCATTTTTGATGTTATTTATTTGAAAAATAATATTTCAAAAATGTTTTTTTTAATATTTAATAAGTGACTAAAATAAAATACGTCTTAATTATTTTATTTTATGTAGCAACGAAATTAAAATAACAGATTTGTATAGGTTATAGTCGTCTTAACGTATGTACTTTACTTACGTATACTAAACTATATAATATATAGTACATGTAAAACGTCATTAAAAATACATTAGATATAAAACTTATATCAGAAAATGGTACCAATGTCCCTGATTTAACAAAAATTCAATTTTAATACTGTAGTGATGTATATTCATCATTGAGTAAATAATTTTTCTTTAATCAGGGGTAGTATCAAATTATTTAGATCCAGTCCTGATACAAAATTTGTCTGAGGTGGTACAAATCTTAGATCACTTTTTTTCGTGTGAGAAATTTGAGCTCTGGTCAGAACTTTCTTAAAAATAATCTATTTATTTATGGAAAAAAAAAAAAAAAAAAAAAAAAAAACAACTAGATAATTTAAAATAAATCAAGAGTACATAAAAAATCTTGGTACCATCGTAAATAAAAGTGAAATCCTTCACATTCCAACAAATTTTTTTTACTTCGTATTTTCCTTCTATATATACGTATATATATATACTTTTTTGTAGTTATTTTTCAATGGGATTTATGGTTCTGGTTTACTAAAACAAAGAAAAGTCGCCAATGGCCAGTTAAAACAAAAAAAAAAAAAAAAGTAAAAGACATAAACTAGAAAATACTTACCCTTAAATGTAAAAAAAAAACTTATAGATATTTATCTCCAATGGGTACAATTTTACCTGAATTGTCTAATGTCCAGACTCTTGCCGCTATTCGCCGTTTCCGGAGTTTGTGGGGTCACATAAAATTCCTGGGTTTAAAAAAATAAGGAATTATATATATTTTATTTTTCTCCTTTTTTCGCAGATGACGTTAACGTTAGTGACAAACTCGTCGATCAACACGATGATATATAACACACTAAAACCCATTAGCTATTTAATGGCACCAATAACCATGAGCTATTATTATTATTGTATTTTATATAGTATATACATTTTACTTATTATAAATAAAACTTTCTTATCGAGATACTTAGTTAAAAACATGGATATGTTATAAACGGATGTCGTTCAACTGAAAATTTTTATATAATTCTAAAAGTTTCTAATTTTTTTCCGGTTTTTAAATGGCTTTTGAAAGAGAAAAAGAGAAATAAAAAAAGAAAAACATTTGTCGGAACTCTGGCAGAGGACGACAACGACGACAAGACCATTAGGGAAATGGAATCGAGACATTCGTACCAAATGACTTTTATAGCTTGGGTGTGAATTAATTATTATTATTTTTTATTTATTTGATTTTTTTTTCACTCAATCATTAGTTTATATTTATTTATATTGAAAGTGATATAAATAATATTTCAAATTATAGAGTTGCAGGGATGGAAAATTTTAACTTTACTCCAGGTAAAATTAGTTTACTTCTTTTATAAATTATTATTTAATTATTTTATGTTCAAAAGCTTTTAAGTCGGAAATTATAATATTCAATATATAAGGATACTAGCAGACTCTAGTTGGCGGTCGGAAACAAAATATGGTTACTGTTGAATAATTTAAAAAATTATAACATAAAAAATTTTATGAAAGGAATTAATGATTTTTCTTATTTTTTTAAATATGAGATTAAAAACGGGTTCAGTGGATTGAAAATAAAAAATTTGTGAAGTGAAGGCAGATTAAATCTGGATTGACTTTGAAGTAAATGCGGAGCTGTTGACTATATGGGTATTTATTTAATTCCCTCGGAGTAAAATTGACTTCGAAGGGAAGCTTACCTTAAATTAAAACTCCCGAACTCTGACGAGTAGCGAAGTGAATATGGATATAAATGAAATTTATAATCATGACGAATTTACTCCCGATTTTTTACAGAGTAGTAGTTTCTTTAGGCAAGGTTTATTTAAAATGAAAAATAACTGTATAATTCGAAATTAGTTTGTAAGACGGCTAAAATATATTTGAAATCCTGATTTGTGATATTTTTGGATAAATAATAATATATATTGTGTAGCAAGATATGAAACAACACGTTTTCCAAATACTAGAGGGAAAGAGAGTCAGTTGCTGAAAAAACCAAAGTCCTCACACTCAGAGAACTTTTCAATGAAAAATGCTTAGAAAGTTTGGTATAATGGGCATTTCACCAATATATAAATTATTGCCATGCATAATACAAAAATATGTTATATACTGAGATCATATAAAAACACTTAAGTTCGCGCTATTCTGGTATTATTTTCCAAAATGTAAGTAGACTATCTAGATTTCAGCAAAATTCTTATCAAAGTTTAAATTATTATATTTTGCATGAAGATTCTGAAGTTTTATAAAAAAATTTTCAGACAGAATTTTTCAATGGAAAATTTAAAAAGTGACTAAACTATTACTAGCTGTGCTACATGTACATATGGACAATTCGTTTTTATGTAATGACTGCTGATACAAGCTTAAACAAAACTTCCGCCCGCACTTATCTATATATTCTTCTATTTTTGCAACGCATAGGCGATAGAATTTCTGATTCGTAGTGTCATTATAGCTCTAAATTCACTTTCCAAGCATACAAGTATTTAAACTATGGCTACAATGTATTTAAGTGCAAGTAAACTTATAAATGTTGTAAATTGACTCATAAAACATTTTAATTTACGGTGTATTAAAGGGCGCTATCTTATGACGGTTAATAGCAGAAATCGATTTTCTTATATTTTATAGTCCCATAATTTTTTCCGTTTAATTACAATAATGTATCAAGTCCAAACAGATGGTTTATTACAATCTATGCCAACATATTTGTTTTTGCTTTTTACAGAATATAATACCAGCCTCAGCATTGGCACGCTAACAATATAAAGATGGCGACTTTTTAAGAAGACTACTGCTATTTTATGAAATAAGAGCTTTTTAAGAAGTTCTTTTTTTATCAATTCAGATCATTTTTTATCAAATCAGAAATAAAAGATCTTCGTATCAAGAAGTCGTTTTTATGAAGTCAAAAAAAAAAAGAAGAAGAGTTTTTCGAAAAGAATTTTTTAAGATAGCAGAAATATGAAAAATATGAATTTTTTAAGGAATTTTTTATATTATCATAACATAATGCATTTAATCTGGTCCAAATTTACTAAGGCATTTCATTTTGACCATGATATAGATTTCTAAAACATAAATATGAACTCATTAAGACATTTTTTATGACGACGTCACATTGCTATCTGGGGTTTTTTTTAATTTCTCAAAACATATACAGAGAAATTATTCTTGTTTGAAATCCTATTAGAGTGTCATAATAAAACCGAGCCATGTTAGCCACTCGCAGAAATCGAAATAAACGCATGTGACAATAACTATTGCCACAGTAGAATTAACATCCAGGATAATTTCCTAAATTACTATAACAATGTCGATTCTACTATGGTCATAGTAATTTCTGAATATGTATTTCGATTTCCGTAAGGTGGCCAGTATAGTCCGGCTGTACTGTGACACCATAGTTTTTTAAACAAAAATAATTTCTCCCTGTTAAATATGATTGTTCATATAAATTTGATATTTCTACCCCTCGACTACAAAAACAACTCTAAAAACGAATCAGGAAAAATCTACTTATTGCGGGTAAAAAGCATACCACTACTTAAATTAACGGCATACTTCTCACTATTAAACGGTAAATAGTCACTATTTTCGTTATTTCAAATTCCAAAAAGAAACAAACAGAAATATCTATACCATATAACAATTCGATTGTTTCTTCAACACATCTACGATACAAAATTATAATATAGCAACTAAATAAAATAGTTTTTATAAAAAACATATCAGATAATCATTATCGCCGTACTTGAGGATAAAAAAAATTTAAAACGAAAAAAAGAATGAAATATCAGCGAGTAATTAACGAGCTTAGATTAATTGCGTGTATAATTTTCTTGATTATCGATATCCTGGACAATTTCACAAACTCGCCGCTCTCAACAATTTTGCATATATGGAAATTTACTCTAATTATTTATCAAATGCATACAGTCATACATGTTGCACTATTTATGTACTCCTACCATAAATAAATACATTCGTCCAACATCGAATTATTGAAGTCAATTTTGAAACTCCCAATAAATAACTAAAATAATTTATTAATAAAACTTTGATTTAAAAAAACCACAATATTTCAAAAACAAAAATATTAACAAAGAATGAAAGATTAATTATAATTACACGTATATTTTTACCATATCTATATATGTTTCTTACAATGCTTGATGTTTTTATCATTTAGTAAAATCTCTCGTCAGACATTACCCGAGCAGTCGCAAAAAGGGTTTACGTGCTTATGGGATCTTTAAGTGATTTTATTTAAAATTATTGAGAGGCGTGACTTAAGCTCATACTATTTATTCATATATATATACATCTATATATATAATAAGCTCATAAAAAGATATCAGAAAAGTGGGCGTATTATCGCCCCGCCTCTCAATCGTCCATGTGAGTTTAAGAGACGCCCGTTTGTAAAATTTGCTCAGGCTAAAGGATTCTCAGTCCCCACCTTCTCTATCGTATGTGAATATATATAAATGTATATGTATATATATATGTATAGATATATGTAGGAATATCTTAAGACTGTACCCCACTTCTACGGTATTATTTTGCCGCCAAGCTCTCCTACTACAGTAAAAGGTGAGTGTCCAGGGCAGTCTGAGAAGCGCAGTCACCGACTGCACTACGTCAGTCGCCGTGTCCTTTTTGACTTTTCACTAAAATTGTTTGTTATCTACTTCGACCCTTTTCTAACAACAATAGATAATTTATTGTTGACTTTTTTTTGACAATTTAACTAACGTTAGTTGATTTTTTTGCTGATTAGTTAACTAGTTGACAAATTAATTGGGGTGTTTTTTAAATTTTTTGTGATTGTGGACTTGTGTATTAAGTAACTTGAGTGTAGAAAAGATGAATTGACGAGAAAAAATTGGTGATTGGTGACAATAAATAATAAACTGTAATTATTGTAGAGTTTTGTTACTTTTAGAAATGGGATGCATAATTTATTTGAGAAAGTGAGGTGTTGACTTTGATTTTTTAATTTAATTGATTCATGGTTAATCGATTGATTTATTAACATACGGACTAATTGAGCACGTGACTGTTGTTTGCAATCAATTTGAAATTTTTAAATGAGAGATTTATTTGATGGACTATATTGAGTTGTAATTGACGCAAAAAAATTAAGTGCTTGTTTTTAAACTGTCGACGACTGTGTGATTACATTTTATTATTGGTAAGTTCTTTTTTCAAAGTTGTTAAAGAATTTAAAATTTTATTTAAATGACAGCCATTTTGCCGCTACCCCCACTCTGATTTTTTACCCCCTTTAATTTATTGCGGGTTATTTACGGTGGAACTGAAATGAGAGAGATGATATAAGGGGAAAATAGCGGATGCATTAAACAAAAAATCGGGAGTGAATTTAGAGTAATTACGGATTTTATTTAAATCCCAGTACGCTTGGCCTCTCGGAGTTTTTGAAAAAAATTACTTCGCATACGGAGTGAATAGGAAGTTTCCCTTTGTCTAGGTTATGTTGCTACTAACTCACTGTCTACAACTTTTTAAAATTTTCAATGTGCAAAAAACAAAAAACTATTTTTGGATCATCCCAACATACATTTGAAAAAACATTATAACTGAAAATCACCAAGAAAATTATGTAGGATGTTTCATTCTGTAAAAACATCTCATTAATATAAATTATTTAAAATTTTCTCATTTTAAGAAATCTCTTTCATTTTGATCTTCTCTAAGCAGAAAACTTGATTAATTTTATTTAAATAAATTATCCTAATTTTGAACTACAATTTTCGGAAATCTTTAAAATAACAAAAGTACTCAATAACAAAAGTTGAATCAATAAAAATTTCGTGTCATTTCAAATTGTGCCATCTCTTCTCCTTTTGAACTCAATATAGGGAAGGGTCAAGCAAAATATATAGAGATGATCAGCAAAATCTCCATTTTTTCCGATTTTGAAGGCCTTATATCTTTTACTACTTACGTACATTTAATAAAAATGAGATCACTTGCCATTTAAAAAATTCATTCTCAATTTTGGGTAATATAGAATAGTCTAAAGAAAAAAAAATGAAAATTTATTCATAAAATTTGTGAATTTTCCAGTGTACTCTATGGAGTAACTCTTTTTCAAAATTCAGGAATAATTATTTTATTAACAATTTTTAAGTTCAGAAAAATTGTTTTTTTCTAATTTATTTATATTGGCCTTTATTTTAAGTCTACAAGTTTAATGTTTGTTCTGAAAAATAAAATAATAAATAAAAAAGTGATATTATTTCCCGAAGGTAGACATACTGCGTAGGTTTAGGTAGACTATCTGCAAGCTATAAAGCAATTGACGTCTACTCTTTAACGTGAAGAATAGCACAACAATACAATGCTATCTACATGTTAAACTTTTTTGTTTCACATACTTTGTTTTGCTTTACTTTATATATTTTGTATCATTTATTAAATTTTTTGTTTACATTAGATTACTAAATATTTATTAACGTACGACGACATATGTTTATGATTTTGTATATACACATATATATATTTCAGTCTGACAAGTGAGTTTATACTAGTCCGCATGAATCTGGTATTTATATGCGGGTGTCACACTATTTTTGTTTAAATGCAAACGACTTTTTTTCCGCCTCTTGAACTCATATACGCATAATATTCATTATATTATATATATTATAGGTGTAAAGTATGTAAGGCTGTAATCAACTGAGGGCGGAAGTTTAACAATCTGACCAGATAGTTGCTATCATTATCTTTTATACGCTGATAGATGTATGTAGTTTTTTTTTTTACTTTTAACTCATCCTATACATATATATATATATATATATATATATATATATATATATATATATATATATATATATATATATATATACATTCAATTTAATGGTTACTCATAATTAACGACTTAGAAAATTAGTTTACTAAAAAATTTATTAAAATTTTTTTTCTATATATTTTAATTTTCTAGATGTATAATTAAAGGCATTAAAGTTATTTTAAAACACCAAAAAATTGGGTGTAAAAATTATAATACATTTAAACAAAAAGTCTTGCTGTTTTCTTCTTGGAGATCAAAACGGAAAAAATTTTTGAAATGGAACTATTCTAAATAATTTATATCAATGACATTTTTTTTAACGAGGCATGATATTTTTGTATTGAATATTATCAATATTATTAATATTGACTAAATAATATGTCTATGATAAGAAAAAACGTCACCGCGTTTTCTTATATGCAGAATAAAAAATTCTAAATAATGTTCTCGGTGATATTTAGTGATAATGTTTTTCTGAATGTATGTTGGGATGATATAAAAATAGTGATTTAGTTTTTTTCACATTGAAAATTTAAAAAAGTTGTAGTCAGTGAGTTTATAGCAACATAACCTATAAAATCCACTGATTCTTCGCTATTAGAAGTTTGTTGCGTCATCTTTCCCTTAGTAGAAATAAAACTAATGGTTTTATTTGTGATTACTAGTAATTAAAATTTTCATTACGTTACAGTCACGCCGAAAAAATATTTTTGAATCTCAATGCTTAGGTCCAAATTTAGCATCACAAATTTTGTGATTAAAAAAATTCTTACTCATGGAATTATTTGTACATTTACTACTCTAGATATCTGTATATAGTTCTACATCCGCTGATGAGCTTTCATTAGTTTTCTCAAACAATTTCTCTAAATAATATTAACATTGAAATTTGAATTTCATGAAATGCATGTAAGCTAATAGAAATAAAATTAATTATAATTATTAACTATATATAACAAAATTTCTAATTTAACTGTTTTAACTTTCTCAAAATTTTTTTAAAATGAATTAGATTTTATTTTAGGAATAAATTAGTTTTTTGTTTTTTAATTATTATTAAGAGAGACCTGAAAGACAAGAGATGATCGAAAGACATATGAGACACTCAAGACGATTTAAGACCACTCATTTGACTGGAAGGATAGAAAAAATAAGAAAAATAAATATATGTATATATATTTATATCTTGTCGTGATATTGGTGAAAGAAGAAGACAAAGAGAAAGAAGACACCGGCGATTTAAAAGCCACCTTCGGAGTTTTTAGGCCTAATTAGTTGTCGCCCGTCGTCACGTTTGTAAGAGTATAAATATGTATATATATAAAATTATACTTTTAGACGCCTGATCATTTTCAGCACAATGTATTATAGAATCTGTTAAAGTCACCCGACGGTCACAAAATCCTTCTTCCGCCCTCCGGATTCTGTTCATCTCTCTTGTACTTTTATTTTTTTATTTTGTCTACATACATATTTTGCCTTTTTTTTTTATTTTATTTATTTCCCATCCGGTCGTTTGACAACGCGCTTCATTCTTAATCTTTCTGTCCCATCTAACCAAAAGGAAATAATTATTAGTTAAATCAAACAGTTAAATTTATTTTATATTACAATTTCATTTTATTGAAATAAAAATTAGCAACAATTGTTGACAAAAAAATTTAATGTATAAGTACATCACAAAAAAATCTATAGGTGAATTTTCAATTTACAGAAAAAAAAAATAGAATTTTCAATGATAGCTAGGTTAAATAATTCATTATAATTAATTATTAACATGAAAATTTTTCATTGCTTTTTTGAAGGACAAAAAATTAAAATAAAAATATCGATGTAAAATCGGTAGAGCGAGAGGTTCTGTTGAATTGTATATATTTATAATTTTGTAAAAGAAGAGAGCGACTAAATTGGTTAGAGGACGAAAAAAATAAATTAATGGAGGGTCGCGTGTCCGACGGGAAATAGCGGAATGATGACGCGGATTCATTTCTACCGGCGGGGCCCAATCCTTCGTTGATGACACGAACATGTCTCACATGTTTATATACCGTATATATATATAGGAAAGTATGAGGACAACTCAAAAATGCTCGAAGATTCGAAAATCTCTGACTATTTTAACACTGCAAACTTTATATATATATATATATATATATATATATATATATATATATATATATATATATATAATATTTATTCATTCGTGTTCTCTAGGGGAGACCGGGGTAAGACGGCCCACCTAAGCCGATTATTATTCTTTGTGGCTTTTAACCATCAAGTCGATTTACTCTCGTCCAACTTTAACTCAATTCACCAAAATTTTGGTGAAGCTCCTGAAAAAAAATTTTTTTTTGGGGCAAGACGGCCCCCTCCGAAAAAAAATGAAAAGAAATTTTTTTTTTTTTAATTGTAAAAAAATTTCCCGCGTCACAAATGTTTATATTTTTCTTTTTAACAACTATATTTACTTATATATTATTCGAAATAACCTTTTTTGATATAATACGAGTAATTTATTCACTTCTGTAGAAAAAAATTGAGTGTTTTAATTTTTTTCCAAACATATTACCAAATACTGTACCAAATTTTATAAATATATTATTCATAATGTTACATATAATAATTATAATTGTTTTGTTGGATTCTATAACAAATTATATGAATAAATTAAAAGTTATTTAATAAAAAATAACTTAATTGATTAATAATTATTTTTCTATTGAATAAAAAATTGATTATTGGTATTTTTAACTTTTTCAAATGCTCTATTTTACTCCAAATCCATAGAATTAACCAAAAAATGATACTTCTATTAAATTAATCATGATTAGGTTAAAATAATATGAAATACTTTTTTTTTTTATAATTTTTGAGTGGTTCATTTTACCCCTAGTTTCACGTATAAGGCTTAAAATGAGTAAATAATCTGAATTTGTGATAATCAAAAGAAAACAAGAAAAAAAAAATTTTGGTTAATTTTTGAGGTGGGCCGTCTTGCCCCGGTCTCCCCTATTTATTTATTTTTAACACTTTCATTTTTTGCTGCCTTCCAAAATCTTTTTGTCGTTGCCGCTTTGGACGCCTACATGCCAAAGGATTGATTCGCTAGATGACCATCGATTGAGTTGCTCATGTCTCGATAATAATCTTTCATTATTATATTTTTCTTTTATTCAAATCTTATGTTTCTGAATTTTATCTCTACTTGCTCATTTATCAACTCAAATTAATTCGTTTGCCTGAAATTAAAATTTCTTAGTGTCAAACTCTCCGCTAGGTGGCGCATACGTTAGGTCATCTCATAAGTAGCATTATTGCTTTTATAGTAGAAATAGAAAATTAAAGTCTCTAATAAAGAATAACTTTTAAATAAATCCGAAAAACCTTGAATTTAAATTACATAATCAATAATCGTAAATATAAATGATAATGATAAAAAATAAAAACGATTTAGTAAATGCATTAAATTAAATGCAAGTTGAATCGTCATCTATTTTCACAAATAGCTTCCTACATACAATAACAATAAAGAGATCATGTCTTTTACGATAATTGTACAGATCTCGACACATATATATATATATATATATCTAATCAAAATAAAGATGTTTTAAAAAAACATAATTTCGATTACAATTTAAATTTACTTCTTTCTTTTTATTTTATTAAAAAAAAAAAAAATAAATAAATAAAGTCAAAGTACTGAGACCACAACAAATAAATGTAACTGAGTCGACATAACACTGACAGTTATAACGCACTGGTACCATTTGCAAGATCGTTTACTCGCGATTTCTTAAAATAAAAAACTTAATGCCGGTTCTTGTGTTCGTGTCATTGGTTTGCCATCAGAGTAGTGAGCATCGTCGATTGACTAAAAGAGAACTAAATATTAAGTGTTTATATCAATTTTTATAAATATAAAACCACTAACGCACGTAATCGTATTCATTTCCCACAATTTTATTTTATTAAATACACATTTTTTTTTTAAAAACTTAGATAACTTGTCTGATTATTTAGCTTATAACCTGTAGATCTTGTTTTACTCATAAATAATTGAAAAAACTCATTAGAATATTTTCAAAACTTTATTTTTTTTTTGAGAGAAAATAAAAATAAATTTTGAATTTTTTAGTACCGGTTTAAAAGCAACTCGTGATATTTATTTAATTTTTTTAAAAAAATTCTCTATCTATACTTGAGTCTCATAAATTATATCAACACCTCGAGGCCTCCGTGGGTTAGGTCTGGAAGCCGCGAGATGCGCCCACGTTAATATGCTCTGATATCCTTTGCTTAGCTAAGCTGAGTATATATTTGATCTATGATATTATCCTGTCTATAGAATTGACAAATAACTACCTCTCACCTCATCTACTTAGTCATATAAATATATACTATTTAACATTTAATAACGAATGCAGGGCAAGTTGGTCTCTAAGTAAAAATCAACAGCATCAGAATTTTTTTTTCCATTATCAGTTTAGTTCAAAAAATTTGTAAGCTCTTACTTTTTTTTTATGCATATTTGTATGGGAATTGAAAATTTAAATTCACTTGCTATGCTTTTATGTGTTACTGATTGCGAAGAAACTGAATAAAAATGGGTACATGTAGTAAAGTCTTGCATACGGGAAAAATTTGGCAGCGAAGGTGAGTATAATGTTAAGATACATAATGGGAATCCACGAGTTAATTAAATATTCCGATCAATATCTTTAGGTCTTTTATTACACTCTTGGTTTCTGTTTATGAATACGAATAATTAACTCCCATGAGTATATAGATTTTATGTGCACAGTAAAAACTACATATTTAATCATTATTTAGCTACTAATTAATTGAAGTATTGTTTAAATTTGTTATCTCTGATTTAAATTATCTACTTATAATTAATTTTTTTATGTCTATTTATTTTATATTATACAGATTTATATACATATACATATACATACACATATATGTTAGAAAACCAGTTACAGAACTTCAAAGTTGAGACAAAAATAGAAACTAATGATACAGTTGAATATTTAAATAGACTCTTATTTTTTTTTTATATTGTAAAGTCTGTAAAAATTTTTATATAAATTTTGTTAATTTACTCTGATGAAAATCGGAAGTGAACTTGGAGTGAGTACGAATTTTATTTCAATTTAGATTTAATCCGTGAAACCGGAACTCCGGAGTTTTAGTGTTACGATAAACTTCCTTTTGGAGTAAAGGAATATTTCATTGGACTCAAATTTTTTTTATATTCAGTTTTGTAAAAATTTTTAGATCAATTTTGCTAAATTTGGACTGTTGAAAAACGGAAGTGAATTTGGAGTGAATATGGATTTTATTTACATCTAAATTGACTCAGTTCTGAAGTTCAATTATCCAGTTTTTTTTTCGTTGAAAATTTCAAAATTTTTTTTTTCTATAAAGGCAATATGAGGAAATGAAAAAAAAATTTCAGGTTTTAGTATTTTTAAAAAATATATCAACATATTTTTTTTTAATACTCAGGCCATTAGCTTCAGATAACTATATTATACATCAGTATTAACCAGTAGCAACTAATTAATGCATATTGATAAATATTTCATTTTATTAACTATTTAATGACTATTATTATATATTTTAAAACGCCCCTTAAACGATTAAATTAACGCGTACTTAAGGCAACCACGCAAATATTATATTAAGTATAAAAAAATATTTTCATGCTCAATAATCGTCACTTTAAAACCAACAAACAACATCAGGATCATAAGATCAGCAACTGTAAATTTACAATAAAATCTGATAAAATCATGTCTTGGTAGCTTGACATCGAATCTAAGCAGTTATCATTACCCACACACATACACATGAAGATATATGTATATATGCTTAACGAACATCACCCGTATGAAATATATGCACATATACATACATATATACAAAAGTTGCAGTCACAGCTTTAAACCCGTTATATCGGCGGGACATGGCAATTAATTAGAGTCTGTCAGCTGCATTAACTGCCTAGACACTAGGCCAATGCAAACACCTTATTTCTATGAGTTATAATTATTTTAACTTAAATCCTCCTATCAATTCTTCAATTTATTGATTGCATTAAATTTTATATCTCGTTGACCATTTTTTTTCTAATCTATTAATAAATATTTCAAAAATACACCCATGAAAAAATTCATTACATCTAATAAGATCTGATTATATCAATTTAGATTCCATATTTTGAATCTATATATTTGTATCACTAGATCTACTCAAATTAATGAGTCTCTCAGATCTCAAAATTTTTTTAAATTTCCTGCTATGAAAATTGAAAATTTTCAAAAATAGGGAAGTTATTGGTTTCGGTCCAATTTTAAAAAATTGAGTTTTCATCAGATCTCCAAGTTTTGAGGTTCTATACTATTCTGACCATTTTCAAATGGACGTATGTTCCTTCGTGTGTGTATAAACTTTTTTTGAAAAAGGATCACTAAGGCTTAAAGCTAATTAAACTTTGAAGTCGATTTTTTAGGTTTGTTGCATAAGCGTAAATCGCTCGACCGATTTATTTCTAAGTTTAATCAAATCTAAGTCTTCACAAACTCTTTCGATTGTCGCAAATAAGCTGCCCAATTTCAAAATCAGACAGAAATAAAATTTTTGAAATATGTATTGAATCATATTCACAAGACTACTGAAACTAAAAATACCAAAATATCGATTCTGAAAAATTTGTCTCTTACTGTGTTTTGAAATTGGGCAGCTTATCAGTCGATTTGTTCCAAAGATGTCGTCAAACAGAAACTGCTTTTTTTTCAGCGAAATTTATACTCTTGTCCAACCGTTTTTTGAGCTCTAGAAGCTTAAAATTTTACCAAAAATAACATATTCGAGCTCTGGGTTCGAAATCAAGGGAAAGTTTTGTGGTTGGTCCATAGAGTCAACCGTTGTCCAGATTTTTTTTTTATTAAAAGTTAAAAAAAATATTTGTCAAAATAATTGTGATTTTTTTTAACTTTCTCTAAATAGATCTCCAAACAGAGTTCCAAGTATATCCATATATACTTTGTAATATGTATATGAAGCTGTGAGAATATCAGTAATTAATTAGCTGAATTAATTTTCGTTATATTTATTGATATTGATAATAATGATAAATAGAATAATTATAATGATTTATAATATCATATAAAAATAATATATGATGTTATTAATTTCCGGTATCTCCATTATATTCCATAAAAATATTATAAAGTTATATTATATGTAATATATATATTTCATGTATGTAGAGAAGAATAAAAAGAGTAAATGGAGTAAAAGAAGATCTAGAGAAGTTTATTGATAAGATCTTACGTGGGAATATTGATTGAAGTGAGATAAATAAGAAAGTATTAAATTCTTAAGATACTAGTGAGTCAAGAGTATTTAATATGTAATTTGTAATCCACCTTCATGTGTGTGCATGTGTGTGTTAAGCATAGTATAATGAGGATAGAAGGATAGCAAGATTCTGAACGAGTTTGTATTTTAGATTTAATCATCAGCTTCTATGTAATTACTTAGAAAAATTTATCACTTTATTGATTGACCTATTTTTTTAAATTATTTAAATGGACTACATATTTTTAATTATTCAATTAAAGGGTCTACTTATCAAAAAAAGTAATTGATTTACTTTAAAATGTTATTCGTGTTGAAAAAAAAAAAAAAAAAAAAAAGACAATAAAATGCAAAAGGAATAAAAAAAGAAAAGCGAACAGCTGATGGCCGCGAATCCATCAAGAAAATTCCATGTGCTTGCAAAGCGTAAGAAGGAAGGATTTAAATATTCAAGTTATTCAACGGTGGCTAGTCCACATATCTTAGGTAGTACTCGAGGGTTACGGGCACATTTATACCTTTGTAGGCTTCGTGTGCGTCAACAATTCTTATAAATTTTTATTTATACTGTACTAGTATATATATATGAGATACACGCGACGCACATATCAGAAAGATACTTAGAGCGATATTCGCCCAGTAGCAACTGGTGCATTAATTTAAGACTAGTGAATTATTACAAGCTAGTAATTGCCCTCGGTTTTATTTATAGTAGAGGGAGAAAACGAAATATTAAAAATTTATGTAAAATTGTAAGTGGAATTTATTATCATTATCAATAATTGGAATTTTTATATAATTTGATGCGAAGTAGTTTACTAATCTTTGGAAATTCATAATTGCTGTAGTAATTTATTTCGATTTACTACTTAAGAAAAAATTGCGATTGTAAAATTTTTTTTTTTTAATGTTCTTATTTTTAAAATTTTTATTCTTTCAAAAAATTAATGAAATATTGCAGTTAGTTGATAAAAAGTCTAACTGATTAATAATTATTGAAAATATCATAGCCAATTGAATATAAAGAATACCAACTTTTAGAAAATTTCCAAAATTATTATTGAAATAATTCAAAATATTTATTAATTTTATTTTAGCTCAGAAGTATTTTGACATAAATATTTCACAACATTTCATAAAATTTATTCAAACCTCCTCAATATTGAGATAAAAATTATTTTTTTTTTTTTTAAATTTTGTTTTTTGTTACACTATAGATTAAAATGTATCCTCAAGCGACGAAAATAATTTTTTTTTGTTTTTCACTCTACCCTTATATACGTCGAAATTTTAAATCCAAAATATACAAGGAACTGATAAATTCTCAACCCTCATTTTTTTCCATGTATGAATTTATATTTAATAATTTATTATATAAATTTTTTTATTTTTTTAAATATCATCAATTTATTGCTTAGTGCTGATACTTAAATTCAGGTAAACGGGAACTATAAAATTTTTCATAACTTGATATTAATTTTGACCTTTGGTGGTTTAATAAAAAAAAAAGAAAAGAATTAGGTAAAATATGTATTAAAAGGTATTTTAGTTCGCACGAGGTCAAATATATATAAATGTCAAATTGTATTTATATGTAAGTAGTACTGAGGAGTAAAGTATATTACAAGGCATTCACCTTTCCCTTATTTTATATGACACTTATGATGTTATGAAAATAAATTTTATGAAAAATTGTATTATAATTATTTATGTGAAGAAGAAAACATACTAATTAATTTATTAGCATATAAATAGTAAAATAGATATTGATCAATTGTTAATTTATATTTATGTCGTAATGTGGCTATTTTCAAAATGTATACAGAAGATATGTAAAAATTGAATTATATAAAATTATGGTGCTTATTAATTGCATTAATTAAATGATGTAATGCACATTTTTTTCAAGTTAATTTCATTTTATGTTTATTTAAGTGTATATAAATTACAGATTTTAATAATATGAAGTTAATATTAAAAACGAGGCAAAATGGATAATTTTGAAAAATATTAATCGACTGTTACAAACATATGATATTCATTACTAATGTAACAAAACTTGCTAAAAAAAAAAAAAAATAATAATAATTTTCCATCAATTTTTGATTCTAGAAATTTTTATTGATAGAAAAATTTTAATAAATTGTTAATAATTAAATATAACATCATATGTACAATTAACCTGAGTAACTTTAGTCCAGTCAGGGTAATTTTGAACGTCTCCCAAAAGTATGTTTAGATTTTATCAACTAAAATTTCAAAAACTTTGAATTTCAAGCCGTCTGTTGATTACGTGTATTATAAAAAATAAATTATGTCACGTATAACTATTTTTTTTTTTTTTGCAAATAATCTTTTCCTATTGGGCCAAAATTATCCGGGATTCCAATTAACTTACATTTTTTTAGTCAAAATTATTTTTTTTTCCAATTGTCAAAAAACTTTTTCTTAATATTAATTTTTCAAAAAAAATAAACTTCAAAAATGTCCTACTGTCAATTTTAACTCGGAGCAACTAAAAAATTACATTTAGCCAAAAGAGTTGTTTCCCTCTAATCCGTCAGGGTAATTTTTGTCAGTATTCAAATTTGACTATATTTTTTTCCTAAATGTAGAGT
This sequence comes from Microplitis demolitor, assembly GCF_026212275.2. Lineage (NCBI taxonomy): Eukaryota > Metazoa > Arthropoda > Insecta > Hymenoptera > Braconidae > Microplitis > Microplitis demolitor. The sequence goes on along the minus strand of NC_068549.1, from coordinate 4,201,084 downwards.
CATGTGGGGCAAGTGTGTGCTGTAGATAAATGTTCGCACAGTTGTCCCACAACTCTACAAAGATTTTCTTTAAAAATAAATTAAAAGCCAAATAAAAAATAAAAATTTTACAGACAAATTTTATCCCCCTCTCTGTCTCTCTCTTTCTTCTCGACTCTGTTATTATACCAGAATCGTATTACATTTATATAGCATTTATAACCACAAGCTGATAGGAATTACGATACGATAAAATACAAATCAGCGTCCTCAGGCTCCTTGCATTCCAGAGTTATCGCTCTTATAAGCCTGGATGCGCGCATTTGCGTACTTACACACACGCACACACACTTATTATTCAAATAATCAACGTATCATTAATACACACATTAAATTTATCATAACAACAATTATAATTATCGAAAATAATTTCCACAAATTAACAATTTCTAACACGCAATTACTCATTTACTTGCTACTTTATACTATTAAATAACAATTACAATCTACAATAACAATAATAATGAAATGACTATTTGATTATTTATTATTCAATTATTAAGTTATTATATTTTCTTTCATCACATATTCAACGATTTTATCTGATGTCAGTGAGAAATTACGTTCATTCATAAAATACATTATTTTATAATATCAAATTGAGTATATCTATATCTACATCTATACCTATATATACATGTATATTTGTATATACGTTGTTTCTACTATAAATATATGCAAATATAATTTAATTATTAAAAAAAAATCAAATAAATAAAAATTAAATGGTAGTTAAATGTTAATATATTTAATATCTGTGATAAACATTTTTTTTAAACAGATATAATTTATTAATGCAAATTATTTTATAATATAAAAAAAATTATCGCCTTCAATGATTGAATTACATTAACACGTATCGGTCATTAATATATTTATTTGAATTACACTTTCTTTTAAGTAATTAAGGGTTTGAGAATATTTACAATAACCTCAGTACTATTACATATAAGGGAGGGAGGGGCAAAACGGGGTAAAGGGAATACTAAGTTTTTGAGAACTCAAGTACGCTAAATATTCTTTTCTTAATGATATCCAAGGTAGATAGAAAAAATTATCAGTTGAGATTCGAAAAAGAAAATTTTTATTTTTGCGGGCGAAATCGGGAACCCTCTGATAGAGGTGAGAAAAAAAATTCTGGATATTAGATAACTTCGATTAAATTAAATTTTTTTGTTAGTAATTTATGCAAAGAAAAAATACATTTTACACAATTATTTAATGCAAAGGAAGAAAAGAAAAATTTTAGTAGTTTTTATCAAAAATCAAGTCATTAATATTTTTCGACTGACAATCGATCTTTTAAAAAGTTTACTACTACAGTATTGCTCTGTATTCTTTAGAAAGCGAGTCCTGTAGCAGTTACTGTTCTAGTCCTGTTGCTGAAACAGGATGTCCTGTTACTGCTACAGTACTGTCTTGTAGTATTTACAAAACTAATCTTGTAGCTCCTCTAAGACTTTCCTGTTGCGGCCAAAATTTCTTTCCATGTAATTATTAATATTTATTTACATATAAAAATTTTTAAATAAAATAAAAATAAGTGACTTATCATTGAATTTATGTAAATATATATACATAGGGGAAGGAAGGGCAAAAGGGGTAGAGTAGGCAAAACGGGGTACCCCCACAATTTTATAAAAAAAAAAATTTATATTTTAAATGGTTTTCAAACATTCCAAAATCACTTTTGTAAATATAATTGAGTGTTATTTTGAATTTTTTTTGTTAAACTTTTTCAAAAATCAATTGTCAGTTGAAAAATATCAGTGACTTTTGTTTTATGATAAAAACTATTAAAAATTTGTTTTTCTTCTTTTGTATCCAATAATCGTGCAAACATAATTTTTTTTCATGTAAATTACTTGCCAAAAAGTTTAACTTAATCAAATTCATTTAAAATCCAGAAACTTTTTTTTTTACCTTTTTTAGGGTTACTCAATTTTGCCCGAAAAATAATTTTTTTTTTTAACGGTAACTGAAAATTTTTTCTATTTACTTTGAATATCATTAACAAAAAAAAGATTTAGTGTATTTGAGTCCTCAAAAACTTGGTATTTCCTTAAGTACCCCGTTTTGCCCCTCCCTCCCCTCTAATAATGCACATAAATACATTATATTTGTCCAATTAATATTCTTTAGATAAATTAATTACTTACAGAGAATTATTAGTAATTATCGTTGATTATTATATCAGTTAATTTTTCTGTTTGTTTTATTTGAATAAATATATAGAGACGACAATATATATGACATTGCGTAAGAGGATTTAACGGGATTAAATTTACAAGACAAGTCCGCTAGTTATGTTTCGTATGAGTGATTCAAAAAAATAAATAGCTGATTAAAAAATTAACAAAACTGTGTAAGGATTACTAAGTAAGAAAATGTTAATAAAAGTTAATATGTGTGTGTATATATGTATATTCAATAAATATATATGTAGAGATGAGACCCGTGAATGTATTTCGTAATGCACTCGAGCGAATCTATCCGTTAGTATCAAGACTGCTAGAGCAGATAAGCTTGTAATTTTATTTTTTACTTTTTTAGATCAAGTTTTCACAAAAATAAATTAATAAATATGTATATCTCAATGTATGCATTATTAATTAATAAAAAAATATTTTGAAAATTTTGTCTATTTAAATATTTGATTTATTTAATTATTAAGTATTAATTATATAAGTCTGGTACTTAGTGAGAATGTACTCGAAGTACGAAAAAAACTTAAAACTTATCGTTAATTGAATGATAAAAAGTAAAGGCAGGATAAGTAAAAGTAACTTAAAAAAAAAAAAAAGAAATGAAAGATATATGCAGTAGGTATATAGATTCGCGTGCAAAATCCGCGGGCCGTTACTCAAGATTTATAATTACGGGTTTTAGTCGAGTCGCGCGACGACGATTTCAGGATCGTGTGCGCGACCGGTTTTGAGGATCAGCAGGATCGGTAGGCATATATATTCACAGCATCACACTTTCAAAACAAAGAGTTTAATAATCTTTAATAAATGGAAAAGAAGTTATATATTAAATTACAAGAACAAAAATAACAGATATAGAGGAGGGACGGGGCAAAATGGGTCCCTGAGGCTAAAATAGGCTTATATTTATATTACATACGACTTTTTTCTTAAACGGCCCGTTTTACCCCCTTTCCTCTACTTAATTGTTAATTCACAGAAAAAAAGGATTTTTTTGTTCTAGAAATTTTTATTCACCTCAAAAAAATTTATATACTCGCTCCAAAAAATTTGTTTTTTGAATTGAAAACAAAAATTTTCTTGCGCTAAAAAATCCTGTTTTTCTTTGTACTTTGCCGCTAATAAATTAAAAAGAATTAAATAGATTTAATTTCTTAAAATTTTCCCGCCAATTCGAAAATCGGTATATTTTTAAAATAGTCTAGAGGCTGAAGCTCACAAGTTGACCTTTTTTTATTACAAAAGGTGGTAACTTTTCGGAAAATACACCCATACAAAATATTCCACTGATAGATAATATATTTGAGGACCAGGCCTAAATACTAAATTATCCACCGAAAATTTCTCAATTATATTTTTTCAATTTTACAGGAGTAGCAAAAAAGATCTTAATTTTTATAGTTCCCTTAATATTTAGCAGTCGATGTGAAATTTTTCAAACATAATTAATGCCACGGACCCAAAGCTCACCCCCTTCTTGCAGGGGTCGTTTCCTCACCTATTTCAGGCATAAACTCGAAATAAATATATAGCACAGCCCACATAAATTACGATAATTGCCATCAGAAAATTTGAAAAAAAAATTTTGTCAAAAATACTAAGAAACTATCAGGAGATTCGCTAATGAAAACGTCGATATAATTTAAAACCAAGTAATAAACATAATTTATTATCAGTAGTTTTAAATAATGAGAGCATTATAACTGATAAAAAGTGAAAATTAATTAGTAATAATAATCATAATAAAATAGTGATTAAAATTAAAAAGGTGTCGATATAAAAGACACTACTGGTATTAATATATTTATATATATATGTAAGTTAAAAATATTAAAATGATGACTGGAAGTTAATTGGAAAGTGAGCTTAGTAGTCGAATCCTGGGGCGCGATTATTCTTTTCTCATTGAGAAAGGCCGTTATCCTGAGGATTTATTGCTAGCTCCTGTTATATCCAGGCTCTCATGACCGGCGACCGGTTGTCCTGGCATAGAGCATTGGGAGTTGGCTATCGCTACACTCTCATATCATCTATATATATATATACATATATGTATATGTATATAATATAATCATGTATTTAAGATCCTGACCGACTGCTTGACCGTGCGATCGAAAATCTTCTCGATAATATCTAACCACTATTAAATCCTTTATTTGTTTTTATTAATGTCTGGAGTATCGCCGTATACAGTTGCCCTACACAGACACTCACACGTAAATAGTCGATATATTTTAAAAATTTAGTCTAGCTTCCTTCTTGCTGGTTATGCTGACAAGCTTACAACCGGCAGAACTGCATCCATGTCCACTGCATTTACACTATATACTACAGTGTTATGTACTTTTAACATTAGATTCCCTCTTTACTTACCCCCGCAATTCAAGATTAAAGATCCAGGATCCAAGATTCAAGTCTACGATCTAATATCCGAGATCTGAGATCTAAATACGACCACGACAAGAACTTGAAAGATGATGTTAGAGACACACGCACGTACTCAGTGTCTCGGTACGTGAATTATTTCGGATTAATCAGATCATAACGAGCTGTGCAGCATCCTAGTAGACTTCTTTATATATATTTTTAAATTTTAATAACCGGTCATTCTAGCTCTAAGCTCTTTACGTGCCTGTGCCTCCAAGCGGCTTGCAGCGTACGAGTGTCTTGTCGTTCATACTATTTTTATTATTATTATTATTATTATTTAGAATAGTCTATTAATGTATAAGAGAGAGGTCACACAGCAGTTAGTGTCTGCATTAAAACGATTGAGAGTAGATATATCTTGGCTGTTATAATTTTCTGGAAAATTAATTTTATTAATTCTGCAGCAAGTAATACACGAATGGGCAATCACGCTGATCAACTTACATACTTATGTGTTACTTTGTAAACTCTTGATCAATATTGTAAATAACTGTTGTATATTGAGATCATTATAGCTGCTTATATTTAATTTTTTTAATTTTTATTAGAACACTCACACGATAATAGAAATACCGTTCGGGCCGGTTTCGGAAATTTTTTAAATTGAAATCAATTCATTTTTAAAATGACTGGTCTTATCATTGATTTTGAAATGTGTGAAGATGTGATAATTACGTTCTATTGCGATGATAATTTTTCTATACTTTTTCGTTAATTGAAATAAAATGTTATGTTCACGCTCAGTGACTAGAGTGATCTTATGAATTTATTTAAATCCGCATTCACTTTGATTCGAAGTATTAATATTAAAGTAAATGCTCCTTCAAACTGAGTCTTACTACGAGGGGATTAAATAAATAAAGAATCATCCGCTTCGCAATCACTCCGGATTTTATTTGAGTTCACTCCGAAAATTTTCACAGTATGTCCGCAAATAATGCAGTGACCATTCATTACTTTTACTTAATTTCTAATTATTTGCTGTTACAAAACATATAATTTTCTCCACAACGTATCATTGCAGTAACGAATAACTTTTCTGTGACCATTTCATAGAAAAATTTGATTATAATCGACCCAACTAACGAAAAATTATTGAACTCAAATAAGTCTAAGCTTCATACTGTAAAAAATTTTCGAAGTGAACGTGGATCAAATCCGAGGTGAATTTGGAGCAGATTATTTTTTTTAATTTAATCCCTTTGGAGTGAAATTTTCCGTGTACCAAATAAAGGTCATTATGTAGGGTAAAGAGGGGCCTCGGGGAAGGTTATGGGCCCCTTTAGAATAAAAGGCTTATATATATAATATAAATGTAAGCACACCCCCCCCCCCTCCCCCAACCCGATAGACAAATATCAAAAGTAACTAAAGAAGTGATCCAGTCTCTATAAATACTTCTATTTTTTTTTCCTCTATAAAATTTTCTTCAGAAATTGATTTTCAACATCATAAATATATTATTTAAAAAACCAAAAAATGCAGTGACATTATTGTCTCAATTCTGTTAACACTACAGTTTAATTTAGTGATGACACGGAGCAAAAATTTAAAGTTTATTTTATCCATTTTTCAGTTATACACCTCTATGTATATATATATTTATTCACGTATACACAAAGGAAATAAAGGAAAAAAAAATCATATATATGTAGATATATAAAGAAGTAAGCGGTAAGAGATAAAGTAAGAGAAAAGTAGACATGCATCCATATAATATAGAATGCAACAATATTTCAGCCGGCAAGCGAACAAGATTCGCGACAGCGGTCGCTTCGATTCAAAAAAGAAATGACTATTTGCACGGTTACTAACTCGAGCTAACGCTAATGCACCAACGCTCGATTCTTGGACGGTCACTTCTGCTTTCATATATACCAACATTAACACATAACACATATACATTAACATATATATCCATATATTTAACACAAGGGTAGAAAAGATGCGTATATATATGTATATATACACATATGTGAAAGATGCGAGAAGACGACTTTACACTCACCTATGGCACCTCCAGCATGTTCTCAACTTTACTTTACGCTCTTGACAATTAACAAAACAATTCATTTTTTTAACTTATATTTAATTTTTGATTTAGTGGTAGCAGGGGTAAATAATTTTGTAATCGGGGCAGACAATTGCCGGGAATTTATTTGGTTCCGATCGTAATTTATCGGGCTATTGGGGGGAGAAGGGGTTGAATGTTGATGTAAATATATATGGTGGGTTGTGAGAGCCCCGGACAAGCGGCGAGCAGAGACGTTGTTCTCTGGAGAAGTGGACATGGGGACAGAGAAGTCGAGGCGTGACACACCGGGCGACAAGGCGCGGCAAGTTTTATATTATAATTACGCCTATTCTCGATTCTCAGGTGATTCGCTACCCCAACACGCGGTCAATTGAGCGCCGGCGCCGTTTTTAAATTTACTTAACCCTAAACTTGTAAATTAACACAAAAAAAGGTCGGAGGAAAAATAAAAATTGTTTTATTTAATTAATATATGCTGAATATATTTATCGAGCAGATGAAAATTAAACAAACATTTTTTATGCGTTGATTTTTTTTTTTTTACTTAAGACTCAGTCGCGAGAACATTGGAAGATTTTTTACTTGTTTTGAAATTTTGTTTTTATTATATAAGGAAAGTCGGGGCAAAATGAGCTAATTTTGAAATTTTACTCATTTTGAAAATTGAGGTTTTTTTTTTTGTTAAAAATGGAAAATAAAATTTTAAAGTCTTCTGTTGCATCGCTGAAATTATGAGATAATTTATTTAAATAGGCCGGGGGTAAAATGAACAAGAAAAAATACCTGTAGTTTTTTATTTGATTTCTTAATTTAAAAAACTCTAAATTTGGTCTTAAAAAAAGAGAAACATAAAATAAAAAAAAAAATTATCAGATTAATTAGTAATAAAAAAAAAATCTCAATGATTTTGTATCATATTTAATTGATAACTATTAAGAAGTAAATACCTCAATTTCTTTTTTCTTATTTTCAGAAAAAAGATAATTTTATTAGACTTCTGTTTATTTGTGTTATGTTTCGGTAACATATCCATTAAGCAGCTGTTATGTTGAAAATTCGAGGACAGATATTTAGATATTGCGTGAAGATAAGTTTAAAAAGTGAGCAACTTAAATTAATAGACGCTATTCATATACCTGTCGAAGTGATTTGAAGTCTACTTAAGTCCATATATATATATAATGATAAAAACAAGAGAGAGAAACAGATGGCGTCGTTTGTATTATTGAAAAGTCTTGTTTTCAACAACAAACAAAAAAAAATTTACCGGAAGTCTTTACGTCTTTTGGTTATTTTTTTTTTTTTTTCATTTTGATTACCTATTAATTTATTTTAAATCTTATTCATCTTCATTGGTTTAATGATATCGTAACACGCAAATTAAAAAATCAATAATAGTAACAAATTATAATAACGACGTCACAAATAATAATAATAATAAAATAGTAATACAAAAAGTCATAGACATATATTGAATGGAATAGCATCATTAATTTGAACCTGATTAAAAAAGCTCATATATTGTAGCACTGGTTACGTTTGCGTATATATATATATATATATATATATATATATATGTATTATATTTATATGTAAGTGTAAATATAAAGTAAGGAAGTGAAAAAAATGGGTATAGTCATCGTGTGATGGTATCAAATGAGCAAAGTTGTATTGCGTCGACAGCGAAAGAGAAAAAATCAAATGGTCTTGCACATGCAAACCGGCGATAACTATTTTCTTAATTATTACTGTAATTAAAAATAATTTTTTTTTTTTTTCATTTAAATGTATGGGTATGAGGCTGTCTTATTTATGGAAAAATAATTATTAATTTTATTATTCTTGTAGCATAATTATTATGTAGATTCAGTAATAAAATTATGTTAAATATGTAATTGGTTTTTAATTTTTTCATATATTCAGGAACTATTACTTTTTGCTATTCCAAATTATTATTATTTTTTTTTTTGTCAATAAGTTATTGTGGAACATCACTTACTCAAAATAAAGGAGAATGATAAAAAAAAAATTCGTGAATATTTTTAGATTTTGGAAATTGATTTGAGATTTTTTAATTTTTTATAGAAGATTTTAAAAAACCCTGATTCAAAAATTTTATTGAGGCCTATTTTACCCCAAAATTTAATGCACAATTTTTTTTTTTGTCTTGGATTAAAATTTGATCGACTTATTGACAATTTGCGATACTGCAATTAGCCGACGTCTAATAATTTTTGTATTTTTTTTTTAAACGATAAATTAAAAAAAAAAAATTTCAAAAAATTGCACCTATAGCTTTTTTAATTTTCTACATGTGCATATTTTTATTTATTTTTTTTTTTTTTAAATTAAATTGCCGAAAAAAAAATTCGAAAATTGTTAATTGTCTGCTAACTTCAAAATGACATTTTTTGAATTATTAAAATCATTTTCAACTAGACAAGAGGTTGAAGCTTAATTTCGCCGCTTAGTTAATATCAAAACTTTTATAAAATATTTATTGAGCTAAAAAAAAAGTAGATTTTACTATCGCGTTTTAAATTGCACGCAATATAGGCATTCCTATATAGTGATTTGATCTCAAAGATATGTTTACTTTAACCTTTCTGCACTCGCTTTTCTCACTCGCTATTTAATTCCTGATCGTCCTCACACACGTAGTTCCAGTCATGGGTCCATGCCATGAATGTTCACGATCCCGATTCCCGATCGACCGTTCGTTTCATGTAAAGTAGGCGTAAGTAGGCAAACCGGGTGTCACACGGATCTTAGTGCATTCCGTTTATGTACATTTTAAAATTATTATTTTAAGTCTAAAATAAAATGAAATAACCAGTAAACTATAAACAACATTTTCGTTAAGTAAATAAATTAAATTAAACATGTTTTTATCGATCAAAATTTAAAAAAAAATTATCAGTAAAAAATTTCATTATTAAATTTTTATTGTCTACGTAATATTATATTTATATGCATATTTAATAAATTATTATTAAAAATATCTATTGGATCGGCAGTTCATGTTTCTGTCGTCCATACTGGCAATAAATTATTATAATGTCCTAGTCGATAGATAATAAATTGTCGTTATTGCTCTAATGCTCAATCTGTCGATACATATTTGAGTTTAAAAGATCTGCAGAAAGGAGAGAGAGATGAACTAGTTGACAAAAAGAAAAAAATACTGTTTAGTTTGATGTGTCATAAATTCAATTCTATGTATCTAATATTGCTATATATATTGGCCTAAATACAATTATTTGATTTATTTGCGTACTTGTGTGATAATGTTGTTATTATATAAATATAATAAATCAATGGATTTAAATATATTTATAATATATATAAAAATTATTATACAAAGGGCGAGTTACCTACGTAATATTGATATAAAACCCACTTTTTATCAGTTTTATTATTTTTTTTTTATACTGTTATGTAGATCTGAAAAATTTATATGCATGTCTACCTAAAATGGTTTGATGAAAACTAATAATAATAATAATAATATAATTACATATATATTAAATGAAAAAAATTATTGAAAAGTTACGCAAGAGTATGTCAATTTCGTTAAGTAGAAAAATAATTTAATTGCATTAGAAGTTTTCAATGAAAAGTGTCAGCCAATTGATAAAAGCAAACAAATTATAACTAGGGACATAAATTTTTTTCATTATGTAGCGAAAGTTTAAATTCCTGCTCTGTTTCGCGGGAAGAAAGTTGGACTGTTTTTTCATATAAGGAAACACATGAATAAAATTAGCGCATGCGCTATTCTTTATAGAAATAGAGACACTAGTATATTTCACACCATGGGAGACAAGTAGGACATTTCAGCCCGTGTGTATAGTTGGGTAAATTTTTCACGATCTGTACCTGAAAGTTTGAATCATTGCCTCTGTTAGTGAGAAGAATTGCGCATGCGCTAATTTTTATCATTCGCTTTCTCATAAAAGAATGACTTTCTTCCCTCTAAACAGGGCAGAAATGTAAACTTTTGGTGAAGATATGGTAAAAAATATTATACACATCGCCTAGGGGGGTAAGACATCGCAATCCGTATGTTTGCCACACTCGCTTTTGGGTAGACAATTACACATCTAGGTTGGAGTGTCGTATTTTACTCCCTCGGTGTGTAATGTTCTATTAATTAAAAATTAAAAAATATATGCGTTCATTGATTGGTTAAGTAATCATTTACTGTCTCAATCACTCTATATATATAATTTTTTATATCTTTATACAATGTTATTTACTATAAGATACTTAGAGTTTTAATCACCTAATAAGTAATTAAATTACTGTAATTAAAATTTATCATAAAAAAGATAAATACAAATAAATTTTTATGACAAATTACTATTTTAATACATTATCAGTTTAAAAGTAGAAAATAATTAGCTAAGTCGTAAAAAATTGGCTATCGTGTAGAATTATATAAATATATATATATATATATATATATATATATATATATATATATATATCTTAACAATTTTATGTTTGCTTGTTTTTTAAAACAATATGAAATAAAATAAATAAATGGTCACAATAATAAAAAATATATAGCAAGTTGTCACTTGCCCATTGCCTGGATTTAAAAACTGAGTTTTTTAATCATGACTTAATTACATCCGATTAAACATGTCACTTTTCAGACTTGTCACGTAATTTATAAAAGAAAAAATTTTATCAGTGAGGTTAAAAAAAATTCAAACTACCATTAAAAAACTACTGTATATAAATATTGATTTTAAATAAGATTAAAAAGATTAAGTCAAACGTATCCAAATATATACATATATACAGTTAAGAAGGCACGTGCCGAAAAGTAACTTTTGAATATACTCTTTTTCAATTCCATTCCATTCCTTATAACTTATAAGACTCTACTCGCTACTATATAGTAAATATATATACCAACATCACAGCGTGATCCCCAAATTTTATCTCGTGTTTGCATCTTGGCTCGGATTACCTCTCGTTCGCGCCTACTCGCCGACGGACACTGGATAGTCCAGTCAATGAGTCGAGGATAAAGTATTATATAGTAATTTTCATTTTCATCGAACCACATCAGTCATTACACTCACGGAAGTGAACATCCCGGAAAAAAAGACAATTTTTTCTTTTTAAATTTCCCTTGACAATTATAATAAATAATTATTCCTCCACCCATATGTGTAATAAAATTAAAAGAAATAAAAATTGTTTTCATTACTTGCAAAGTGATTTTAGGTGTTTTCCACAGAATTACCGACTGTTAAATAATTTTTATTCATTAATTTTTTTTTGGTTACTACACTAGCGCTATTAGAAATTTTATCTCCAATGAAACATTTTAAGTTTTAAAATGTATAAAAAAAAATATATATGTAGGTATATATATCTATAAAAGTATGTGTATTATATATATATTTTGGAAAAAAAAAAAAGAAGATGATGTCCTTGATCGTGACTCCCGTACATGGCAAATGGACGTATAAAAAAGAGCTGAAAGGAAATACGAGTGATTCGTCGCGACCGTGAATAAACGGCTTGTAATAGGTCTCGACAATCGAGAGTGATACAAGAAACAAAATATTTCAATTTATTTTTTTTTTATTATTATTATTTTTTTAAGACAACTATCGGCAATTAACATACGTAATGTATTATTATGTGATAGACGAAGACATTGATTTTAGTATAGATTGTTAATTATTTTGTGTAGAATAGAGGGTAATTGTATTTTTATTTATATCTATATATGTGTTATATATATAGATGTGTTATATAGATCTAATAGTTTTAATGTTAATTATAAGCATGTTTGTAAGGAGCTTTAAATCATTTACTTCGGCAACGGTATAAGATCTCATTGCAAACTGATAAATCAGTCACATGTGAGATCTATTAATAAGTTGAACGATAAATTATAACAAATTTATTGTCAAGAATAAATATATTGCCGGTTTTAATATTATAAGGATATTAAAGTTGAATATCCTTTCTAGTAACCTCGTAACGATTTCATAATTTTATATATATTTAATTATTTTTCATAGTCTTATTTATTTTAATAAATCAATCCAACATTTTATTTTATTAAATTAATATTCATATTTTTTATTTCATATGAACATTTGAATTTAATTCAAGTGTTAATTTTTTTTTTTGAGCTATGGAAGTGAAGGATAATTTTTTATTTTTATTTTGCAAGGGCAGAAAGAGAGAGTAGTTTGATTTTGAGAAATTTTTGAGATTTAGATTGACGATAATTATTACGATCGTATTTGGGCGGTAAATTAGGACGAGATTCAAAGGATATCTTTTTTATGACCATTAGGTATCTCGAGAAAAATTTTCAGATTTATTTTGAAAACTTCAAGGGAAAACTTATTTTCAGTGGGTTTCTAATGATCACTTGAAATTTTAATGTGTTTTCAACCGAAATTCAAATTTTGGAAAAATGTACCTCCTTTCATCTGTTCATTGAAACTACGGTGGCCCGAAAAATACTAAATTTAATGAAAAAATTAAAATAAAAGTTATACATAATGAACTTCGTGACTTATTTTTTTCGAAGCTCAAATTTTCATCCTTTAATTGAGACAAGAAAATTTGAGCAATGAATTTTTTTTTTTTGTATGACCCCAAAACCTAAAATTTACGGATTTTCATCTCGTATATTTATACTCATAAATAATTGTAACTTTGTAGGACAAATTTTGACATGAAAATCAATAGAAGTATTTTTGAACGAGATTAAAAGCTTTAAAATTCAAAAGTTGCTTAGAAAATAGACTCCTCAATATTTTCTAAAAAAAATTAGATCTGAAATTAATCCAGATTTCCTGACAAAAAATTTTTTTGAATCAATTTAATATCTTTTTCAAAATTAAAAATTTTGAATTTTATAATTGCCTTTTTTTGAATTTGTGTCTCTAGAGATCTTTTAAATACATACATTTGAATAAATAAAAAATTAGGTCTCCGTAAAAAAATGAACTAATTTCCAAAAAAAGTAAAAATTATCAGCGTGCCCCAAATTTACTTGCGTAAAAAAAATTAGTTCACTTTCTTCAAATTATCTTTTCCTTTGTTATAAAATTCCGAGCATTAATGACCTCATATACATAAAAAATATATTATCATCCATATTTATATAACATAAGTGCTAAAAAAAATATAAGAATGCTTAAGGATCTTTATTTCTTTCTCTCAATCACACACACGGACACTCACACATATATTTATAAATTTTACCAAACATCACTACACTCACATACATGAATATCAAAGTATTCGTGAGTGTTTGAGGCCTACAAGAAAACCCTTCTACGAGATCGGCGCCGTGGCGCCTTCGAGGTCTCCAACGGCAATCCTATTGGAATATAATCTTGGCCCACACCAGTTTTAAGCTTCCATTTGCTGCTAAAGGTCTCATCTCTCCCAAATAATTCATCTAATAAAAAATAAAAGGCATAAAATCATTTCATCTTTAATGTTTTAAATTTTAAATCATCTCCACTTACTTATTTTTATTTTTTTTATTAATTCTTCATTATTGAAATTTTTCACTCTAACCCATGGAATTTGAATAATAGGCAAAAATAAATAAACATTAAACATTTATATATGTATATATATTTATATATAAATTTTATAAATACATCTATATTTATATACACAACAAAAATAATCCATTAGTGCTATCGAGTTTTATTTTCAAGTGGAGTCTATCAGCATCCACCTCTTTTAGGATGAATCTTGGATCAATAAACCCATAGATCCTGAAAAACTCCTCGTTTGACAACCGCAAATTGATATTTAAATTTTTAAAATGCATCATTTAAAACCTTTATTTCACTTTCATGGGTTTTAAATTTTAATGACCTTTTTTTTTACATTTAATTGTCACCACTCCGCCCACGCTTACTTTTATTTTTCCATTTATGCAAACAGTCCTTGTTAATTGTCTCTTATTTGACTCTCATAGTCATACAATTTATATATTTTTACAATGGAAAAGTCTATTACGTTTAGTAAAGATTTATTGTAGCAAAAAAAAAGTAGTCATGTCTTAGTTTAAGTTACGTCCACTTAAAATTTCACAGATACAAAGTGCTTGGGGCACCTCAAAAATTTAGAGTGAAAAAAAAAACTGTATTTATCTAGAGTATTCAATTTATTTTTGAATAATTCTTTGGGGTAAAATGGAGCGTCTTAAAAATTTCCTATCTTTTTTTTTTTAAATTAAAATTTTGACAAATTTGTCAAAAAGGATAAAAAAAAATATTTTTGGGCGCTCAAATTAATTCTTCGTTTAAATTTACCCGCGTATTTTGGTCTTTTTAAATGTTGATAGATTTAGTAAAAAATTTTAATTTGTTATTAATGAAGAAATAATTAAATAAATAAGTATATGTGTGTAGGTGTGTATGTGTGCATGTATGTTTAAATAAAAATAATAGTAAGTTTCTGGTAATATTCTGGCTGTTGGACTACACAGACTCAATAATGTATTACCAGAGATGGGACTTGTTGGCGCCAGAGACACTCCTGGTTTTGGCGCCACTCGAGCTACCCTGGAAAATATCGTCATTGTCGCAATAAACTACTAAACTGTGGGAACTTACTAATTAATATCACCATTATTAAATATATAATATATATAATACATCTGTTAAATATACTCGTCATAATAATTTTATATGTATATAAAAAAAAAAAAAAAAAGAGTTTATCGAGTCTTTACTAAGAAAAATTTATTTATTTTTTTATAATCAATTCAAAATAAAATATTACCAAAGTAAAGATATTTACTATAGAGTACAGTGTCATGCTTCATTGCATCTGTATATAGAATATAAATTCTGGGTTTATATTATCAAGTGATAAAGATAAATGATGTGTAAAAAAAAATTTTTTTTTTTCATAGGAATTAATATTTTTTTTGGTTAATGAGAAAGAAGTGACGAATAATATAATAATTAATTTACATATTTTAATTTAAGGTTTATCGTGGGACAATAACGTGAATGCTAAAATCCTTTGATCTTTTAAAAATAAAAAATGGAAAAAAATGATACAACTCTTACATATGTTGTAAAATCATTTGATCATTTCGGAAAAAAAATTTTGTTATTTGAAAATTGAAAATTTGGTTTAGTTTTTTCAAATGGTAATCAAAAAAAGAAGATTCACTTTATTCAAATGCACAAAAACTCATTATTTCCTTAGCGATTCCTTTTTGCCTGCCTTTCCCCGACATATAATCTTAATATCCATTCTTTATATATTTAATAAAATCAATACCAACTTGACATATTTATAAATATTTATCAATGTTCCAAATACTATAGGCTGTGATAAACATATCTATGTATATATTTAGATTGATAATAACAAAATTATAATGAGCTCTGAAAAATTGCATAAGTAAATCAAAATATTGTTCATTGAAACTCGTTATAAAAAAATATCTGAAAGCTGATAAATGTTAATTAATCAAATTAATTCAAAAAATTATATCACGAAGCGATTAATATAAAAAAAAGAACATGTCTATAAAATACATCATATAGTTTTTTGTAAACAAGTATATAGTATAAATATATAGTATGAATGACTAAAAACACATATGTATAATATATTTATTAGGTCATTATATTAGTCAGTTAATATAGTGGATAACTTGTAAGTAGCATAGAAAACTAAGTCATCGATTATACAGTAACACGTATATACGAGTTATATTAGTAGTATAAAATGTATATATGTACTAAAGTTGTTTTAAGCTTGTCGCAGGTGGGACACTCGATAAAACCTGCACTACTGGATTAGAGAAATCATATTATATTTTTAATCTTTGGTAAATAAATAAATTCGCCCGCTGTGAGGTCAAGTAGGTCAGCTAATTTTTTTTCTTTAAACAACTATGGGCTCTATTTTTTTACCACTGTCCAATATATGTCAATTAAACTTTTAATTACTATTCAAATAATAGAACAAATGTTGTGAAATGGAAGCTTGTTAAAATAAATTTCATACTTTTTTATATGAGTTACATTATTCAAATATTTTTTCTCTTTGTCATTATAAATTTTCGACGAGTGCTAAAAAAATAGTTTTGTAAAGAAAATAATTAGACTCGTCAGTGACGATTTAAATTTTATATCCTATCGAAATTAGGAGATTCAAATAAAGTTGCGGGAAAATGATCGAAATAAATTTTCATTCAAAATTTTCACACAAAAGTCGGATTTCATTGAACTCTAGGAAAAAGCCAATTGAAGGGATATATATTTTTTTAAATATTTATGTATAAAATCATAACATTTGTTTTTGGCGCCAACAAATAAAATGTACAGTAGAAAAAAAAGCTGCAATTACTTTTTAAAAATTTTTTTTCGACTAATTCAATTAAAATTGTAACTAAATACTTGTTGCACTTTAACGCCACTCCCTCTTAGCTGAGGTATAATTGTCTTAGTTTTCTTTTTTCTCAGTCAAAAAAAAAAAAGTGTAACTGATTCGTATGACATCATTGTATTGGAAACTTACAGGCACAAAATTTAACAATTAAATGTAATAGTGGTCGGATACTCAGGATTTAAGAAATGTAACACCCCCCCCCCTCCCCTCCCTTTGACCGACATTTATCTCGTTTTTACTTTATTAAATTTGAACCACAAGCAAATGTGATATATCAGTCTAGCTCGAGCTTTTAGCGGGCCATTTGATCTCCAGTACATCGGTTTGATGACATTTTTCAAACCCGATACATTTATAATAAAAATAAATATTTAAGCGATGGAATTTAAATTTGTAGCATTAGGCCAGTAACCCTGTTTTACAAACTAAGATAATGTAGTTGAGGTTTTGATGTTGGAGATGAAGAAAAAAAAAGTAAAATAAAATACATAAAGAAGAAAAGAGTAAAAAGAATAAGTTTTGGTCCCGCCTACATGCGGCTGGCATTTGTGGCCGCGATGGCTGCTATCGCGTATCTTTAATTCACGGGCAAACTAAAAATCCAACGGAGGTGGAGACGGCTCTTCTTCTTATTCTTATTCTTGTTCTGCCTCTTCGTCTTCCCAGTCTTGCTCTTCATCCTTTTATTCTTGTTTTTATTTCTTACCCGCTTTTTCATCCCGTATCTCTCAACTCGCTCACTCACTTACTTTGTCTACTTTAACTCGTTTTTTATTTTTATCCTCATCTCTTTCTTTGTATCAAGTCTCCCCCTATAGTCCGCGGTATTCTCTCCCCAATGTGGCAATAAATAACATTGGGGTGCATTTGGATTGGTCGAACGTTCGACCATGGCGGTCTTATAGTCTTTTAGTCCCGGTGATATTCTCTTCTCGGTAAACTTGGGGTCATGATCCTGCAGCTTATAATAAACTAAAAACCAAATTATTTATTTATATCCTTAACAATTAAATATAAATATATGTTCATATATTTTATTAGACATCTACTTACATCAAATATACATATTTTTTTTTCTATAGAAAATTTCTTAAATTATTTATATTTATCATTAAAAAAAAATAATCCTGCAGCTCAGACAAAAATTTTTGAATTTTTTTTCAACAATTTAATATATAAAAAAAAAAAAAATAAAATAAAAATATGCACATGTAGGAAATTTAAAAAACTATAAGTGCAATTTTTTAAAATATTTTTTTTTTAATAATTTATCGTTTTTAAAAAAATCCAAAAGTTTAGTATCATAACAAAGTTTTTTTTTTTTTCAATAATTAAAAAATTATCGTAACTTAATTGACTTAAAATAAAATTTTGGAGTCAAAATATTTTATAAATAACATAAATTTTAATCTTTAAAAATTTATAAGTTCAAAACTTGGATAAATTAATCTGGCAATTGATTAAAATGACAGAAAAATATTAATAATAAATAAATACATTTGTTGTAGCAAATGATGTGGTAGCAGCTTTGAAGGAGGATGTTCCACGGGAGCGGAAGTGGTGGTTACGGCGCGGGAACCGACTACCAGACCCAGTCCCAACAACAACAACAACAACAGCAGCAGCAGCAGCAACAACAACAGCATACTCAACAGTTACAAGCGCCTGTCTATGTGCCATCATCTAGGCCAGCTATTCCAGCAGCAGCCACGGCCCAGTATCACTCATTTCCGGGTTCTGCTTCACCCGCATGGTACACACCAACTTTACACATCACATAAACCCTTCATTTATAATAAACGATAGCTTTCTCTATAATATATATTTATATATACATATTTTTAAGTACCGACGCAAGACAACTGATAGCTGATAACTTGCTGATAATTCTTATCGTGCTAACAACTAAGTAGTCCATAATTATATAAATGCACTCAAACTATTTTTTTTTTTTTTTTCATTCATTTAAATTTATCCCGGTAGCCTGTATAATGTAAAAAAATTTACGGAGTGAGCGCATATTAAATCCAAAGTAGATTACTGCTTGTTTATTTAACCCTCTCAGATTTCAATTCACTCCGAAGAGGAATTTATTTAAATATTTTAATTCCGGTTCGGAGTAAAATTTACTCCAAAATCACTCCTTTGAAAAGATAAACTCCTTATTTACTTCGTATGCGAAGAGATTTTTTTTTGACTCCGGAACTCCAAGTGGCGGAAAAAATTCGAATTTAAATAAAATCTGTAATCACTCCCAATTTTCAATGTAAGGTAAGAGACCCGGTACCCGATTAGGGAACTAGGTCTCTTATCTTGTATATGAAAATGAAAATAAAATTTAAATTTTAAATTCATTTTTTTAGGGAGAAAACTACTTCATGGCAGCATGGGGTAGATAGTTACGCACATCATGCACTGACAGGACACACTGGTGGATCGGCAGCAAGTATGGGTGCGCATAGTACACATGGGCATCCGCATGCAGCGCATCCACACACCGGACATCCGCATTCGACCCTAACTTCGCCATTTTATGCACAGAATGTCGCCATGATGTCGTCCTGGAGAGCTTACGATAGTGCTGGCTTCCAACGCGCTTCACCTTACGGTAAATTTTTTTTTTTTTTAGACTTTTATAAATTTTTGTCTTATTAAAAAGACAATTCATATTTGATATTAGTAATAGTTATGGTGGTAATTTTAAATTTTGACAGAAGTTTATAAAATTGAACAGATTTTTTTTTTTTCAAGGAATTTTATTGGTTAATGTGATACGTAAATCGGAGAATAGAAATATAATAAATATAATATATTGTTATGTGGATAAAAAGTAAAATATAAAAATAGTGAACTACTTGCACTACGCAAATTGATAAGATAACATGTAATTTCCTACATATTGCGATTAGTTATCTATTCAACTGTGGGAGGGAGAGGGGAGTGTATACTATTATCTATGATGCGGGTTCGTTTAGAGAAAAGAGTAATAAATAAGTAGATTTTTTTTTCAATTTCACTGAAAAGATGACATGCGAATAAATAACTGTTATTTATTAGGATTCATTTTGAATGATATCGCGTTAGGAATTTAAAAATTTTTTTATATAGTTATAATTACAAGGTAGATTTGTGGTCTTTATGTCTAATATATATGGCCACATTGTATATTTAAATATTTAGTATAATGGCCTCGAGTAGTGAAATAAGTTAATTATCGAGTATTAAAATTTCTTACAATAGTAATGGCTGACAAAACGGTTTAATAATTTATTCTTTAAATTATGCGATAAAAATTTTAATAGTACTACATTTTTGGTACTGGCCCGGTGTACTATAGATTTAATACTTGTCGATTCTCTGTATATTTATATGTATAAGAAGTGAATTTAAAAATTAATTTATCCAAAATAAAGTTGTAAATTGATCAAAAATATTTGGGTACATTATACTGTACAGTATGCGAATAACTCCTATTTTATTATAGAATTTTTTCCGATGACTTTTTTCCGTTTAGAGAAGAAACATTACTCAATAAAAAATGTTGTGTCTGTGTTAAAAACAGTCGGTGTTAAATTTTTTTGTTCATTACTTTGTGTTAACACATTTCAGCGTGTCACTTAAAAATTAAAAATCGATCCACTATTCAACACTAAATATTTACTCTCTAAATCTGAAACAGTGAATACCACTTGGTATACTTATAACTGAAACAGTTAATAGTCACTGTTTTATATTTAGAGAGTACCTATTATCAAAACGGGTATTACTAATAACGTAATAACATTTATTAAGTGTTATTTTCCACTGTGTAGTTTCTGCCCAATAAGTTTCTGACTCTATTTCATCCCTGTCAGAATCGCATTCGTTTACTGTAAACTTTTAAATATTTTTATCATTCTAATAACCAACTAAACTGACATTTTTATTAAGAAAATTTAAAAAATGAATACGAGTTCCATTAAAAAAAATTATCATATTACTAAAAAGCTATTTTTCCTTCGTAAATTACTTAAATTTGCGTAGTTAATATACAGCACTTTTTTCACGCCGCTATTATTCAGAAATTAGCCTGATTCGACCGATTCCAGGCATAAAATTTCCCAATATCAATGGAGTTAAAATAATAAATATATAGTGCGTAGCACAGGATTAATCAAAATTTCATATTTCGGGTATCAGATCCTAGTCTAAAATCGTCTTTTTCAATTCTTTGCCACACAATATTCTATAGTAATTTTTAATCTTATGTTTAAATAAATCAGATCTGATTTTAAAAAACATCCTATCAAAAATAAAAAATGAAATCATAATTACATGGCTTTGGTCTGTTTTTTTAAATAACTATAAAATTAAAATTATGGGAAAATGTTATTTTTTTTCTCTCATATAAACAGAAGCGCGGTTAACCACATGGGCCATGAGTACTTGAGGAAATATGTGTATATGTATATATATACACATACATACAAAATGATAGCGGTTTCTTTTGAGGCATGGATTCTCGAGTGTTTTCCCGGTGCATCATAATCTTAGGTGCACTTAAAAGCACACATGATTTTCATCTACGTTTTTAAGATCGCGCAAGTTACTTATACTTTCACTTTCTCATTCTTATAACTTTATATTTAATATTATTCTTCTTCTTCATCTTTTTCGTCTTCTTTTTCTTTCAAACTTCTCAGTCTCTCGCTTATTGATGTTAGAGGATCAAAATTACCAGATGACCGTGAAATATTACTACCACTTTGGATATTCGTTTTAATCGATTATATTTTATCTTGACGTACGATAAATTTAAAGTATATTTAAGATAATAAAAAAAAAAATTAATGATCACTTAAAACGAAAAAATATTTTTTAAAATTACGTATTATTTTTATTTTATTTAATATTAATAACGTAAAATTTATCACTAAAAGCTAAAGTCAAAAATATCTTTTGAAATTATCGATTGAGGTAAGATAGTACAGTGACGCTCCATGTAGAGGGCAGGAATGATCGACAGTATTCATTAGTTTATTTAAATTGCGAGAAATAAATTTTACATTTTCATTTTTATTTTAAGTCATTTAATTTTTATAAGATTGCATTCTACTGATGAAGGTACTAATTAGTACAGGGAGAATTGATAGTAAATGTTAAAATTAAAAAAAAAATTATCTAATTATTTCTGCGGCAAATGGCAAAGAAATTAAAAGTAATTAAAATGTATTTTTATTTTTATTTAAAATTTGTGTGGCAGATACTGCAATGGACTTTCAATTTGCCGAGGGACGCGAGTGCGTTAATTGCGGTGCTATTTCCACCCCGTTATGGCGACGCGACGGTACAGGACATTATTTATGTAATGCATGCGGATTGTATCACAAGATGAATGGAATGAATAGACCACTAATAAAACCATCTAAACGCCTTGTAAGTATTAAATATCATATTTATAGATTATCATTTATTGTAAATCATTAAACTTTTATCTCTTCTTCACGGTGAGAAAAATATTGTAGTAAATTGTTATTTCACTTTGAAAGTAAATTTCACTCTGCGGGGATTAAATAAATAATAAATCATCTGTTTCGCATTTACCCCGCACAGAAAAAAAGGATTTTTTGGCTCAAAAAATTCTTACCCTAAGAAAATTGTCGCCTTATAACTTGAAAACTAAAATTTCCCTAGGATGGGGAAAAAAATTCTTGCGCCGAGAAATCATTTTTTTCTGTGCAGATTTCGTCCGTTTTCACTCCGAAAATTTTTTACAGTTGTCTCGTGAAAAGTATTATTGTTTTATTCCAGATAAAACTGCTATCATTAAGGTGTCAAAAGTACTTTTCAATGCATATACTCAAAACCCGATTATTTCACTAATAAATTGCAAAAAATTGCACTCTGTTCGAATCTAAAGTCATAAATCACCAACCTAAATAAAAATTAGTCTTGTAAAGATAAAAAATACTAATATAATATATTCTAAAGATAACATTAATTATGTCAGTTAAAAAAAATTTCACGCTCAATAATTATCACAGCAGTATTGATAAAAATAAACTATGATAGCTCCTCTATTTTGAGCTTATCGAAAATTTTCGTTATCAAACAAAAAAAAACTCTACCAATAATTGAAATCCCGATTTAAAAAAAAAAAAAAAAAGATACTTATCAACAATTTATCACCATTACGGCACGAATAATTGTCATTGGAACAGATTTCTGAATTCCAGACTGCAACAAGACGTCTAGGTCTCTGCTGTACCAATTGTGGTACACGAACAACAACACTATGGAGGCGTAACAATGAAGGTGAGCCAGTTTGCAACGCATGTGGTCTGTACTTCAAACTTCACGGTGTGAATCGACCTCTAGCAATGCGTAAAGACGGTATTCAAACACGGAAACGTAAACCAAAAAAGACTTCCGATTCCACGGCCTCGAGGACTTCCACCAACGACCATGAGACTTCAACTTCAACCACTTCATCGCCATCTAACGGTAACTTTCATCAACATACTTTATATTTTTCTGATTAAACGGAAATAATACTTGCAAGTAAATTCTCATACATAAATATGTTTTTTTTAGAATTAAAAAGTAGTCAGCAGCATCATCAGTCAGAATCAACAAAATCATCATCATCGGTATCAACTGATCGACCTGTTTACCTCGGGCACACACCTTTACTGGCAACCGGTGTAATACCGACTGTTAAAACAGAGCCACGAAGTTGCGACGGGCTTATCGGACAGCCTTACTCGTCTTATTACCAACATCCACATCAACATCAGTTAGATACACCGACAAGCGAGCATCAACATCAACAAAATTACTACAATGCACAAGAGACTTATCATCATCAACATCATGTCGCTACTGCTGCTAAACTTCTTGCTTCATCTTAGAAAAAGTTATATATTTAATCCATACATAAATGAATAAAAGTAATGAATATAAGTAATGAAATAAATTTAACTATTAATTAATTAATTAATTAACTGAATAATTATAATTAATATTAATTAATTAATGGATTGATAGTTATTACTCAATGTGTGATATCTTAAGTTATTTGCGCACACGTTATAAACATTTATATACATATTATTTTCTTCTTTATTTACGTATATATATGATTTTAATTTTTTTTTATTTTTACAATAATTATTTGTAAATATTTAAAACTGTAATAGATTATTGATTTATTTTAACGAATATTAAGAACTTTTCATTATAGTAATCAAAAATTTATAGTGGATTTTGTACATAGTTATTAAATTATATGTCAATTACTTTTTTTTACGTCGTAATTATATTAAGCAGTAAAATACATAATTATATTCAACAATCAAAGTAGACATTAAGTTATTTGTAGACTAAAAAAAATTATAATTATTATTATTGTGTATTGATGATAAAGAATAATCAATTTTTTGTGTACTTATATGCAATAAAAACATGTATAAATGATAAGATTCATAATTTGTTATTGCACCAATTAAAATTTTTTTTTTTTCATTTCCCACTGCAAAAATCAAGGAGTTTGAATTTAGCAGACATCAGACAAATTTAAAATTATTAATAAATAGAGTAAATAATTAATAAAATACAATTTTTAAAAAATGCGCATTTCAAAAATTTTGAAATTAATAAGTGCATTTTTTATAAAAAATATTTTTTTATTTATTTACTCTATTTATTTATAGTTTTAAATTTTTCTAGTGTCAGCTACATTCACATTCATGAAAAGCGGCGATTTAAGAAAATTTCGGGATTATTGTTTTCACCCCGATTTTCTAAACCCGAGTTTTTATCAAATGTCGATATTTTTAAATCCTGGACTGATGAAAAAAGGGTTGAAATGAGACGAAACGCAATTATTTTTTTAATATTAATAAAATAAAGTTTTTCAAAATAAACAAATAACAACATTAAAACATAATATCATTTTATATTTTTTGATAAAGTTATAAATGACATTTTTATTATACTACTGATGGATCAGCCACGAGATTACTATCAATGATCCGATCAATGAGTTCTTGAGTTGGAAAGTCAGCAAGTATGATGACCATTGCCCGATGAGGATTTCGGAAACGCTGACTCATTTGATAATTAATTGGTTCTTGGCAATAAACATTACTATACGAGCTTCTGACAGCAATTAGTTCACTTAATGACTTTTCTTCATAATAGTTGGCGATAATATTTATAAAACACTTGTAATTCTCAGTGAAGCTGGCCTCCTGCAACGACATCATTTCCATAAATTTGACTCCTACGAAATTTTCATCACTCCACAGATTTCTATCAATACTTGATGATAGTTTACATTGTTGACGCAAATCAGTAATGCATTTACTAAACGAATCACCATATTCATCACCAATTGTCGCTAATAATATGTAACCTCGATACATTCCAATAACACCATCAAGAGACCATTTCTTTACAACGTTAAAACGATCATAATATCTGTTCAAAATTTCGCAATTATTAATATCAACGTCAGACGCTGATGAGTGAATCTGACGGACTATAGCGATCACGAATTCATCTGGATGTTTTTCAAGAAATTCATTAAAAATATTCAATGCATGACCGAACATAATGTTCAAAAAATAAACTCGATTGTGAAGAGCAAAACGATTTGAAGTAGGACGTATACCAAAATCGAAAACACGTATTCCATATTTCAATTGCTCACTGAGATTCAAGTATTGGTTTTCAAAAGTATAAGAGCCTTCATAACCAGCTGATATATAAGTTCCCGGTAGTGATATATTATTCATTTTTTGAGTGTATGGTAATTGTGACAATAAATTACTACGGTCTTCATGTTTTCTATTACAATATTCTGGGCAGTCACAAAATACATTTGTGATAAATATATACACTATTGTAATTAATAGAATAAATTTACACATTTTATTTGAAATATAATGTTCGAAAGTTGACAATAATCAAATAACTATTATATTTATCAGAGCGACGACAGTTAATGTTACATTTATAAAATAAAACGGTTGATTATGAAAGGAACGAATATCGTTTTATTTTAGTTTTTATTGGGCAATTTAAGTTGTTTTCCATAAAATGACGTCATACTTTATTGGGATTTACAGAAATTTGAAAATAACCATTAAATTTAATATTTATAATGACTTGAAATTAAAAAGGAATAAAAATTTTCCATCTATTAATATATGGTGGTAATTATAGAGACCGGAAGGGGCAAAAAAAACGTCACTTAATTGTAAGTAACCTTAGATATTTCAAATTCAGTAACCAGTTCTTGATTTTGATATTTCAGTCACTAGTTTTTGCGGTGGAAAATGACGTAATACGAGTAACTCATTTATTGTATGCTGCTGGAGTCGACAAAAAAAAACTAATTTCAATAACTTTTTAGAATGTAATTCGCTATGTCATGAATCCGATCAATATGAATTTCAATATCAGAGTCACTTGGGGAATAATCTTCAAAATTGCTATAAATAATGCGGTCAATTAATTCCTGAGTTGAAAAATCAGCCATAACGATTATCAATGCCCGATGTGGATTACGGAAGTAATGAGCCATTCGGTGATTTATTGGCGTTAAGCAGTACCAATCACTTGATCCATCTAACGCCATAAGTCTTGCAGCTTGATAAGTATCACTATGAGCAGCGATGTTATTAATAAAACATTCCGAATCTAAATAAAAACTGGCATCTTGTAGGACAGTCAGTTCAACAGCTTTTTGTTCTATTGGATCTAACTTGTTCAGTTCTAAAGAATTTATAAATTTTGATGACACTTTACATCTAGAATTCAAATCAACAATACAATCACTAAACAAGCTGTCCCCAACCGTTCCTAATAATATATGACCACGATACATACCAACAGTATCAGTCAGTGACCAATTGCTGATCATATTCGTATGCATGTAATCATTTAAAATTTCACAATAACTTTTAGCTACATCTGATGCTGGCCGAAAAGCTTCATTTAATAACAAAATTATGAATTCTTCAGGATTACTATTAAAAAATTCATCAACATCATTCAATACGTCACCAAACATACGATTCAAAAAATATAAATCATGGTGTAAAGCAAATCTATCCGACGTTGCTCGCACCGAAATATCTAAAACACGTACACCATATTTTAATTGATCAATAATACTCAAATCTTGATTATCAGTATTTACTGATGAATGTGTTCCAATAAGTGCTATTTCATTTATTCGTTTTTCATCCGGTAAATACTTCAAAAAGTCACTGCGATCCGAATGACTTTCATACTCGTATTTTGGGCATTCGACTCTTGAGCATCCATCCGTATAAATAATGTAAATAAATAAAATCGGAACTATAGATTTCCACATATTACTTATATCCTTATAATTACTAAATATTTAAGCCGACGAACCACTAGTTTTTTTATTAGACAAAATTTTTTATTAAAACTTTCCTAATGTAGTTAGCAATGTAACTTTTACTAACTGGCTATTCAATTTCTAACGCTTGATAACTAATAATGGAACAAAAAAAATAGATTTATTTTTAAAGTGACAAATAAGCTATTAAAGTATAATTATCGCTGTAGCAACCAATTTTAAACGGAAAAAATGATCTATACAAATCGAGAATCGACAAGTTATACAATGGTAAAGTGATCAGTCATTACTATTATTCTAAATAGTAATTCTTCAATTTATAATTAAAACGCTAATAATTATAGGATAAATATGAAAATTTATTGTCTATGCAGTAAAAATTAATATTTGAACTTGAAAAATCGTAACTTAATTATTAAAAATTTATGAGACGTTTTATAAAAATATTGTTTGGAATGTTAAAATTATCTATATTGACCACTGGGTTCCGGGTTATAATTTCAAACACTAATTTTTAAAGTTTTTTTTTCTCCGTGTAGAAAAATTATTATTTTTTTTTTTTTTTCACTAATTAGAGAAGATCTGATCTTACCTCGCTTATATAGAACGAGTTTGGACCGTATTAACTTTTGATGTTGGAAATGTTAACTTTATTTATCTATATATATTGAGATCTTACAAAATAATAATCGTTACCATTTCAGATTTATTCAATGAAATTTTGATTAGCAGGGGCTTGAGTCAAATATGCGTTTTATGAAATACAAATAAATTTTATTAAAATTAAATAAACTTGTCTTTCAGTGCACAATATAAACATCAATCTTTATTGTAAGATGGTAAAAGGTAATGATTGGTAATCATTTTTTTTTTTTTGTCTAATCAAAGATCGAGTTTAATTTTATGACAACCACTGAAAAATAAAAATATATATAATTCTTGAAAAGTTTTAATTTTTTGCGCTAAAAAATTATTTTATTTTATAAAAGCATACATATTACTTTAATTGATTTCTACGAAATCCAGGTTTATCTTAATTACGTTATTTTTTTTAATTTAATGATTTTTTTCTTTGTTCTAATTTCGAGAACATTTTGTTATGAAACAGCCAATCAAGAAATAATAATAATAAATACAATAATTTTGAGTAATAGGTGTGGGTAAATTACGCACTAAGAAATAAAAATGAGAATATAAAGTCACGGACTTTGCAGTTGGGGTCATAATAAAAAATAATTTAATTGTACTTCCAAACAATGGGTACTAGATTTTTTTGCTTAATAATTGTGGCGGTGTCCATTTTTCAAGTAAGTTTTCAAACTTTTTTTTTTTTAGCATAAATAATATTTTTAGTATTCATTATATTTCGATTGTTAATTTTTTTTTTCAATAGCTATCGGAGCAGTTAGAAAATAATGGAGTAAATAACTGTAGTATCACTGTAAATCCTGGTATGAATGTCCATCTACATGTTAATTGTTTTAATCCTCCTCAAAATATTAGTAATATCACGATTGTTCTAAATGAACCAAAAGTTGATCAAGATCAAATTGTGGAGGGCATTAATAAAAAAATTGAAGTTTTGAAAATTAAATTATATGAAGAAATTGAACATTATTTAAATGTTTCGGTAAACGAATTTAAAACCAAGCTTTTGATATGGGCAAATAGCCTCGGTACAGATGTGATTCGAAAATTTTCTGAGAAAAGCAAAACAGCGATACATGCATTGGATCAAGTAGCCAAAGCTAAAAAAGATAAATTTATCATCAATCTTGAGAATTATACTAGGAGAGCAATTCAGATTTACAAAAATGAGACATACATTGTTTCAGTAAAGTTGGCTGAAAAATTAACGGAATTGAATGAAAAAATAGACAGCATTAAAATTCAAAATGTTAATACTATATTGCATCATAATAATAACAATAATAAAGTAGATATGAATTCAATAGATTGGAATGACTCAAAAGTAGATTCACTTGAAGCTTACTTAGCATCGCATAAACTTGAAAGTTCTGATACAAAATCATCATTTAACTTTGGTGGCTCAAATACGGATTCACTTGAAGCGCAATTAGCATCGCATGAACTTGACAGTTCTAATACAAAGTCATCATTTAACTTTGGTGGCTCAAATACGGATTCACTTGAAGCGCAATTAGCATCGCATGAACTTGACAGTTCTAATACAAAGTCATCATTTAACTTTGGTGGCTCAAATACGGATTCACTTGAAGCGCAATTAGCATTGCATGAACTTGACAGTTCTAATACAAAGTCATCATTTAACTTTGGTGGCTCAAATACGGATTCACTTGAAGCGCAATTAGCATCGCATGAACTTTACAGTTCTAATACAAAGTCATCATTTAACTTTGGTGGCTCAAATACGGATTCACTTGAAGCGCAATTAGCATTGCATGAACTTGACAGTTCTAATACAAAGTCATCATTTAACTTTGGTGGCTCAAATACGGATTCACTTGAAACTTACTTAGCATCGCATGAAATTGGCTGTTCTAAATGTAAATCATCATTTGACGTCGATGATTTTGAAATAGATTCATTGAGGCGCAAATAGCATCACATGAATTTGATAGTTCGAAAACGAAATTATTAGCTTTGAATGATTTAAATATAAATTCATTTGATTGAAAAACAACATGGCCGGAAACTGGTAATTCTAAAAAACATTCTTATGATTTTGGTGCCTTAGAAATATATATGCATAGTGTTGATAATAAGATAAATTTATCTGATCTTTATGATGAATAAATCCATTTTTCCGGTATTATTGTCACCAAGAATTACTATGTCACTATTATTATTTTTATTATTATTATTATTATTATTATTATTATTATTATTATTATTATTATTATTATTATTATTACTATTTTTTTTATAACTGCTTAAACGAGTAAGTACAGCATTAATAATAGTAACATTTGTATGCAATAATACCGTTAATTGTATATTTAACTTGTCAATACCGTAATATTAATAACAAACTACAAAAAAAACAAACTTTGTCATCCTAATATTCATTCAATTCCTGGTTCTCATTGTACATTACTTTCCTACATCATCCCTTTATTATTTTTTATTAATTATTTAGATGCTTAAAATTGCTTAAGATCACAATTACTTCAGTAATTAAATAATTGTAATTGATTCGTAACAACAATAATTTAATTGCTGTAATTTACCCGATCGATTAATTCTTGAGTGGGAAAATCGGCAAGGACAATAATTAAACCACTCCGAGGCTTAAGAAAACGATTAGCCATAAAATAATTAATTGGCTTGTGACATTTCATTTTGACTGCATCAAAACCTTCAAGTGCGAGTTGTCGTGGTGCAAATGAATTCCGATAATCAACACCCAAAATGTTGATAAAACATCTATAGTGATTATTTTCCAAACTGAATTTCTGCAGTTGATTTATTTCAAAATATTTGTGAGCCATTAATCCAGTGCGATATACATTTCTGAGATTAAAATCCGACGATAATTTACATTGTGTATTAAGAGTAACAATACATTCACTTAGTGATTGATCTTTTATGGTCGCTAATAATAAACGACCACGATGCATTCCGATAGTATCATTTAGTGACCAATTTTTGATAAAACGTTTTTTATAATCATAGTCACTTAAAATTTCACAATTACTTTTAGTGACATCTGATGCTGGAGTATACCCTTGTTTTAATAACAAAATAACAAATTCTTGAGGATTATTTTTAAGAAACTTGTCAATGTCACATAATATTTCACTAAACATATAATTTAAAAAACTATCGTGATAATGGAGTGCAAATGTATTGAATATTGCACGCACAGAAATATCTAAGACCCGGACGCCAAATTTCAATTGGTCGGCAATTGTCAAATCTTGATTATTATCAACTGCTGATAAATGTGATCCACTAAGTGCTATTTCATTTATTCTTCTCTCGTCTGGCAGACGCTTTAAAAATTCACTATGATCTAAATTACTTTTGTACTCGTAATTTGGACAATCGGATGGACAACTTTCTGTCAAGAAGACATTTAATAAAATTATTATTAAATAAATTGCTTTGCGCATTTTTTCAAGACCTTGTCTTTTTTTCATAAATAAAATTTTAACTATATCTGATATTTTTGATACTTTATATAGTCTTCATTACGTTAGATTGAATAGCTAGATAAATAAATAAAATATATGACATTAGTTATATTTGTTTTATTATTAGATTTTTTAATTGTCGTGTAGCCAATGACGAACGATTACAATAAGAAGCGTATAGTTCGTAGACAATTTATTTATATAGTTAAACGATTTTATAGAAAAAATGTCATTTCTAATAAAATTTGTGCGCACTCTAATAAATTAATATTTATTACCATGGAAATTATTATTAAATAAAAATATAATGGAGCTAAGTTTGGTATATTTATTTTTATGTTGACAATAAATTATTTAAATAGGTCTTAATTTATAAGTAATTACTACTGTTTATCTAGATACCTTTACGATGCGGGGACTGAGGGAAACAGAAAGCAGATTTTATGAAAATTTTTTTTTCAAGATTTGTATTTTTTCAAAATAACTATGTTGTAATTTTCAAAATAAGGGCTATAAAGTAATGTATACTAAAGGCACGCTCATATATAGGTCCTTATAAATCATTAAATTTTAATTTTTTTGCACACCTCAAGCATGAAAGCAAAATTTAAAAAATGTATTTTTACATTTTTCCCTCGTTCAGAAAAAGTTCAAAAATCTATAATTTGAAATCTCTATTTCAAGGGAACATTATTGTAAATATACTTTTCCAAAATCATGGTGTAGGGCTTTCTCATTTGACTCAAAATCTACCCCCATAAAGTTCTAAATCAACTATATTTTTTAGTACTAACATTCAAAAAATTAGAAAAAAAGTTCAATTTAAAGTTATAATCAATTTAAAATTTAGACATTCTACACATCGAATTTTTTTTTTTTCAACTTTTTTAAAAGGTACCCCATTTTGCCCGCCAAAAATAAAAATTTTATTTTTTAACGGCAGCTAAAAGTTCTGTCCCCCTTAGGTACCCCCTTTCCCCTCTCCTCTACTTATTTTAAATTTGAATATTAATATAATTTTTTTTTAACAATTAAACGACAATAATAAAATAATAATGAGTAAAACTTAACACAAATCAGAACAAGGATAGCTTAAGTAAACATTATTCTATTGGGTATAGAGCATCGTAGCGATTTGTTTGACAATTCCCACCCTCAACCCCTTTCTACACGCTTATATTTACCCTTAAGTGGAATCAGAATCTAACTGCTCACCAGGATATGTGAACATACTTAATTCACCTTTCGATCGGGTAACATTTACCTTTTCCAGTATCATTATAAAATAATGGGTGAGCTCAAAATAATTTTTTTATCAAAATTTTTCAAATCAATTTTTTTTTAATCAGTGTTTTGACCGTTTTCTTTTTTGTTAATGAATATTATTAAATTTATGTCAATTTTAATATACTATCGAAAATCAGAAGTGATCTGAATTTTATTTAAATCCGAATTCACTCTGTCATCCGAGGTTCCGAAGTCAAAAAAAAATCACTTCCCTTACGAAGTAAATAGGGAGTTTATTTTTTCAATGGAGTGAATTCAGAGTGATCTAGATTTTTTTAAAATCCGCATTCACTTCGATTTGGAGTTTTAATATTAAAATAAAATTCCCTTTGGAGTAAATTTCTTTTTGAGGGAATTTAAAAAATAAAAAATCATCCACTCCGAATTGACTCCGGATTTGATCCGAAAATTTTTTACCGTGTAGAATCCCTGCTATACTTAAATTATTTTTATTAGGGCGCACTTTGCCAAGTCCAGTCGCATGTAAAGTTTGTGGTGATCGTTCCTATGGAAAGCATTATGGTGTTTATTGTTGTGACGGGTGTTCATGTTTTTTCAAACGGTCAGTTCGACGTGGAGTTGTTTATACTTGTATAGGTATTACTTAAAAAATAAATACATTAAGTTTCCATATTTTAAATTACATAGATTAATTATTTTAGCTGGTAATGGAACTTGCGCAGTAGATAAAGCAAGAAGAAATTGGTGCCCACATTGCAGACTAAAAAAATGTTTTGCCGTAGAAATGAATATTACAGGTAATTCGACTATTATTATTATGAGTATGAGTAAAGAAAGAGTGGTAAAAATTCTGAAGTTAGTGTTATGTGTGAAAACTTGGACTTGATGACGAACAAACAAGTAGCCGCGTGACAGACACGTGCTTGATCATACGACGACATGTAAACATTTATAATTGACAACCGACCACAAACATACTTGTCAAAATCGCTGCTATGCAAATAAAATCATAACAAGATTCTACATAGATAAGTGATAAAACGCTCTCTACCTTTTACTTTTTACCTTTTTATTTAAACGCAGTAGGGTAAAAAAATTTTTAAATAAATAATAGGGGTGTTTATTATTTAGGTAAGATCGCAACAACACGACCTTGTATAAATTTCACTTTTCAATAAAAAAAAAATACAGAAGACTTGTATGATACTCCCGAGGTCTCAAAACATCCAACGGACACATTGATTTTGACCGGAATCATTGTCTAAAAAATCGATAGTAAATCTAAACCCAGGGTTCGGAGTTGGGACAAAAATTTTTTTCCTTTACATCTATGTGCTAGCATTCTTCCAGAAGTCTTGCCTGATACCGCCGAGGTCTTCGCATCCAATGGATGCCTTAATTTTGATTAGGATAGCCGTCTAGAATTACTTTTTGAAATTCATTTTACTCTCGTCAGTTTTTTACTGATTTGTAATAAAATAACTCAGATATTAAATACGAAAAAATTTTGTTTCGTCAAAATTTCGAAATGATAAAACTATTTAGGATGACCAAGTAACCCCACATTTATTCTAGTGATTATATAAGAAAACATTTACAAAAAAAAAAAAAAAAAAAAATTTGTTAAAAACCGAACCCGCATGTTGCCCCACTGTCTCAATTTGCCCCATTCTCCTTTATATAGAGGAGACGGGCAAAAAAGGACCAGTCAATGAAAGTGAATCATCTGAAAATTTTTATTTTATTTTTTCATAGTGAAGCAACTGAGAAAAAAAATATTTTTCTAGACCAAACGGTGGAATTTTATAATTTTAAATTTTTTTCAAATCATTTAAATATAGAATTTTATAAATTGACTAGACTTTTTATAGATTTATAAAATTGTTAAATAACAGATTTTTCTATTCTAAAAATTCATTAATTTTAAGCTGTACAAGATGAAAGAGGTCCACGAACAAAATTTAGGGACAGGATTCCATCAATGAATTCTTCAGTTTCTTGGGCACCGACAGAATCTTTCAATATAACAAGTGTATATAATAATAATTCATCATTTGGCATAAATAATAAATATCAAGAAATTACTTTTACACCAAACATCAATCCGTTACTCCACCAAAGTCAGTCATTTCCGAAAATGATAACTTCTGGTATGAAAATTCTTCAGTAAATAAATTCATTAAATAAATTATTCAATTTACTAATAATGTTATTATTTATCTAGACGAAACAATGCAGTATGAAATAGTAGCAGAAATATTTTTATCATCAATCCGCAACGCACGTAGACATAAATATTTTTCTAAAATAAATCCAATATCACAAAATATAATATTGCGTAATAATTGGTCGGCTATATTTATTTTACATTTATCAACATGGCCGATTGATTTTACGACACTTAATATTACCAGTTCTATGGCCAATAAAAATTTAATTAAATATTTATCATCAGCACGATCAACTATTGCCAAGTTACAGCTCGATCAAATTGAATTATCGTGTCTCGAAACTTTTACTCTCTGTTCTGGTAATTAATTAATTTAAAAAAAAAATAACAAATTAACTTTGATCAAGAAAATTTTTTTTTCTTACAGACAAAAATAATTCTCGACTGAAAGTTAGCATTCTTAATTCAAGGAAATTTTTTTGAAGACCTCAATTTTCTCGGATAAAGTATAAATCTTTTCTGATCGAGACGAATTTTCTTTAATAATAATAAACTCTCTTGGTTCAAGAAAATCTTGACATGGTTCCCGAAAACTTGTCTTTCAAAATAATTTCTTGACTCAAGATAACTTTTTTTTCTGTGCGAAAATTGCATTTTTGAATAAATATGTTTTCTTAATTCAATAAATTATTCTTGAATCAAGACGTAAAAAAATTATTTTTCTTGATCGAAGAAACTTTTATAGAAATTAATAATAAAGAATCTCTAAATAAAAAAAAATGTTTTTGAGATTATTCAAGAAAATTCTACTTGATTAAAAACTTCGACTTTATCAACTGACAATAATATTTTCTTGAATTAAAAAAAAAATTATCGAGTTCAAATTAATTTTTCTTGAATTTTGATTTTTTCTCTAATAAAAATCCATTTTAATTTTTTTTTTTTTTATTATTTACAGAAAATATTGAAGCGGTTGAAATTATAAATAATGCGAAAAACTCAACACTACAATTGTTAATAAATCATTTACAAGAACGTGAAAATTATAATTATAGATTAGCGGAAATTATGTTCGCGTTGCCTATTTTATTTGGTTGTTGCTCTAAAGAATTATCGGCAGCATTATTTACTCCTATTATCGGCGATGTTTCACTCGAAAAGGTGATCGCATCTATTCAATAATAATATTAACACGCAAATATGTTAAATATTAATTAATTATTTGATTATTAATAAGTATTATTTAATACGTTTGTAAAATAATTATATTTAAAATAAAATATATAAATGAATTTGTTTCTTTTTTTGATAATAAATCATAACTGTGTTATTGATCTGCTATCAATCGAACTGATTTAACTATTGAAAAAAATTTTTATCATGTATTTTTAAACAACAATTACACTATCGAATTCAAACATCAACATGAACATTAATTAAATCAAGCAGTCAGGAAAATTAATTTATTCATGTCATTCTTTTTGGTTAATTAACACTGACGACATGTTTTTTTATAGCAAAAAATTATTACTAGTAATTAATTTTTTAATTTTTAATACTGGGTTGGTATTAACTGAAAATTTAGAATGGAAACCGGATATCGATTACAATTGTAAGTAATTTATTTATTAATTATATGTAAGAAATTTTAATGAGTTTTTTTATTGTTATAATTACGGAGGAATAAGTCAATTTTGAAAAATTTATCTTTATAGAAATGCACAGAAAAAAAAAATTTCTTGGCGCCAAAAAAATTTTGCACTATAAAATGAATACAAAATATTTCTTAGGGCAAATAAAAATTTTTTGCGCCAAGAAATCCTTTTTTTCTGCATATATTAATACCAAATATTAATAACCAGACACTAGTAAGTCGATAGTAGCAGATTTTGGATGGAAAAAATTTATGTTACTGTCTAATAAAATTATTTAAAAAAGTTTTAATCAGAAAAATTGTCAATACTTTTAAATAACAACTTTTTCTGAACTAGGAAAAAATGTAGTAAAAATCATGTGGCTCAAAATTTTGTAGTGTAAATAAATATTTTATATTTTAGGTAAAGAAGAACGACAACCAGTTGTTGAATACTATCGTGAAAATGGTATACAGTATTTATTTTTTTCACAACGAGTTACTTGGGAGGAAGCACGAATGATATGTAAGAGTTATTATTCAAGATTGGCAATACTTGACACTATGGAAAAGGCAACTACTATTGCACGATTGTTAGCTGATTCGAATATAGGTTTTCAAACTGAGAAAAACTTAGAAATAAAAAAAATACGAAATGTTATATTTCTATAAAAAATTGTTTTTATTAATTTAGAGATGGAAGACACTTGGGTTGGCGCAAAGAGAATAGATTTCGTGTGGTACTGGATTGACAAAGACACAGGCCCGTGGAAAAACGTACTACCAATAGAGCCAAATGTAGAAAATTTTCCGCCCTGGAGTCGCGAGCCGATTCGACCTACCAAAGAATGTCTTGCCATTGATCGCCAACTTCATCAATATCCTAATTTCGTTGATCTCGATTGTCGCCTTCAAAGACCATTTATTTGTCAAAAAAGTTGTTGTTAATTTTTTCGATTTTCTCCCTAAAATTGAATTAATTGTTATGGGTGTCAGAATTAAATGATTTTCAATTTTAGAGGATGGTGATATGAATACTCCGATACCGTCAAAATGGATACAAATAAATAGAAATACATTCACGTTGTACCATGGCAAGGTAACGTGGCAAGAGGCTGCAATATATTGCAGAACGCAGGGATTTAGATTAGCGGTTGTTAAAAATTTAATTGTTACACATATTCTTATTAATAGTATGACTAAAACTCGCCCAGGTGAGCAATAAAAATTTTTTGATCATTAGATATAATAGTATTGCGATTGTTAATTCTCGAACTACCGCAAGATGTCGCAAAATAAAACCTTTTGTTCGAAAATACAGAATTCCAGTCTCCATAGATATAAAATATTTTTTTTTGACCCGTATCAAAATATTTAATAATTTTTAGTCCTTGTTCTCAGAAAAAAATTTTGTTTACTAATCAATAGATTGATCAAGAAACTAATATTTCAAATCTACACGGAGAAATTATTATGTTATATTGTACATATTTTTTAAATATAAAATTTATATTTTGTTGAAAAGATTTTGAAAGTGTATGGATCGGAGCATACTTCAATAATGGCCGTTGGATTTGGTTATCAACTGGCTCGATATTAAATTCGCTAACCGACGAAAGTGGGTATCCTCCATGGAGATATGGACGGCCCGAAAAAAATAGCGGCTGTCTTCTTTTAGATCGTCATATGGAAAAAAATTCAACGTTTCTTGAAATGTCATGTGATCACAAACGTGACTTTATCTGCGAACAATGTATGCACCAATAAAAAACATACAGCGTATTTCGATGTATTCAAAAATAGAAAATCTACACAGATAAAAAGGATTTCTTGACGTTAAAAAATGTTTTTGAGCCAAGAAATCTTTTTTTTCTTTGTACTAAAAAAAAATTATCATAGATTCTGATGACGAAGAAAATGACTGGTGGGATGATCCAATTAAATTTTCCTATGACAACGATACATTTATAATATATCCATTTGACAAAACATGGAATGAAAGTATGGAACATTGCAATAATTTAGGCAGTGTATTGGCCAACGTAAATAATATAAATATTATAAATATGATAATTGAGGCAATGGGTGATCATCCACGCGAATTATCGCATGTATGGCTTGGTGGTAACTACATTTCAAAAACTGACGAGTGGTTTTGGGTGGCTACCAATAAAAAAATACCTAAAGACAAAGACGAAAATGGTTTTCCACCTTGGACGAGTATTGAAGGTGATGACGGGATTGTTTCTCAATCAACATCAACTTGCCTCAATTTAGATCGAACTGATCACGTAAAATCACATTTTTATGGGCTAGATTGTACCAGCAAACAACCGTTTGTTTGTAAAACCAGTAAGTTCTTACAAACAAGTCATTTATTATTTTTTCTGTTGTCGTACTTAGTAATCTAAATTTTCTACTCAATCGCAGCATGTGACATTCCACCGACAATAAACAATGGAACATGGAAATGTGCAGACGTCATTAACGGACGACAATGTACTTTAATGTGCAATAAAAGCTTGATATTAACCGGAATAAATTCGATCACATGTACGTTCAAAAATGGCTGGTTTGCCGGTGACAACTTAATGGAATTTCCCATCTGTTTGAATGCATCTGATTACACCGAACGCATGATACGCTCGCTGAGCAAAGATATACAAACAAGTTCAGCTTATTATCTTCTAATGGATCATTCTTCGCCTAATATTAAACCAATGGCTATAAAATTTGCTCAGAATATTTTGAAAGCTTTCCCGTAATGTTCTGTTCCATTTTTTTAAATAAACATAATTTTGGGGTATGAATTAATAAATTTTAATTTTGGGACTTTTTTTTTTTGTTGATAGAGCATCAAATCAATTGAAAACAGGAATGACAACTTATATCACTGATCCACCGGCATTTATACCTTTTCGGCAGATAAATAATTGTTTTTTAATAACTGCGTTAAAACATTTACAAAATAGTACGATGAATAATACAACTGTCATGGCAAATATTACGAGGATTAATAAAGAAATTTCTATGTACAATGGACGGAAAATAACAATAAGTAAAAAAAATTTAATTAATATCCTGTGTGGATATATAGATATTTATATGCATATATATTTATATATCGCATCGGATTATGAGTAGATTGAGGCAATACCTTAACTTTGAAAGAAAAAATTTTTCTACACTGGGAAAAATAGTATATTACACACCAAGGGAGGACAGTAGGACATTTCAAACCACGTGGACTGGGAATCCTACCTTCCTTTGAGGTGTGTATGCTATTTTTCACCGAAACCGCACGTAAAAGTTTAAATTTTTGCCTCTAATTGAGAGGAAAATAGCGTAAACGCTAATTTTTATCATTTGGTAACGAGTCCTAACTTTTCATGGACTTTCTACAGATTGTCGGAAAAATAAAAAATTCGGGAAGTTATTATTTTCAGCCTGATTTTCGAAAATCGAGTTTTCATCGAATGTCGACGTTTTGAGGTTCTAGGAAGCTATTCTCACTACTTTCAGAATTATTTTCGAGTGTCTGTATGTATGTGTGTGTAAACTTTTTATAACTTTTGAACTAGGTAACCAACTTCAATGGTTTTTGCGGAAATCAAAAGAGTTTGTTGGCCGTCAACTTTCCTGAAAATTTCAGATCATTTGATCGATTAGACTCTAAGATAATTGAGAATTACGAAAAAAAAAGTGTACAAAACAATCCAGAAAACACAACTTGTAACAAAATCTTAATCCAAATGAATTTAAATTATGACAGAAATTATTGCGTATATGAAAAAATAAATTTTATTGCCTCAATTCAGCAAAAATAAATTTGAAAATAAATTATACGATGATTATTCTGTTTTTTAGTTGCGGTGATTGATTTAGAACGCGGATCACATTATAAAGACATTTTAATGCATTTCAAAGCAATAGGTCATCATATTATTATTATCGGATTAAGGGAACACTTAAAAGTTTTATTACCACTCGCGACAATTGGATTTGACCGTCGAATAAATTTATTTTTATTTGAGAGCAACGAGTTTGAATTGATAGTCAACGAATTGCAAAGTAAATAATTTTATTTTTGCAAATAAAAAATTACCAGTAATAAAAAAAATTATAACTTTTATTTTAGAACATAAAAAGAAGCTAAAGTGCACAGAATACTCGATGAATTCAACGCGCAATGACTTGATTATTCAAGATAAAGGTAATTTACCAAGTAAATCGTCAGCAATTGGAGAACTAACTTCGACTCCAATTACTTCTACTTCAACTTCTACGAGTAAAACAAACGAACAAGAAAACGTATCAGAAAAAAGTTCGCAAACAACTTCGACAACTGAAGGAACCACTACTCCCGAGAATGATTATGAACAAGAAAAATAAATTTAAAAATATCTGAAAATTTCTTGTATGCTCACAAAAAAAAAAAAAAATTAATGAATTATAAAAATTGAATCAGCAATTTTCATATCGTAAACTGTCATAATTGTATTAAAATTTTATTAATTAATTAAAAAAAATCAAAGCATTAATTGAAAAAAAGACAACGTAGTTACAATTTTGCCGAGATATAGATTAGAAAAAAAAACTTACATTTATTATCAATCAAATAGGAGTTACATAAAATATGTTAAATAAATTTCAGTAAAATCTTTATATAATTTTTATAATTCGAATTTTCAAATTTCGTAGACTAAAATTCATTTACTTGATTTCATGTGACTTCTAATTAATAACAACTGCAAGTAATTTTTTTTCAAATTTACAAGAAAAAATCATAGTAAAGCCATACGATGTTGGCCACCTGACGGAAATTGAAATAAACACATGCAAAAAATACTATGGCCATCGCAAAATTGACGAGAATTATATTCCAAATTAATGTAACCATTGGAATTTTACTACGGCTATAATAATATTCCCATGTGTTTATTTAAATTTTCGTCAGGTGGCCAACATGGTCTGGATTTACGATGACACCATAGCATTTCAAACAAGAATAATTTCACCGTCGTACCGGCGAAGGATGTAAGGAATTAATTCAATTAAATAACCTATAAATTATATTTATATTGTTATTTTTCTTTGGCACTTTATTTAAATAATTTTAATGCAATATTTACAATTTATTTCTTATTATTGTAGTATGGCATGTCATATTACAAAAAAAAAAAAAACATCAAATGACACATTATTAAAATGCCTTAGAAAATTTATAAATGGCGTTTTGTAAACAAATACAATTACTGCATACTAATAAAATTATTAATTAAATATTAATCTAATTAATTAATCAGCCACTTATTGTTATTAAATAAACTCTGACCCTTAACGTTAACTTTAAAAACTGCAGACATTTTCTATTGTTTGTATTTTTATTAACTGTTAATATTATATGTAAGTATTAAAAATGCCACTTGTGGAATATTTTTGTTTTTAATTAATGTATTAATTAATTAATTAAACATTTATTTAAATAGAAAACGGAATTAAAACTTTAAATATTAATTAATAAATAAGTTTTTTTTAGTACTCATTAAATAATAAAAATTTTTAATTTAAAAAATTTATCAATTGCACTGATGCCGTTTTTTTTTACTTTTATTTTCCTATCAATTAATATTTTCATTTTAAAAAGTAAAATTAAATTTTTTGTTTTAAGGCAGCAATTATTAGTATTGTAAGTATAAAAATATAAAATTTTGATTTCCAATTATTGTATTGAGCTAAATTTTTAGAAAATTTTTTTGTTATATAATTTATGACATAAATTTGTATTTATTATTTTTAAAAACCTTCAGAATTTTTTATTTTTAAAATTATCATTTTAAAAGCTGATATTTTTTGTACCAAAGATTTTGTTCTGCTTCCGCTTTACCAGCAATCGGAGACGTCACCCAAAATTTAAAAATTTAATTTAAAAAATAAAGAAAAACCGCGAAAAATTTTAAGTACATATTTAACCATAACTTCAATTAAAATCAATTAATCTGCTAATTATAAAAAAAAAAAATTAAAATAATTAAACATGAGAAATTTTGTTGTATTAAAACTAATAATAAAATCATATCTTACTCAGGCGAGCACCAATAAAATAAAATAATATACATTATTTTTTTTTATATTTACGATACCTGTCTTCTTCGGATTGTCTTCTCAGTTGTTTCAATAAGTTACTCGGTACATTACATAACTTATCAATATTAATAAGTAGCGCTTCTGTTAATTGACAACAAACAGCAGCCATATTTACTTGAGCGCTTAGATCCGTGCGATCACGAGGATAAATATATCGTGGCGGAAATAATGACGGCGCAACAATCATCGATACATTGTGTATTGACATTTTATTTGAACTTTTATTATCAATGACTAATTTTAAAAATTTTAATAATGCTTTTAATGTACACCGGTGCTCTACTGGTAGTAATAATACCAATAAATTTAATGAATACGATAAATCACTTGGATTTTTTACACCTGAAATAAAAATTTATATTCAAATTATTCAGAATTTTTTTGCCACGTATTCAGATAAATCAATTTATCTATACCATTCGAATTACATTTAAATTACGCGGGAAAAAGACTATGTCATGTCTTCTATGATAATAAAAATTAAACAAATTTAATTTGGTATC
The DNA here is from genome assembly GCF_026212275.2 of Microplitis demolitor. Lineage (NCBI taxonomy): Eukaryota > Metazoa > Arthropoda > Insecta > Hymenoptera > Braconidae > Microplitis > Microplitis demolitor. Next base: position 4,157,757 of record NC_068549.1, on the reverse strand, counting down.
AGTGAAAAAATATATATATTAGACGATTAATAAAAAAAATTTGATCGTGGGAAGATTTTTTTTTTTCAAGAATTCCATGATTATACAATCATCTAAATCAATAAGTTTGCGAGTTAATAATGAGATTTGTCTTATTGAATTTCAATGATAATAAAAATAAAAAAAATTTATCAATATGGTAGTAATACTTGGGCAGTCACGAAGTACCTGTAAGTTGCTCGTTATTATAATAATTGTTATTATTATTATTATAAATATATTTACCGTGACTCTGATAAAATGCGTCAATATACTCGACAGTAAGCAGCGGTTGAGGTAAATCACGAAGTAATTTTTTTAATACTGCTGACAAATCATGGCAAGGTGTACGTTGGATTATTTTGTCAACTTCTTTAGGTTTACTGTAAAAATCCGTCTCTAATTCTGTACAAAGCAGTTCAACTTTTTGTTTATTACCGCCGACACGTAGTATTCCTTCTTCTTTTATACCACGCTGCGTTAATTCGTTTAATAATTTTTGAAATATTAGTGGAATGTTGTTTTCTTCATTTGTCAGTTGACTATCACGTAATAATAACGTCGATAATGATACGCTAAATAGATTACCAGCTAAAAAAATTAAATATCAATTATTAATATCAGCAATGAAACATAAATATTCTGTTACAAAATATTAAAATGAATCAAATCAAACCTAATATCAAATTTTTTTCAGTTAAAATTTAGATGTAGTTAATTTATATAAATGCAAGTATTTTTTTATATTTTTAATATTAGAATGATATGACTGTAAATTATACGGTTACGTAATTCGTAATCGGTAGACATTAATCAGATGACATGAAAACTGCCACCAAAATATTCGTCGGTGACATGGCTATTGATGATAAATCCGGAATGAAAAATGTTCCGCTAGGGAATCACTGATCTCTGATAGCGGAGATGACGACAATTTACCTTAATAGCAAGACTATCTGCTCAGAAAGTTGATGTCAATTAATTGCGATCAAGTTGAAGACAACTTCAGCCTATGTAACTGTTGACTACAATTTGTTACCAACTTTCTGAGAAGATTGAAGGCAACTTTTCGTGAACTAATAGAATGTCAATTTCTCAGCAAGATGGTGTCTAGTTATCGTCAACTTATGGAAATGCCAATTTTTGCTGCCAACTTGGTGACAAGTTGCTGCAGTAGGTTGTCACTAGCTTGCTGCCAACTTAACTATCAAGGCACTGCTGCACAAGTTGACGACAACTAGATGCTAATTTTCTCAGAAAGTTGGCGACAGATTGCGGCAGTAGATTGTCGCCAAGTTTCTGGGAAACTTGGTAACAAATTGTAGTCAACAGTTACAAAAACTGAAAGTTGTCATCAAATTGATTACAACTAATTGACATCAACTTTCTGACCAAAAAGTCTTGTGATCAGGGGGATTATTAATAAAATGTAACACGATTTAATTTAATTACACACATAAAATATATGAAAAGAGGGTGCAATAGTCGTCATTAATAATTTATTTTTTAGATATACTACTGCGAATTTTCCAGCAACGAATTTATCGATTTTCGGACGAAAACCGCGGATATTTAACCTTCGGACGACAAGTTTCGGAACCAAATATACAGGGAAAAAATAGTAGTTTAGATCTACAGAGCGAAAAACCAAAAAAAAATCAAATTATATTATATTAAAAATAAAGTATAAATTTGAACCTTTTTGTCTCCGTTTATTTGGCTTTCTTTTAACCAACGGTAAATTATATTTATCAAACACAGCAGTCAATTCCAACCACAGCAATGACCGCAGTCTCATCAAATCTCTCTGTGATAATAATTCGATCCCACATCTTTCAAAATCAACATCCGTACTACTACTCCAGTCGTCATTTTCTTGCGAAGACACGACCCCCGTCATGGACTCATTGGCCCGGCACATTTGTTCAAAACTCAAGTGATCATGTGATGATGTTCTGTTCAACGGTCTCGTTATCAAATGATCTGCCGGTCTCGTTAATCCATACAAACTACTATGGCTTCGAGTGACACTCGCATGATTACTGCCACCACCAATGCTTCGTTTCAATGTCTCCTTATTATTTCTATTTATTTTATTTGTCACACGGTGGTTTTCTTCATGGTTATCATTATGATGACTATGAGCATCCAACTTTTCAGTGGCAATTTCACTTGGATCACTACCACCAGCACGTTGGATAATTGGTCTAGCTAAACTTATTGTTCCTAATCTCTGGTAGGCAGTCAATTCAATACCTTCTGAATCACTAGCAATATCACCACCATGTGACCAATGGTGTCCAGTACGACGAAATATTTCTTGCACTGGCAATGGTGTTGGCGTTACTATGGATACATTATTATTATTACTACTAACAGATGATGTCTGTCTATGGCTATTCTCTTTGTATTCCTTGTCATCGTGGGAATTACGATGAAATATTGAAACAAAACTTGGGATATTAATACTTGTATGATGCGATTCGACGGCTGTATTAACGACAGTAGGTGGTGACGGTGGGGATGCGCTTTCAGGTGTTTCGGTAGAATCGTTAACACTATCTAATGAATCAGGTGTCGCACTGCGTGATCTTGTACCTACGCTTGACGCCTGTAAAATTTTTTCGTATTATTAATATTTAAATAAGTGATTGTTACGTAGGCGATTGGAAGGTAAAGCGAGACATCTACAAGACATGTTTTGAGGTTGTTTTTTGACCTATCAATAATGCAACAATATGATGACAAAATAATTAGAAATTTATGTCACCGAAAAAATATCTGCCAAAAAGACTTGACACAAGTCACGACAAGAATTAAATTACAAGTAACACATCTAAACGACTTTTTAATTAAAATGACTTTTTTAAAAAGAAGAAAAGAAGACAAATTTCCTATGACTCTCAGGATCAACATCTGTATGTCTTATTTATATAAAAAAAACTCAGCTTTAAAATAAAAAAAAAAATTTGTCTTGTCCTTTTAAAATACATCTTAAAGTTGACTTAGTGCTACTTGGGAAGTTAGAAATATTCGCACACCCTTATTCCCAACTTTGAATTCCCCTTCCCCATTTTTTACCAAAAAGTAGGTGTCCGATTACTGCCGTTTACTCTGTGACTTTGATTGTCAACATTTTTTCAACGATTTATTTTTACACGAATAAGCCGAGGATTATAATAACAGGATATTATGACCAGGAATCATTAAAAATACTTGATATCAAACTTTTAATAACTTATATAACTTAACTTTCTAGCATTAGAATTAAAACAATTAAATACACATGTACTTACTTCTACATCTTTGAAAACATCACGTATATCTGGTTTACGTGCTCTAGTACGCTGATTAAATCTTTGTTTAACAGTATGATTAAGCGACCTAACACGACGTTTTACAGCTTCGGCTTGTGCACGCGATAGTGTACGCAATGCAGCACCCAATTCTTCTGGTTGAATTTCTCTTCCTGCTTTCCATGGTTCTGTTAATTCACTCAAACCTGCAGCTTTCAGCCAATCTGCTTCTTCTTCACCCTCTAGAAAATTATCAGTCAATCAATCAATTGATAAATAAATAAATTAATTAATTAATTATATAAGAAGAAAATAATATGATAAAATACCATCATAACTTCTTGGACTGGACTCCTCATCAAGATAATCATCTAACATTTTAGTTTCCTCAATCATTTTCTGATAAGCTTCCCAATAATCGTGCAAATTACTGTCACCCCCAGTAAACGTCATACTGTGTTGCGAGCGATCCATTTTATTGGACTAATTTTCCTCTATTATATTTATTAAACCATGAATTATATATTTTTTATGGAACAAACAAACAATATTGTTGATGTTATTAATCAGCCTCATCTATTGTTCATTGATGAATAATTAATTGTTTTTTTTCTCTTGTTTTTTTATGACTAATTTATTCTGAAAATTAATTAAATAATAAATTAACTGTTGCTGTGCATTGTAAATGTTATTGTTAAGTTGGTTTATTATTTTCAAACTATAACTTGTAAGTTGTAACATTGAATGTTCACTTTATACTTTACTATCTAATATTGTGATAAGGTGGTCATAATCATAACGGTAAAAAAAAAAAGGAAACAAATTTATTACGATACTAGATAATAATATTAACGATAATAGTAACTTTTTATTGGTTTTTAATGTGTAATTGTATGAAAAAATTTTGGGCGGAAATGGCTAAAAAAATGTTTTTGTACAAAGAAATAATTATTTGAAATTAATAAATTATTATTATTTTTTTTTTTTTTTGTCAAAAAAAATAATCTTTTATTTGTTAATCACAATATTGTTGATATGAGTACGGAAATTACAACTGAAAAGAGTAATTTACTGAATGAAATTGAAAGTTAATTCGGAGTGATTACGGATTTTATTTAAATCCAAATTTACTCCCTCATTTGAAGTTTCAGAGTTTAAAAAAAAATCACTCCTCGTATGGAGTCAATGAGTTTGTTTTTTTAACGGAGTAATTTTGGAGTGATCCGGATTTTATTTAAATCCAAATTTACTCCCTCATTTGAAGTTTCAGAGTTTAAAAAAAAAATCACTCCTCGTATGGAGTCAATGAGTTTGTTTTTTTAACGGAGTAATTTTAGAGTGATCCGGATTTTATTTAAATCCTAATTCACTGTGATGTGGAGTTTTAACAATGAAATAAATTCCATGAATTTAACTCCGAGAAAATTAAATAAATAAACAGCCATCCGCTCCGCATTAACTCTACACAGAAAGAATGGCTTTCTTGGCGCAAGAAAAATTTTTCGTTATGAAATGAAGACAATTTGTTTAGAACAAGGAAAAATTTCTAATCCACGACGACTTCGTAAATTTACCCGGGAAAAAACACTTTTTAAACGAGATTTAATTTTTTTTAATTTTCTTATAACACACGGTCCTGAGATTTTTTTTCAAAATCGAAAATACTGAAATTTTAATTTAACAATTCGGCTGTTTCGTAGGTTTTCAATTTTTATATTTTCACGATTTATTTCTATTGAATTTTGAATTAAAAAAAACTGTAAGTCACAATAAAATGATAATAATAATAATGAATTATTAATAATACTTGTATGTTGAAATAACTATCGTTTGAAATATCAACGACTTTATTAAATTATTTATTTTTACATGTTCATAAAGTAAAACAAAAGTACATCAGTACACAAGATAAATCAAGGTGTCAGTGATTATAAGATCAGTAATTGGGACATTTATCTTATCACTTAAAAATTTTAACAACCATTACAAATTGTGTTATAAGATTTTTTGACGTACAATTGCTTAAGGCTGAAGTCAAGTAAAATAATGAACGGGATACTGTGGAAATTTTTTTTTCTGAGATATTTTAAACTAAGGCGTTTTTCGGGGGAAAATTACGGCCTGGGATATCATTGCTGGGAAATTGTCTGTAAAATTAGAGTCGGTCACCTATATAATTATAATTTTCAAAGAGGTTTTTCAGAAAAAAATGGAACACATAAATAACTCGTCATTGATTACTATAAAATTATGACATTTCTATATAAATATTTTTAAAGAATGTGTATAATTTATGATTAGATTAGCAATTAATATTTTGATAAGGCATTGTGATCCTTTTTTTTTTTTTTTGTTACATCATATTTATATATAATTAATATATAGTTTATTGATTCACTGTTATGTATTTTTTTATTTTAGAGCTTGTAAAAGTCGAAATCGATCTTACGATCGAAGCTAAGATCTTCCTATTGACCAAAAAAATCTGTTATGACTGAAGACCAATATTATTCTATTTATACTAGTCTGTATGCTAATCAGAAACTACGTTTTGGGTCTGTGACGTAACTAGTTTTATACCTCAATGGAAAAGTCTCTCTTTCACTCTTAACTCGTAAAAACTAATCCCGTTTCAAGGATCAATATGCGCAGACCAAATATTACTATAGAAAGATTTAAAAATGACTAAGATGATTTGGAGATGATTCATAGAACAAATATTTTTTTAAGAAAATTTTTGTCCCCTTTTCATAATGCAAAATATTTCTCGCGCAAAGAAATCTTTTTTTAGTGTATTTATATTTTCCAATAAAAATGCAAATGATCAAACTAGGATTTAAAAATTTTGATTTTGAAAAAAACCGCGATCTTATCAAAGAAAAATTTCAAAAAAATTTTAAACAAATTCTACATAAATCTATTGATTTTCATGTAGATCTAGTTTGAAAAAATTAGAATTACATTGATCTCTTTAGATCTTAATTACTTTTCCCGGGAAATTACAAAAATTTATATTTTAAATGTCAAAATTTATCAAATTAATTCCTAAGTTTATTTTTTCAGTCAATTTTGAAAATTTTTTTTTTCTGCATCGACACAATGACTACTTCATCTATTGCAAATAAAAAAAATCCACATCGTAAAAATTATAAACGTATAAATTTGGTTTTAATATAAATTAATATTTTTTAAATATATGATATATATTGAAACTTATCTCGGATGTTTATCAAGAATTATAAAAATAATTTAATAACAATTACGGCAATTAAGATAAGATTTGCAAAAAATATATCACGATACTCCAATTGATAAATTGATAAATAATCAATTCCTTTATTCTGCTTTTTTATTTTTAAATAAATTCATAATTGAATACCCTAAATCCCGATTTCTTTTGTCAGTAAACAAACAAAACTTTCAATTTCAGTAATTAATTATTTTTAGTAAAAATAAAACTTGAAATATAATTAAAATATATAATCAGTAATTATATTTTTTAAATATATCAATTCAATGAAATTTCATTTCAAGTAAGTAATTAGCATAAAGATCCATATATATTAAATAAAAAAAATTTTTAATAAAAAATTTCACTTTTGAGAAGACGATGGAAAGTAAATGGAATCTATGATCAAATCCATTGAGAATTCATTAAGAATTCTGAAAAGCGCCTACAGCTATGTAGATATTGCGATATATATATACATCAACATTTACATAAAATATAAATACATGTACACAAAAAAAGCAAGTTCGCCTTATACATTTGCGGCACAATAAAAAAAAAAAAAAAGATAAACGCAGCAAATATTTGTTGAAAAAATTTTAAAAATATCTTAAAATAAAAATAAAAAAATATAAAATAATTATATTGTTTAATATTAAAAACTTACCTTTACAATAAAACTTTGACAATCATGTTATTGGTATTAATAATTATAATATAATAATTATTAATTATAAGTTGCACTTGTTTATTAATAATATTTGTTGTATATTTCAAAAAATATTTGTACAACAGAAAATACACAGGTGGATCTTTGTGGACAGTGTATAGATTATAGATATATATTTTTTATTACGAATCGAGTGACACCTGTGTAGCTCCCTTAAGTTGGCGGGGGGAATTCGATTTTTGGCAAATTTTTTTTAGCAATTCGTTTGTTCGTCGATTGTTCGTCAATGTTCGCTATAAATAATTATTTGTTCGTTCTTTATTTTTTTTTAAATAAATTTTTAAAAATTTATTTGAAGTTAGCGGTGACTATACTCATTTTCTATCTTTTTTAATTTTTTTTCCATTTATCTTGATTTGTTTGTTAATACCCCACCAAAAATAGCGTTTGTTTGTTTGTTTTTATATTTATAATTAATTATTAAAATTTTAATTATGCCCGTTGATCTAATAGTAGTTGTGCGCATGCGCAAGTGTCTGCTCTAGGTTTAAAATTTTTTATTGTTTTCATTATTATTTATGTTTTAATTAAATTAGTAATCTTATCAAGTAATTATCAAATCCTGTTGATCATCTAGCACATCGTAAGAGTATCCAGGTATTTATCGGAGAGAAATGTCAATAAGCCACAATAAAATATGAAACGAAAGAGTCCTCAAAGAATCTTAGAAAACCACTTTTAATATTATTATTATTATCTTTATTTATTTAATATTTAATACACTCGACTAATTATTTTGTTTTATCAATATTAATTATGTATTAAAAATACTGAAAACATTTTAATGTTATTTTCATTTACTCTTTTATAATTTACCGCTCTGTTTTGTAACTTACGTGGTGTGTCACCTATTATCAAGTATTTTAACTTGCCGTTCAACTAGTATTTTTGTGTTACACAGTTGGTCTCATAAATAGTTGGTAAACCAATTACTAAATTACAAGTATCATCGAAGTCAATAATAAATAAATATAATATTGGAGCAGGTTTGTAAAATTAAACTAATAATTAATTATTTATTTAATATTAGAGTAGACTTATACAATTGAAGTTATTAATTATTCATTTGCGCAATTTTTATAAATTTATATTTTGCGTCTACATTGAGACTCAAAATAACTTAGCCTAAGAAATTTGATGAAAATTTTAATTAATATTTATTATTAAACATCATTTTATAATTAAAGATGTTTTTCTAATTTTTTTTTTTTTTTTTTTTTTTTTTTTTTTCCAAATATTAAAATTTTTTTTATTTTTCAGTTTTGAAAACAATATTTTTATACCACTTATCAAAATGGAGCTCAACTCTATAATGTTTCACCAATCGGATGTGATTCTTTCATCTAATCTCCAACATTATTTGTCCTTCATTTATATGTAAGTATATTACCATTAATTATTAGTACTGCTATTAATAATTTTTACATCATTTTATTTTTTAATTATAAATGTGTAAGTATTTATGATCTTGGCGATTCTTGGAGTAGTTCAAATGTTATTATAGAAGTCACAGTTTATTGAATTGTTAATTATTTCAAGCTGAAATTTATATTTATAATTTTACTAGCCGACCTGATAATAACAGATACAACAAAAAAAGAATTAGCGAAATCGGCCCAGCCGTTTACGCCCGATGCTGTAAACGAGGGAAATCAGGATTTATTTGCATATATAAAGATATGCATTAAGAATATTCAAACTTATGTTTGCGTATTGTTTGATTGCGATTTTTATGTATGGAAAGCGCCCAATTTTAAGTAATAAATAAAAATTTCTCTTTAAAATTACATCGTTTTTAATTTTATGATCGGAACGTTTTAATTCCGTTTTAGGCATCGTGGGAACTGATTAATTATTTTATTGTTATTAATTTCAGATTTTTTTATTTATTCGAACACCTTTTTAAGATGAATTTTCCCAGTGACAACAAGGAAAAGTTCAGCAAAATTATTAATTGGAGTTTATTGGTAAGTAGCTAGTTTTGCAAACAGTAAAAAAATTATCATTAATAATTTTTTTTTTTTTTTTGCACATAGTAAAATTAAATATTTAAATCAAATTCTATTAGAAATAATTAATTCCCAAGTAACATACACCCAACTTTAAGATGTCTTTAAAAGGATAAAGCAAATTTTCTTTTGTCTCAAAGTCACCTTTTTCGGTGTAAATACAACATGCAAATGTTAGTCCCGGAGCGAAAATTTGTGTTGTTTTTCCTGTCTTATGTCAATTAAAAAGTCGTTTAGATGACTTATTAGCTACTATTTGTAATTTTTCACTTTTTGTCGTCATTTGTGTCAAGTCTTTTAAGTAGATATTTTTTCGGTGACATAAATTTCTGATCGTTTTGTCAACATGTTGGTGCCTTATCGATGTAGCACAAAATTGCCTAAAAACTGATTCCTGATAGCCAGAGTTACTGACGAGAAAGTTGGTGTAAATGAGTTGCGAACAACTTGACGACGAGTTGTCGACAACTTTCAGCTTTTGTAACTGTATTGACTACAAGTTGTCGACAAGTCTCTTGGAAAGTTGCGATCAATTTATGGAAAGGCCAACTTGGCGGCAGGTCGCCACCCTGGCTATCAGGGATATCTTATAGATGTCACAAAGGCAAGTGTGACACTTGGGTTATTATCAGTCGATAAATTAGGTGATACAACCTATTATTTCTAAAATCTAATCCAAGGAAATATTTATTTATTAAAATATTTATTAGATGCATAGTAATCAGGCTGACGAAAACATTTTAATTCCTTTCTTTTATAAATAATTATTATATAATAATTATTTATAACAATTATTTTTACATAATAATTATTTATAATAAAATAAATATTATTTTCTACGTTGATCACTTAACTTAAATTGTGGTAAACGGATTATTTGCTTAAATATATTAACTTAAATTATTATTTTAAGTAAAAAATAAATTGATGCTGTATGGACGTCAATTAATTTTTTTTTTCTTTTCATTTCAGGTTTTATCAATCATTAACTCAATAATGCCGAGACCACTGCTTGTATCAGATGAGGACTCAATAGCTGTTATAAAAAGATATATGAGCTACTTCTGTTCAGATACCTTGCCAGCATACTCTGCTGAGGTATGGTCGAAAATGTCCAAGGAACCAGAATTTGTGGGTAAATGGAATACTGCAGCAGTTAGGACCAACATAAAAGACAATCGTAGGGGGATTTTGACTAGAGCAAGAAAAGAATGTGGATATTTTTCCCAAATAATTAAGAAAAAATTCACTTATAGTAATAATGATGATGATGACAATGACAGCAATGATAATAATGATAATGATGACAGTGATGATAATAGCGATAAGGATTATTTTAATAAACTATATGCTAAAGAGCGGGATGATGTTCCATGTTTTCATGTTGAAATTGCTAGAGGTGTTTGGGAATGTATGTATAAAAAAGACAATAGTTGTAAAAATCCTAGGTTACAGCCGAAAGTGTGGACTGACACTATTGCCTTTGAATTATGGCATCAGTTTGAACTACCGTGTGCCTTTGTATTTAAAAAAGGCACAATTCATGAAAATGGAAATTATTATGCGACATTTATTGGCAAGTGCAAAAGTAAAGTGTGCAATAATCCTATTTTTGGTTACATCGAAAACAATCCTGGGGACAAAGGTTCTGTTTTTATTAATTTTCGATGCCGGGATACTCGTTTTGAAGTTCATGATGAAGTTACAAGGCCACTGCAAGCCGAGCGAAGAAAAATGTTTAAAACTATGATCGATGCAAATGGAGTTAAGGGAACTATTTTGGAGCAAGCTAAAGATCTGTTAAAACCAGGTAGTACTCAATGTCCTGTTCTATTCAATTCTAATGTTTTATATCAAGTAAAGAAAGAATCTAAGGAAGAAAAGTTGAATGTCAAGCCAGAAGATCGGAGAGATTTGATTAAAGCTATTTATCGTATCAACGAGGACGATAATCCTGCTCATCAAAATTTTATAAAAGTTGTAATTGATACGCCTTTTTCAGTATTTTATGTTTCACCGCAACAAATCCATTGTTATAACGAATACAGGCGTCTTCACAGACACTATTCTTCTGTTTGTATTGATGCTACAGGAGGTCTTGCAAAAAAATTTCTAGACAGCAAAAATAAAACTACGAGTAGTATTTTTTTATACCAAATCGTAATTAATTTTAGTAATACTTCACAATCTGTTTATCAAATTTTATCGGAAATTCATGACACTAAGACCATCAAATTTGGACTAGAAAACTGGCTTAGTAAAGTTTCGCCTCCGACAGAAGTAGTCTGTGATGGATCTCGTGTCCTTTTAAATGCCTCCTGTTTAGCTTGCAATAATTTTTCTTTATTTGATTACGTTAATAGGTGTTTTCAACATGTCAAAAACGGTGCTTCACTTGACTCTGTAAAAACTTTTATCAGATTGGATACGGCTCATTTTATTCATGCTATAAGTGGCTGGAAATGTTGGAAATCGGTTATTCATCCAAGAATTAAATCATTTTACTTATACAGTGTTGCATTATTGATGGATTGTAATAATTTAAAAGATTTTGAAAGAATCCTTGTATTAATTTTGATTGTCTGTGGCACCGAATATGATGATTCTATTGTTGATTTTGATGGCGAAATGATAACTACAAAAGCAGCAAGGTCAGAGTTGGAAAAATTGATTGCCAAAAATGAATCTCAAGACTTTATTAATAATATTGAAGACAAAATTAAAACTATGGAGTTTGATCAAGAAAAAAATGAAACTTTACGCCGAGAGACCAATACTGATTTATTAGAAAAAGACACTACTATTTCAAGTTGGATAAATAATCTTGTCGCTTTTTCATTGAATGTTCATTCTGATGGTAGTAATGATATTAATAATTTAAACACTTTTTATGTACCTCTATTTAAAGATTCATTACTTAAAGAAGTGAGAGAGTTTCCGCTATGGACGAAAGTTTGTATTCATTACACGAGTTTACGAGCAACTTCTGCGTACATAGAGCAAGCGTTTAAAGAATTGAAAGAGTTATTAGGTAAAATGATTTCTCTCCCTGCACGTGTTGATTACTTAGTTAAAGCTCATCTTAAACTTATTGATGGTGGTGTCAAAATTTTTGAACGCGAATTGTTAAAATTCGTTAAGAATTACCATGCTAATAAGCAAAAAAATGATAAAATAAATAGTAATCCTGAAGACGAATTATGCAAAGAAGATTGCGAACCTAACGATAATTTACTCAATGAAAATTGGAATGGACAAGGATATGATATGAAGCACAACGACTGTGATTGGTTAGATTCAGATTGTCATTTATTCAATGAAGATATTCCCACCAATTTTAATACTGAGTCATTTAATTCTTCTGAAATTGATAATAATAACGTTTTAGATAATATTGATTGTAGCGCAAATGAAAATAACGAAAATTTATATCAGCCGAATTTAAATAATTTAGTTAATCTTGATCACAGTTATTGTTCCGATAATAATTCACCATTGAATGAAAACAGTTTCGATGCCGCTGTGGAAAAAAATTTAAGAATGATTAAAAAGGAAGGTAAATACTTCAAAAGTTTTCCCGAAATCAATTTAATAAACAATTTGGCGCCTTCAAACAAAAAAGAAGAATTTTTATTACAAAATGGTAATAAAAGCGGACCTGTCTTTTTTCAAAATGAATCCTGGTTTGCTTTCAATACGTGCCCATTCGACAGTATTGTTCAGTTGATTTTCTATGGATGTTTACAAAATGAAGAATTTAATAATTTTGTTAGCAATTCTTCAAATTCCACTTTTAATTTTGTTACCGATTTTATGTCAACAGGATTAAAAAAAGATATCTATGTTAAACGATTTTCTATTTTACATCCTATCTATCAAGACACTGAATGCACACAAAATCAAATGAATATTGCCAATCGTAAAACTAAAAACGTAAATCGTTGTATTAATTGTGTAGATAACGTGAATAGTTTGTGGATTAAATTATTTACAAGTGAACCAAGTGCATTCGAAAATAATTCATGTTCATCATTCGGCTGCCAAGATTATCAACGTAATATACCGGTTTTGACTGCAAATTATAATTTAATCATGGAAAAAGGGTTTAAATGTTTGCAAGAAGCATTACATTTTAAAAGCATAGCTTATAATAAATTTTGCACAAGCTGCCAAAAAAAACAAACAACCTGTAAAACGACACTTAATCGATATATTTACATTGAATTAGACGTAAAATCGGTAAATGAAAAAGATGGAACTTCATGTAAACTTGGTGAATTACCGAAGTGTTTGGATTTAAATGAAACACATTCATCAAAAAAATTTAGTTATCGGTTGGTACATCTTTATTACATCTGAAATACAAATGATTTGTTTCTATATGATTTTTTTTTTAATTATAGCTTGACAGGGGTTATTGGTTATAACTCTTTTCACTACATCACATATTGTAGAAACTTGACAGGAAATTGGCGATTCTACAATGACCAACTAGAAAAGTCTAAATTTATTAGTGAACGCACGAAAATTGTACCTCATGGGATTTTTTACACTTTATTCTCACTGTAAAAAAGAAAAATATATTTATATATTTCAGGTAATTTCTTCAAATTTCTATAATTTTCTTTTATTTGTTCGATCAATTATATTATAAGAGAAATTTTTATTGTAACACTAAAAATAATTTTTTGTTTCGGTTCACAATAAAAATTATAAATAACTATTAACAAAGTCAGCTCATATTGAATTTTGAAAACAATATAAAAACTAATAAGTGTATTAAATTTTATTTTTTTCTGTTTAAAGTTTCTATGACTAAAAAATATTTCATAACGACAAATTAAATTCAGCTCTTTTTTATAGTACACATTTAAATCATAATTACCACTCTAATATAAATTTTCTAATAACAAATTTATGCTTCAAACATTTCATTTTTTTAATTTCAAAAGTTAAAAATCCTCGGAATCGATATGTTCAAACTATTTGATATTGGTATTAAAATAATACGGTTAATTAAGTTTTGAAACTTGTTTTATCACAAATAAACCATAAAAAAATAAATTTTTTACTTTTGTTTATAAGGTAAGAGACCTAATACTCAATTAGGGAACTAGTACCCGATCACTCCATATATTTGTATATCTATATTTACTAAATTGTTCTAAATATAGATATACAAATACATGAGTGATCGGGTACTAGTTCCCTGATCGAGTATTAGGTCTCTTATCTTAGTTTAAGCCTTTTTTAAAATAAATCAATGTTTTTTTTTTCTATAATTTATTTGTCATAAAGTAGGTTACCAATTTTTAGATAACTGCTAACTCCAAAAAAAAACTTATATTAATTAAAGTATTTGATTCATACTTTGTTCGCTACCATTTAAATGAAATCTTTCTTTTAAAATTCTATTTCAATTAATAAACATATAGTCGAATTAAACTCGTTTATATTAATGGTTGCTACTTTTTTCTTCTTCTTTTCTTTTTTTTACTACATTCGTTTTAATCCAAGAACTACGTGACTATTCTTAGTATTAGGATAAAAATTAGTCTTAAATTATCATAATCTTTAAGTGTCAATCATGTAATTGAATTATTAAAGATTTTATTTTCTCTTTTTTTGCAGCTTTAGCAAGTATTTAAAAAAATGCAATAAGTGGATACAAGTGATATTGGAAATCTCTATACTTCGATTATTATTAATATTTTTGCTCAATTACATTTATGAAAACTTAGTGTTAAGGTTGTTGCCAAAAGTAATAAAAAGTCATTAAGTGTAAAATCTATTTAAGTTTTACGATTATAAAATAAATAAAATTATTATTATCATTATTATATTATGACGTAATTTTAAAATGTTTTATACTACAAGATTAATATGTTAAACAGAAAAAATAAATGTTTTATAATGTTAAACAAATAAATAAATAATTTCATTTTTTTAAATAATGAGTAAGTTTTTTAAACAGTTAATAAATAGAAATACTAAATCTCTTTTTTTTTTATTCATAAATTTGATTCATTTTAGACATCAACAAAATCGTTAAATTATTATATTTACAGGAAGCCGTAGGTCTTTGTTAATCATTTTTTTTATACAATCAAAATTATTTTTTAAGTTAAATATTACTGTTTTTGTCGTTATTTAAATAATCTATATCATGATTGTTTTTTAATTTAAATAATAATTGTTGTACAGTTAATTTGTCATGCATAAACGACGAACATCGTTTGTAGATAATAGAGGTATAGAGAACGATCCAGAGGAGATAGTATTATCTGAGCCTTCGAAGTGAAAGAAAAAACTGTCTTTTATTAGGACTAAAATAATTCAATATTTTACAGAATGATTTGTGCCAACTATTCTGTAATGTTAGAAGAAATCAAAAGTAAGATAAGACTCAATTATGAGGTACTTTTATCGGATTAGTAAAAAACAACAAGAGCCAACTATGAAACTGATGTTACTTTATTACAAATTACATTTATAATACAAAAAAAGTATATTACGGTTAGTTAAGTAGCTGATGATATGAATATAATATTTGGAAATGCTGTAAAATACAATGTTAATTTCTAACGTTTATGCAAGGTAATTGATTTATTATTAAATATAAATTAATATTACAAATTTTTATTAACTAATATATTTTCATTTTATACTCCGTTATTTGGTATACTGTTGGAACTGCAAAGAATAATATAAGGAAAAAGTTCAAGAGTTTTTAGATTTTGACGTAAATTTAGATTCAGATTATGGATCAGAATTAAAATCTCAAAATTAATTAGTATAATGAAAATTTTAGACTCAAGAAAAATACAATAAAATGAATAGTTGAAAAAATGTTTACTTGCATTAGTTAAGTGTTAACATTTATGAAAAAACCATAGATGTAAATATATATCCCGATTATTTTATCATGCACAAGCTGCTAATACAACAATCAAATGATAAATATCACCTGCTATAAATTATGTTAGTAAGTGTTAATTTAAAATTATATGCATATATAAATCTTATCGATCTAATCAATAAAGAACATTAAACTGTATTAGCTTTTGCTTTTATTCGTTTTTTATGCTGATACATTTCTGTTTTATTCTGGTTTGAATCTGGGAAAATAATCATATAAAAGTAACGACCACGTGGTAACCATAACCTATGCAGCGGATAATTTGATCATAAGTAAAAAAATAATTTGTATTAAAAAAAAAAAAAAAACACATCATTTTGATCATAATAAGTAAAAGATTTTTGCATTAATTATGTCAGTTAGAAAAAAAGACCTTCATTGATATTTTAATTTATTATCTAGCTGTCAATCAACTACTAAGAATTTCATTCAGGGTTTTTAATTACTAACATTCCTTTCTGATACTAAGTTGATTTTTAATAATTTTGAATACTTCTTGTTTAAAATTATGCATTAAAGTTTACATGAATAAACTGTTTAAGTTATAGGCGTCGTTACACTCCTGTCTAACATTTAATGTATTAATTAATTTTCATTGCACAAGTGCATGACTCAATATTTGAAAATTTCAATTAAAATAATTTTTTTATAAAAGTTTCAATAACAATAGGTACAATATCTATATAAATAGCTAAATTTTGAATTGGAAAAATATTTCATTTATTACTAAGTAAACCACGTGGCTACCATAACCAATGCGATTTCGTATTTAATTATTTAAAATTAAATAATTTCAGATTGAAATACTTGATAATTAATTAGACTATTGTGAATAAAATATTTTTACATAAATTATTTTTTTTTAAAGAATTGTGCATTCTTTGATATTTTAATGTTTCCATTGTTATCTAGTGTCTTACATTATTAAAGATAAATTAATTTTATTAATAATTAAAAATCTAATTCTTTGGAGTCGCTCGTTATTCTTACCTGGAAATTTAACTATGTAGAGCACCTATGTATATGTAAAATATATATTATAGGGGGTCTTTTGAGTGGGCTTTTGTAAATAATTTAGGTTTTTTCATTGTTATTTGTACTTCATAAAACTTCAAATACATTTTTAATGAACTGATCCACTTTCTATAAATGCAGTAAAGGTAAAAAAGATATTTTTAATTGAAAAAAAAAAAAATAAATAAATGTTTAGACCTATAAAACTATGTTATTCAAGAAATTACAACTAGTCGAATCACCTCGATATTTCGAAACCATCATGTCTTTTTGAAAAGTAAGCCATTGTAAATATTAAATTCATAGTGAATAGACCAATATAAAAAAGCATAGAATCAGTACAAACATTTGTTTATTTCAAATTTTAACGAAAAAAAAAAGATGTCAAACATAAAATTTTGTTGAAATTGATGTGGCTAAGGTGGTAACGTAAAGGAGAATTAGAAAAATAATCAATGATAGTTAGAATTTAAGTAACTAAACTTAATTTTTTTGATCAATTATTGTCGTTAGCCGCATACTAATTACTATTTATATTGCTTATCATTTTTCAATAGATAATAATCAAGTAATATAGCTGAGGATCAATGACGAAGAAACTATAAAAATTGATTATACTAAAGTCTTAAAATTTAATAACTATCACCAACACAATATGATTTGATCATCAATGACATTTTTTATACCAATAGATTTAATTTTGACGTCACGCATAATATAAAATGTGGACATTTTCATCATCTAAAATATAAGTAAATATTATTATTATAACAATAGAATGTAAATTGATATAAATTTGTATCGATAATAAATTGCAAAAAACCATTATAAGAAACCATATTATATGAATATATACATATATTTTTTTTACTGATTTACTCTAAAACAATAACATATAGTTTTAATCTTGTCCAAAAAATGTCAAATAGTTTGCACCAGTTATTGGGTGTCTTTTGTGTTTTATTTAAAGCTGTGATTCTTGTCATATTAATTGATACATAACAATGAATGAATTGGGTAGTAATTAAAAAACAAGCAAATTTAAGAAAATTTTTTCCATTAACTGTTGAAAAAATTACTATTTTTCTCAGTATAAAATTAATTAACGAAATATTGCATTTATTAAGAGTAAAAATTTTCATAAACTTAATAGATTTATTTTAGATTTTCCTAAATTTTTAGAATAATTTTACATAATTACTTTTTTTTTCTCAAGACATAACTAGAAGTGACAGACATCTAATGGTTTCTAGTTACACTAATTAAGTTAAAAAAAAAGGAATAAATGAGACATTAAAGTTATAATGACAATATGTATACTTAAAAGATTTAAAAACTTATTAAGAAACTACTTCAGTCAACCGTACACTAATAGACGACTATCAAATATGAATAGAAATCTACATATCACTCTTAAATAGAAATCTAACGATTTCTATTGTCTTTGATATCATCATTCTACATATTAATCCGAAGTTTGCTCGCTTGGAGTAACTCATCGGCTTCGGAGACAGTCAAATAGTTTTTACTATCAAGGAAGTCCCAGTAAAAGCGTTGCACCTGTAAAATATAAATCATAAGCCTACTATTTAAATGATTTAATTAAATTGTGTCTGAAAATAGCCGATATCTAATAATTTTCACACACACACACACGCACACACACACACGCGCGCGCGCACTTATATATATATATATACACACACACACATATATATATATATATATATATATATATATATATATTACATACCTAGGCCAGTAAAATACAAAAAGTCTCAGATCACAAGTTTGTCAGCCTCAGCTTCGCCTCAGCCAACAATTACAATGATCTGAGACTTTTTTTATCTTACTGGTATAGACATGTAATAAACAATTTTTTTTCTTTTTGAATAAATAAATTATAATAAAGAAAAAAATTTATGAAATGGATACATGTCAAAATTGAATATTTATAAGTTGAATTAAAAAATAAATTTTTTCTTGATATAATTTACTTGCTAAAACAAATATGATTATCATTAGATTGTAAATGTCAGGTTCATAAACAATTTAAAATTTACCTTGTTGAAATGCAACTATGTTTACGTATGCCTCAAAGTCATTGGATCCCATGGATGATTAAAGTAATTTGACGAGTCCTCGTATTTTGCCATGATGGATGGAAAAACTAACTTGGTTATTGTAATTCTGAATCAAACTTAAAACAAAATTCTTTTATTAACAAAAAATATGATTCGTATTTACTACTCAGCAATAGAAACAAATAAACATAATAATTTTGTTGTTTTTTCAGAAAAAATTTATAAAAAACTTTTAATAAAAACGTATACATCTAGATATTCCAAAAAACAACTTTTTCTTTAAATAATTCATTTTCCAAAATATCCAAAAATGGTCGAGGCCTATGAATTTCAATGTCATACTACTCAGTAATAAAAACTGACAGTTATATAATGATTTTTGATCTGTTTTTACGAATTATTTATGAAAAAAATTATAAATACTTAACTGAAAATTTGGAAAACTAAAGGCATTTTTTTTTAACTATTATTTTTTTGATGAAACATCTGGAAATTATTGACGGTCCGAACTCTAATATCATATGATTATTTAATAACGTATTTTATTCATGTTTTTCATTTAATAAATTATTCATTTCACTCACCAATTATTTATGTACATTTAATGGATTTTACTGCTCTTTCAAGAAAACGAGAATGAATATAGAATACATGACGAGGCTAAGCATCATTTCCTAAAGGTCGTCTCAAAAATAAAAGTATTTAATGGTAAGCAATTACCGATTTTGACAAATCATCATAAATAATGAAGACATGTTTGCCGTTGTCACAAAAAAAAAGTTCTGCCATGGCACATGGCAAAAAAGTGTAAGAAAAGAGCAGCATCAGACACGGTATCGAATACGATGATAGAATAGTTAATAGCAGTGCCGTCACTATTTTCACGATCCAAGTTACTGTAGATCTCATTTGACCGATAGCAATGTAGATACAGAACTTTTTCTTCTCCGCACCAGCATAATCGAAACGCTCTTAATTAATAATAGTCTCAATAGCCAAAAAACTCTTTCCGATCGGTCCATCATCAACGATCAACTTATATTATCTACTGTACCAATTATCACCAGTGACTCAGTGAGTCTACATCCCGGATTCCAGTTTGCATAGCCTCTCTAGTCAACTCTGTATAGAAAAAATAATCGATATAATAATATAATCATAAAATATAACTGTTACCCTGATCAACAAAAATAATTTGGAATGATTCAAAACAATTTGAATCGACTAATATATAGATATACACTCAACATCAAGCAAATCATTTTTCTTAATCAGGGTACTGATCAAAAAATTTTCAGAGTTCAAAAACTTATTGATAATAATACTAATAATTAATGGTAATATACTTACATATAAATGAAGGACAAATAATGTTGGAGATTAGATGAAAGAATCACATCCGATTGGTGAAACATTATAGAGTTGAGCTCCATTTTGATAAGTGGTATAAAAATATTGTTTTCAAAACTGAAAAATAAAAAAAATTTTAATATTTGGAAAAAAAAAAAAAAAAAAAAAAAAAAAAAAATTAGAAAAACATCTTTAATTATAAAATGATGTTTAATAATAAATATTAATTAAAATTTTCATCAAATTTCTTAGGCTAAGTTATTTTGAGTCTCAATGTAGACGCAAAATATAAATTTATAAAAATTGCGCAAATGAATAATTAATAACTTCAATTGTATAAGTCTACTCTAATATTAAATAAATAATTAATTATTAGTTTAATTTTACAAACCTGCTCCAATATTATATTTATTTATTATTGACTTCGATGATACTTGTAATTTAGTAATTGGTTTACCAACTATTTATGAGACCAACTGTGTAACACAAAAATACTAGTTGAACGGCAAGTTAAAATACTTGATAATAGGTGACACACCACGTAAGTTACAAAACAGAGCGGTAAATTATAAAAGAGTAAATGAAAATAACATTAAAATGTTTTCAGTATTTTTAATACATAATTAATATTGATAAAACAAAATAATTAGTCGAGTGTATTAAATATTAAATAAATAAAGATAATAATAATAATATTAAAAGTGGTTTTCTAAGATTCTTTGAGGACTCTTTCGTTTCATATTTTATTGTGGCTTATTGACATTTCTCTCCGATAAATACCTGGATACTCTTACGATGTGCTAGATGATCAACAGGATTTGATAATTACTTGATAAGATTACTAATTTAATTAAAACATAAATAATAATGAAAACAATAAAAAATTTTAAACCTAGAGCAGACACTTGCGCATGCGCACAACTACTATTAGATCAACGGGCATAATTAAAATTTTAATAATTAATTATAAATATAAAAACAAACAAACAAACGCTATTTTTGGTGGGGTATTAACAAACAAATCAAGATAAATGGAAAAAAAATTAAAAAAGATAGAAAATGAGTATAGTCACCGCTAACTTCAAATAAATTTTTAAAAATTTATTTAAAAAAAAATAAAGAACGAACAAATAATTATTTATAGCGAACATTGACGAACAATCGACGAACAAACGAATTGCTAAAAAAAATTTGCCAAAAATCGAATTCCCCCCGCCAACTTAAGGGAGCTCACCTGTGTCTCAATCTCAATGAAATTCAGGGTTGGGTGCCATCTTGATTTCTCACTTATATGTATACTATATATTCCGTAAGGTATACTCGTGTCTTGTGTGTATGAAGCTATAGCCCCCACGGGGTCTTTTTAAAAATTCACACTGACATAAATTGAATGTATGTATACATATATATGGCTATAGTCATGTGTGAGTAACACGCAAGGTCTTTCATAATCTCGTAATATGATGAAAAGTGAGAGAAGTTTGATTCTGAGTCTAAAGGCAACGACGTCTTTAGTTTTAAGGGGGAACTAAAGTTTATGTGGGTGCGAGTAATGGCGATTGGGATATTGCCGACAATAAGTAAAAGATATAAAGAAAAAATATCTCGAAAACGGCTGAACCTGTGGGCCAACTCCCCACGAGCTCGAGAAGTTAGAAAAAATTATTGTGAATACACTTTTGAGCTCTGCGAGCTTCAAAAAAGTTACGTCTTGTCTTGCACTACAAAAATTCGAAAAATCAAAAATAATTCGAAAAAGCAGTTAATAATTATATTTATTCTTTTGTCGTTTTTTAGTATAGCGACAATCAAAAGATTTTATCAAGTTTTAGAATTAATGAGATTTTTCAAAATAGATTGATCAAACAGTTTTCAAAATATTCGAGAAAAACGGAGAAAAAAATGTCTTTTCTCTTATTTCTCATGTATATTAGAATCTCTTTGACTGAATGATCTCTAATTTGCTGGAAATCTAAATTCCGAGAACTCTTTCAAATTCTGTAAGAACCATCTAAATCGGTTTATTTATTTAAAGAATATGAGAGGTATAAATCGACACACATACACACAGACATCTCTAAAAATGTCAGAATAGCTACAGAATACCTAGGAACTCAAAGCATCGAAACCTGATAAAAACTCGAGTTTTGAAAATTGGAGCGAAAACAATAACTTTTCAAATTTTTGAAAATTTGAAATTTTTTAGCGGAAAGTTAAAAAGTTTAGATGTTTGATGATCAAGGTGAAATTTCCAATTCAAATTCCTTCATAATTTTATGAAAGAAAATCTTGTATGTATTTATGGAATACAATAAAATAAAATAAAAATACCATTTGGTAGCCGAAACTAAAATAAATTTTATCTATAGATATTATAAAACACTAATTAAATAGGTACAAATATTATCAATTAAAAAAACATGTCTAAAAAAATGTATTTTCGAGAGAAATAATTTTGTAAGCAAGTGAACTTCAAATAGTGTAAGTTTTCTTGTTGATACATTTGTATATTAGTTATTAATTACACACAAAGTTTTTTATTAGTTTCATAAATATTAATTTCCATTTTTAGAAAATAAAACAGATAAAATTTTTTCGAGCGTTATCTATGATAACAAGGGTCAATTCTAGAAGTATTTAATTCTGGTTTATCGCTAACAATGATACTAGAATTACCATGAAATCCAGCTTCAATTGTTTCCGTAACTTTAACAGAATTACTGATACCAGCCTGTTTCATAACATTAGCAATCGGTAGAAAATAAAAATGATGGCCTTTATACGGCTCACTGTAATTAACTACAACCACACCGTTCAAACTTGCTTCATGAACAATTTCAGCTTTCAATACACCTTTTGATGACGTTAGATGTAAGTAAGCAACCTCATAAGGTCCAATAGTAATACTCGCAGACATTGTTGATTTTATTTCCACAACGTCCTCTTTAAATTTATCAGTACCCCACGAGTTCTTGTAATCAATACTTGCCTCGCCACCAACAGGTCCAACTTTATAATTAATTTTTAGTCCTAAATCTACTTCAGTATTCTCAGACCATTTTGAAGACACAGTATTCGTAACCTTTTTTTCAACAGTTTGACAAAAACTACAGTCATGAGAGTTGTCATTTACATATTCCACCGTCTCGACCACTGTTAGCTTACTGTCAACTTCCGATAACTCAGAACTAAATACCTTCAGGGTTGTTTTGACTTCTGGTTTATCATAGACTTTGTACAAATCACCCCATGGTGTAGGACTCCGTAGATAAACGTCATCAGGCTCTTGTCCCATGTAACTGCTTACTGCAGCTTTCAATTCGTCTTCTGTTAATCCAAATGTTTTTATATCTTCGTTAGATATAATACGAGTTTCTTCACCTTCAGCAGTAACTATGCTCGATTCTTTATCTTTACCTGCTTGTATTTCTACAGTGATGCCCATTTTTATTTTTTAATTTAATATTTATTTGTAAACTTTCAAAATATTTATTTTAATTTTATATTTTAATACCGAAAAACTCGATAAATTTGAATTTTACTGTTGTCAAGTTTTGTAGTTTCAATCTTATTAATTATTATTTTTATAAAATAAAATGATGGTGACGTTAGAATGATTAAAACTGTTGTGTTTAGTAGAGAATTTACATCAAGCTTTTATATTATTCGTTATCGAAATTATGGAATGTTGAAATAGATCGAAGACATTCAGTAAAATTCAAACTAATTATAAAGTGTGCTCCTAAAAAAATAGGAACTAGGTACACTATAAAGATTAGATACAGCAATATATACTCATCTCTATGTTAGACATAAAAGAATAGGAATGTCTTCTTTAATTTGTGATTGGTCATTATGACGAGTGATAAATTAATTACAATAATAATTAGTAAACAAATCATTAGCAGGTATTGCACTAAATTATAAGTCACACTGATCTACATATTTATTAGAGATGTTATTTCAGAGCAACATTTTTTTTGTTTGTTTAAAAAAAATGATTGCTCATCAGAAAAAAAAATTCTCCCGCAAGGGAAAAATTCCGTCTAATTAAAAATTTAATTAACGCAGATAAAAAATTTTTGACAAAATTAACACAAATTGTTTGTAAAAAAACTTCGAAAACTACGAAATTTTTGATAAAAAAGCAAAAAAATTCGATAAATATTTTTGGAGAAGATATCAACAGAGATTTATACAGGAGTAAAAAATTAAAAAAAAAATGAAACCAGAGCTGCTTCTATACAATTACCTATCAATTTTAAAATTCTACGCTAATTTTTACCATCAACCTCAGAGCAAAAAAGAGACAAAATAACAAACCATTTTGAAATAAAATCAAATTAGAAGTTAATTCCACTGAATATAAAATGATTCAAATAAAAAATATTTAAATATTTATTTTCTGTTGATAAGTAGACAAAGATTTCCAACGCAACTATTTTGTTATCTAAACCATAACAGACGTAATGGATTTGGAGTAATGACGTAATTTAAATTCGCCGAGATCCAGAGATCACTACTCAGATGATTCACAACAATTCTAATGAAATTAATAATAGAAAGTCGAAAATACATTTTACCTATTTATTTTGTTTTCTCTTTAACTTTTCTATTCTAAAAATACGATCAACTATGAATATTAACCTATATATATATATATATATATATATATATATATATATATATATATATATATATATATATATATATATATATATATCATTAAATCTCAAAAAATAAACAAAATCCATTTTTTTTAGCAAACTTTTTTACATTGTATCATTATTTATCCATTATATATACTTGTAATAATATATGTGCATACATATATATCTATATATAATGAATCTGGGCTCGCGGTACAGTGAACGTTGACGTCTAGTTGTACAGATCGTCGTCTCGACGGTTTACAAACCGGCTCGACGCCAAAATCAGCTCAGTCGCTTTCCGGTCGATGTTTTATAAATACTGCAGACAAACGTTTCAGTGCACCAACAGCCAAAACCTTGTGATATCATCCTAAAGATTGCTTTTATAAATTATTATCAGTACATCGATATCCGTATCAATACATTTCTATAAACAATTATCTGTCTCAATTATATAATAATAATAAACTACTAATAATAACCATTTTTCAAAAATTTTCACCAAAAAATTAGTCTATTCAATGAACAAAAAACATTAATTGTCATATTTTTTATCAATAATCAAATTTAATCAAAAATTAAAAAATTAATTTTTCTATCGAAATTCTAATAAAAATTTTTTTTTAGTGCTTATAAAATAATAAGACAACAGAGTTGATATTTGAATTGGCTACTGTTCAAAATTTGAAAACACCTCAAAATTATTAAAAGAAAAAATTTTATTTTATTGTTAATTGATATTTTACTAAATAATTAGTTTTTATAAATTTTTATTGAAAATTAATTTGAATTTTTTTACTTAAATTTTGAATTTTTTTTTTTTTTAAATAATTATGATTGAAATTAATTGTATAAGTGATTGAAGAAATAAAGGAACTAATTATAAAAAGAGTGTTGTTTTAAAAGTGTCATTGAATAATATTTCAACAACTGTATAGACACGGTATAATATTTTGAGCGGTGTAATTTTGGCAGTGATTAACAAGTACTTGTACACATATATATGTAGAAATATAAGTATATATATATATATATATATATATATATATATATATATATATATATTAAAATTTGTGGCGCTTTAATTTTATCACTGAATCAAATTATCACGACTGTTTGTTTTCATAATTATTTTCTGTATGATTTCAAAAAAATAATTTATTATGTAGACAAGAAATAAATGTTTTACTAAATAAAAAAGTGTTAAAATAAAATGAGAGTGAAATAAAGAGGACAAAGACACGATAAAAATGAGATGATGCATCACATTACTAAGAAATGAGTCGATTGTCGCAGTGATTTCCTTGATCCTGGAGAGTACGCTGCCCTTTGGCTTTTGTCCAAATAATTATTGGCAAATAAATATGTCTTGCTTACTTTCAACTGACAAGTAAATGACATAAATTTTTTTTCTTTTATTTTATCAGAAAAAAAAAAAAAAAAATAAAATAACAAGACTTGAAAAGTAAATAATAAAATTTTGAAAATGAGTTTGACCAAAAAAGCTATCGGAGGTTCTATTCATCGTATACGTGAGTTTGAATTAGAAAAGGTAATTTTTAAAAACAATTCAAATTTAAATAGATTTCATTAAAATTACAATAATAATTAGTTGAATTTTTTTATATTGAATTGTTAAAATAGATTTTGTTTACTGACTGTTTATAAAAATGTTACTGCGTATTTTTACAAGGCTAAATTTTTTTGTTTTTTAAAATTATTTATTGGTATAGTAAATTACTGCGTAATTTTTTGAACAAGTTTTAGTAAATTTGTTACTGGAAATGAGATAAAATTTAGTGGTAATAAGATTTTAGAAAGTACAGTTTGAAAAAGTTTTTGGTAAGAAACCAAAAGTCTTCCGGTTCGAATAAATGCAATCTTGGCTCGACTACTTCTTGGAAATCCCGGGGCTATAATTCTTATAAGCTCCATGTTAACATTATTTTGACTAAAAACAATTTATTGATATCATATATTTATTGAATTATGATTTTAATTTTTTTCTTATTTATTATTTTAACGAAAATTTTAAAAAATTAGGTCAAATTTCGACACTTGTTATAATTAAAAAAAAATATATATATATATATATATATATACTGTAAAAAAATGAGGTAAGTTCAGACGGTGTAGGTGTTGGAAGTTTCGGTGTTAAATTTCAACACCGAAAAAGGTGTTAAAATAAGACCGCCGAAGGTGTAAATATTCTTTACCGGTGTTGAAAAAATTTTTCGGTTTTGAAAATATTTTACTTTGTGAATATTTTTATTTACTTGAACACTACAGTTAAAAAGTCTTTTTATTAATTAATTAAATACTTGATGATTAAAATGCTGGGCGTAAAATTGTGTAATTTTTAAATAATTACGTGTAACAAATAATTATTTAAATAAGTCCATAGCAAAATTGAAATTTTCTCCCGATAATATGTAATAAATTTCAATATTTTTTTATGTGTAATACTTTGGTTTTTTTTTCTAATTTCTATACGTGGAATTTTTTTTCACACCGATTTAACACCAGTATTTTAACATCGCCAAATTACACTACCTACACCGATGTTATTTCATTTTAACACCGCTCTTTTTACAGTATATATATTTATGCTTAGTGATAATAAATTTAATAAATGATGTTATTGTAAGATTTTGAGTAATAATTTGGAAATTTATTTTAAGTATTTCAACATTGTGACCCTATTCCTTTATTTAGATACACTCTTTACGAGCAATTTACTATCTTTAGAAATACAAGTATAACTATTTTTTAATTCTATAATTTATATACGTATATATAAATTTCAAAAGTTTTATTATATAAAGCTAGGAAAAAAAAATAGAGTAAATAGTTTATTAATTTTTTTTAATAGATCGCGTAATAAAAAAAAAAGAAACAAAATGATAAAAATTTTCTCTATAAATTATTTGTTAGACAAGTTTTTTAAATCATTCATCACGTGTAGTGAATGAGGGTGCACATGTTCGTCGACAGTCGATGTAAAAATAGATTTGGATACATTTTTTTTAGTTTGATTTAAAGTTGCGAATAAAAATAATTAATTTACATTTTAAATAGATGTATAGGGAAATTTAAATAAATATTTATATTTATTTTTTCTGCCTGTTTATAACATCGTTTTTTTTTTTTACTACAGGTTAATCTCGCAGAAGAGTTTGATATATTACAAATAGTCGGTGAAGGATGGTTTGGAAAAATATTACTTACGGAGCACAAGAGTACACAAACAGAAATGGCATTAAAGGCATTACCGAAAGCATACACTGCTATTACCGATTTTTATCGCGAATTTCATTACGGCCTTCATCTTTCAGCACATCGTAATATTATAACAACTTATGATGTTGCTTTTGAAACTGCTGGGTTTTATGTATTTAGTCAAGAATATGCTCCTCTTGGTAATAAACAATTTTATTTTTATCTCTTATTATTTTTATATTTCAATGGAATAAAGTGCTTTTAACCCTCAAGTACGTATGTAAGACACCTGATATTTGAAATCGTTAAATTTACTTTGTCTATTGCATATAATCGAATTTTTTTTAATCTATTTTTTAACGAGTTAAAAAAAGTAGGGAAGTTCAAATAAGATATTTTAAGTATTCGAGAGAAACATGAAAAAATTTAAAAAGCATTTTTTTCTGAAAGTGCTCGATTGGCCACGTCCGGTACTTTGCTGAAAATAAATATGAGCTTTACGGTAAAACATCAAAAGTTAATTTATGCTATTATTTTTTTATGATTTTGTTTCGAAAAAAACTGTAACGTAACATGAAATTTATTAACATGATTTGAAGTTAATCAGCAATCATTTATTACATTACAAGGAGTTAGTATTTTTTCTAAATTTTTTGGCTTTGTTCAAATTTATCTCACGACCGAATGGAAGCTTTCATTAAATTAGACCGAGGATTCCTCGATTGGAATTCTGTATCGAGTCTTAATTGGAATTTATTTTGTGATAAGAGCTTTCATTTGAAAAAAAATTATTTGCAAGTCACTTTTTAATAATTTCATGTAAAAAACATTCGTTCTAAAAATTTTCCCAAAAAGTTCATCACAGTAAACTTACAAATTTGAGACGATTATAACTTTGAATTTGTCACTTTTATGACTTTAAAAAAAAAATTCAAGATTTACTAAGAATCAACAACCGTTTGTAGTTGGTTTTAAAGTCGCTTTCTTTAAGCATTCTTCAAACTAGCGAAATTCTCAAATCGAATTATTTTCGCTCAAAAAATTTCAAAAGTACTCAGTAATTTAATCGAAGTTCTAAAAGTGATCTATTCAAGGTTAAAAAAAGTCTCAAATTTAAAAGTTTACTGTTATGACCGTTTTTGCGAGAACTTCTTACACGGGTAATATAAATTTTAATTTTGACAATAAAGAGTATTTGTAAACTTCGATAAATGTAATAAAATAAAATAATAATAAATGAATTTCAGGTGATTTGACATCAAATGTAACCGAAACAGGCCTTGGAGAACTTCATACAAAAAAAGTTGCTCGACAATTAGCCGCAGCAATTCATCATATTCACAGCCGTGAATTAGTACATCGTGACATTAAACTTGACAATATTCTCGTATTCAAAAGTGACTTTTCACGTATCAAATTATGTGATTTTGGTGAAACACGACGAATAAACACTATTGTACGTAGACACAATGAGTGGCTACCATATTCACCGCCAGAAGTATTACACATCGATCCGGATGATACTTACAAGTAATCATTTTTTATTTAATCATTAACTCAAAGTAATAGTCAAAAACTGAATCCAAAAAAGTATAAAAGTACTTTGAAAAATAAGATAGGAGCCTTATTAAGCTTAATTAGTTATTAATTAACAGATTAATTAATTAATTGACAAAATTTATTACTCAATTTAGAGCATTAACAGCCCATGATGTCTGGCAATTTGGTATAGTCTTATTTGTTTGTCTAACGGGTTGTCTACCTTGGCAAAAAGCAGCAATGGATGACAAAAGATACACACGTTATTTAAATTGGCATTCAGCGACACTAAATATTGCCAAAAAACCAAAACTATTTCAATTAATTAGTTCACGAGCTCAGAGGATGTTCAAAAGACTGCTAGAACCTAAATTAGATAAAAGACCTGTTAGTGTATTGGAAGCTAATAAATATCTCGAAGATCGATGGCTAGGAAAATTGGGCGCTGAAAAATCCATGAATGGTCAGTTTATTTCATTAATCAATTCATTAAAGTCATATGGGGCAAGTATGCGCAGTAGGAAAGTGTGCGCACACGGCCCACATGACTCTACTTGTTATGATTAAAAAAATCTATTTTAATTCGTTTTTTTAGGTGGCGTTGATGAAAGAGACGAGTTATGTCCGTCAATGTACAGTTTCCATAGTTCTCCTGAAGAAAAAAACCAATTACTTTACACGTTAACGAGATACGGTATCGAAACGACGGTAGACAGATCGCGTAAGAAAGATCGAATTCGCGAATGGATACAGTCTAGCGCGATAACTGAAGAAAATGAAGACGAAGATGATTTTGTCGTTGATACCAACAATACTGTCAACGAAAATGATACCGATGAAAATGGTAGTATGAAAGGACGTCATTTTCCTGAAAGACGTCCAAGTGTAAAGGCATCTGCAAGTCCTGAACGGCCGATTACTAGTGACAAAATTAGAGTAAGACGTACGACCAGTGATAAAATAACATCGGGGAATAATCATCAGAATGAATCAAAAAGACGGTCTACATCAACACATAGACCATCGTTGAGAAATCTTGAGAGAAGAAATCCATTTGCACCTCAAGTTGCTGAGGAAATGCAAACAATTGCACGGTTTGCTAATTTTCCTAATGGTGATCCAAATCTTGCGATTTCTCCAGTCGGAATTATGAAGACGGATAATTTAGTGGCTCAGTCCACTGTTCCACAAATAGCGCCATTTTCTGCGCAAGCTCCCAATGCCGATTCGAACGAACGCGTTAGCCAGGTTTCAGAAATAAAATTATTGGATCCCGCATTTGACTCTGAAGGGAATCGAGAAGTGATTAACAATATTAATAACAATAATAATAGTAATAACAATAATAATGTTACAATCATGCCAATAAACTCAGCGGGATGGGAAGAAACCCAAACGATAGAAACTATGAACAAAAATTTGTTACAAAATGGCGACGCAATGTCTTATTTACAATCAGCTCCTAAAAGCCCTCAAGTACCGACGAGGAAAAATCGCGACCATAAAGTACAATTTTCTACGATGATTAATCAAGTTCCCGCAACAGATTTTTTATCTAATAGACGGAGTAATGAAATTAACAATAAATTAACGAATCAGTTGCCATTGAACCCAAATCCGCTGACGATGTCAGTTGCTTCGCAATTGGTAATGCAGAGTTTTCATATGATACAAGGCATTAACTCGATGCAATCGACACCGTTGTCAGGGTCAGGGACATCATCGTCGGGATCGGTCTATGGTAAGGATGCTTACGAACACTATGGCGTTGCTCAAGGCACTGTAATGGTGAAACCGGAAATAACGAGAAATGGAAGATCGAGTGGTAGTGGGAGCAGATCGGTCAGCAGTTAGTTCTATATATCTATATATTTATTATGTATAAATGAAAATAAAATTTTTATAAAATATTTTGAGTTATTAAATTATGTTTAAATGGGACCAGCATTGGGTTGTTATTCATTACTACTGTATTACTGTCATTTTTAAAATTTATGCTATTTTATAGTAATTATTTATGATTATTAGTTTTAATTATTTTATTATGTGTAGTTATATGATTTAAATAAATAAATCCTTAATTTGAGTTATAATTCTATTTTTTGTTAATTATTTACAAGAAAATGAGTAATTATAGTCATCTATATAAGAGCGGCGTAAGTATTTTGAAAGAGACATTCAAGATCATCATAGGATAGCAAAAATTATTTTTCGACAGATCCTGGACTTGCAAAGAGCATCTACTCTATACTAATTCCGATTTGAGAGGTTCATAGAAAATTAGAAAAACTGTTGACCCTGTGGGCCAACCCAAAAAACCTAGTCCCTGTTTTCAAGCGCAGAGAGCTTGAAAACGACGTTTTTTAAGAATTTTAAAGCTCTTCAAGCTCAAAACTTGTAATTTTTGTCATACGATATTCGCTAAACTAATTAACTGATTACAGGGTCAGTGAGTTCCAAATTTCTGTTAGAAAACGATAATGTCAAACGATTCAATATATCAATAGCTTTTAAAAAAATCATTTTGAATGATTCTTTGAAATTAGAATAAATAAATCAGAGGTAATTCTTTTGACTCGAGTTCGAAAAAAATTAAAAATAATAATAATAATATTTAATAGATAAAGAAAAATATCTCATGCTCAAAATCACTCACCACGCCGAGAAACATCCAGAGCAGCAGACAATTCTTTCAATTTCTGTAAAAAAAAAAAAAATATCAACTCGATTAATAAATTTCTTGATCAACTAGAATATATATTTTTATGTAAATTAATTAATTTCATTGATAATTAAAATAATTCACCTCGGCGGACGTATTTTTCTACTTCCAGCAACCGGAAACAGCGACTCAGGATGTATTTTATGTACATTGAATAAAATCTCTGCTCTTATTTATCATATTTAACAGCCCACTCTAATATTTACACAGCCAACAGATTGAATTCTTTGCAACGACTGAAAGTTTATCAAAAGATTTAATAAAGAGCACCATACACTTTTTTTTTTACTTTTTTCAGATTAGCATGACCACGAAGACAATGATAATATTATGAACTTCGAAGCTTTTTATAAATGTTAAAACTTGAAGTTTCTCACCTTAAAGATATTCTGTAGCTCCGACAATTCAGGATTGAGTGTCAAAATGCATTATCTTCGTCTTTATTAAATATTTACAAATAATTTCACTCCTCTAGACTCATTCAATTTATATACAATGAGCAACTATAAAATAAACATAAAAGAATGATTATCACAGATTTTCATTTGAGAAATTACCCTTCTTTTAATTTTGGAACAAGAAAATACATACCAGAAATTTTTTCAATGATCTGAACTCAAACTGCGGTAACGGACCAGCTGATATGAATTTCTGCCATATTCACAGGTAATGTAACTCTCGTTAATGATGTAAATATGTATCTATTTTTTGTATTAAGGACATATATAGCCAAAAGTACACTAATTAAAATTGGAATTCGTGATATGAGCCTGATAGCTCAAAAAAATCTTTCGATGGAAGTTTACTGTAAAAACCGCAAGTCAGATAGCTGTATGTCGATTTTTCATAACGAGTTCTACCAGATTTATAACAAAAATAAATACCGAATTATTCCTGCCTACAAAATATTCTAAAGCTCTGTTTTCCTGCCTATTAAAAAATTCTAAGGTCTTTCGGTATATTTAAATCGTAACTGTGCCCATGATTTTGCTGAGGGATCGAGTTTTCATAAAATAAATTTAAAATTGAACTCGTTTTAGAATAAATAAGCACCCAGAAGTTCAACTCGAGTCAAAAGAAATCAATAAAAATCAATATAAATCGATAAAAAAAAAATATGCAGATAGTCACTCACCACGCCGAGAAATATTCAGACCAGCAGACAATTCTTTCAATTACTGAAAATGAAAAATAAATAAATTTATTAAACAATAAGAGATTATTTCGATATCAATTATTTCGTTAAATTCATGAAAATTACCTCGGCGGACGTAATTCTCTGCTATCTGCAACCAAAATCAGCTCAACAGAATGCATGAAGATCAGGAACTTCCAGATAATTTCACTGTCTTTTTTTTCATCTTGAAACTGCCAAATTCGCATCTGGGCGAAAGTATGTAGAGAACTACTGAAACAATGGACACAAAATTATCAGTAAATAATGGGTCATACTATTTAGCTTAACATTAAATATTGAAAAATAATTAAATGACAGAAGCTTACTTAGACATGTTAGTTTACACAATTATCATCTTTTTTTTGCTGCCACTTGTTTGTAGTCACAGAGTGTTGATGTCGAGTTTTATAAAATAAGACTATGCTCATTGATTTTTGGGATTAAAATTTTTTTGTTGATCGTTGTCTTTGCTTCTAGTATTTGAAGCTAGATCAGTAGAATCTGTCATCTCGATCTCCAAAAGATAGAATCATAGATAACCTCAGCGCTGCAAAATAACTAAAATTTTCTCTTTAATTAAATTTATTTTATTTAAATCTCTGAATTAATATTTTCTAATGACTCTTTTGGATAAATTTAATTATTTTGTTGAATAAAAAAAAAAATACGAAATAAAGTAATTTATGATGAATACTTGATTTCATTAGTGACTTCAATGTTGATAACAAAAATTTATTCGAGTCATTAACCAGAACCGAGCTATATTTATCTCTAATTAATTTTTCAAACTTTAGGCAACGAATTATAAAATAAAATAAATAAACTAACGTAGCTTACCCGACAACTGTTTGCTGAACGGCAGCCATGACAGTTGTGAGAATTGCCGGGTACCTGCCTGTTTGAACGGACGCTTGCGCACAACGCCAACGGTGGCTTTTCAAACTATGGCACTGCCATACATATCTTGAAAGTTTTAAATTTTTCTCCCGAGCGGCCATCTTGTTTTTGCTCAACAAATTTTTCTCAATCATCGTATTCATGCATCTTCATTTCCAGCCAACATCTTCCTATTATTTCAGCTCACCAGACCTGCAACATAATTAAATTCTATTAAATAAATGCTCCACCAGTAGCTAGATCAATGCTTTGTAATGGCGATATTTTATTAATTAAAATTTATAGTTAATTAAATAATGTTAGTTAATTTATTAAAATAATTATTTCAACAATAAAATAAAATCGAAATATTGAGTAATTACCGAATGATAATATAAAAAAAACAGTCATTGACCAGCACCGAGCAACCCGAATATAAATAACATATTTTAGGTTGTAAATAGTAATTATTTTCAAAAAATTATTATAACTCAGTGACAAAGATCACTTTGTGAAACTTTAGAATATAAAATTATTATCAAATGGCTCGAGTAAATTGAATAAAAGAATAAAATACAAGGATCGGACACGAGAGACGTGATAGCTGGCCGCCGACTTGTTGAGGAATGAGCGACGCCACCAATGCGACAAGGCACGAAGTTTTGAATCCAAAGTCGGAATCACCCGAGTCGAAACTACGCTCTCTGATTGGCTGCCACTGAACTGCGCACGCAGCAATCTAATTAGCCATTTTATTAATTTTTGCAATAAATAAATAACAAATAATTTTATTTTAATAAAAATAAAATTAACTAAATAGAGCAAATTAATTAATAAATTAGTCTCCTTCAAAATAATTTTTACCAGCTTCTGTGTCATAACATACTTTTAAAATTCTTCATATAGATTCTAAAATCATTAAACTTTATATGTGCACACAATTATTTATAGTCATATTGAAAAATATAAGAGTAAAAATAAATTAGTTCGAAACAGAATACCAGTTGCTAGACTTATTGGTTTTCCATTAAAATAATAAGTCGATTGATGAACTATCATTTCCTTGAACCAGTAATAAATAAATAATATCTGTTTTTGTTATAAATTTGTTATATTTATTAATATAAAATTGTATAGCTAGGATTGTTGCAGGGAGTCGCTGACGGTGCATTTTAACCTGCAGTATCAATACAATCTACAACCGATAAACTAATTTTCCTCGCTTAAAAAAAACAAAAAAAAACATGTCTTTGTTTACTAATAATGTAATAATCCAGTACTAACCTATTTACTAGCTATATGCTTATTATTAACCACTATTCTTAATTATTAATTGTCGTTCAAATAACAACTAATTCATCAAAAAAGCGCAATTAGATCATTTAAATTTATATTAACTTTCATTATGGGGATCCACTTTTTCACTCGAATAACTTTAAGTTTACATTCCCATAGAACTACGTCATGCAAAATAATACAGGTTTACAATTATGTATACGTACAAATATATCAACGTATATGGATTGAGATGTCAATCTCAATTACATACCATCTTATAAAAAGTAATACTTGAATTACTTATAAGATTATATTTAAAAATAAAGTTGACAAAAATTACAACAAAGTCACGAGTTTTCTATTAAATTCTGAAATACCAAAGTACTCAGCACATAATTAATATTCAACAAGGTTAAAAGGTTATATAATTATATACAAGTGATGTAAGAGATCCAGTACCCGATCAGGGGACAAGTACTTGATCACTCATGTATTTGTATATCGATATTTACTACAGAAATATATGAAAATACATGGAGTAATCGAGTACTAGTTTCTTTATCGGGTATTAGATCTTTTACCTTATCAATGATTCTGAAGTAAGCTGATGTTTAATAATTTTTTTGATTTTTTTCAAAACTTGGTACCGAATCAAAAGTTGATAGTGCGATGAAAACTGTTTTGACCATTCGCTATTTGAGTGCTACAACTGATGTGTTTGGCAAAAAAACTAATAATTTTAAAGAGCTGATGAAAAATAATTGGATATTATTTATTGGCAAATTGTTATTTCGTCACTATGAAATAAATGCGACAAATACAATTGCGGTATTAAATTATATAAGAATTGTTTTCTTAACTTTTATTGTAAAAAAAATTAAAATAAAAAAATTTTAATGAAATAATTATTTTTAGATTGAATTAAATGACAAAAAAGATGAAAATAAAATAGTAATATGTGGCGGGATTTTAGTTCCACTGGTCGATTTATGCAGCCACTTTTGTGATCGAAATACATACACAATCTCTTCTCGAGATATATTTTCTCTTGTATGCGTTCAACCGATCAAGAAAGGAGAACAGATTTATGTTAGCTATGAAGAGATAAGTTGTTTAAATAATTGTAAATGTGTAATATGAAATTGTTTGGTAAAATGACAAATTGGCGCATTTTAATTGATAGGATTGTCGGGACTTCAAGAGAAGAAAACGTTTAAAAGAGAATCACGGTTTTTGGTGTGAATGTTATCCTTGTGTTAATGATTGGGGTCCACATCAAAATCTGCCATCTTGTTTGGTAATTACGTGTGCCTTATTGTATTATATTAATCTCAAATATAAAAGTATACTAGTTTTATAAAAAATTGAAAGCGATTAATAAAAATAATCCATTGAATCTATGTTTAATAGGATTCATTGTCAAATAAAAAAAGAATTGAGTTATTAAAAGTTATGACAAATTTCGCTAGCTATCATTCAATTGAATCTCTTGATGACTGTATTCCAGATAAAATTTTAAAAATCTTGTCTGATTTATTGGTAATGATACTTTTGAGGATGTTACTTACTATCTTTGTGAGGAAATGGATGACATCAAAGTTCTATTGCTCTGTGTCTCAAAGTAGATAAATTCATGTCAAACATAATATATTTATTTATAAAATTACATCTTCGTATTTTATTCTTGAAGTTATGAATGGAGCAATAAAAGACAAGAAGTTTTGGTTGTTGAGGTCATGAAAGAATTAATTTTTATATTTTTATAGAATATATTGAACTATAGTTATACTGTGACAAGTTTATAATGTAATGAGTAATGATACCAATCATTTATCAGAAAGTGGAACGATTAAATTGATGGCGATTCTAGTTTACTGATAATACTTTGATTCATATTTAAAACTGCATTTAAAGTATTTGGATGTGAATAATCTATTGTAATATACTGGGATTTATTTATTACTAAATTAAGGGATCGATTCTTAAATCATTTTATTTATTTTCTCAAAAAATTATAAGGACTGGTTACCTGGGTTCTGTTTTAAACTAATTTACTTGTATTTTTATAATTTTTATAATGACAATATAAATCATTCTATGCACTTATAAAGTTTAATGATTTTAGAATCTATATGAAGAATTTTAAAAGTATGTTATGACACAGAAGCTGGTAAAAATTATTTTGAAGGAGACTAATTTATTAATTAATTTGCTCTATTTAGTTAATTTTATTTTTATTAAAATAAAATTATTTGTTATTTATTTATTGCAAAAATTAATAAAATGGCTAATTAGATTGCTGCGTGCGCAGTTCAGTGGCAGCCAATCAGAGAGCGTAGTTTCGACTCGGGTGATTCCGACTTTGGATTCAAAACTTCGTGCCTTGTCGCATTGGTGGCGTCGCTCATTCCTCAACAAGTCGGCGGCCAGCTATCACGTCTCTCGTGTCCGATCCTTGTATTTTATTCTTTTATTCAATTTACTCGAGCCATTTGATAATAATTTTATATTCTAAAGTTTCACAAAGTGATCTTTGTCACTGAGTTATAATAATTTTTTGAAAATAATTACTATTTACAACCTAAAATATGTTATTTATATTCGGGTTGCTCGGTGCTGGTCAATGACTGTTTTTTTTATATTATCATTCGGTAATTACTCAATATTTCGATTTTATTTTATTGTTGAAATAATTATTTTAATAAATTAACTAACATTATTTAATTAACTATAAATTTTAATTAATAAAATATCGCCATTACAAAGCATTGATCTAGCTACTGGTGGAGCATTTATTTAATAGAATTTAATTATGTTGCAGGTCTGGTGAGCTGAAATAATAGGAAGATGTTGGCTGGAAATGAAGATGCATGAATACGATGATTGAGAAAAATTTGTTGAGCAAAAACAAGATGGCCGCTCGGGAGAAAAATTTAAAACTTTCAAGATATGTATGGCAGTGCCATAGTTTGAAAAGCCACCGTTGGCGTTGTGCGCAAGCGTCCGTTCAAACAGGCAGGTACCCGGCAATTCTCACAACTGTCATGGCTGCCGTTCAGCAAACAGTTGTCGGGTAAGCTACGTTAGTTTATTTATTTTATTTTATAATTCGTTGCCTAAAGTTTGAAAAATTAATTAGAGATAAATATAGCTCGGTTCTGGTTAATGACTCGAATAAATTTTTGTTATCAACATTGAAGTCACTAATGAAATCAAGTATTCATCATAAATTACTTTATTTCGTATTTTTTTTTTTATTCAACAAAATAATTAAATTTATCCAAAAGAGTCATTAGAAAATATTAATTCAGAGATTTAAATAAAATAAATTTAATTAAAGAGAAAATTTTAGTTATTTTGCAGCGCTGAGGTTATCTATGATTCTATCTTTTGGAGATCGAGATGACAGATTCTACTGATCTAGCTTCAAATACTAGAAGCAAAGACAACGATCAACAAAAAAATTTTAATCCCAAAAATCAATGAGCATAGTCTTATTTTATAAAACTCGACATCAACACTCTGTGACTACAAACAAGTGGCAGCAAAAAAAAGATGATAATTGTGTAAACTAACATGTCTAAGTAAGCTTCTGTCATTTAATTATTTTTCAATATTTAATGTTAAGCTAAATAGTATGACCCATTATTTACTGATAATTTTGTGTCCATTGTTTCAGTAGTTCTCTACATACTTTCGCCCAGATGCGAATTTGGCAGTTTCAAGATGAAAAAAAAGACAGTGAAATTATCTGGAAGTTCCTGATCTTCATGCATTCTGTTGAGCTGATTTTGGTTGCAGATAGCAGAGAATTACGTCCGCCGAGGTAATTTTCATGAATTTAACGAAATAATTGATATCGAAATAATCTCTTATTGTTTAATAAATTTATTTATTTTTCATTTTCAGTAATTGAAAGAATTGTCTGCTGGTCTGAATATTTCTCGGCGTGGTGAGTGACTATCTGCATATTTTTTTTTTATCGATTTATATTGATTTTTATTGATTTCTTTTGACTCGAGTTGAACTTCTGGGTGCTTATTTATTCTAAAACGAGTTCAATTTTAAATTTATTTTATGAAAACTCGATCCCTCAGCAAAATCATGGGCACAGTTACGATTTAAATATACCGAAAGACCTTAGAATTTTTTAATAGGCAGGAAAACAGAGCTTTAGAATATTTTGTAGGCAGGAATAATTCGGTATTTATTTTTGTTATAAATCTGGTAGAACTCGTTATGAAAAATCGACATACAGCTATCTGACTTGCGGTTTTTACAGTAAACTTCCATCGAAAGATTTTTTTGAGCTATCAGGCTCATATCACGAATTCCAATTTTAATTAGTGTACTTTTGGCTATATATGTCCTTAATACAAAAAATAGATACATATTTACATCATTAACGAGAGTTACATTACCTGTGAATATGGCAGAAATTCATATCAGCTGGTCCGTTACCGCAGTTTGAGTTCAGATCATTGAAAAAATTTCTGGTATGTATTTTCTTGTTCCAAAATTAAAAGAAGGGTAATTTCTCAAATGAAAATCTGTGATAATCATTCTTTTATGTTTATTTTATAGTTGCTCATTGTATATAAATTGAATGAGTCTAGAGGAGTGAAATTATTTGTAAATATTTAATAAAGACGAAGATAATGCATTTTGACACTCAATCCTGAATTGTCGGAGCTACAGAATATCTTTAAGGTGAGAAACTTCAAGTTTTAACATTTATAAAAAGCTTCGAAGTTCATAATATTATCATTGTCTTCGTGGTCATGCTAATCTGAAAAAAGTAAAAAAAAAAGTGTATGGTGCTCTTTATTAAATCTTTTGATAAACTTTCAGTCGTTGCAAAGAATTCAATCTGTTGGCTGTGTAAATATTAGAGTGGGCTGTTAAATATGATAAATAAGAGCAGAGATTTTATTCAATGTACATAAAATACATCCTGAGTCGCTGTTTCCGGTTGCTGGAAGTAGAAAAATACGTCCGCCGAGGTGAATTATTTTAATTATCAATGAAATTAATTAATTTACATAAAAATATATATTCTAGTTGATCAAGAAATTTATTAATCGAGTTGATATTTTTTTTTTTTTTACAGAAATTGAAAGAATTGTCTGCTGCTCTGGATGTTTCTCGGCGTGGTGAGTGATTTTGAGCATGAGATATTTTTCTTTATCTATTAAATATTATTATTATTATTTTTAATTTTTTTCGAACTCGAGTCAAAAGAATTACCTCTGATTTATTTATTGAAAGTAATTGAATATTTAAAAATAGTGGGGGATTTAATGAGAATATCCTCCAGGCCTCATTAATATAATTACAACTGTGAATTGTTTTTTTTAAAGAAAAAATTTAAAACTTGGAAAGAATTCAATTACACTCAGTGCTGCCAGAACGTGCGATATTTTTACCCCCTCCTGCCATTACAGTCAATGCTATTTCACTTCAAGAGGGGATATTGCACGTTCTGGCAGCACTGATTACACCCATGATGTTTGAAAGGGTGTAATCGATCATTTATGGACAGGACATTTATATTTTCTTACTTCTAAACTCAAACAAATTTTTTTTTTCTTCCAATTTTTTGCTGTTCGTTGGTAATCAACGAAATATTTTATCATTTTTGTTACTTATATGAGTTTTATTTATATTTTAGGAGACCAATGATTGAATTTAATCATTCCTTTAATTGCGAATGATAGACTTTTTCTATTAGATTCATTTATTCTGAAATTTTTTATAATCAATATAAAATCACTCGTAGATTTTGTCTGTTATCACAGTATACACGGAGAGAAATGTCAAGTAAATATGCCTATTCAGCACAGTAATAATTAAATTACTCCACAGTTTGTGTATAAGAGCGGCAGGACACAAACTATAATGTAAATATTACTGTGCTGCACAGGCATATTCACGTGACATTTTTCTCAGTGTATTTATTAAAATACACTAGAACATGTCATTTTTAATGAATAATTTCATCTATTTCTGACAGAATGTTTAGCTGTTTTGAAGCGTTGAGGAATGTCTTTCTATGATTAATAATCATTATAATAATTTCCCAACGTTTCACAACAGTTTAAGATTTTGTCATAAGTAGATAAAATTATTCATTAAAAATCAGATATTCTACTGTATTGTAATAAATATACTATGATAACAGATAAAATTCGCGAGTGATTTTATATTGATTATAAAACATTTCAGAATAAATGAACCTATTAGAAAATTTGTTCGAGTCTAGAAGTAAGAAAATAGCTGTCTATAAATTTTTCAATTACGCTCTATCAAACATCATACAAGTAATTAAGCTCTTGTCAACTTTCAAATTTTCTGATCAAATGTTACCAGAGATATAAATATTCGAAGTTTGATTTAAAAAAAACGTGCGATTTCCCATTTAAAACTACCGCTGTCTTGGGGGCCGGGTTTATATTCAAATTAAAAGCTATAACTTTACATGAATTTTTTTTTTTGAAGTATATGGAAGAGTTTGATAAAGCGCGCTAATGAAAATTCGAAAATGACTTTCATAAAGACCACCCTAATATATATATATATATATATATATATATATATATATATATATATATATATATATATATCAAACCGATTAAAAAAAATCGAGTTTTTCTTCCCAGGACACACACTCAAAAAAGTTTCAGTAAGATAAAACAAGACGTCAGTTAAA
This sequence comes from Microplitis demolitor, assembly GCF_026212275.2. Classification (NCBI taxonomy): domain Eukaryota; kingdom Metazoa; phylum Arthropoda; class Insecta; order Hymenoptera; family Braconidae; genus Microplitis; species Microplitis demolitor. The sequence goes on along the minus strand of NC_068549.1, from coordinate 4,114,936 downwards.
ATTTGAGCCCTTTATATTGATACTAAGTACTCCATGATTGTGATGAACTATTTCCCTTCTAATTCGCAACGAAGTTAGAGCGAGCAATATATTTGGATTACTGGTAGATTTTGCTACGAATGATAAAATTTCATAGCGAAAAAATAAAAATATCTTATTTTGTCCATAGTAATAATAATATTTTTTTTAAATGAATACAAAATAACGGCAAGGGTAATAATCACGTGTCATTATTAATATGTATACTTATTAGCTGGGTTAATCGAAACCGACAGTAATGGAAGAGACGATTAATTTGATATAAATTATTAATAGTTATGATAAGAATAGAAATGATAATATTTGAATACAGTAAAATTGGTTGTATTAATTAACATAATTTATAATGATTATCAATGTATTATTCTTTCTTCGTCAATTAGAGCATTGCCGTAAATGAATCGATGGCGAATATATTTTTCAACTAATTTCTTGAATATTTTCAATATGTTTGCGTGATAATTCCAGTGATTTGTGATGACGTATATTCTAATCGTGTTTCCATATGATGATTTAGAATGAAACACGATACAATTTTTAATTACAACACAAATCAGCGAAAATTATTGTTGTAATATTTGCGTTATAAATCTAAAATTATCAATATATTTCATAACCGCGACAGAATCATGTTTAGAGCAAAATAACATAATAATTTTAAAATGAAAGTTAATTGTTCTCATCAATCAAGATAATTAAGAATATTAAGCGATAAGTGAATTCTTCCTGGTTTTTTGGATGTACAAATTAATTGCTCGGAGCAAACGTTTTTTTTTTATTCTCACTGGATTCTTATAGCAGAGTAGTGAGCTATAGATTTTCGCAACGTTGTACGATTATGTTCGGAATATACTCTTATACTGAATTAGAATTGCGATGAAAATAAGTTGCATGATTTGAGTAAGTGAATAGTATAAGTAGATAAGTAGAGGAATATAATACGGTGAAAGAAATTCGCGATAACGGTGTGTGTTTAGAATTAAATTTCGACTAATTTAGATGCTTCAGTTTGAGTTGAACGAGCAGAATGCATGCTAGTGTTGACAGACTCCTCGAGTTTAGCAAGCGCATTAGAGGCTTCTTCAGATTCGTTCACCAATTTATTTGCGATCGCTTTTATGTCAGTATAGTCGTCTGATATTTGTTTTGCGAGCTTACGAGCTTGTGTTGCAGCATAATCAACTAATCTTTTTGTCGACAAGAATATTTGGGCGTACGCAATCGCTTGCAATGCGAAGCTCAATGCGACATCGGCTTGCAACGAGATTGATTCGGCCAGACTCGGATCTTCAGACTTTTCGACACGAGAAAAATTGGCAGCAGCGTTTTTAGCATTCTCAGCTGATTCCGCAGCAGATTTCTGAGCCTTAACAAGACGTTCAGTGGCATTTTTTCGTTGACGCGCAACTTGAAGAGCAATACGAAGAAAAGGTACTGCTGCCTTGGCTTTCTCGGCAGTAGCTTTGTGTGATATGACGGATGTTTCTTTAAGATTTATTGTTTCAATCGCCTTCATTACTTCAGCAGCGTCATCTTCAACCTTTGTTTTGATCGAGGCCAAAGCACTGCCGTCTGCTACGTTGGCGGAGAAATCATCAATGTTTATTGGCCTTACCGAATGCGTATCGATACTAAGCTTTTGAGCTGCTGTTATTGCTTCAGTTGCGGAATGCTCCGCATTATTAGCTTCAGTTTCAACGTCATCTAGCCGATCGTTTTGCAGTGCTGTCATAGCAGATTTAATCGCACTCGATGCGGCTATGGATTTTTGTTCTACCTCTGAAGCTAACATTTCAACATTCGTCAGACGTTTATCAGCGTTTTTTCGTTCCCGTGCAGCTTGAAGAGCGACGTGGAGTAAAGGTACTGCCGCCTTAGCTTTTTCAGCAGCGGATTGACTTGATACGATGGATGCTTCCTTAGTATTTATTGTTCCAATCGCTGCGTTAACGTTGACGGCATCATCATCGGCCTTTGACTTGATCGTTTTCAAATCACTGTCGGTTGATAAAATGGCGGAAAGTTCAGCAATATCTAGAGAATTTATGGAGTTCTTATCTCTACTGAAGTTCTGAGCTGCTTCAATTGCAGCTGTCGCGGGATTAATCGCTTCCAGAGCTTTGTTCTCAACCAGATCTAGTTCGCCGTCTTTCAGTAGAGACATAGCAGATTTAATTATTTTCGATGCTGCTTTGGATTGTTCTTCTGCCTCAATAGCGTTGAAAAGAACTGCATCAGCTTTTTTACGTTCGATAGCTACTTTAGCAGCAGAACGGAGTAAAGGTACTGCCGCCTTAGCTTTTTCAGCAGCGGATTGACTTGATACGATGGATGCTTCCTTAGTATTTATTGTTCCAATCGCTGCGTTAACGTTGACGGCATCATCATCGGCCTTTGACTTGATCGTTTTCAAATCACTGTCGGTTGATAAAATGGCGGAAAGTTCAGCAATATCTAGAGAATTTATGGAATTCTTATCTCTACTGAAGTTCTGAGCTGCTTCAATTGCAGCTGTCGCGAGATTAATCGCTTCCAGAGCTTTGTTCTCAACCAGATCTAGTTTGCCGTCTTTCAGTAGAGACATAGCAGATTTAATTATTTTCGATGCTGCTTTGGATTGTTCTTCTGCCTTAATAGCGTTGAAAAGAACTGCATCAGCTTTTTTACGTTCGATAGCTACTTTAGCAGCAGTACGGAGTAAAGGTACTGCCGCCTTAGCTTTTTCAGCAGCGGATTGACTTGATACGATGGATGCTTCCTTAGTATTTATTGTTCCAATCGCTGCGTTAACGTTGACGGCATCATCATCGGCCTTTGACTTGATCGTTTTCAAATCACTGTCGGTTGATAAAATGGCGGAAAGTTCAGCAATATCTAGAGAATTTATGGAATTCTTATCTCTACTGAAGTTCTGAGCTGCTTCAATTGCAGCTGTCGCGGGATTAATCGCTTCCAGAGCTTTGTTCTCAACCCGATCTAGTTCGCCGTCTTTCAGTAGAGACATAGCAGATTTAATTATTTTCGATGCTGCTTTGGATTGTTCTTCTGCCTCAATAGCGTTGAAAAGAACTGCATCAGCTTTTTTACGTTCGATAGCTACTTTAGCAGCAGAACGGAGTAAAGGTACTGCCGCCTTAGCTTTTTCAGCAGCGGATTGACTTGATACGATGGATGCTTCCTTAGTATTTATTGTTCCAATCGCTGCGTTAACGTTGACGGCATCATCATCGGCCTTTGACTTGATCGTTTTCAAATCACTGTCGGTTGATAAAATGGCGGAAAGTTCAGCAATATCTAGAGAATTTATGGAATTCTTATCTCTACTGAAGTTCTGAGCTGCTTCAATTGCAGCTGTCGCGAGATTAATCGCTTCCAGAGCTTTGTTCTCAACCAGATCTAGTTTGCCGTCTTTCAGTAGAGACATAGCAGATTTAATTATTTTCGATGCTGCTTTGGATTGTTCTTCTGCCTTAATAGCGTTGAAAAGAACTGCATCAGCTTTTTTACGTTCGATAGCTACTTTAGCAGCAGAACGGAGTAAAGGTACTGCCGCCTTAGCTTTTTCAGCAGCGGATTGACTTGATACGATGGATGCTTCCTTAGTATTTATTGTTCCAATCGCTGCGTTAACGTTGACAGCATCATCATCGGCCTTTGACTTGATCGTTTTCAAATCACTGTCGGTTGATAAAATGGCGGAAAGTTCAGCAATATCTAGAGAATTTATGGAGTTCTTATCTCTACTGAAGTTCTGAGCTGCTTCAATTGCAGCTGTCGCGGGATTAATCGCTTCCAGAGCTTTGTTCTCAACCAGATCTAGTTTGCCGTCTTTCAGTAGAGACATAGCAGATTTAATTATTTTCGATGCTGCTTTGGATTGTTCTTCTGCCTCAATAGCGTTGAAAAGAACTGCATCAGCTTTTTTACGTTCGATAGCTACTTTAGCAGCAGAACGGAGTAAAGGTACTGCCGCCTTAGCTTTTTCAGCAGCGGATTGATTTGATATGATGGATGCTCGTTTAAGATTTATTGTTTCAATCGTCTTCCTAATTTCAGCGCCGTCTTCTTCAACCTTTGACTTGATCGATTCCAAGTCACTGCCTTCTGATACATTGTTAGAAAAATCATCAATATCTACAGAACTTATAGAATTTTGATCGTAACTAAAGTTTTGAGCTACCTGAATTGCTTCAATCGCGGAACTCTCCGCTTTAAGAGCTTCAGTTTCAACGTCATCTAGCCGATCGTTTTGCAGTGCTGTCATAGCAGATTTAATCGCACTCGATGCGGCTATGGATTTTTGTTCTACCTCTGAAGCTAACATTTTAACATTCGGCAGAAGTTGATCAGCTTTTTTTCGTTCCCGTGCAGCTTGAAGAGCGACGTGGAGTAAAGGTACTGCCGCCATAGCTTTTTTGGCAGCAGATTGACTTGACATGACGGTGGCTTTCTCAGTATTATTAATCGTTCTTATCGCCTCCCTAACTTTGGCGGCATTCTCGTCGGCTTTTGACATGATCGATTTCATATCACTGTCGGTTGATAACTCGTCGGGAAGTTCATCAATGACTACCGATCTTATAAAATTCTTATCGTAACTAAAGTTTTGAGCTTCTTCTATTGCTTGAATCGCGGAACGCTCCGCTTTCAGAGCTTCCGTTTCGACGTCATCTAGCCGATCGGTTTGCAGTGCAATTTTAGCAGAGTCAATCGCACTTGTTGCGGCTAGGGAGTTTTGCTCTACCTTTGAAGCTAACATTTTAAAATTAGGCAGCAGTCTATCAGCTTTGTGTCGTTCTAGTGCTGCTTTAATCGCAGCTTGGAGAAACGGAATTGCCGCCTTAGCTTTTTTAGCATCAGATTGTTTGGATTTGATGATCGCTTCCTTAGACATTAATGTTATAATTGCATTTTTAACTTCAGTTGCGTCCTCACGGGCCGCTGACACGATCGATTTTAAATCACTGTCTTTTGATAATTCGGTGGGAAGTTCATCAATATATACTAAAGTTATGGAATTTTCGTCTGTGTTAAAGGTTTCAGCTGCTGTTATTGCATTTGCTGCGTAACGATCCGCATTTTGAACTTCTTTTTCAGCGAAATATAGTTTATTTTTTTTTAGTAGAAATTTAGCTAAGTCAATCGCAGCCGAAGCTGCTTCGGAATTTTCTTGAGCCTTCGTAGCTTCAGACATAACTGCGTTAGCTTTTGCATGTTCGAGAGCTACATCAGCAGCGGCGAGAATAAATCGCACTTTTGTTATAACTTTTTCAGCAGCAGATTGGCTGGAATTCACGATTCCTTTCATAGAATTTAATTTTTCAATGACATTGTCAACAATTCTAGCGTTATCACGGACTGTTGCTATGATCGATACCAAATCACTGTCTGTTGATAAATCGTTGGGAAATTCACTAATAACAACAGGACTTATGGGCATGTTTTCTCTACTGAAAGCTTGAGCTGCGGTTATTGCATCTGTTGCGGGACCAACCGCGGCCCGAGCTTCATTTTCAACGAGATTTAATTTACCTTCCTTCAGTAGAGATATAGCAGATTTAATTCGTTCCACTGCTGTTTGGGCTTTTGTTTGTGCCTCTGTCGCATCCATTTCAGCTTTAGACAGAATTTTTTCAGCTTTTATTCGCGCAGCCACCGCATTAGCAGCATCCTCAAGAAGGCGTGATCTTGTTTGACCTTTTTCGGGGTTTGATTGACCGAACTCGATAATAGACTTTTCTTCATTTATTTTCATGTTCGAGGAGTTATTTTTTCCCGATGAATCGATGGGAATTTCATCTATTTGTGCTGCTTCTATAGATTTTTTGTTGTCATTTAAGTTGTTAGCACCAGTAATTATTTTCGTTTCTGGATAATTCGTTGTTTTTTCATTTTTTTGGTCTACATCTATCTTACGTTTATTATTTCCAGCTTTAGAACTATTTCGACAGATATCGATGATGATAACTATTACAGTTGTTAAATAAACTATTAGGTTAATCCATACCATTACCCTTAGAAAATCCATATTATATAACTTTTTAGTTTTATCAGCTATTCTGCAGTTTATAAAAATATATTTTTCTTTCTTCTAATAAATAGCAAAGAATTTTTTTTTTTTTACTGCAAGAGTTGTGTTTATAAAAAACCTATTTTTTAGAACATTACACTTAAAATTATCTGATTATATTTTTCCTATTCATTCTCATCAGATCGCTTTTAATAACGAAGGGTATTTCAAATGCAATTAATCCCCTCAGAATGTTAGAATTTTCAATTTTTTTTTTAATCAACAACTACTCAATTTTTTATCATGCCCCATTTTGTCTACTGGCTATTCCAAGTCACAGCACTCCGGCTGCTTTCCTCCAGCCCAAGTATTGCCTAAGTATGCACGCAATAACGTTTTCGATCTTCCGAAACCGAAAACGGCGAGTAGTTTTATAATAAATTTACATTGTGTCATCTATTTTTTCAAATTTTTTTTTAAGTAACTTTACTAATACTGGCTAGGATTCGAACAACAGATGTCAGCTACTTCGTTCTTTTTATTCTGATTTCTGTTTTACCTCATGTCCATACATAGGTGCTTCTATTTCCTGGTATTCTGCTATCGATATTATCATTTTCTACCATTTTATCCTCTACATCTTAGCTTCTAACATACAATAACTTAAAATTTCAGCAGTAAACACTAGTTTAACCTCACTACCAAGTAATTCATGAAATTTAAAATTTTTTATCTATTTAAATTACTTTTAACCTATCGGTCATTTCAAAACTTTAATCTTGTGACAAAGAAATATTTAAAGTGCAGAAACAAAAATAGTATTCACTTCTTAATAATTATGAGGTGATTGACATTGTTGTTCGACAATTAGATCTAATATTCCACTGTTCTAATTGTTTTTCAAGGTAAGTATAGACAATTAACAATTTTTTTAAACTATTTTCAAGTTAACAATCCAAAAACTACGACAATAATTTTTAATCATATAACTGTATAAATAGCTATTTTTTATTCGATTACAGTAATGACCAGTTAGCCGATATCTATATATTTTCTTATTAATATAAGATAGAGAGAAATAAATAATATCATTCTCTAATCAAAATAATGGCTGGAAGTACATTCGAATCAGCATCATTATTTTATCAGAGCACTAACCGTCGTGAGATGTGTTATTGGATAACGCACATCAAATTATCAAGAATTATTATAATAATGTTATTGATATTATTCATCGTGCCATTATTCACACATTACTATTTATCAAAGGTAATTATAATCATTTTTTAATGATAATTTGTCTTTAAAATTAGTCATTTAAATAATTTCTAAAATGTCAGTTGATATTGTATTTAAATCGTTTATAAATTGTCTCTACCTTATAATGCCTTGTTATAATACAACGTCGAGACGTTAGGGGAAAAAATTTATAGAATTTGGGTTACTAAGTACCTGAGTATATGACAGTATTATACTTTACTAGTATTCATAACAATTCACTTCGATAATTAATCAGATCTAATGTAAGACAGTTTATGGTAGAAAATCATCACTAATTTTTGAACAAATTGTTTTATAATATAAAATTGCCTATCGAAGTAAATTATAATAATTATTAGTTATTGTCCACATCATAGACAACTACTAATGTTACTATTAGTCATAATTATATCCAATTAGTAACATATTTTACGATTATTTTGTGATTTTTCTGTTTTTGCTATTATCGTTATTTATCAACAGTTTTTAGAGTCTTTGAAATGTTTTCAAAAAATGATAATCTTATTAGACGGAAAGTAGTGATATATATATATATACATATATATATATATATATATATATCCCTTCTTTACTTCTAATAATTAGTATCAGATTTTGAAAAAGAATTCTTTTTTCTTATTGAATAGTAATGCGGCTAGAGTCAGTCATATACAGTTAAACTACTGAGCATGCTCATTATTTAATCGCGGGGATGTGGAAATTGTGTGCTAACTTAAAAGAACACTTTCAGTAGCTTCAGTATATTGATATTAAAACAGTGTACATCTTATATTTTAGGAAATATTATTTTCCTTGCCTTTTCTTTTCACGCTGTAAATATATATATATATATATATATATATATATATATATATATATATATATATATGAATGCGTTATTAATTTTCTATTATATTTTATAGTTAAATAATTCAACAAATAGCTATTTCACTAACTTTCTATAATATAGGGTAACAGCAACAATCAATAATTGGCTATTAAAAATTCTCGATACATAACATTCCATTTAAATCCGTTGATTTAAAGTTTTTACTAAAATGAATAATAAATTGGTAACTAAATTGACAATTTGAAGACTGATCGATCACTGTGGGGGTAAAATCTATTAATTTTTGTAATTTCATTGCATATGGTCACTGAAGATAACTTAGATGTTTGATGTTGTTACCCTATAAATTGTTAGTATCACTAACACAGTAAAATAAAATGAATAATATTAAAGGTAGAATCAAGTACATCCGGTATGGATATGCATCGTACAAAGCTAGAAGCATTCGAAGACTTCACATCAATGAAAGCTTCCGACCTTAAATTTCGCATCGAAGAAATGCTTCGAATAAAAGTATCCGTCAGCAATGAACTTCGCGATCTTGAAGCCAAACGCCAGCGTCTTCAACTCGAAATCTCAGGGTTTAATCAAAAAATTGATGACCTCAAGCAAGAATTGATTCACCAACAAACGGATTTAGATCGGCTGAAAATGAGTCTCGTTCAAGCGCAAGCTGCTCACCGTGAAGCAATCGAACGCAACACTCCAGAACTAGCGCCACCTCGTCGGATCTTAATAAACTCTGTCCCAACAAACGTGAAATTAAAACCAAGTGAAGCATCGTCTTGCCGCATGTACAATTGCTTCGACCACAGCCGATGTGCATTAACCAGTGGCTTCCCTATTTATCTCTACGATCCGGATGTATTTTCCGTCATAAATCCCACATGGGACATTGACGGTTTCTTACGTACAACAATAAAACAAACTCTAGGTTATAACGCTCATTTAACCTCAAATCCCGCTGAGGCATGCATTTACATTCTGCTAATCGGTGAAGCATTGCCACTAAATCTCCCAGCAGCAAATCAACATCAACAAGTCTTCACACATCCTTTGAGCATTAAAAAACTCCATTCACTCCCTTATTGGGGCGGTGATGGACGAAATCACATCCTACTGAATTTTGCACGTCGTGACCTATCAATAAATTCGGGCAACATCTTAGACAATATAGACACTGGACGTGCAATCCTAGTCCAATCAACATACTTGCGATCTCAATATCGTCCAGGTTTCGATTTAATAGTACCGCCAATCCTTGGCCCACCTGGTGGCGATGTTTGGCAAGAATGCGCACCAATGGTACCCGCGCGACGTAAATACTTACTATCATTCCAAGGTGAAATGAAAACAATCAAGTCTTCATTATCGTCATCCGGGTCGACCTCGCGACCTATCGACGACGCGGAAATAGATCTCGAGCGTGTCGAAGATGAAAATAACCTAGATAATTTCATTGTTCAACATTTGAACGACATGATGTCCGGTGTTATGGACAAATTTTTTATTCAATTCGAATGCATACCTGCGACAGATGATCACAGTCATAGAGGAACCAGTAAAATTACGGACTGGTCATTGTGTGGCACTGAGTCATCGAGAAAAGAAATACTAAAAGATTCGACATTCGTACTGATATTGGCGCCAAGTAATTCGACATTCGTCACGACCTCGACAATACAAGCGAGAATATACGAAGCACTGAGATCGGGCGCCATTCCTGTTATTTTAGGAGGAGATCAAATTTATTTGAGTTACAATGAAGTGATTACTTGGAGACGCGCGGTCATTTTTTTGCCCAAAGCACGTGTTACCGAAATGCACTTTTTGTTACGCGCGATACCGGACAACGATTTGCTGTTCATGCGACGTCAGGGGAGACTGATTTGGGAAAGATATATGGCTACAGCACAGGGTGCTGTTGATACTATCGTCGCATCAATACGCGATCGTCTGGGTATACCAGCAGTTCCTGCAACACAGTCACCAAGTCCTAGTGTTTTTAATGAAACATTCGTGCCAATAAAATCCGACGCCATTGTCGCGGAACCTGAAGCCGAAGAAAGCTTGGGACCATTGGAACCACCATATCCCTCACCCACATTCAAACGGAATTACACGACAATGTTAATACACGGGCATGAAATTTGGAATGAATGGGTTAATCCTTTTTATCTCTATCCCCAATTACCTTTTGATACGGTATTATCTAGTGACGCTAAATTTATCGGTAAGTTTAATGACTTATTTTTTCATTGTTCACATGATATGCTGTTTAATTTGATAGGGTTCTGTTATGTTTTTAAAGTGGTAAAATTTTTTTAGGATCCGAAGTTGGGTTCAGGCCGATTGGCAAAGGGGCTGGTGGGGCGGGTAAAGAATTTAGCGAATCACTGGGTGGTAATTATCCACGTGAACAATTCACGATTGTTATATTGACTTACGAACGAGAACAAGTTCTTATTAATTCATTGGCTCGTTTGTATGGCCTGCCATATTTAAATAAAGTTTTGGTGGTTTGGAACAGCCCTAAGCCTCCGATAGAAGATCTCAGGTGGCCAGATATTGGTGTACCTATTATTGTACGTATTTTATTTTTTAATCATACTTTACACGAGCCAATCCAGTCTGTTTTTTGTTCACTAATTATAAGGAAGATATTTAAATATTTTTAAGGTTGAAGAACTTTATTAAAACTTGATATTAAGTCCTCCTAGAAAGTAAGTCGCCGTCGGAAATTGTCAGTAATTTGTGGTTTGTAATGTTAATGTGTAGTAACGGCGTGAGATTAGACTCGTTCTTTAACAGTGGGGGTGAAAACTGACGTCGACTTGGTTTCTAGGACTTTAAGCTTCCTTAAAATAAGGGAAGGAGGCTGAAGATAATTCTCTCGCGCTGTACTTAAATTACATAATAAATTGAAGGGTAGGAGAGGGGTCAACACTGTCACTACTTGTTACGGTATGAGAAGTGTTTTTAATGTTTATATGTAATTTATAAAAATAAATATAAACTTGATGATAATTTTAAAGAATGACGTACATTATAGGGGGGTGGGGGGGGGGGTAATAATATTTTGGTATGATCTTAGATAGGGTTGGTGCGGGACAAAAAGTGATCCTAAATGTATTATGTAATTTAAATACAGCTTTTACTGAGTAACAAAATTTGATATTACCATAAATTTTATTATAATTATTGTAATTAATTATTAATAATTACAAGTATAATTTTTGAAGGTAATTAAAGCATTAAGGAATAGTTTAAATAATAGATTTTTACCATTTGATACTATTGAAACTGAAGCTGTGTTATCCGTTGACGACGATGCGCATTTAAGGCATGACGAAATAATGTTTGGATTTCGGTAATTTATTACTTTTTAATTTTTGAATTCTATCGATTAATAATAATCTACTTAATTTGATGATTTTTTTTTAGGGTATGGCGAGAACACAGAGATCGCGTCGTAGGTTTTCCCGGTCGTTATCATGCATGGGATCAAAATTATCACAATTCATGGAATTACAATTCAAATTATTCATGTGAACTGTCAATGGTATTAACCGGCGCTGCATTTATTCATAAACATTACATGTATCTTTATACTAATTGGCTACCGCAGGCAATTAGAGATAAAGTTGATGAGTATATGAATTGCGAAGATATCGCTATGAATTTTTTGGTATCTCATTTGACACGAAAACCACCTGTCAAGGTAAATTAATTATTTTTATTTATTTACAAAGTATTTATACAATGTACATATCAAATAACTTAATATATATGCCCTTACATAGATTGCGATAGAAAAAAATACAAAAAATAATATATTCGTAATTAATAATCATTAAAATACAGTACAATAATTTAATAAATGTCAAATTAGAGAAGTGATTTTTTCAGTTGAGACAGAAATTCAAACCCACGTCTAGTTAGTTACTAAATTCGAGCTGTAAGTCTATTTGGTTGCCTACGTTTTTATTTTCAAAGTAAATTAGACTAATACTTTTCAGAAAATTTTTGTAATTTAAATTACTGGTATAAATTCAACACTAGTAATAAATAAAGGATTTTTCTATAAAGTGCAATAATATTTTGTCCGGAGATATTTTGTCAAGGTTATTTTATCTGGGAATGGAAACGCGTAACACCAGATTACTATCTGTGTAAAAAAAATTTTGTTCATAATCAATTTAGATCTGAATTTCATGACGAAACTCAAATCGTGGCACAAATATAACTCATCATGAATTTGCTCCAACTTTCCGTCTAGTAAATCGGTATCAATTCTAAAATTAATTTATTCCGTCTTTGAATTGGACTTAGGATGACTTCGATAGCAACTTAACCGAATTTTTACTGAATTAAACCTTTTACAAAATTTATCGATTCAGAAATTACCAATAAATTTTTTCAATCAAGTACTCGATTTACGTAAATCAGTTTCGATTGTAAAACTAATTCAGTGAATGAACTTCTGATCTCTCGGATAACAATTTGACAAAGTCATAATTTTGTCGTGATGCTAATTGTTGATACAAATTCATGATGAAAGTCATATTTGTGTCACTATCTAAGTTTCGTGATGAAATTTAGATCTGAATTCATTATGAATAAAAATTTTTTTACACGGGTATCCTCTCGACTATGGTGACTGGTTTTGATTTATTGTTATTTATTACTAATTTTAAATAATAATTTTTAAATTTGGAAATAGGCAGATATTAAGACCGAACATTGCATTCAATCGCAACCGTAATCATACTGACATTGAAAGTTCTATCAACGCACTCTGTATTGTATCTGTATTAATTTATTGTTACTTGACATTAGGTAACATCTCGCTGGACATTCAGATGTCCTGGATGTCCAGTTTCATTATCTGAAGACGATACACATTTTCAAGAACGTCACAAGTGTATTAATTTTTTCGCTCAGGTAATATATTTTTAAACTTTTAAATAATTCGAATTATTTGATTCGATACGAATAATTTGTGTTCGAACTATCCACACGTCTAATTAAAAGTTACAACAATACACTCTCAGTCGATCGTTGTTCGAAAGAAAGCGGTCAGCCATAAATTACAACAACGATAAAATAAAATGATATATTACTATTGAAATATTAAACATTGCAGGTATTTGGATACATGCCATTACTGAATACTCAATACCGCGCAGATTCAATACTCTTCAAAACGCGAATATCACACGACAAACAAAAATGTTTCAAATTTATATAAAAAATTTGTTGTACATAGATAAACTAAATTTATATTATAATTATAATATTAATTTTGTAAATGAAAAAGGCTTAGAGTCGTAATAAACTCGCACACTTTTTTTTATTATTAATGTAATTAATAATAAATTAATAAGTTATTATTAAAATTAAATTAACAGAGAGCGTAACAAAGAATCCATGTTATTTTTTTATATGAAAATGAATGTGATATTATTTATATCTTTAAATGATTTAGTTTATTTATTACTTAAATTTATTGAACAATGTAGAATATATAAATAAAATACTGTACAAATTGGTTAAATATATACTAAACTTTTTGCTAATACTTGTAAATAAATAGATTTTTTTTTATAAAAAAATTATTTAATAAAAAATATATTACGGCATCTGTAGTTTTATTTTATTAATTATCGATGTTAGTATTTAAATTAAATTAACATGACTGTGATGAATATACAAATAATATATCTTTTTATAAAATAAAACCAAGATATTTCTGCATTGCGGTGAAACTGGAATTGCTATAGGACACGCGGTCAGCGCCCTGTATCTAGCTGTACTTTTTTATCTCTCTCCTTTCACTCCTTTCTCTTCTCTTCTCTGCATAGATGATACGGGATTTGAATACATACATGAAACATACCAAGAGCTCATCAAAAAGTTAAAACCCGCACCAGTGACTTCGCCACCTGATTTATATATTTTTTATATTTTTCTATTAGCATTCAAAATAAACAATTGGTTGGAAATAAATACAGTCAATAAAAAGAAAAAAAAACTAATAATAATAATAGTAAGTAAATGTATTATTAAATTACTCCAGGAATAAATTCATCCCTTTAATTCAATGGAAATTTTTTTTTTTATTTTTAACATTTGAATTATTAAATTTTGTGATTATTTACAATTTAACAAATGTACTAATTTTGAAATTTAGTCTTCTTTATTATTTTTTAGAGGTTTCATATTTGCATATTTTTTTTTGTGTTAATCCTGGGGTGAAAACAGATGATTGATGACGCTTGGACGAGTGCCAAAACATTTTTTTTTTCACTTCGAAAAATTACAATGGTGAAATTTAAAATAATTCATTATTATTATCATTGTGCTGTTAAAAATTGTCATTGAAATTTAAAGCAAATTGATTGAAATTATTACAAGCTCAAATCAGTCAGAAATATAAAATGTAAATATTATTATAAATTAATGTGTTTATTTATGTTATTTATACATTAGTTCAAATTTCCAAGTCATAAATGTTATTTAAATTAAAATCACAATGTATTTTATTTGATTTCATTTAAATAATTACTTTTTTATTGCCCATAAGTCAATTAATCTTGAAACTGATATTTACTTCAAAACTTGACTTTTAATTGAAATTTTTTTTTTTTTTTTTTCACGAATAATCCGATTGTAAATATGATAAATTTTATAGCAAGACTTCAAAAAATTCACTATTATCAAAAACTAATTAAAGATTTAAGAAAAAAAATTAGTCCTGTCTGTTCAAAATTTTGTAATTTAAATCGAAATCAACATCTTGATTACCCGTGTAGAAAAAAATTCCAAAAAAGTTCAACATGTAGAATTTCTAAATTTGGAACAGAACTTCAATTTTGACTTTTTTCGAACTTTTAGAATTTTAATAGTAAAAAATATGGGTGATTTAGAATTTTACGTGGACGAGTTTTAAGTCAAATAAGAATATTTTTAAAATATTATTTTCAAAACGTATTTTTTACTATACATTTTTCTTCCGTTCAAAAAAAATTCAAAAAATTCTATATTGAAAATGAAAAAAAGGAGTAAATATATGTTTTCAAAATTATGGTTTAAAAACAATCTTATTCGACTCAAAATTCGTACAGATAAACTTCTATGTCAAATATATGTGGCAAGCTGCCCAATAGGGATGATAGCCAAAAAGGAGAAAAAAACGTCAACTATATTTTCTACTATTAAAATCCTAAAAGTTCGGAGGTTCTATTCTGTCTCAAATTTAGAACTTCTACGTCGACTTTTTTGGAATCTTTGCCACGAATTTTTTCTACACAAGCAATCATATAAAACATATATTTTCAAAAAGTCTAATTGATATGTTCATTGAAAATTTTACTCTAATTTTTTTAATGATGTGAAAAGTCGATAATCATGTAAAATTAATAAATTTTATTCATTTTCCATTACTATTGTCCTTGAAAATCAGAAAAATTTTGAACAGCATTAGTAATATCTTATTTTAGAAATTTTTTATTTCAGACGCTGGTTGTTTTTTTATGAATAATTTTTTTTAAAAGATTTAATGGTGGGTGTTTTTATTTTGCAGCCTGTTACTTCAGTAGAAGAGAGCTTTGAAGTCTGAATAAATAGTCATTTTATACTTGAGACTTTTTTTTTATTAGTGTTCTCTAGCTTAAATAAAAAAAGTGTTTTAGTTAATGCAACAGTCTATAACTGCACTAAATTTTTTATATGAAATTTTATATTTTACAAGTGTTACATTATATAAAATTACATACATATATTTTTATATACTTTCTAAACACTGTCTTTATTTTTATCATTCAAATTTTATCTGACTAATTTTTTTATTAATTAAAAGAATTAAATCAAAATTAATCTAATTTTTTTTTCGAAATTTATAATATTGCCTGAAAAAATTTCTTTTGAATTTTTCTTTACATTCTATTAAAAAAAAAAAAAAAAAAAAAAGAATTTTTTTCCTATAATTTTGAGTTTCCTTAGACTTTAAAATCTACCAAAAATCCAAACATATTTTAAAAATTCAAAACAATCCCGCTATTAACTACGATTGTGCGCACAGAATGAAATAATTGTAACCGCGTACTGTCATTGGCCACTAAACCGATCAATACTCAGTATCTCATGACGTAAATACTCTTGTATTATTTGATTCGTCTACATTACCGCTGTATTTATCATTCATCCTCAGAAAAAGTACTTAACTCAGTACTATCGCAATCGAATTTTCCAAAAGCTCACCAGCCAAAAATCTTCATCTCTACCCGAAAAAAAAAAATAAAATAAAATAAAATAAAAAATTATTATTATAATTTTTATTATAGGTTCTCTCAATAAAAATAAAAAATAACATATAATAAAAGGTGTAAAAATAAAAATTTATTATCAACCCCCGATTGAAGAGCATCCATGAGCTTTTCATCCCCCACCAGTCTAACAGTCGACGAGACTCGAACAGACACGAAGTTAAAAATTTGTCGGTCTCTTGTAGGGCGAGCCAGTTTTCGCGCATCCCTCGTCAACCCTCGAGAAACCTATTCACTCACTCACTAACTAACGGTATATAATAATATATACACTGTACTAGTATACATACCAATAAACCGTAGAACAAACGAGTATGATGACACACTTGAGTATACAATTGATAACGCCGTGATAAAATTAAAGCCATTGCATTATATTATAAACTTATAAAAAATTATTAAATAATATCTACAATAATATTAATAATAATAACAATTGCCTTGAAAAGTTTGACACAAAACTAATAATAAAATCAATTCATTAAAGACATTGTAATAAAAATATATGAAACTAAAAAATTAAACGTCTAAATACTAAAGAAAATCAATGTGAGACATTAAATGTTAATATAGTGACCAAGTTTATTTAAAGAAAAAAAAAAGTTATTCTAAATCGGGATGGCGCTGAAATAATTTTTCCTTAGGGAAAAAATAAAAAATAAAAATAAAACAGAGCTTGGTTAAGAGATGTTTAATAAACGTCAGTAAATACTGTCATATATGTCGACATATATATGTATATTGTCAACTCATCTCATATCTTTTTTCACGACATGAGTGTGTTGTCATTAAAGTGAAAATACTCAACGTAACACGACACGATGAGTTGAATTAACAAAAGCTGAGTTAAGTAGTAAAGGTCATTTTTAAGAAGACCGTCACCGGGTCACAGTAATTATTATTTTTAACTATTAAATTTTTAATTTAATAACTTACTGTGGTGTGTTGTGTGTTAGTGGATTTAATATGCTAGGGTAAAATTTTAAAAATAGTAAAAAAGGTGAATTAAATTTATAAAGTGGATTTTGCTCAAAATGGAAATTGGTAAAATTTTATATGAATTTCATCTGGATATTTATTTTTATTGTAAAAAAAGTTTATAATTTTAAAATATATGTATCCATATATATATTAATATATATCGAATAATAGTAATGGCGAAACACCTGTTTCAGTACGCCAGTGACCTCTTTTTACAAGAAGTAAAGTTAGGACATAAATTTAATCATAATTATTTTATTATTTTGAATTTTATAAAAAATCTAACATGATTATAAATTTTATCGCTGAATAGTGTGAAAAATAAAAAGGTATTAGTAAAAAAAAAAAAAAAAATAGTGATAATAAATAAGATAAAAGGTAATGATGAAAAAAAAATCAATTTTATTTTATAAGCGTCAGTGATCATGATTCGTCATAGGGATGACGCGAGTGATAAAATAAAATTAATAAACTATTGGTACTGTTACTGGAGTAATTATTATTATTATTACAAAAATAATAATTTCATTATATTGGACAATGATCACATCAATAACGATAATCTTGCAATATTATTTTTACGCTCCTGCTGTGTTGACCAAAATCATAAGATTTATATTAACTATCAATTATCGTTTAAAAATAAATGGGATCGGTGGAATATTTGGTTGATAAAATGTAAAAAAAATAATAATGAATATGAGAAATTTAAAATTATAAATAATTGTGATAATGAATTTAATAATTTGATGGTGACTTTTTTAAAATTATTCTTTGAGTTTAGTTATTTATTGTGTAATTTTTTTTTAGTCACTTAGTGGTGACGAATGACTTCATTACAAGAACATCCTGTAGTATTAGACATTGTTTCAAATGATAATTATTATTTTGGTAAAAAAAATAATAATGATGACGCTAATGATGATGATGATGATGATAACGATGATGATAATGATGATTATTATGGAGATCGAGTAGCTGGTTCATTGGCGCGTATTGCGGGATTTTTATTTAAATTGACAACGATTAATATTATTGTGACTCGGGAAAAACGGTGGTGTTGTTGTAATTGTAATTGTAATTATTGTTGTTATAATTATTTTACTAGTGAGTTACATTGCTTGCACAATAGTATTGTAAGTGTGGCGTGATGGCGGACTTACCTGATATGTCACACCTCACACCAGAGGAGAGGCGCATCATTGAAGAGGTTATGATGCGACAGAAACAAGAAGAGGATCGGGAAAATGAAATAATGAGGTATGAAATTCATTTATTTTTAATATTGCATTCAAATCATTTTTTTTTCTTTATTCGTCCTTAATGAGAATGCAATTTTGAGGATAATTTAAAAAATTTACACGTAACCTCAAATAAAATACTGATCAGTGTCGTATTTTAAATAAGTAGTTACATTGTATTTTATTTGAGGTTATGTGTAAATTTTTTTCTTCGAAGATAGCAAATGACTGAAATTTTTTTATGATACGGAAAATATCGGATATTAAAGATTTTTTGAACTTCCCGCTCTATGAAAATTTAACATTTTGAAAAAAGGGAAGTTATTGGTTTTGATTCAATTTTCAAAAATTGAGTTTTTATCAGATCTTGACGTTTTGAGATCCTAGGAAGATATTTTGACCTTTTTCAGGCGGACGTCCATGTCTGTGTGTATGTATGAATGTATGGGTGAGTGTAAACTAATTTTTGTCATACGATAACTTTGGAATAAATCAATTGATTTAGACGTTCTTGGCGGCAATCAAAAGAGCTTACTAAGACTTAAAACTGTATAAATTTTGAAGTCGAACGGCTGAGTAGTTTTCGAATTATTTGAAAAACAAAAATCAACAATTTATTTTTTTTGAATTTTTTTTTGTATAACTCGTAAACTGCTTGACCAATTTGCCTCAAAAATTATACAAAGCCTCAGAGTCCTTTCGATTGAGGCAAAACACGTGGAAATCGGTCGATTAGTTCTAAAGATTTCGTTGGACAAAAATTACTTGTATTTTCTTTAGTTCCAACCATTTTTTGAGCTTCTTAAAAATTTCAAATAAATTTCTCTTGGTTTGTAAATTAAAAATTTTTTTTTTTTTTGACGAAGTACTCAATAATTAAAACTTCAGGAGTAATAACGTTAGCTCATCTAAAAAATAAAAAAATAGTTGTCTATTTCAATTATCTTTTTAAATATTTAACTGACAGATAAATAAAATAAATTTTTCTGAAACCCGTGGGAATATCGTATGGGAAAAGTTTTATAGTTTGCATTGAAATTTATTTTATGATTGATAGGTTCTAGTACTAATTTTTTATTATACATTTTTAATGATTTAATTGGACAGTAAATTTGATTTAAAAAACGCTTGAAAATTTGACGCTCTCATTTTTAAAAAAACAGACTGAAAAAAGGGTAAACTTTTAGTCGACATTTTTAAAAATAAAAAAATGACGTTTCAATAAAACTTTCTCTGCAAAATCAATAATTATGAATTTTTTAATAACAGTTTTGATCATCAAATATTAAATGCTGTGTATAAAGTAATAAAATATTTAAAAAAAATAATGTTACCTAAAAATAGAGAAAAAAAATTGTAGTTTATTAGATAGGTCGAGAGTATTTCAATAGACGTCCTTCTAGTTGATGACGATGAAACTTTAAATAATTCTCCTTACTCCTTAGTCTCTTTGGCTTAAGTCCTTTATATTTTCTACTCATCCTTTCAATCGTTGGTTCTGTTGCGATGATGATGTCGACGTTGACATCTACCACAACTACCACAACGACGATGACCTTAGGCTAAACCACTCTTATCTCTCGTTGCTGATGGATCGTGCCAAGAGCACAGTCTTTTCGTCTTTCCACTCATCTTACAAATAGTTTCTGGCAGCCGCCATACCAACCTAGTTGCTTTTTGAGAGTACAAAGAAACTATTTTCTTATATTTTTATATCACAAACTACTTATATATATAAGACCACGTTATTCTTCAGAAACATTTTTTTTATGCTCACTGTTTATAATCATTAAGAATACGTAAAAAAAAAAAAAATAAAAATTCTTCGTACAGCTTTTAATTATAGTTTTTGAATTTCGGTTATGATTTTATTATTTGTCATAAAAGTAAAATTATTTTAGAAAAAATAGGCCTATTATAACCATTTTTCTTAGCAAGTTATTTAGTTGCAAAAAAAAATTAACAGTAAAAGTCAAAAATATTTATTTTTTTTATTTTAAATATCAAATTTCAAAATTTCAATTGACCTTTCAAAATTCTACCTAAGGACTGGGCTAAAAAAAAAATCTTTTTTTATTCTTAACAATTTTCAGTGGTAAAAAAAATTTTAGATAAAAATATATATATTTATTCATATTTAATATAATTTTTAATCAAATACTTAAGTAAATTTAATTTCTTCGTGTTTTCACTTGATTTATTCAATAAAAAATTTTATTAATTTAATTAAAGTCCAATCAAGCATAAAGTGAAGGTAAATTATACAGAATTAATATAATAAAAAAAAAAGAGTATTTTATTTTTAAAAATGATAGTTTTAATAAAAGATGAGTCTGCATAAGGAATTAAAAAATAAAAATTATATGTTCTCTTGAGTGTGAGGTACAAAAAAATGAAAAAGTGAAAGAGAGGGTGGGTAAGTGAGGGAGACATAGGGAGAGTGGAGAGTTAATGTATATTTCAAGGCATCGAAGCACGACAGTGATTTAATTCTATTTCAGTTTGCCTATTCCCCCTGAACAAATTGAGTTTCATCGATGGCAAAGCATCGGCTGTCTCTTTGCTTCTTGTCTCTTTTGCTACCTCAATTTTCATCTCTTACTCTTTCTCTAATATAACATCTTAGGTATCCTGTGTGCTATTAAGGGCCGTCTTTGGGCTCTCTGTCGTGTCATCGGACCAACGAGCAAGACGATCAATTTTCGTTTGAATTATTATACATCAAATTATATATCTATATATTTATGTTTATCGAAATAAAGGGCTTTGATAATTTTCAGGATGAGCAAATAATTTTTTGAAGCTGACAAAAATTTTTGAAAATTTTTATCAAAAATTAATTCTCATGGCTTTGGTAGACATGTTAATTTTTTAATTTTCATACATAGGATTAACAAAAATTTTGTTTAAAAGTTCAGAGCGGAAACTTGAATTAATAATAATATTTTTTTTTTTTTTGGCTCATGAATTTATTAATGAGTATTTTATAAAATGTTATCGTAAAAGTTGTGATAAAAAAAAAATAAATAAAAGAGCTAGGGTGAATGCTCCAAAACTCAGCCTGTGCCAAAAGGCTATTGAGCTTTTTTTTTCTTTTCTTATAAATAATAGGAAGTTTAGTCGTTGCAATATTATATGTAATGGTTTATGACAAAAATTATTTCCTCAATGTTTTTATACTTGACTTTTGGTCCAATAAGACATTACCCGGAAGCTGTTTCATATAAATACTAGTATATCTATTCCAAGTTTAGTTGAAGCCTTAAATACTCGACTTTCAATTAGTGATGAATGACAACAAAATTTATAGTTTATTTATAAATTGACGTTTTACATTTGAAAGAATTTTCAAAAATTTTTATTTTTATAATTACTAATACAGCGATATATTGGGATATAATAAAATCTAACAGATTGTATTTTATCTTGTCATGCTCTTAGATAAGCCTTTGGAGTAGAAATTTTTCGAGGTTTTCAGGACAAACTGTATGATGAAATCTAATTTTTACAGTACGACTATCTCAATTTATCTATATCTTAATCTCGAAAACTTAAACTGGTTTTTCTATCGTGTAAAATGTAATATATATATTTTGGGATTGTATCCGGGTCATTTCCACCCACGGGAATACCAACCATCAGCTCACGTCTTTTTATCTTATACTTTTATCCTATAATTCTTACTTTTTTTTAACTCTTACAATATATCATATATATGTGTAGGAGACAGGCGGGTGAAATGGGACCGCTAAAAAAATAATGGATTTTCGTGCATTTGAACACGGGGAATCTTTTTTTTTTAATTTCCATATGAAGTTATCAAACCAAATTTCTAATTGCCATAGAAAAAAATGTTTTTCACACGGTAGGCTTCTATTTTTAAAAAAATGACATAAAATTATTCATATTCAATCTAAGCCAAAAATAAAAAAGATTTGCAATACTGTCAGTAAATAAAAATACTAAAATAACGAAATTATCGATGATAAATAACCTATAGAATATTTAAATGTAGCGAAAAAGACACCGGATGTATTTTTTATAGTCAATAATACATCGAGTCTATTGATAAATTTCTAAAGTAAAAAATTTTGTAAAAAAATATTTGAGACATTCAAAATTATACAGAAATGACTAGAATTGTATATCACTGTTAAAAACATTTTTGAAAAAAATTTTTTTACTAAATTTTGGAGTGGTCCGTTTTGCTCACCTATTGTAGTTTTTTCTGTAAAAAAAATCTTGTATTTTCCTCAAACGATAAGGCTGACGAAATCGTCTTATATTCACTTTTTACTGAAGTCTTCTTGTAATTGAAAAAAAAAAAAAAAAAAAAAAAGAAAAAAAAAAGTTGAAAGTCTGTGGTATAAAATGGCAATGTGGGTGTATGAGATGCATGGAAATGCTAAAGGAATGTAAAAATAGCTTATGGAAAAAATGTAGATACGACGAATATATCGATATGATAAACTTGTCGCCTATTTCTGTATATGATATGACGGAAAAATTTAATCTTACTTCTTTTTGATAATATTTTCATATATCTTGTGTAGGAGATATGTTTCATTTATAAGAATAGAAATAAAAAAAAATTAAGTTGTAGAAAAATTTTACATTCATGAAAAAGACTCAAGAAAAAATACTTAACAGTAACAGTAATGATATTTTATAAAAATTATTGTGCAAGAACGTTAATTATAATTAAATTGATAGATCAAAGAAATTCAGACCACTTTTATTTTTAATTAGCGAACTTTATTTTATAGATAGTTAATTTTTTTAAATTGTTTCAATTATTAATTACTAATTAA
The DNA here is from genome assembly GCF_026212275.2 of Microplitis demolitor. Lineage (NCBI taxonomy): Eukaryota > Metazoa > Arthropoda > Insecta > Hymenoptera > Braconidae > Microplitis > Microplitis demolitor. The sequence continues at coordinate 4,091,417 of NC_068549.1, read as the reverse complement.
AAGTTCAAATAATGTCTGCAGTTTTAAAATAGAAACGCAGTGATCATAGCAATTGCCTGGTTAGAAGGTCGTTAGTTCAAACCCAGCTCACGATATTTTTTCTCTAGAGCTCACTTTACAATTTTCCAAAGCTGCTTCATAATTTTTTTACTTAAATATTTTTTTGGAAATTCAGAAATAAAAACAAATGGCTGAGTTCTATAAATTAACGTTTTTTGACTCTTTCATATTTTTTTGATTCTCTATTAAGAGCTCTAAATTTTCAATTTTTGCCAGGTAAAATACATTCAGAAAAAGCTGATTTTGAATTATTTCTGGACGTTTTTTTTTCTAATTTTTGAACAGTATTTAGAAATTGTTTTTTTTCCCATTCAAATTTTAAAAGTCTCAAAAAAAGTTCATTGTTGTGTCACGTTTTGAAGTTTAGAATAGTAAAAGTTTTGTCGACGATTTTCTTTTACACGGGCAATGCGCACGAAGTTCCAAATTTACCTCTTTTATACCAATAAAATACTACAAGTTAGAAAAAGTTAAACTTTAAGTTCTAATCTGTCTCAAATTTAGAAGTTCTACATGTTGAAGTTTTGTGGAGCGAATTTTTTTTTTAGACAGGTTAGGTATACAGTTATCTTTATTATATATAATAATTTACATACTTTATGGCTTTTTATATAAGTATTTCGTTGAATTTAGTTAATCATGAGAGTCTCAAAAGTTGGGCAATATAAAGGTAGTTTCAAACAGGAAGGAAAATATTAAAGATTGAAGGGGATGAGAGTGAGCTAGACAGAATTATCGGGTAAGAGAAGAGAGGAAATAGTTTCTATTTGGTTTTCGCTATACTGTCATGTCGATGGCAAGATATCTTGGCAGTAATTTTACTGCTACAGATTACAGGCTTTTAATAGATGTTAGTTTAAACATACAGCTCCTATATATTTTTGGTTTTTTCAAAAGTTAACAACTTTTAATTTTTGAACTTGAATCGATTATTTTCAGAACTTTAAAAAATTCAAGCGTAGAAAAATTTTCAATCTTCAAATTTCGAAAATTGTTTCTACTCTTGAATCATTTTGAGGTTTCAAATGATGAGGTCAACGTTCAGATTTGTCTCAAATTTCGAAGTTGATAGTTATGTACTTTTTTGAAACATTTTTATGACGATTTTTCTTACGCGGGCGATTCGATTTGATACTTAGATAATTATAGAAGAGGATTTATTGAAAAAAAAACTTTTGATAGTTGAATTTATGATGAGATCAATTGATATTTGTCACTTTAGATAAATTTTGAGAGAAAATATATTGAACTTATTTGGGATTGATTACAGGCGAAAACAAGACGAAGTTCAAATTCTAGAAGAAACGATACGTGCTCGTTCTGAAAAACACAAGAAAGCGGGAATTGAGCTGGACGCGACATGTGACATATGCATGAAGACAAAGTTTGCCGATGGCGTTGGTCACATCTGCAACTACTGCAACATCCGGTGTTGTGCGCGTTGTGGTGGTAAAGTCACACTGCGATCTAACAAGGTAATATATATTTATTTTTATATTATTCAGATTTATATAAAAATATATCTAAATATCTTACATATCGTCATCAGTAGAAAACTGCCGAACTTCATATTTCTTAGGAAATTAATTTGTTGCATTTCCTGTTAGCGATCGTCAAAATACACAGTTGATGCTTGGTTTCTATTTGTTTTTTTTTTATCCAAATTTTTCGAATTTTTAAGTTATAAAAGTTGTCGCAAGGAAGCCGCTTCATTCTAACAAAAAATTGAGAAGGGAACCGATACTTTTAAAAATGCATATTATTAAAAAACAATATCTACATATGTATATATACACTCAAAAATGATTTTTTACGAGATTGAATTTTAATTTTATTCTGGTCGAAATTCATTAAATGCCATTTCCAAGTGAAGTAAAAAAAAATTTTTATCAAGCTCTATGTATAAATTATGTGTATTTGATATTCCAAACATGTTAATTTGTGGTATCAATACAGGTGGTAAAACATTCCCTCGTCGTATGCAGAAATTATAAATTATTTCTCATATAATTACCTGGATTATCCTCTGATATGAATGTGGATACACATTTGTTGTTAACTGTTTAATACCAATATATTTATCATGATTATTGATTAATAATAAATTGGATCATCGATGAGTATAATGACCAATAAAAATAATTCAGCTATAAATTTTTCAGTGTCAATTTCAAAATTTCCATTACAAAAAAATTTTTTTTACAATCGCGGCCATTTTGCTTCAGATACTTTTCCAATTTTAAAAAAAATATTTCTGTTAATGATAAAAAGTGGCGTCTCATTTTGTTTAGGATTCCCCTATATATAATTTGACAAATTTTAATCTAACACTGATTTTTTTTTACTTTAATTCAGAAAAGAAAAAAAATTATTTTTTATGGATTAAATTTTTAAAATATACTAATTAATAATTTATAAGATATATGATATATTATTGAAAATATAAATAAATGTTAGGGATCGTATATTAGACAACTTTTTTCTTTTAAAGTTTGTTTTTCTCTACTTTGCAATAGTAAAAAAAAAAAAAACATAAAACATGTGGAGAGATAGAATACTTTTGGTCCACATTTACATTGAAATATGCCGTAAGGTATTTCGTATTATTGCAAAGTAATATTTCACAAAGTAATAAAAAAACTAAAAGTAACAAAAAAAGTAATAAATAATCAATGATTTGTCTGATGTCGTTTGTTTTTCATTTTTTTATTTTAACAAAACTTACAATCAGTCTCGTAATAATTTTCTTCTTCCAGTTCGCTAGATTAAATGATATCCACTTCTTACTCTTCTTTATCTTTATATTTATCATCTTCTCCTCTTTGTCCTCCGCTTTCATCTTCATCTTCGTCTCAACTTCTACTTGTCTGACACGTACGACCTGATCTACTTGTCCGTCTGTCTCGACTCTGTAGTTAGTGAGATAAAAAAAAGTAAAAAGAATAATTTCACGTTCAATTCATAGCAGCCTTGACATTTTTACTATTTTCAGATTTATAATAATAGAAGCTCGCCAGAAACAAGTCGTGATTTATTTGTAATTTTTCATGCCTTTTTTTTGTTTTGTTGTTTTTTTTTCATACCTATAAAATTATTGATTATTTATTTATTTAATTATTTACTTATTATTAATTGAATTAAAATTAGAAAACAAAAATTTATTCAAAATTTTAAATTAACAAAAAAAAAAAAATTTAATCGTCCCAAAAAAACTTTTTTTTTAAAATAGAAACCAAAAATTTTCTTGGGGTGAGCAAAAAATTTTATGGAGTGAAAATAAATTTCTTATGTCGGAAAATTTTTGCGATTCTAAAGTAAGCCGAAGTCTAATTTTAAAATTTTTCTCATAACGATAAATTAAAAAAAAAATATTTTACAAAATTGCACTCATAGATTTTTTAATTTTCTACATATGCATTTTTCTTGATTATTTTTTTTTTGAAATTGATTTATTGAAAAAAAAATTCAAAAATTTTTAATTGTCTTTTAATTTCAGAATTATAAATTTTTTCCAGTCCTAAGAAAATTTTTTTCTTCAATTCATAATGCATAATTTTTTATAATTAATTAAAATTGATAGAAAAAAAAATTATATAGATGTCATGAATGATAAAGTGATTGAATAAATATAAAAGTATATAAGAAAAATAATGAAAGATGATTATATTACATGTATTCACGATTCACATGGTTACAAGGTCGTCGGAGCTCGAGTCTGGGGTCGGTTACCAAGTTTTATGTCCGACTAGGTTTAGTAGTCCAGTGCGTGGGGGCCTATGAATGGGGCGCGTCCCTGCGTGACGTCACTGAAAGCTCGAGCGCGGGGTAATGCCAGGGAAAAATAGAGTAAAAGAGAGTAAGCGAGTGAGTGAGTGTGGGTGGGTGGGCGAGAGTTGGATTGACGCTAAGAGGAGAGGGTGAGTGGAAGAAAGAGAGTGAGTATGGTCTAGTGTAGAGAGGTTGGAAAATAGAGAATAGAGAATAGAGAGTAGAAAGTAGAGGGCTGAACAACGGGCCGAGGGTTAAAACTAACGGAATAGAACACGAGAACGAATAGAAAAGGCGGGGATGGTGGTCCGCGATGTGCGGAAGGGACCGCGGGCGATGTGACGCAACATATTGATCTTAGTTTGGATGCTATGTACCCGTAGTCCGTAGTAAGGGTGAGGGTAAGGGTAAGGGCTTGATAAAATGTACAAGTTAACTTGTACAATTAGCGTTCACGAAATTTTTCATTTTTTTCTTTTACTCATTTATGTTTTTGGACTTTTTTTATTTATCGTCTGATTTTTTTTTGAGATAACAAGAATTAATAAATTATATTAGTATTATTGTTAATTTAAAAAATTATTTTTATCATTTACTTATTTAAAAAAAAAAAAAATACATATGAAAATGAATAAATTATAATTTTAATTAATAAAATTATTGGAAGAGAATTATAAGAAAATTTATAATAGAAATATTGAATAGAAAAAATCATCAAATTTTTATCATAATGAAATTTAAATTACGTATTTTTTAATGATCCGGAAGTTAGCAGACAATTTAAAATTTTAGAATTTTTTTTCAACCAATTAATTACAAAAAAAAAGAAAAAGTTCTAAAAATATGCACATGTAGAAAATTTAAAAAACTACAGGTGCAATTTTTTGAAATGTTTTTTTTTTTTTATAATTTATTGTTTTTAAGAACATCAAAAAATGATAAGACCTCGGCTAAATTCAGTATCATATTTTTTAGTGTCAATGCGATAATTAATATCTATTTACGTGTTAATTTATATTTAATAAATTATAGAAGACATTAGTGATGGTAGAAAAATATTTTTTTTCTACGATCAATTTAGCTGTATAAATAGATATAAAATATATGAGGAAAAAAGTGGGAGGAAATAATATACTGTCAATGTGTCACTTTCACCTCAATGATTAACACACAAGGATATTTTTATACAGATATATTATGATATATAAATATATTAATATATAGAGTGAATAATGGATGGTATATATATATATATATATATATATATATATATATATATATATATGATGCGCTTTAGAAAGTGTCGGTAACAACCATTACGCTAGCACGTGTCATCAGGTTGCGAGGAAGCTTGCTCATAAAATATATACATATATATATTGATAGGCCATAGCACTTTTTATCTCCAAGTAATTTACGGGCAGACCTACTTTTATTTATTTTTTTTTATTCCACTCACTTAACTATACTTTCGTTGTCGTCTCTCTTTTGCCATCAACGTTCAGTCGCCCCCTCAAGTGAAAATTATTGATCCGACGTCACATGTCGACTGAGCAGGATGTCCAGGAAATGAGAAATTTTGGGTTGCGTGATTAATATATAAAAATATATTATTAAATAATAAAAATAGTAAAGTCATAAATTTATTTCACTTAATTATTTAATTTTTTTTATCATTTTTCGAAATAGTCGCATATGATAATTAAAAAAAAAATGTATTTATTGAATTTTTAGTTGTGAATGAATTATAAAAATGAGATTGTCAATCTATTGAAAGTTCTGCAAAGCTTCTGCAGTACGATCGATCAAAATAATACTGGGACTGGTTGCGTGGGATTCGCGAATCTCAAGTTTTTATTTTTGATGCTTAGTTTTAATGATTATTTTATATGAAGCTTTAATTAGACGATGGATTTTATTTTTTTGAAATTTACTTTTATAAAAATTTGGAAATTATTTTTTTTATATTATTTTTGATTATTGATGCGAGATTTAAAATTTATGCATGAGAGTCAATGTTTTATGTAAATAAAAGTTTAATAATAATAAAAGGAAATGAGATAACAAGGATTGAGAAACAAGAAAATTAAAGTAAGCCGACGAGATAGAATGATACGAAAAAATAATAAACAACAAAGAAAATAAAATGAGAACATGAAAAATAGATGATTCCAAACAACGAAAATATATCTATTTTAAAAAGTAACCTACTTTAAACTCAAGAAAAAAAATTAATATTACTTCTTACATTTATTAAATTGATACGAAAAATAAATATTAGTCATACATAAATTCTAATTTATAATAAAACCAAAAAATGAATATTTTTTTTTTATGAATACTTTATGTAAACCAGTCCATAGAAAAAATGAAGGAACTTCCAAATTGGAGACAGTTTTTAACTGAGTTGATGACTTTTAAAACTAAAAATTTTTCAGACCTAATTTTTGAAAAATTCTTATAAAAAGTAAAAAAGCCTTCATAATTGACATCAAATTAACGTCAAAATTATTTATAGTCCATATAATATTCGATTAATTTATAAATTATCCGAAAAAAATATTGTGCTCATTCCAAAATATCTGTCTTTTACCGCCGACTTTTCAAGTTACGGAGTTGCCCGCTAGGTGGCTTATGTTCAAAAATCATTTCACACTTAGATTGGACAGTCATAGTAATAAGCAAGTTTTGGTCGTCTAGTATCGCGATTTTTACGAATTTTTCAACGGTATTAAATGACTATGAATATTTTCTAGATTCCAATTAACGTAATAAACTGAAGCGTAATAAATTTAATTGATGTGAACTGCCACCAAAGAAAAATTTATGACTTCGCAATGAAATTTATAATTTATCATTTAGATTGGACAGAGAGAATGAAAGGCTAAAATTTATTTTAATCGCGAGAAAAATTACCGTGACAGATTAGAGAGAAACAGATCTTTCGACTTTTTTTTTGTTAGAAGAGCATATTAATTCATATTACGAAAATCGGAGTAAAAATTAGGAATTACAATGAATGAAAAATATTTAAAAGTTGAAAATAAATTTTAACAGGCAATAAAATAAAATAATTAATTACAAGCATGTTAAAAACATTTGATATTTATTCAATTTCTCAATGTCCGAGAGTAAACAAATGTTTTAATATTTGTCAAGTCTGAATGAAATTCTACAAATGGTATTATCCAGCAGTTTTAATAACAAATGTACACAATAGAAAAACAGATAGTGTCATAAAAAAGTATTTTTTTTTTTTTTTATTAACGTGAGTCCATAAAATCTCTCTCTCTAGTCTCGAGATTCGTCAGAGTATTTCTAGCTCATAAATTTTATGGATTACACTATTTTATAATTATTTGAGAACGTGAAACCATAAAAATAAATATTATGTATACTTTTTTTAAATTTTACAGAAAACAATTTCTCTCGAAAAAAAATAAAAAAACTTAAGTGATAGTAATTTTAATGATATTGAACTTTGTCTAATATAATCTTAAGTACATCGTTTATCTTTACTTGGCAATCTCAATTTTTTTTATCCTCACACTATTTTTTTTGGTGTTCACTAGCTAATACTGCTACTGCTACTGCAGCTGTACAACTGACTTACGGAATGGGCAAATGGATTTACCTTACGACCAAACACTTTTTTTTTAGTACCGACCGACAAGAAGTATACAACAATATAGAGTATTGAGAGTTTGCTGAACTGAACAGAACGGTACTAAAAACACAAGTTTTTCGGTAAAGATTCGACAGCTCTGGATATTGTGGACCGAAGAAATATTGTCGCTATTTTTCTTTCTCTCCTGCAGTTCTTCTAATACCCTCGATACTTTTCCCTCCGTCTGCCATACCGATACATTCGTGACTTGTTACCCCGGCTTACACTTACTACCACCCACTCCCACTCACACTCACACCCTACTTACTCTTGTTACTCTTACTTGACTTTGTGATCATCTATGTTTTATGGCTTCGTATCGCATATAACCGCTTGAACTTTTTTCTCAACTCGTAATAATTTCATTTTACACAAAAGTCAAGTGCAAATTATTCAATTGTTCAATTGGTTTTTCTGCTTCTTTTGTATCCATATTTCAAACAAACTGTCGTCATAACAGATGACATATCTAACATTGGTATTTTTTTTTTTTTTTTTTTTTTTTTTTCAAATTTTTTTTCAGAAATATTTCAGTGGACTATATATATTTAACTGAATTTAAAAAAATATGTTCTGATAATGATAATATAATCTACCCTGAACTAAATTGAGTTCTCGGTTTCTCTCTTACCCAATACTCATTTTATATACAATATCGAGTGTCTTTTTTTTTACTAGCCTCTTGAATTATGCCGCATCAAAAGTTTACGAGTTTTGATGGATAGAAATTCTTGTACCGGAAATTGATATGCATTGATTAAAAAAAAAAAAAAAAAAAAAAATTTCTAACTCGTCTATCCTGTCTATTATATCAGATACATCGGAAAATACTTGACTTGATTAAAAGGAAGGTATAAATGAATAAAAAAAAATTATTTCGCATCAACAGATTTGATACTTTTTTTATTAGTGAGTTACTAATTAAATATTAAAATTATTTTAGATAAAATAAACTGACCCAAAAAAATATTTTTATCTAATTAGGGTACCGCAGATCTTAGATAATTTTTTTTTGTAGTGTAAAATCATAATTTTTTGGTGACTCAATTTCCTGTTTCACGTTTGGTTGACAACACAATAAAATTTAGCAAATGATTAAATCAAATCTTGGAGTCGAATCAGGCCCCGTGTTTGGAAAACCCAAGTGTTATCCTACCAGACTTAAAGTAGAAATTTTTTAGTAGTCTAGATTTAATTTAAGCACTTGTGAAATTAAGTCAGTGCCAATAATCTCTTCACCAAAAGCATAAATTTTCATAAATTCTCTAAAATTTGTATGCATATATGTTTACATTTGAATAATCTTAACTTTTGAGGGTATTAGGTATTCAAAAATAATTGTAATTATTTGTGTCATTAAAGAATTACTAATTACATCATTTAGATTTTATAAGAAAATATTCAGAAATTATAATTGTCAACTTTTAATTCCAAACTACTAAATTTTTAAAGTTGTAAGCAACTTGACTTAAATTAATTATTTTCTAGGCAGGTAATGTAATAACTTTTAATTGATAATTAATTATGTAAACCACAGTTTCCACATTAACTGCAACTAATTTACTATTGTAATAATTTCAATGAATTAGTTAATATATTTCATTGAATAATGAAATTAATTATCTAACTATTATCAATTTGAACTCATTATTATTTTATATATATATAAATATATATATATTTTTTTTTTTGTTTTTTTTTTTTGTTTTTTTTTTTTTGGGGTAGAAAATGATGCTCTGAGCGACCAAAGTTACTCAGGTTTACTGTAAATAATTAAATAAAAATATTGTGAAAGTTTATTAGAAGTGAAAAATAATTAGCGAATAATTAAACCATGATAAATTAATTATTTTCTCAAGACAACTTTTGCTCCGGTCGACCCTTTTTTATTTAATTAGAAAAGAGAAAAGACGTAAAAAAAAAGGTGGTAATTTTTTTTTTTTTTTTTTTTTTTTATGAAAAGATAAGTCTCTAAATTAGGTCGTGAATACGTTGGGAGATATCAATACTAGTGACTGATTCCGTTGTTTTTTTTTTACATTTCACTCCCTCTGGCACATCAACTTTTCACCCTCTTGAATATCCTTCGAACTTCAAACAATGCATGGCTTTCCGCCCATTCGAATTCAATTTTCTATTCACGCCGAATTGATGGTTTTCATTCCTTTATTTTTTTTTTATCTTTATTCATCTTCAAATAATCTTCTTTTCTTATTTTTTTTTTTAATGATTTATATAAAATTAAAAAACATTTTTTGTTTGCCCATTTAATCATTAACAAATTTTTAATAAAACACATCATCACTTTCCGTAATATAGATCACCGCTAAATTAAAACTACAGAACTTCTCATTTGCTGCTTAATTATATTAATTACAGCTATGATAAATTATAATATCAGAGTAATTAAATTTTGTTACAAATTTTCAACCATGGAACGTAGTAATATCCCGTAAAAATATTTAATAATTATCGTACATTATTAAACATAAAATAACAGTAGTAAAGTGCAAAAAACTGGGGACAGAATATAAAAAGACGGGTTATCCATCGGTCGCTTATACATTTAGTAGCAGTTTGAGAAGAATGATATCCAGCTAAGACCTGACATGGGAACAAATTTTTATTGCCCAGTAAAAGCATTTTTTTTTTTTTTTTTTTTTTTTTTTTTTTCAAATAATGTCCTTGTTGCAATCGATTATTCCGACAATACTACATTTAGTCTGGCAACAATTTGCTTTTAAATAAATAAGTTTAAATGTCTATTTACAAACTCGTAATCTATAACATCAATATATTTTTGAGTGGTTGTAAAGGTGACACAATAACGCGAATAACGATTTAACCTGGGGTTGAATTATTTTTTATCATTGAGGATTACTGTTGTTTGGATATGAAAGTAAGCCGTGATTTAGGTGACCAACAAATTGGTTGACCCAAAGAATATTTTTTTTTTTTAATTATTGTACTTTTTAATACCTCAGTAATATACAATGTAAAAAATTTGCGGAGTGAACGTGGAGTGGATGACTGTCTACTTCATTAAGTAGACTTTCCCTCGGAGTTAAATTCACTCCTAAAATAAGTTTATTTTAATATTTGAATTTCGAATCGGAGTGAATGCGAATTTAAATAAAATTCAGATGATTGCGGAATCATTTCGCTGAAAAAATAAACTCCCTATTTACTCTAGATGCAGTGCATTTTTTTTAAACTTCGGATTTCTGAATGGCAGAGTGAATTTGGCCTCAAATGAAATCCGGATTCACTCCCGATTTTTTGCAGTGTATGATGAAGTTTATCGAGATATCTAAGATTAACATGAAATATAAAAAATAATGTAGGATATTATCTCGAATTACTAAGGGAGGATTTCGATAAACAAGATTCAATTAGCTTTAGCTTCATTTACTCAAACATTTACGTCAAAGAATCAAATTTATTTTATAATTTTCGTGCTGTCGGTAAATTTGGTCGTTCGTTCGTTCGCATGTACGCAAACACGATAGAACTCCAAATACTCAACCAATCATCATAATACCTTCAGCATTAGCTTCAGATCATCTTAGAATAGAACCCCATAAGAAATCGATACTCAGATCGTTGCCGATCAATATTATTATCAATAAATTAAAAAAAAGTTCGGCAACTAAACTCAGTTTCTTGGCATCTTAGTCTACTCTGTCAAGAATAAGCGACACCGCGCGTCTGCCAGAGTAATTAAAATTTTTTTCAGTACTAATCTTTATTTTGACGATCAATAAAATATAAATTTCCTCTTTAGTTAGTATTTAATAAATATCATCCGTCTAATTAAAATAAAAATCACAAAATTAATTACTGCAATTTATCATATATTTAATTATCATTGTGTTATATTTAGTCTTGTTTTTTTTCTGTACAGGTGATTTGGGTGTGTATAGTGTGTCGCAAAAAGCAAGAATTGTTATCAAAAACCGGACAGTGGATGGTAAAAACGGGATTAGGTGCCGCGGATCAAGCGATGATCAGACGAATGCAAGAAGACATGCACGGAGGACCTCTGACTCACACAGAATTATCTCAAGACAAGCGACCAAAATTAGAGCGTGCCCATAGTGCTGCTGAAAAAGAAAATCTTCCATTATTGCAACGTAGCGGAAGTGCACTCAGACGGCAGTATTCCCAACAAGAACAGGTTTGTTTATAAATTCAACTTTAATAAAATTTTATTTAATATCATTTCTATTTATCACTTTATTGTTATTGCTCTGGTTTAAATAAAATGAATTTGCAAGTGCTGTCGATTTTGTTTAGAAGATTATATACGACAAAGTTAGCTCTGATAGTTTCCGTTAAACTATATGTGTAGGGTAGAGAGAATCGAAGTTTCCTGTTCTGATAGATAGTGGAATTTGGATACCTCCGGCTGTCGTAACTCAGAGTGCATTATCAGTACAGAGTATCAAGTTGTATCGGGTACTTTTCCTCACTCTCTCTCTCTCTCTCTCTTTCTCTCTTTCGCTCTCTATTTTCCTCTCTCCCTCTACATACTCGATAACAAAAGTCTATACTTATAAACTTTATCTATTCTTTTAACATTAAAATACCCTCGGCTATTTAATAATAAAGAGAAAAGAAAACTTTCAGGCAGTTTAGTTTTTTTTCTTTATTATAAATAGGGTAGTTTTTTTATCAGAAATATTTTAAGAGGTCAACGACTTGACCGCCCGAAGCAACTTAGTTTCGGTAGTACTATTATTAATTTGATATTGGAGAAAAGAAGGTGTATGTATATATATATGATGGCGTGAATCGATCATTTTACCAGCCGGACTAATGAAAAAGTTTTGTATACAAGAACCACAATAGTACCGAAAGCCATTAAAGTTCAATAAACAGATGCTGTTACTCTGCTATGAAATAATAGTAGTAGTATTAGTATTAGTAGTCGTAGTTTGAGTAGTAGTAGTTTGAGTAGTCGTCAATCCATCCACGACATTCGTTTTACGAGCATTTAATCAACAAATTGGGTGATACTTAATTGTTAGATTTTCTTCCATTCATTCATTTAATTCACAAAAAAGTATATCGATTATAATTAGATACAAAAGTATAACTTTCTTACAGACATTCTATTTTAAATTATAAATTTTGATTTATCCTAAAAAGTGAGTGATTAGATCTGGAAATTTTTATTTATTTGCGTGACAATAAATAATGTCTACTTCAAAAAAAAAAAAAAATTTTTAATTCAAAATGTGGAAAATGAATCGCCCTAAAGAAATTTAAAAAGGCTAATAATTTTTAATTGATTTTCCTTTACTTCAGTCATAATGTTTGATACCAATAGGCCCCGGTCATTAAAAAAAAAGTTCTATGCGGAGTAAAATGAGGTTCTTTAAAAAAAGTCCAATATATAATTAAGATGATTTTTTATGACTTACATGATCCCGTGTAGCTCCTTTTCACAGTTTTAAAAAAAATGTATGCTGTCCATTTTACCTCAGGGATCCATTTCATCCTCTCCCTTCTTCTACTAACATGACCCGAAATTTTTTAATTTGATATTTTCATGAAAACATAATTTTTAAAAATGATACTGAAGTTATCTGACGTCTGATAATTTTTGGATTTTTTTAGAAACGATAAATTATGCAAAAAAAAAAAATGCACCTATAGCTTTTTTTATTTTCTACATGTGCATATTTTTAGTTTTTTTTTTTTTTTTTTTTTTTTTTTTGCAATTAATTTGTTGAAAAAATATTTGAAAATTTATTATTGTCTACTTATTTCAAGATCATTTTTTAAAATCGATTCTATTCAGGGAAATAATAAATACTTACTAACCCTTAATATAGATTCCAAATCGTCGACTGTCAACAAGTGACAGTGGTGTAGAAATGTCAGTATCACCTCATTCCCGTAGTCTACCAACACCTCACGTGGTCGTAGGTTCATATCCACAACAAACACCACGACACCCAGCGGCCTTTCCCGAAGATGATCCAAATATCTATCGTGGTGAGTTGGATGGTCTTATGAAGCAGCATGCCCAGACGTATCAACGATCTCGTCAAATTTATCAGGTTCGTCGGCAGATTCAGTCCCATAAAACGAATAAAAATTAGTCAGTACTCCCATTTCTATTATTAATTTAACACTAAATAGGAACAAAATTCGAATGTACCAATTACTTATGGTCATACGGGTGTGGATAATTCGCGTGTCCATCAATCACAACAGCATCAAATTCATCAGGTACCTGGAAAACATCTGTCGCAAGCATTACCACCACCTGGTTCAAACGCTGGCTCATTACACCAGCAACGAAGTTTCAGTAGCAGCGAAGAAGAACGCAGCACACCTGAATGTGCAAGTGATGAGCCTGATGAGTCGGAAAAGGGTGAGTCTATTTTTTTTTTTACTTGTTTATTTTTTTTTTTATTTTACATCTCTTTCAGCAAACCAACTGGATAATTAACCAATTAATTAATATTTACTGCACTTGGAAAAAAATTACTTTTATGAAAAAAAATCTGTTCATAATTTACGTAATTATTTTATAACAAATTTGCAATAAAGTTATTTTCCATGATACTGAAATTAACCGATGTTTAATAATTTTTTGATTTATTTTTCAAAACAATAAATTAAAAAAAAAATATTTGAAGCAGATAGTTAATATTTTTTTTATAATTTATCGTTTAAAAAAAAGTTCAAAAACTATCAGACGTGAGCTAACTTCAGTATCATATTTGTTTAAAATTTTGAATAAATTCATTTTTAGGATAAGAAAGAATTTTTTTTTTTCATGAAAGAAATTTTTTATTTTTTTCAGTGTAACTATTCGTTATAAAAATAATAATTTTAAAGAATAAGTTTTTATTTAAGCTCGTCACTTGTAAGTGCAATCGATTTTATAGAAAAAACTAATTATGACATTGCAACGTTAGTTTTTAAAAATATCTTTTGGAAAAGCCCTTAAATATAGACTTGTAGGGTCGTGATGTGATGTGAGTTGTAGTAATAGTGGTATGATGAATATAAGGGAACACTTTATAGTTGATTAGACAGAAAATAAACGAACCGTTATACATTCAACCACGTGCAATAACACCATAGTTGCATACGATATCAGAAATACCCAAGGCCTTTTCTTGGTAATTATTTTTTTTTTCATGTCCATATATATCAGCACGAAGGGTTGTAAAAGAGAAAAAACGAGTAATGAAATAAAAAAAGACCAAGAAAAATATAGGCTGCAGATAAAGGTCAAATTAATTTTGTGTTTTGTAATATATAAATTGTGATACGGACTTTTTTTTTTTTATTTTTTATTAATGTCAGTTGAAGACTTAAATGTACGACTCTGTCAATAATCTTGTTTAACTTTAATGTCATCGGTAAATATAGAAGAATTAGCGAGTTATAAATCTCTTTATAGATTTCGTTTCCTATTACAAAGTATTTATTTCTGTTATAACTCAATTGTGTAATGGTATATGATTATTAGATTTCGGGAAATAACTCATACTATTAGTAGAAAAGTGTTTACTTTATTTAGTGAAATTAAATATTTATTGTAAGTAGGGTTACTTTTTCATAATAAAATGGAAAATAAATAATACAGTCTAGTGACCACTAAATTTTTTAATCTTCTTATTAATTTTATTAAGCGCCATATCTACACTGAAAGTTTAAATTTCTGCCCTGTTTAGAGGGAAGAAATTCGTTCTCTTTTTTTTTTAAAAATTAGTATATTACACAACAAGGGAAAAAAGTAGGACATTCTGATCCACGTGTGTAATTTCTTATTCGAGCTGAAGACAAGGGTGGCAAGCATGCGGGTTAGGGCGTTCTTCCTTCCTCCATGGAGTGAATCCGATTTTTCACAAGACCTGCGCCTGAAAGTTTAAATTTTTTTCTTTGCTTGCAAGAAAAATAGTATACACACCACAGAGGAAGGTATTACGTCCAATCAGTATGCTTGTCACCCTTGCCTTCGATTCGAACAGGCAATTCTACACGTGGGTTGAAATGTCCTACTTTTCTTCCTAGGTGCGTAATATACTAATATATTTGCATATTTAAAATACAGAATACGAAAAATATAGTGCGTAATACGAGATAAAATACGATTTCTGACCGTGTGATATCAGTCCTCATCTTCGTCTCGGACGGTCAACTTTACTCTTGCCTGTAAACGGTTGAATATACTGTAAAAATATAACTTATCTGCATTTGAATATAAAACCTTATCTTGATTAATCGTATAGACCACGAAATTTTAAATAATCACTCTGTATGTTCATTAAAAATTATGTCAACAAACCGATACCCATCTTATATCAATGAATCCCCTGACAATCATGCCTGAAAACAGAAAAATTTTTAATCGTGTAAGCCATTGGCACTAATCGATAAAACATAAACAAGCTAATAATAATCTAAAACGAAGTATCCAAGTTTAATACAATAGTTATCAGTATTATCGTAATCTTGGTGATACAAAAGCATCCTAATCTAAACTCTGAATCTTAGAATTCCAGTATGGAAGCCTAGTACAATGTTAAACCCTAAATGGTTCGAGTGACGACGAGTAGTTTCGGTTGAACGTGATTCCAGCCTATATAGAGCACACCGTTGGGTGTATCGAGGAATGTTGCCGAGCATCATGCGGGAATTCTCGGGTTCCCTATCTTCCCGGAACGGTTGTTGCATTGATCCTGGCGATTCCTCCACCACCACTGTCTCCTCAACGTGCTCTACAAACTCCCCAGTTTTCCTCCTGCAATTCCTCTCTCTCTCTGCCCACCCGTTCGTAGTTCTTGGAACGCCTACGCTATTTGCATGACGTCACGCGGCTAACACGTGGGCGAAACTCAAACATCCCATGTATATCATTGAGAGTTAGATTCAGAGAAGCACCAGCGACCCCATCGTCTTTGCATTACCACTCACTACCTCCTTCCCCTTATTCTTCGCCTCCTTATCCTCTTTTCACTCTTTTAGCTCCTTATCCTTCTCCATCGACTAGCACATCAAATCTGCAAAGCTCTTGTATCATTTTTACTCCCCCCTCCCGTCCTCTCCTCTCGTCTGGTCCATTCAAGTTTCCAGAATTCACTCGTTAAACCGGGGATCGTTCCTCATGCGGAAGATTTTCCTAACATAACCTTGATGATTAAATCCAGTGACGCACGACGTCACAAAAAAAATTATTGTTTACCTTTTATTTTTTCTCGCTGATATACAAACCAATTGAATTAAGTAATGCTTGACATTTTTTTTTACCCTCTTTATTCCTTTATTTTTTTTTCTTTACTAATGTAGATGGCAGGATAGGAAAGAGAAAATTGATTCTTGGGATTTTTTTTTTCATTACCTTTTATATAAATCAAAATTGAATAGAAGAATGACTCGTCTATTATACTGAGTATTTATATATATATTTATAGATACATATATTTTTATTTCGAATTATCAACGCTAGGCGAAAATAAAAGATAATATAGGACTATGTGTAACTAGAGGAAAATGTCAACTCAGAGAAAAGAATGCCAGAGGCACTACCCACACACACACACTCACACACACACACATATGTGTTTATATAAAATATATGTATATTAGTAAATATTGCAATCGTAAAATAATTCTTCAGTTGAGTTTCATTTTGCATCGTGAGTGTTAGTATTTATTTATATAAATAAATAAATAAGATATATATGTAATTAATTATATTTATGATTAATCGGTTGCACTTTCAAGATAAAAATAATCATAACTTTAATCAATGAGGGAATTTAAAAAAATTGATAATGATAATAATTTAGTGAATAAGTTCAAAAAATTTAAACCAACGATGGGAAAAAAGGGTGTTGTTGCTCCCATTTGTAGATGCACAAATATAATGAACATATATTTATATATATTAAGAACATCATTAGAATATAGAGCGAATTAGTCACTGTAGATGGATTATTTATTTTTATATATATATTTATAGAGTAAGGTAAGTTTGCTTATTTTTGTTTCCGTTAATATTTGTGTTTTTTTTTTACTATAGGATTTTTTTTGTTTTATTTACAAAATACAAGAGAAAATTTTTGGAAAGATAGACAGTAAAGTTTCCAATTTGTTGGTATGAATTTTGTGATATTTTGCAAATTACGTATGAGTTTGGCGTGAAATTAAGCAGATGGCGACACGGGTAGGGTAAGAGTTGGAAAATCTAAAGGGTGGGAAAGAAATAAGGGGTAAGGGGGTAAGGGGGTGTTTATAGAATAGAAAAGTCATGGTGATTTATATGTGGTAAGCCGGTGTCATCTAACTTTTAAATTAAGACCTCGGAGACTAGGATCAGTGGTTTCATACTTTTCTCTTTCAAAATCTATGGAGATTCACCACCTAGTGTACTTATTCACTGGTAATTTAATTCGTTAAAATGGGATTTATAACTGATGTAATTATCTCTGTAAATAGATAAAACAATTTTGAATTAATTCGTTATTATTATCATAGTTAAATAGCTTTTTTATTTTTCTAACGATATTAAAAAACTAGTCTACAAAAAAAAAAATCTTGAAAAGTGGTTAGAACAATTTTTTTTTTTAATAAAATTGAAGAAAACGGAAAAAAAAATCTGAGAGTAGAAAATATTTTTAAAAAATTTATTTATACGGAATAAAATTATAGAAAAAATTTTTATAGAAAATAAAAGAATTCTGTTGCGTATTATTACAAAATTAATGTTAAAAGCGCATTTTTATTAGAAAAAAATTTTTACTTCATCTTTCGAGTACAAGAAAAAATAAGAGGATACATTTAACTTGAATTTTTAATTAGAACTGGGAATTAAAATAGCGTCAGCTGATTTTTCGAGTGCATTAACCTATATTTTACGTTAATGGAAATTAATCTAGTATTACCGGCGTAAAATATAGATATATATGAAGGGTAGGTTACAGTGACACCTCAAATAAACGGAACGTAAAGTGAAAAATTATAAATTCAACTCTTTAAAACCAGAAAATTACTACGGGAAAATTTAATGAAATTTTAATGTGTCAAATTATTTTTTGTTTAATTAAATAAATTTCATTAAACTAAAACTTTAACGTCACTTAGAAAAGTTATTTTATAGGATTCAAATTTTCGCGGTTCTTTATTACGATTATTAAATATTTTTAAAATTTTAATCGAGATATAAATTAAAAAAAAAAGGATAATTGCTACCTCAATATTTATAATCAAATTTTTTTTATTGATATTTATGATGTTACATATTTGTTTTTTTCTAAATATCAATTGTTAGAGTACCAAGTTCATTAAAAACGTAAAACAATATTTTTTCGCAATTATTTCCAGCTGTTTTACGTGGGGTCATCTGGGCTATTTAAATATTCATCGATTGATAAATATATCTACATATATATATAGTAAAAAAAAAAAAAAATTAAAATAGCGAATGAAAGAGAATAAAAAAAAGCAAGTAAACACGCGATGCATAAAAAAATTTTCGTGTGCCATGATCGTACTTTCAATTTGTCATTTTTATTGGCTCTTATCGTAGTCGCAGTTCTGGTAGTTTAGTAATCCAATGACTTTTAATAAAAATTTCGTATAAAAGATTATGAGAATAATAAAAAGTTATTTATTGAATATTTATTTGAATTAAAAAATAAAAAGTTGATTGTCTTTATTACTAAGGAATTATAAAAAATATCAGAAATTAGTTTTATTACTTAGTTTAAGTAAAATGGAATTTTAGGTGAAAAACGAGCGCCAATAGTGGCGAGTCCGAGGAGCCCAAGGAATAAAGCTGGTGACAGAAATTACCGGCAAGCGATGCTGGACGACAAGATGAAGAAGTTTCTCGCGGTACCATTTATATGAATAAATGATTATTTTATAAATGTCACAAATATACATATATATTCATTATTATATGTCTATATCGTCGTAATCGTTTACTATCGCTCGCTGAACTTAAAAGAAAGCCTTTCTTAATTTTTTTTTTTTATATATATACATATTTAAACCAATGATCTATACATACATTATTTGAATATTATGTGTACGTCTGTGTGTGCGAGTGCATGTGTGTCCTATGTGCTCATTAATATTTTTTTGAACGCATACTTTTTTTTGAATTTTTGAATTTAATAGAATAAAAAACAAACATCGAAACTTGAACACATTTTTTATACTATTATTTAAAAATGTTTTATTATCTTTGTGTAGATAAATTTTTATTATTAACAATTTGACTATTTGATACTTTTAAAAAACTGATAACACACAAGACTAAGTATAACACAATGATAATTAAATATATGATAAATTGCAGTAATTAATTTTTTGATTTTTATTTTAATTAGACGGATGATATTTATTAAAAACTAACTAAAGAGGAAATTTATATTTTATTGATCGTCGAAATAGAGGTGGCTGAGGCAGCCGTTCGGCACGCGCGTGGCTCGGGCGATCACCGAAGTTAAGTAGCATCGAGCATGATCACTACTTGGCTGGGTGACCGTTTAGCCACACGTCGGGTTCGAACGAAGGTCTCTGATCGCTAAGCGCGGGATGAAGATCCAGTGATCGGTCAAATGGGAATTTTGTCGATCACTGGAGCTTCACCCAAACCGAACTGTACTGGCTAGGTTTTCTCTGTAGTTTCCCTAGCCACTGCACCTCCATTGCACAAAGGAGGTTGCAGGGCATCACCGGAATGATGCCCTGCAGAGGAGGAGAAGTTAAGCAGTTTGCGATATAAAGGCAAAAAGTGTAAAAGGCCGTAATTGCGGCTATACACTAGAAAACAATTAAAATTAAAAAATTGATCGTCAAAATAATGATTAGTACTGAAAAAAATTTTAATTAGTCTGGCAGACGCGCGGTGTCGCTTATTCTTGACAGAGTAGACTAAGATGCCAAGAAACTGAGTTTAGTTGCCGAACTTTTTTTTAATTTATTGATAATAATATTGATCGGCAACGATCTGAGTATCGATTTCTTATAGGGTTCTATTCTAAGATGATCTGAAGCTAATGCTGAAGTTATTGAGATGATTGGTTGATTATTTGGAGTTCTATTGTGTTTGCGTACATGCGAACGAACGAACGACCAAATTTACCGACAGCACGAAAATTATAAAATAAATTTGATTCTTTGACGTCAATGTTTGAATAAGTGAAGCTAAAGCTAATTGAATCTTGTTTATCAGTCATTGGGTTCTCTTAGTCATTGGATTTTTTTCCGAAATCACTCTACTAAATTATCATAATTAAAAATTAATTTTTATATCATAAAAAAAATTCTGTCAGCAGTTATTTGAATATTCGTTTTAATCGATTTAATGACAAAAAATCAATGCTAATGACGAGACAATATTTTAAATTTCACACAGAAAATAGATAAAGTCACATCAATTTTTTTTGGCACACGTACACATATATGCGATACATAACATTCAATTTTTTTTTTTAAATTAATTCTCATGGAAAACTCTATCGCAAAAAAAGTATGATTCAAAATTCTAACTTCCAAATTTGAAACAAATAAAAAAAACTCTATTGTAACCGAAATTTTTTTTTAGTTAAGAAAAAAAAAATTTGAGTTTTTCATGGGAGTTACAAATTAAAAAAAAATTATAATAAATTTTATTTATACGAATTTAACTATGAAAATTTTTGTCTTATATAATAATTTATGCTTTTTTTTTTAAATATATGATAAATTTATACACAGCTCAACACACTTCCAGTAAAACTTCATCGGCACAGATAACAGCACATTGTATGTTTTATAATTAATTTATTACAAACATTAACCCAATATTTTTGCAACTAAAATTAATTAATTAACATAAACAATAATTTTTAATCCCCATGACCATGAAAACTGCCTTATGTAAATAGGATATTTCAGTAAACAGGACTAGTGATATTTAGGGCTTAGTTATTTGATCATTTAAAAGTAAAGTAAATGAAAAAATAAATTAGAGACAAAAAAGAAAGGAAAGATTTTTGGATCTACTATAGGGAAGGGGTACTATCATCATGTCGGAGGTTCAGCTTCGATATCTGGTGGCTCCCGTAGACATGGCCCTCATAATGGACATCATATCACCGGAACCGGCATAATTACCACTGAATATAATGGTCATCATCCACCGCGAGAACCCCGAAAAGAAGAAAACACTCTTGTAAGACGGAGTTTCCGGAGAAGCGATGAATGGCGCGCCGACAGCCGGAGGTGCGTTTTTTTTTGTTTTATTATTTTAATTTCCATTCGTTTTTTTTTTTTATTATTTATACTTTATATTGAAAACTTTTATAAGAATGAAAAAGTGTGAAAATAGACACGGACATCATTCTCAAATATTTTTTTATAGATAATAATTTAAAAGTGACTAAATTTCTAAGCAAAGTGGGTCCATTGGGAAAATAATGGTAGAAATTTAGAGAAAAATTTTTAATGATCGATATGAATAGAAAAAGTTTTTTAAACTCCATTTCCATGCATTCATTTAAAAGCGTTATTTTATTAGTTTCATTTTTCTGACGATGATTCGTTTCCGTTTTATTGAACATTCAAGTGAAAATAACGATGTTTTGTCGTTATAAAATTTTTTTGAAATATTCAAAGCTCGTATTATTCCGTTATAGATCCCACTAGGGCGTATCCTAGTGAAATGTACTATTGAATAGATATAAGGCCATGATAAAATTTTTTTTTACTTATCGATGTATTTTTAATTTTTTTCTACGCCCTTATGGTTTCCAGTATCTATTCCGCGAACCATAAGGGCTTTTCATTTTTTTTGTGCTTGACGTACTTTTCATTTAAAAATTTTAAAATAAAAAAAATACAAATTTCGAATTTTTTTCACGCCCTTATGATTCTCAGAATAATATCAGGAACCATAAGAATATAATTTTTTTTATCTATTACCGGTGGAATTTTAATTTAAAAGTACGAAAATAAAAAAATACAAATTTTTAATTTTGTACCTCTTTGTGGTTTCTGTTACTATTTCCAAAAAAAATATCAGGACGTCCAAATTTTTTTTAATTAATACTTTTAAGTAAAAAATATATCAATTATCAAATAAAAAAAACTTTTAATGCCTGTATAGCCCCTGGTACTTTTCCCTGGAACTTTAAGAATGTCTACAAAAATTTCAAAATTTTTTATTTATTTATTTTTTTACTTCTGCATGAAAAGTACAATTAGCAAAAAAAAAATCTTTTTTACACAGAAAAAAAAAGTTATTTTAAGTAAAGAAAATATTTTTGAAGACAAACGTTTTCGGGAACCAAGTCAAGATTTTTTTGATCCAAGAGAATTTGTCTTGAAGATTTCTGCTTTATCTGAGAAAGTTTAGGTCTCCAAAAAAATTTTCTTGAATCAAGAATATTTACTTTCAGTCGAGAATTTTTTTTTTCTGTATACGCTCTTGTGATTTCCAAATTTCATAATGGCGTATAATTATCCATAGGCTCTTATGTCACTAAAAAGTCTCATCATTAAAATATTGAATAATCAAATTTTATTCCATTAGTTTTAAATAAACCAACTTTATAACATATTGTCATAATTTTAAATTTATCAGCGTATATATTTTTCGAGTGACCCATTTTGCTTATTTCCTCCAATCATTTATTTACGTTATCAATTAAATGACTCTCAATTCAATATTATGAATATTTAAATAACGTCGTTATTCTTGATACATTTATAAACATCTTTAAATATTTAATTTAAATAAAATATATAAACTCATTCTCTGTATCATAAATAAACTGAGTGTCTCTTTGACAAAATTAATTTAAAGTAAACGTTAAAAAAAAAAAAAAGTAAAGATTATTACTGTTTATGGATTCAAAGTTTTGCTTGAAGCTCATTACCACGACAAAAACAATTTTTTTATTTTTTTTAATTGTGTACAAGTACTTTGAGAACGAGAGAATGAGAGAACGAAAATAGTGAGTTAAATTGAGAGGACTGTGGAATCTATAAATGTAGATGGAGTGAGGAATTTGAGGTCATACACTCAAGTTGTGGAATCGAATCGACTTGTACAGAAGTAGAGGTAAAAAGAATCCTGTCTGCCCTCAACTGAGTAAATGACAAAAAAAAAAATTGAATAAACTGGTGAAGAAAAAAAGAGAATGATGTCCTGAGAAAAATCAATGTAGAAAAATATCACAAGTGGTATTTAAGATGCAAGAATATTCATAAATATAATAATAATAAAGGGGAAAAATTATATATGGATGGAAAATTTACTCATGCATAAAAAAATCTGATAGATCGTTAGATAGCGAAATAAATCATAAAATTTCATTGTCAATCATCGTTTCTGCTTAAAACTTCTTTTGATTTCTGATGATATTTTTAGTCATCTGACTTGTCCATCTTTCATCTCATCAATTTTCATATAAATTTTATGAGACTGAATGAGAATAAATGGAATTTTTAAGCAGCATACGATACAAATGCATCAAAAACAGTGAAAAATTTTGTGTTTCAATTAAACCACACTCATATTAAATATCTAATGATAAAATTTCATGACACAAAATACAATAATAATTTTTAATTAATTATTAATTAGGACATTTTATTTTAATGATAGGAAGGGTAATAATTATGATTTCTAACAATTAATTATTGATGATAATTGATAATTAACGATTATGTAATCTTTGAATAATAACATTTCTGCATAATTAAATATCATTGACTATACTAATGAGACAATTAGTTTTATGAAAAATATAAGACATTTATTAATTAAAATTTTTTATAGAGAAACGGGGGCAAAATGGGCCCTTTAAGAAATGAGAGCTTATTTATAATATAAATGTCAGCCCATTTTACCCTTAGGGGTCCATTTTGTTTCACTCTTCCCTAATAATGGAAGAGGTGGAAATGGGCCACTTAAAATTTTGAGTGCCTCGAATGATTTGGGGGCCATTCCCCCCTCCCTTCCCCTAAATCAAAATTTGATGCATGCGTTTGAAAATATTTTTATTAAATTATTAGTATAAAAAAAAAAAAATCAAATAATACGTGACTGTAAAGGAAATTTGTTGAGATAATTTTTGTAACTCGATGGTTGTGTCATGGAAATTTAAACTATAAGTAAAAAAATAAAATTGAAACACAAAATAATTTACTGTATCATCACAACAACACCCATTAGGTTCACTGAAAGAAGGGGGAAAAAGACAGTGCGGTTTGATGGTGGGACCAATGTTGCTGGTGAAGAGGATTGGTCTTGGGAGGCTGATCGTCAAGGTAGTCAAGACAGTGCAACCAAAGACTCTGGTATAGACACCTCGAGTACTTTCACGAGCAGTGAAGACAGCAACCGCGGTGATTTACCCAAGGTACGGCTGCTTCGCAAGCCGGTTACATATTTTATATAACTCCAGTTTTCTTGTATATATATTTATATATGTATATAAATATATAAATATATCGCCTTACTAATTCCAAAAAGACGGATTTGTTACGTCCTTTTGGCTTGAGGAAGCTCCCTAAAGCTAAAAGGGTGAATTCAAATCTAAGACTCTTCAGAATTAGTAACGAGATATATGTATGAGAATGTTAGTGAGCAAATATTCAACTAAATATTTCAGTTAAAAATTAAAATAGTAGTTCGTTGGTATTTATTAATAAAAAATAAGATAATTACAAAGTTGCATCATTTAGATTATTATGATTAGAATATAAATCATGAGCAAAAAAAAAATTCATGAATAAATACTATCATTTTTCATTAATAATATCGTGTTAGTTTTTATGATCGACAAACAAGTAGAATGAGTCGGTTGTGATCAGACATTATTATATTTGTTAGTTCAAAGTTCTATCAATATGACGGTAAAGAGTGAGAACAAGAAACGCGTGGAGGACAATCTGATATATAAAAAAGTTTATAATTAAATGATATATATAGAATTATATTTTTTCAACAGGTTAAAATTATTTGTATCTGAATCACGTTTCAGTTATAACTTTTTTAACGGTCTATGATATTAAATATATAAAAAGACTTGAATGATCCAATATCATAACTTGTTTTTTTTTTTTAACGGATTAAGTTTTTTTATCAACATACTCCGTTTAAAATTAACAGATAAATGCATCATTATATATATATCTATTTATATATAATCGATTACCCATCATAAGCCTGGTCTAGGAGACGTAGGAAAAATTTCTCTATGAATTTGTTTCCACTAGCATTCGATTAGTTTTGTCCTCGACTACCCGATATAAGATACTTTTATTTTGTATAATTTTGAACGTCACGCTAACATCTCTATTATTCTAGTGCTTATAGTGCTAAAATCATGAAATATATATAGTAAATTTTCCTCATTAATTTGTCTATTTTTTCCTTCTCTTAGTTTATAATTTTAATAATTTTAAGGGAGGCTGATACTGCTGTTCTTAAAAAATGGGCAGTAAGTTCACTTACTGCTTTTCTATCTTACCTATGTTAATTTAATATTAATTAAATATGAAAGCAGTAAGTTACTGCCCTTTTCGTAAGAACGGCAGTATAAGGGGTTGTCTGATCCAAATTTAAAAAAAAATTGTTGTGGGGGAAGTAGTTTTGGACTCTGTAACTGCTGTTTGAAAGAAGAAGCTTATTACGAGTAGGCGTATGACGGGTAGTCAATTGTATATGCACATATATATATATATATATATATATATATATATATATTCATGAAATAATTTTTATTTTAATGGTGCAACTTTTTAAATAAAATAAAAAATTATTTTGTTTTATTATTATTATTATTATTTATTGATTTATATTAGTAATTCAATTAGATTATTGAAGTAGTGCTACTTAGATTGCTATTTTTTTTTTTTACGAAATATTAATTAAATTTATTTATTATTTTAATTAAACGCCGTATTGAAAAAATAAAACTGAAGTGAGCTTTTTTATTGTTAAATTGATTTGATACTTGCTGATAATTAAATAAATAATAGAGCTGGTAAAAAAACATCAAAGCTAGGAAATTATTGAATTAATTTTGTTATAAATGTATAACAATATTTATGTATTTTTATGAAAGAAAAAAAAATTTATTGGGTTTTAATGGTTATAGGATTTTTAATACTCGTATAGGATAGCGTACGAGACTACTTAATTACTGCAATTGATAATATTTTTTAGGTATAATATTATTATACGCAATGTTAAAAAAGAGAAATTGTATTATGAGAAGAGTATACTTTTTACTTATTTCATTTTATTGAAGTTAGTTTTATTGCTGACCCTGTTAAACTTTTTAAGCTTTTTGGCAAGAACCAAAAAGTGATTTGAAAACTGCTCATACACATACATTTGCACGTAGACACACTTTCTTTAAAACTTGAGAGCTAAGAATAAACGCGTTCCAACAAAAAACCACTGCAGTGTAATAAAATTTTTATAAAAAAAAGAAAAAAAACTAAAACTATATTTTTTTATTTTATGTTTTTTTACATTTTCTCACATTCCAATAACTTTTTTTTTACATTTTACTGAAGTACGCAGTTATTCTCATCAACATATCAACATACTTATTCCAATTTCGCCAAATATTGTAATCGATTGATAGATCAATCAAAAATTTCAGGTGACGGAGTCCAAAAAAAATTATTTGACTCTCCCTATTTTCCAAAAAAAAAAAATTGATTAACTTATAATAAAATTTTTAAAAAATTCTATTCCATAGCCGAGAGAGTGAGGAAAAGAATGAACGTCTGGGTGCTACTGTGAGAAAGAGAAAAATTAATAAATAATTTAGAGGAAATTAAATTTAGCGGCCCCTATCCCTAAAGTAGATCCACCTTTCAGCGAAAAATTTTTTAAATTTAATCAAACAACTAAAAATTTTATTTTTCATCATCAAACAAGTTAATTTTCTAAAATTTACACATTCATTTTAAAATTAATAAAGAAAAATAAACCAATACTTGTAATTACACACAAAAAAAAATAATTCTGAACATTAATTGTCGCATGTTAAAATTTCTTACTCTTTTTCTTTAAATCTATCATTTACTACCTTCTTTTAAATTTACTACTCGTGATTCTACAACGTAACCGCTTGTGTGTGTTGTTTAAACTGCTTTTATGCTTATAGCCTTTTTACTATCAATAAAATTCACCACAATATATTCAGTGAAATAATATACACATATACAGCTAATAAAATAATTTTAATTACTGTGTAAATAGTGTAAATAAAGTAATTTTATTGAATTATTGTGTCACTTAAATGTAGTGCGATTGCAAGCACGTGGGTTGATGTTAAAAAAAAAATTAAATTAATTTTTTTATTATAAAAAACAAATGTATACTGTGCTAATGAAATTTTTTACGGGCGTCCTTAGCAATCGCAAGCGAGCAGTGATGGTCAAAAAATAATAGTCCATATGATACTACGTAAATCAGCTGGACCAGGAAGTATATTGGGCCTTAAAGTTGCTGGCGGACAATTATTGGACGACGGTAGAATAGGTGCTTTAATTGAAAAAGTTAAAGAAGGTACACCTGCAGCTGTTGATGGTCAATTAAGACCAGGTAAATTCAATTATTTATTTTAATTATTTATTATTATTATTGATTTTTTTTTTTTTTAAAGTTGATCTGTAAAAACTAATTATAAAAAAAAAATATTTATCAGATAAAACCTTAATATTTAATCTAGCATAGGAGTTTTAAAAGATGTTGATACTTTATTTAAAATTTTGTTTTTTGCGAAACGAATTTTGATATTTTAGTAAAAAAAAAATTTTTTTCATTTTTTTCCGCCATTTTTTAAATAATCTATGATTGTTAATACTAAGCAAAAATAAGATAAATCAAAACAATTAATAGAGATAATCAGGAAACAAATTAATTCTGGTGATGCTAATTATTGGAATTGGTTGACATTCCACTTGCTAACGAATATCATGCTACGATAAGAAGACAGAGTATTTATTTAATTAACTATTTAAATATCATAACACCGTAGTAGATAAGTCTTCTGATTATGAGGTTTGAAATAATTTTAATAAAACATGTAATTCGGGATTTAAAATACGTATGAAAAATATAATTTGGATTAGTGGTTAAATTTATTGCATAAGAATTTACGGTAAATTGAATGAAATTTCACAGTAAGAAGACCGCACGGTAGACTCGAACTTTGGACTTGCTATGAGACATGTGTGGCTACTGACTCACGCAGAATTATAAGTTTAAAATTTACATAATGATTATTTGTAAAAAAAGAAAGACTACATTCACTTAATTTTTTACTGATTTAAATAAGGGTTCCTACTGTTAAAAATGCATAAGGGTGATTGTTTTTTAAAATTTTTTCATTTATCAATTAACTAAAATAGAAATCATAGTAATGGTCTTGTGATTAAACGGTAAAAAAACACAACACTATAATTAAACGATGTCCCGGTGGTCGGACAGATTATTTCGATGTATAGAAATGAAATTATATTATTTTTAAAATTAAATTTTAGTATAAATATCAGTTAGATCTTTAACATTATTTATTTATCGTACCGAAACTCAATAAATTATTATTTAATGTCATTAACAATCACTGCGGTCCAGAGAATGGAACATTAAAAAACAATCCAGTATAATGACGTTAAAATACTACTGACAATTATGAGCTAATGAGTGTTTAATAACTGATGGCAACTACAAGACTATCGGTGCCAGTAAATAAACACTTTATTTATTATATTTAAATAGATTTATCTAATAAAATTAATTTTCTTATCAGTCGGCATATTTTATAAATGATTTTCAAAAAATTATATTTTGCTGCAACAGCTTAATTAACACGAGCTTAAGAAGTGAGCCGCGTATTTAGAGTTAATAATTAATAATGTAGTAATTCGGCTGCAAGTATACAGGCGTTGATATATTCAAATATTTATTTCATGTATAATTTAAAAAAATTTAATTCCCGTAAGTGATGCACTATTAACTGAACAGTAGTCTCTAACAATACAAATCGCACTTTAAATATTTTTATAAATCACAAAAAATTATTTATATCAAAAAAATTATACTATTTAACCATTGAGACTTGACCGTACCGGTCACTTCAAGTAATAAAAAAAATCTAAACTATATTTAATTAGTAAAGTAAATGAATAATAATAGTAATAATAATAAAAACTTAATTTCCTCACAGGGGATGAAGTTATCGAGTGGAATGGACATTGCCTCCAAGGTAAAAATTCCCAAGAAGTAGCCAACATAATCGCTGAATCGCGAGATGAGAATCAAGTGGAACTAATTGTTGCTAAAAATCATCCCGACTCAACAAATAATTCAATAACCTGTAGTAATTTACCTTCTGGAACTACTACGACGTCGATGAAACCACAAAGACGTATAACTGCGCAAGCCCAGTGGCGACAGACACACGAAACCATGCCTATTTTACAGCAGCCTCATCACAGAGGTAAATATCAATCTATCCCTCTCCCAGTACATACTTTTATTCATATATATATATATATAATTCACACTATCAAATTTCTATATTTAATCATCTAATCGTCTTTATCTATATAAATTTATAAACTTTTCAAAATTCAGTAATAAGTTTTTTTTTTCCATTTCAAAAAACAATTTTTTTTTTTCAAAAACTCAGATTATATCATTTTCGTATTCCAGGTCTTAAGAAATGTATATTATGGGGTAGGCGATTTATATAAAAATTTTAATGTTTCCCCTTTTTACCCTAAAAATAAATTTAATGTTTTTCCATTTGCAATTACGACCCTCCCCCTCCCCCTGTTATTTGTGGTTTGCGATATGAAATATATACATATATATATTAAGGAAATATATTTATAAATGAAATACTTAAGAATAGGTAGTATTGATAATAAAAAATAATAAATATTAAAATGAATGTTCGTAGTGTAGACAGTAGCGCAAATGCACCCTCGCTAAATCACAATCTTTAATCTAGTCTTATGGGAGCAACAACTCTTGCTTTAAAAAATAAATATAAAAATAAATAACAACCACCTAAAGAAATACTATCTTCAATATTTTTTTTAAAACGTGTTATTCCATTTCCATTGCAAGTATCTCTTACACCTTTTTTTCAATACAGTTTCACTTACCACGTCTTCCTTGGGTGTTTCTTCTCTTAAATCTTTAGACAGTCGCTTTTTTTTTACTTTATTTATACATTCAATTCACTGTCTTACGTCGTAACGATCGATTCCCGTGTTTATTCGTTTCTCGTAAGCTAAAAAACTTGAGTTAAGAAACAAGTGTTCACTTTGTTCTTTTTTAAATCTATTCACAGGTACAATATGTGATCGACCGTTTTATTTGAATGTTACTTTTAAGTCTTCTCTTTTTTTTTTTATAAAAAATAACCCGCGAATGTTTGAGCATTCGTATAAATGCTTACAGAAAGCGGCATAAAATATATTACTTACGTTAATTTGTATTTTAATTATTAATTTTAGAGAACTGTCACGCCCTCTAACGGAATATTAACTGAACCTGCCGATAAGGTAGAAATTTAAATACAAAATGGAGTCTAACTAAAAAGGGCTTATTTAAGTAAAAATTAATTATTAATTAAAATAATTGGCTGGAAATTTACTGAACACTATAAATCAAAATAATTAAATTTTAATTTTTGATAGCAAAATATAAAAAAAAATCTGATACAAATTTCGAACAAAAAAATTTGTGTCCTGGCCCTGGTGGAGCCGAATTACGGTAATTTACTGTAATTTGCGGCATTTTTACCGTAAGCATTGCATTCTTCTTTATTTTTTACACAATCTTATGGTAAATTGCCGTTCTCCCACTGCAAATTTATGGTAAAAATACCGTACTTTTGACATGAAATACCGCACTCTTGCAGTAAAACATCTGCACTTCACCTAAAATTCCGTATTTTTACCGCAGAATCCCGTATTTTACCGTAAGATGCCGTATTTTACTGTACGTTTCGGAATTTTGTCGTAAATTACCATAATTCGGATCCGCCAAGGGATCTATTATAATTTCTAACCTGTAAACATTAGAGTAATATAACTCTTCTTTAAGAAATTTAAATATTTTATGATATAATCTGTAAGCATATAATTTTCCTTCTATATTTTTGTAAAATAATTTCCGTATTTAATATGAATTATTGTAAAATACTCAAGTGTTGTGCGCACTAGCCTTTGGCTTACGCAGCAAACGTGACACTTGATACCTTATTTTAATTCTTATAACAAAAAAAAATTACTTAATCTATTATATAAAATTTATTAAAATCCCATTGATAATAAATATTAATGCAAAAATCTTAAAAACGATTTATAAAAAATTTAAACAAATTTACTGCTAAAAAATAATTGAAGTTTTTAATAAATGAAATTATGTATTTATAGAATTATATGATGTAAGGAGAGAAAAACCATCAGTACTCGTAACATCACCTGGTTCACCAGACTTACATGGGCAAGGACGTAATAGACATCCACGTTATCCAACGACAAACGCAAATGTCGGTGGAAAGTTACAAGTTAAATTAGATTTCAATCCAGCATGTAATAGACTGAGTGTTACTGTTTTTCGTGCCACTGAATTAACACCAAGAAGCAATGGCCAACTTCGTAATCCCTATGCCAAAGTTTATCTTCTTCCTGACAGGAAGTAAGTCACATTTAAATTATTACACACTTGACCTTTATTTTTATACATTTCTTATCTTTTTATTGATTCCAATATATTATATCGTATGAATGTACTTTTTTTTGGTTACTTTGGCACACGTCCATTGCTGTGTAAACACACATACACGACATTTAAAGTTACATTGATCATTTCCTGTGGAGAGCAGGAGTTTAAAATTTCTGAAGTTTCTGAAGGATATACAGGGTGTTCCAAAAATATCGTACATAAATTAAGAAGCAGATAGAGGGTGTAGTTCCTAGACGAAAAATCTAGCGGTTTTCAATCTGATGCACCGGTAATTAGTTATTAATTAAACAAAGTAAGCAATCAGAAGAATCATTTAGCGGAAGAAATAGAGGGGGGTAACCACTGCACCAAAAGCTCTTTTGATCAGCTATACAGAAAAAAAGGATTTCGTGGTGCGAGAAAATTTTTTTCATTATGAATTGAAAATGAAAACTTTTTGGGACAAGAAAATTTCGATACTGAAATCAGCCGACATCTAATAATTTTTGGATGTTTTTAAAAACGATAAGTTTAAAAAGAAAAAATATTTCAGAAAATTGCACCAATAGTTTTTTTAATTTTCTACATGTGCATATTTTTAGTTTTTTTTTTTAATTTAAATTGTTTTCTTTAATTAATAACTAATTACTTGTGGATCAGATTGGAAAAACGCAAGAGGGCGTTCCGTTTTAGTGTCGCATTCTGTAACTACCCTTTTATTTACGTGGTACTTTTGGAACACCCTGTATATATATTTTAAGAAAGAAGCTTTACATTATAATCAGTATACGGGGTCTTATATGTGTGACCATCTTTGGCCACAGTGCCAAAATTTATTGTCACTATTTAGTGTAGCTGTGTTGGTACATGCATCTCAATGGAATATTACTAATGGCGTCACACGATAAAATTTATGGGCTTTTCGAAACTTTATTACGAATATTTCTTCCATAAACCTGATGTTAAATTATGTAATAAATAGCGATGAGCTCGCGATAATTAGTTAAATATTAATATTAATTATAGGTTTCAAGTTTTCGAAGTTCATTTTATTTAATTAGACAATTTTTTAATAGAAAATTGATGTAAAACTTTTAAATTTATTCAATAAATTTGTCAATTTATTTCTATGCCACTAAATTAATAGATTTTTTGAAGTAAACATTAAACTATACACGTGAAAAAAAAAAAATTCAAATCTTCCGTAAGAGAAACTTCTAAATTTGAGATAAATCGGGTTTAATTTGAAATGTAGCAAATTTTAAACTCAAAAAAATTTTTTTAAAGGTTTTTAAATCAATTTAAATTAAAAAAGAATTTTTTCCAAAATAGATTTCAATAAAGAAACAGATTTTCAAATTTTTCTCAATTAAAATGGTTTTTAATTCAATAAAATAGAGTTTTAATAAGCTTTTACCAAAGTTTTCATGTTTGCTGACAGTATATTTGAGTTGTCGAATGATTAAACAGATTGATTAACATATGTCACCGTCAGTATATCGAAACCTATCGTGCATTTAATATAAACCCGAACGGATTTACCTGCCAGTCACAAAACTTTAACAACTTCAATTAATTCATAATAACTTTTATAATGTAAGAGTTAATTTTATATCACAATTTATTTATAATTTTAATAAATATCACTAAAAAATACGTTTTTTATTCGACACATTTTTCAATAAAGTCATCATTAAGTTTACATTTTAACCAAAAACTTTATGAAAAAATTTTTAAGTTCAAAGTTTTCAAGTAACCCACGCGGTTTGTTAAATAGCAAACTTTTTAAGAAATAAATCTTCTTAACATCTTTAAATTTTTTCATAAAAAAATTCATTAATGGGCGGAAAAGTAATTTTTTTTGTGATTAAAATAATCGCTAATTTATTTGCTGTTTTGAATTTTTATTTAATTGTCAATTGTTTTCAGCGAAATGTCTAAAAGACGAACGAAAACTCTGGCAAACACAAACGATCCCAGATGGAATGAAACATTTGATTATAATATAAGAAAGTCTGAACTAAAACGCAGATGGTTAGAAGTGTCAGTGTGGGATTTTACAATTCATGAGGCTAACGACTTTCTCGGCGAGGCTGTTTTAGAGCTTTCGAATTTAAGCGAAAAGGCACAATGGCAGTGGCAAAATTTGGTTGCTCACGAAGAACGTCGACCTATTGGGTACGTGATTCTTACATATTTTTATATTCACTCAGAAAAAAAAGTAATCTATACTTTGTAAATAAACGTGAAACGTTTTTTAAGTTTTATTGAACATATACTTGGTGGAATTTATAACTTATTAAGAATTCACACTTATCTCTACAACTGTAAAGTGTTAAATACTGAGAGATAAGTTTTATTAAATAATTATTTAACTAAATTTTTTTACTGAATTAACACGTAATTATTTTACAAAAATTTTATATAATATTGTAAATTATTGGCTACCCTATTAAAAGAATCTATGTGGGAATGTAATCTAGATTCCTATGTAAGTTTCCACATGGCGTTTTCGGATGGATTCCCATACGGTTTCCTGTAGGAATCTAGCATAGATTCTGACATAGATTCTAATATGGGTTTCTATGAAAATCCGTATCATGCCGAATCCATATGGGAATCTAGTATGGATTCCCGTGTCGATTTTCACGATAATTTCCCATGGAAATCTTCACCATGTTGAAATTCATATGGAAATCGTATGGATTAGGAATTAGAAAAATTAACAAAAACTTTTTACAAAGAAATTTGTCCTTAGCAAAAAATTCTATATGGGAATCCGGTCTAAATTTCTATGGGTTCTCACATGGCGTTTTCGGATAGATTCCCATACGGTTTCTTATAGGAATCCAGCATAGATTCTGATACAGATTTTGATATGGGAATCTAGTATGGATTCTCATGTGAATTTCTACCTCGATTTTCCATGGGAATCTGCACCATGTAAAAATGGGAATTCAGATACCAACAGTTTATTATGTCGATTTCCCATACAAGAATACAGGTACCCATGGATTCTTATATAAATCCAGACACTCCTATATCAATTCCTATGGATTCTTACATAAATCTATACATTCCTGTATGGATTCCTATGAGTTCCCATTCAATCCCACGTAGTTTTTTTTTACAGAGGATACTTTTATCACACTGTGATAATGGAAATTTTATATTATACCTTTTGATTAATTAAAATAAAGTATTAAATGTCCAAGAATGAAACAGTGGCCATAAATGGTTCTGCCCTATTTGATTAATTATGAAAAAAATGTATTGTTAAAATCACAGAAAAGTTAGAAATCATCAAACTACTTTCAGTTATTAATTGAGCCATTTACTCTATTCAAAATACCAAAATCTATATAAATATATATTAATATTTGTATGTATGTATATTTGGGTACACGTCAAAATTGTTGTTATTTTTTATGATAAATTACAGACAATATCACGAACCATACGATGACATAGCCATAACTCCAGTTGATTATCATCTCAGTCCACCCTCGACGACATCTCGTCTAAGTGATTCAGATACGTCGGAGTATGACATCACTGATTGCGATATACCGCGAGATCAGAGACGAACCGCAGATGGTGCCAGCATCAGCAGCCTCGGCAGTTCATCTAGGTAAGTCATTTTTAATTCATTCATTGCAATAGAATAATTAAAATATATGTATGTAGACACATATATATATATATATAAATTTATTAATTAAAATAATAGAAATAGACCTTTTTATTAAAACGTGCTTTAAAAATCCCCACCAATAAATAATCGTTGCTTAAATCGCGTGTTAATTGATCTAATAAATTTCATTTGTTTTATTATATTTTACATGACATTGCATGACTTTCGCTTTAATTCGACAATTTTATTTTTTTTTATTTATCAACAACTACTTTTTTTAAAATTATACCTGCGATGTTTAATTCAGGTTCACTGCAATAATACCGCAGTCTACTTTTTTTTTTATTACATTGCCATACAAATAATTACTACAAATTATTATATAAATTTAATCCAATGAATTAATTATAATTTTTCATTATTATTTATCAGGTTCATTTTCCTATACCTCAGAAATTTATTTCAATAATCCACTTCCTTTTTTTTTTTAAACACAGTTAAAATTTTGTGTTAAATTCAAATCCAAATCGTGTGTTGCAAATGATCCACACAAATTTTTATGTATTGAACACATTGCGTTTGTGTTGATCTTTGACACAAATTTTATGTTAAATAGTTAAACACAAAATCTGTTATTTTGACGGAAAATTTATAAAAATTTAACAGACTTTTCGGGTTAAAATTAACTAATAAATATAAGCACATGACCTAACCAACTCAAGTACCGTAAAATGAGAATAAAAAATCATTGAACCTGATCATAAAAATATTAAAGTTATCGATGATTATATTTAATTGTGAATAAATTATAATCCAAGTTTTCTTGCAGACAATGCTGCTACAATGCTTTGCTTGGTTATAGCAATGGAGAAACGTGCGGGAGTGTTTAGCTGAACAACACAAATTCTGTGTTGATTTCCGAATAACACAATAAATCTGTTACATTCCAGATTTTCTAATCGTTTAACATAAAAAATCTGTTAAAGTAAAATATCACAAATGGTTTGCGTTGAATTAACAGATTTCTGTGTTGAACCAAATAATTTTTTAACACAAATACACAAAATTTCTAACTGTGTAGATATATAAATATATATGTCATTCCATCTTTGGTGAAGTCTATTAATTTATCTGTCACAATTGTTTTTTTCGATGTCTGACTATATGTGATTTCATACTACTTAAAAACATTTTTTCTCCTATTTTCGTTTAAAAAAAAATTCCCCAGCTTTATTTAATCAATAATCTTTTACCTCATTAATATAATAATTTCTCAACATTGTTTAATTCAAAATATATGGATACTTGGAATAATCATTCATAAATTACTAATAAAAATAAAATTTCCATCCACGGCTTCGTAGAAAACTGACGCATATTTGCGTTCATTAAATTCACCAAAATAAAAACGGTGAATCATAAACGAGTAAATTCATAAAAAAGTGTAACGAATCAATAAAAAAAATTTTGCCGACGAATAAAAAATTTAATAAGATTTATCTCTTAATTATACTCATAATTTAGTTAATGAAGGTTTATATTTTTTAATGAATGAAGAAGACAGTTGCGAAGAATTGCAAGGGTGAGAGTATTTAAAGGGCCACATGTAGATGTAGTTATACGAATATATATATGTATATGAATATGAATACATGTATAAGACTCGTAACGGATCTAGGGGAAGGGGGTACGGTACCGAGAGTTATAAAACTGGGCAACAAGCCAATTGACATGCCAGTTGGCCTGGGAGCGCCGTTAGATGCGGAACTGTCTTCTTTTATTTTCCGTAATTCTTTTTTCGTTTTTATTCTCTTCCTTTTTTTAGTTTCAATTTTTTTTTTTTTTTTATAATCGTTTTGTTGAAATTTGAATATTGAAAACAATGACGACCGATCGTTACTAGTGAGTGCTCAATACAGAAAAAGTTCATGTACTTTTTCTATCTATCTATTTTTTAGTTCATCTGTCTCAATTTAATTTTATTTTTTGTTTACATTTAATATTTTTTTGTGTAGACATTCTCATTCATATTTATAAACGGATTAATTAATGTTGGATTTTTATTTTTTGTCAATTCTGTGACTACAACTATAATAATAATAATCGATTAATCATAATTGATAAAATATAATAATTTTTTTGATATAAATAATTTTTTGTGATTTATAAAAATATTTAAAGTGCGATTTGTATTGTTAGAGACTACTGTTCAGTTTAATAGTGCATCACTTACGGGAATTAAATTTTTTTTAATTATACATGAAATAAACATTTGAATATATCAACGCCTGTATACTTGCAGCCGAATTACTACATTATTAATTATTAACTCTAAATACGCGGCTCACTTCTTAAGCTCGTGTTTATAAAGTTAATTAAGCTGTTGCAGCAAAATATAATTTTTTGAAAATCATTTATGAAATATGTCGGCTGATAAGAAAATTAATTTTATTAGATAAACCTATTTAAATATAATAAATAAAGTGTTTATTTACTGGTACCGATAGTCTTGTAGTTGCCATCAGTTATTAAACACTCATTAGCTCATAATTGTCAGTAGTATTTTAACGTCATTATACTGGATTGTTTTTTAATGTTCCATTCTCTGGACCGCAGTGATTGTTAATGACATTAAATAATAATTTATTGAGTTTCGGTACGATAAATAGATAATGTTAAAGATCTAACTGATATTTATACTAAAATTTAATTTTAAAAATAATATAATTTCATTTCTATACATCGAAATAATCTGTCCGACCACCGGGACATCGTTTAATTATAGTGTTGTGTTTTTTTACCGTTTAATCACAAGACCATTACTATGATTTCTATTTTAGTTAATTGATAAATGAAAAAATTTTAAAAAACAATCACCCTTATGCATTTTTAACAGTAGGAACCCTTATTTACATCAATTAAAAATTAAATAAATTTAATTTTTCTGTGCTTACAAATAACAATAAAATAAATGTTATACTTCAATCGAGAAAATGGACCCAGTAAAATTTAACTAAAATTAATATTGCAAAATCATTAAATAATATATAAATAGAACAATTATAAATAACAAGTTAAAATTATATTATACTACTCGACTTATCTTTTCTTTTCATCGTATACTATTTTTATACATACTTATTAATAATATCATGTATATATATTTTTCAATCAATAATTATGCACGCCTACATATTAAATACGTCTATATATATATATTTAAAAATATATTTATATCTAAATATATATATTATTTGAGCATGCATGAATCTATATATATTTTATTTTTATACTAATATATCACTTACCATAAAATATCATTATTACGCTCCACTCATATTATATTATAGTCTTATAATTATAATTTCTTTTTTCAATTTATCTACTAACGTCACTACATAATTTAATTTTTTAATCTTGTGTGTTTTTTGTTATTATTTTTTAGGTTTCATAATATGCCGTCAAATTATAAGCGGTACGGCTCTTTTTTATTCTATTTAAAATCCTTAACTCATTCACTACTACTACTATTGCATATTTTCACTTAATAATACACTTTACACTATTTATTTTTTTTTTGTCTTAAATTCTTTTTTTTATTCTTACGAATTAACTACAGAAAGTGAGATTATGATTTAACTATAAATATAAATTTATTTGTACATAAATATATATACATTTTTTTTTTAATTTGATTTGAGAATTAAAAGTTCATTTGAGCAATAAAAATTAGGTCGAAGGTCATTGGTATGATTAGTGTTCGATCTTGAAAGTATACTTTGTATACAAAAAGAAAAACTTTTTTTTTCGAAGCTTAAAAAAAAGTTTTATGTTCGTTAGCTTCTTTGCATATTAATATAATAATCATCACAGTATTACATGCTGCTTTTAGTAAACTGAATAGCTATTTACATAAATTAAACATACATTTAAAAATAAATATATTTAATAGAATTATTTCAAAGCAAAATAAAATATTTTAGGACTAGGAGGGGGGGGGGGGGAGAAAACGGAGTTTTTAAGAAAATACTGTTTTTGAGTAAATAGAAAAAATTTTCAGTTGCCGTTAAAAAAATCAATTCATTATTGCGGGCAAAATGGGTACCTCCTAAAAAAGGTGAAAAAAAAATTTTTGGATATTAATTAAATTTTTTTATAAGTGATTTTCATAAAAAAAATTATATTTTACATAATTATTAGATACCAAGTAAGAAAAAAAAATTTTTAACAGTTTTTATCATAAAACAAAAGTCAATAATATTTTTCGACTATCACTTGATTTTTGAAAAATTAAAAATAATGCTCTATTATATTTCCAAAAGTTTTTTTTTTTTTAAAATTTTGGAGCTAGACCCCTCCCTCCTCCGGCCCCTATAATTTAATTTTTTTTTTTGTAGAAACAGTGATTATATTTTGCTTTGAATACTAAAATTTGATGCAGTTTCCACAATTAATATAGTAATGAAAATAAAATCTTCTAGTGTATCGCGTTTCGATTAAAAAAAAAAAATGGAATAATCCCAATTTTAATGAAATTATTTGTCGTGAGGAATTACCGAAACAGATTGTAGATAAAATCAATCTTTTGATTATACTAAAAAAAAATATTCTCTGTATCAATTTAAATTTATATTAATATTAATATTTAATAGCTCGATAAAGTAAATATTCCCCAAAATATAATAATTAATGCGATAATCGTAAAAAATGATAATCATAAATTAATAAATAAATTCGGTTTATGAAACCTAATTTAGTAATAACTAAAACTGTATCAAATAAAAGGTCATCAATATAAAAAGTTAAAAAAAAGCTTAGTTATTAAAGGTATATCACAAAAGCACACGCTTCATAAATAATATTCCCCCTCACGCTGTACACTAATAAATGCATAAAAACGAACGCATGCTGGTACAGCCACTATTCTAGCCCGCCACCGGAGAGAGAGTACGGAAGTCTGGACAATGAACACCGCAGTCGGCGGGACATGTCGTCAACGGGCAGCAAGAGAGCCGCATTGATGATTTCACGTGATCAACCAGTGTCTATATCTGGTTACCCACAGTGGAGAAAAGTGAGTTTATATATAAATTTATCACTATTAATATTACATAAATACTCAAATATATAACACAATAATCCATAATTTTTATTAATAATTGTAAAAAAATTTTTATTCCAAATCAGGACGAACCAACAGCTCGCAGTATGATGGGTTATAGATCTCACAGTGCAGCTCCGATGGACTCACCTTATTTACGTTATCGCGGCAGATCACAAAGTCCAACTGGTCATCGTTCATTATCACCACCTGACCATAGATCAATACCTTATTCTCATGGTTATATGCCCGCAAGGTAAATTAATTATCATTTTTTAAATTTTATGTGGCCATTTTAGGTCATCAAGTTTACTGCAGAAATTTCTTTCTTGGTATTTATATTAATTTGTGTAGATTTGGATCGAGATCAGCTACTGCAACGCCCACGGGATCACCTAAAAAACGACAATTGCCACAAACGCCATTACTGAAAGAACGAATGATGACTCAAGATGACGAAAGACATCGATTAATGAGATATCCACACAGACTTGTTCATACAACTTATCGAAGTACGGGGATCGGTGGTAATTATCCATAAATTTACTAAAGTACCTATAAAAAGTTAATTTAATAAATGAATATAAGAAAGACGTCAGGGCGCCAAAAATTAATTATACTTCAAAGGTATACTTTTAACCCGCGAATCGGGTTAGTCGGCTAAAGTCCTTTCAGAAAGTAAGTCGTCTTCGGTTTTTACCCCCACTCTTAAAAAACGAGTCGAATTTCACGCCGTTACTATACATAAGTATCATAAACCGAAAATTTCCGACTATTCCCGACGACGACTTATTCTTTGGGACTTTAGTACTTATGCTGTATATTTATTTAAGGTAATAACTATGCCCTTTTAATGTTATTTTTTATTTTATTTGTGAAAAAATCCCAGCGACTCC
This sequence comes from Microplitis demolitor, assembly GCF_026212275.2. NCBI lineage: Eukaryota > Metazoa > Arthropoda > Insecta > Hymenoptera > Braconidae > Microplitis > Microplitis demolitor. Next base: position 4,049,555 of record NC_068549.1, on the reverse strand, counting down.
TGGACTTAAACCTGAATTCTCTCGTTTTTTTTTATTTGTTTACGGCGAGTGGGCGCCATTTTTGTTTTGGTTTTAAAAATCAGTATCCAAAAACTGGTCATCAGTTTATAGTTTAGAGACGGGACAAAATAGACCATAGCTTGACTGTAGTTTGAATTTCACATACAGCCGACTACCTGTCATAAGTCTCATGAAGGGACGTGGGAAAAATTTCTAGAATATTTATTATTATAGGTTGGGAACGACATTACAGTGGCCGATCGGACTCAGACCTATTATCATCAATGGGTCACGACCCCCCACTACTACCACACGCTCACCGCCTGCATCACCGACCTCGTCGCGGTCACCTGAGTCCCGACAAAGATGTCCTCGGTGATTTTGGTGATTCCGACATGGAAAGCATTATTTCTGTTGCGAGTAGCGCTTTTAGTACTCAATCAGAGCGACCTCGCGGATCTCGGGCATTAATGTGAGTATTACAAGCACTACTAATAAATAAAATCAAGCTTTCAATTAATACAAACAATCATAATTACAATTATGATGATCGGTACTACAAATCAGTAATAACCCCAAAACATTTGACTAATAATTATTTAAATAATGAGCTAAATTAATCCTCAAATTAAATGGACATTGTTTTGTTAATTGTTCTGAGGAATGTACCCCGTAGTGCACTATCCAAATCGCCCCGCTTAATTACATTAATCATTAACCATTACACTACACTACACTACACTAGCGACCCTCTAGTTATCAGTCCATTACTAAAAATACTTATTTATTAGTATTATCAGTAGATTATTAAATTTTACACACCAATGTCCATTTAATGTCTCCAAGTAGCTGCAAAATTACAATCAACTAAAAAAAGTCATTTTAAACGTTTATAAAAAATGATGACTGAACGAAAAAAAAAAATTGTTTGCAGACCGACAGTTAAAAACATATTGGTACCCAGTGTCATATCCTATTTGCCTTCTTTACCACCCTTATTTATTAGGCGCACTAGGCGCAAGCACAAAATAAAATTACCCATTAACAACAACAACAACAACAGCAACACCATAAGTAATAATATCAACAATAATATAAACAATAAAAGCATAAGCATAAGTAAAGAATGTAGTCATTATAACCCAATTAGTAATAGTATTAAGACCTGGAAAACCCCATCAAATAAGTATCATAATCCCACCACAATAACCCCAACAATTAAAAAACCTAAACCCAAAATAACCAATACCTCAAGCCCAAATCATCTCCTCGTACGGAGCAAATCCGCAGTTGTACGCTCGATGCACAGAAAACCGCGTGTGCCTATCGTGAGATCGCAGACTGTTGATGACAACCTCTTCCGTTACACCAACTTGAGTAATTTGAGCAACAGCAACACGAGCAACAGTAGCAGTAACTTTATAAAAGACTTTTGTCTTAATAAATATCGGGACTCTTCAAATATAACCGATGATTCAACGAGGATTTATAACTATTACGTTTATGATGACAATAATAGAGACCAATGTCTTGACATTGACAGAAGATACAGCAATAAATCATTACGTGATGCGTCATCTTGTCGCTATGGTACCTCGAGTGATCGTAAGAGCAAGTTGTCATTGAATAGCAAAGTTAATTATTTAAATTACAATATTGTTGATGACTTTTTTGTCGATCTACGTGATAGAATAAAGAGAATCCAAGTGCCTAGACGTGCTAAAAGTGTTGAATATGAATCAGTGTCGAGTAATATATTTAGTGATGACAGTCTCAGAACAGCTAGACGTAAAGTAAAGCGTAATTTAACAGTAACTGGTGATAAATTGCCGTATTTAAATGACCAGAGTAAGTCATACTACGATTCAACTGGTGATAGTTCAAAAAATTCCGAAAGTATTGTCGATGATTCTGATGAATTTAATAATGAATGCCGCAGTAATTATCGTAAAAAGTATTACTCTTTGTACGTTAATGATGGTGGCAATAGTGATGAAAATTTAAATGATGATAATGAAATAGATAATATCATCGACGCTGTCGAGGCAAGCAATGAGTATGACAGACATTTATTTAAAATAAATTCTAGTAAACGTTTAAATAGTAAATATAATAAAAGTAATGATGATGGTGATAATCATCATCCGTACGGATTTATTGATAACGATCATATTTATTGTAGTATTGATGATAATCGAGGTGACTGTCGTTACTCGAGTGCTCATGACACTTATGATAGTAGTAGTTTAGATAATAAAGTGCCAAAAAAATATTGTGATGATAAATTAGCAAGCAATGATCAAAATAATTATAGTTGTGATAGCAGATCATTGTGTTTAACAAAAAGAACTAAAAGTACTGATTCATATTTAGAAGATAATTATGATACTAAATATTATGATAACTATAGTAATCATGGTAGAGATAATTACGAAGATTCTCGGGGTAGATCGCGTAGTTTTGGTGGTAGAACCGAGCCATTTATATCATTTGAAGCAGCTTATGATGACACGTGTCCAAAATCAGACCGTAAAAGTATTAAAATTTTGGAAAAAGCTGAATCCTCGCCGACTCTTCATCCTGAAGATGATGATATTTGTGATACCTGGGAATCTACGCGGCAAATGTCACGTAGACGTCGTAACAGTAGCTGTCCAGAAGCACGTGATATACGTAATTTAGAGAGTCCATTAAATGAAACTGTTAGTATTAATTTTTTTATGGGTTCTGATGATGACTTTGGATCTACGGAAACAGTCGTTGGTCCAGATTATCGTAAAAATTCAGTAAAAGATGTTAAAAGTGATAGGTTTAGTTCATCTGTTGTACCACGTGATTGTGATGATGATAATTTTAAAGCTCAAATACGTACGGACCGGTCTGGTTCGTATCCAGGACCAGCAAGACGTGACTTAAATGATGATTTAGATTACTCACGTAGTCGAAAAACAAGTTGCCCTGAGTGCCGTGAATTGTATAGCAATAGACGTGATAGTAATTATCATTATACATATCCAGATACTAGAAAGTCATCATCACGTGTGTCTATTAATCGGTCGCAAGAAATTTATCACGATAAATATCCGCAAGATTCGCGGCCGAAGAAGTTACAGTCGCAAGAACGTAAAGATTTGTTTGGTAAAAAAAGCAATGAGAGACGTTTAGCTGCTGACGAACGCGAACAAAGTGGCAGCAAAAGAAATGTTGCGATAAGTGATACGCTAGAATATTATGAATATTCGATGGAAAGTGAAAGCCAGTGCAGCGAAAATTGCGGATTTGGCCCGTATGATTTATCACTTAGGCCCCGAAACCGAGCACCCCGCCCCGGTAACGCTAATTCAAATATCTTTGATTCCCAAACCGCTACCTCCGACACTGCTAAAAATCACCCACGGGTCAACGATCATCACAATGATACCATTCCACGACGTAAACGACGTGATCCATCCATGATCAATGATGCTGCCAATGATGACACTGGTTCGTCCTCTAAAACTGCTTACAAAATTACCACTGACTCTAATTCTACTAAAACGTCCGTTGATTCCGTCCGAATCAATAACAATGCTGATAATAATCCTGACGCTGATAATTTTCAACGTAAACGGAGTAGTGGTGATTACAATAGTCCTGGTGGTTCATATGAAAAAAACACGAGACATCAGGTGACGGGTAATGGCCACAATGGACACACCAAGAGGGGACAATTCAGCAGGAGTCTTAGCAATGCCGATGGACCACCTGATGAAAAAGTTGGTGAGTACTCATTTCATTTTTAATTCATAAGTATAATTCATGTCCTACTTCAAAATCCAATTTATTAATTTGAAGACTTTAATTAGTAAAATTATAACGAGTATTCAAAATTAAAATTTGATGTCCTATTGCTATAGCATTCAATCGGAGATTAAGTAAAAATTTTAATTCCTACCCTTTATGAAAATTGGTTTTATTTAGATCGTTAGATACAACTGCATTTCAATTGGAAAATATGGGTATTACATAATATGAAAATAGTCGGTAAATGATAGTCAGGAATCGTCGAAAATTTATGTGCCTGAAGATCGGAACGTATTTTACGTAACGAAAATGGACGTAATTTATGTAATTTGAGTCTACAGGTGACTGAAGGGGAATTTGGTCTGCAATTTTCGGCTAAAGTGTGAAACATTTTAAAAATCAAGATCTTGTAGATTTTTGCTTTTCATTTCGTTCTTTTTATTTTCGTTCTGCGAAAAAAGTTCCGATCTTCAGGTACATAGGAATTTTCGGCTTGTAATGTTGACGTCCAATGAAAACAGGCTAGTTTCAAAGAATAAGAAGTGAAAACCGATGATAAAGTACTCGTTTAGGAAAATTTACATGGAAAGATTAAAATCCACTAAAAAAAATCGGTCTATCGGTTGACCCTGCGGGCCAGCACTAAAACTTCCCGCTGTTTTCGATCTTCTTGAGCTCGAATATAATGTTCTGAATACATTTCTCAGCTCTTCGAGCTCGAAAATACTTTTTCGCACCAAAAAATTTTTATTTTTTCATTGAAAATGCAAAAATTTTCTGGCTGAGCAGAAATGTCCCGCGCTAATAAGCAATCCATCTTTTTCTGTGTTACTACTTGTCAATAATTTTTGAAATTCAACATGAAATAGGACATTCTGCAATTTCATTAGTATAGAAGAGTTTTAGCGTCGCGCAAAACTATCGATGAACTCTTTTTATTTAAAAGATAAAGATAACAACAAAAAACTGACCTTGAAGGTAAATTGGGTTCTAGTTAAAAGACACACACTCACATATAGACGCACACCCCAAAAGTATACAATAAATATTAGTATTAGTAAAAAACGGTGTGAAAAGACTAAATTTTAAAAGAACTGAGCGTAAGTAGAGTAAAACTGAAGTTAACACAATGTCTAAAATATTTCTAAATGAGCCGCCTTTTTTTTGTTATCATCATCACCTCTCATCAGCGAATCGATTTGAGTAGCTACGTCCATGATATCGCGGGTCAAGTTCATGACTTTTAGATAATAAATCATCACATAATATAGTACCTGTTTTATAATAACATTAGTATCAAAAAAATGAAAAATATGATCCCTTAAAGCTGACGGAAGTTTGAGTGACACCGCAGTGGGTCTTCACGTGGAAGAAGCGGCCCGCAGAGCGCGAAAAAGTTCACCAGGTAGTAAAAGCGGAAGCGGTAGCAGCAGCGGCGGCGGAAGTGCTTCGCAATATCAAGCCGGATTAGGCAAGAAGAGTAACAGCACCAGTCAGCTCTCGGCGACAGGTAACCATTTAAATAATTTATTATTCACACTATACATCTCTAAATTACTACACATACATATACATTCATTGTTTTTTTTTTTTTTTTTTTTTTTTTATATATAATATTATCTTTTTGAAATTAGTCATTGTCGTATCACTTTCAGTAGCTTTAATATTTTTTTAATCATTAACTGTCACATTGTATTTCACTTATATAATAATATAATCATAATATACAGATAGATCAGATTTAGATACGTAGTTATTAAAATTACAATGCACTTTTTTTATATTTATCATTATAATAGTATATTGTGTGGCAAGGGATAAAACAAGACGATTTCAGGTGAGAGTGGTTCTGCCCGAACCGAAGACACGCTGACATCTGAAGTCTAAAATCGTGTTTTATTTTATGCTACGCACAATATTTTTCATATTGGCTACAATGATACTGGAAGTTTTAATCTTTTAATGTCTGGAGTAAAAAATGACGTTTTATTAATTTAATATTTTTCTTATTTTATCGCAACTCTTATTGTTTTTTTTCACCATACCTGAAACGAAAAAATAAATTCCTGCCCTGTTTCAAGGGAAGAAAGCTCACTTTTCTTTAATGAGAAAAATAATAAAAATTTGCATATCCGCGATTCTTTCCATAACCAAGCACAAAATTTAAACTTTGAGGTCTCAGTTAATATGAAACGTACAGTTAATATGAAAAAATATAAAGTTGAGTGCATTGTCATAGAATCAATCGCTTTTTAATCAGTCAAATTATTACTATTATTTTTTTTTTATTGCAACCTACTCATTTATCGTTAATCGACAAAAAAAATTAAATAATAAAAAAAATTCGGCACAAAACACAATTCGATATTTATCACCGTTGGAATTCGATCGACAACCGATAACTGTACCTACCAATATATCATCCGTACAATAAATAATGATAATAAATAAAAATGAACGAATGATCTATTAATTACTATTATTAATGATAAAAATAAATTTGAATTAAAATAAAAAAAAAAATCGATTGACGGATGTCATTTTATTTTAAAAATCATCGACATAAAAACAAATAATTTAATTAATGATTCTATTGATTGAATGAAAAAATTAAAAAAATTTTAATATAATAATAAAAAAATAAAAATATGAAAAACGATAATGTGCCTATTGGTGATACATGCGTGGGCGAGGAAGGCCGAAAAAGGAGACTTGGTTTCGGGAAAAAGGGCAAGTCCTCATTTACTGTACATAGAAGTGAAGAAGTTTTACCTGACGACACGACCGGTGGCCGGAGTGGAAGACAACCGAGCTCGGCAAGCAGCGATGGCGAAGGAAGTGGCGATGGCGACAGGTCCGATATTTAAATAAAAAAAAAAAAAAAAAATGAAGTTTATTTTATTTTTTCATCTGCAGGAAAAATCGCTGGTTTTTTTTCGACAAAATTATAGTGACAAATTACAAAATTTATTTTTAATTTTTACAGGATTTTTTTTATTATATATTTTTTAAACCTTCGACGAATGTGCGGGAATTAGTACTGGATAATATTTATATTAAAAATAATGAAGAAAATTACGAAGTTAAAATATTTATCATAAAATTAATAAAAGCACGATTAGTTTTAAAAATAATTTTTATTTTGTTTAAAATGTCTAATATTTAATTACAGAAATTACATTAGTAATTTTTTTTTTAGTGCATAATATTTACTCGTAGATGCGCGTGATTTAGTGTGTTAATTAGATGACGTTGATTAAATAATTAATTAATTTTATATTATTTTTATTAATTAATTAATTTATTTATTAGATGTTAAATTTTTAAATTAAATATATATTTATATAGTTTTATATTTATTATATATTATGTAAACGCTCGTACGAAAGAATGTTAATTGTGCTTTTTTTTTATTGATTATAGATTTTTATTTTTTATTTTTAATTTAACATAAAGAGAATTAGATAAAATTTATCAACAAGATTTTTTTATCATTCACGGTAGGTAAAATTGACTCTTTGAAATTTAAAAATTTGAAAATTAGACCTAGAGTAAGGTGAGATTTCGTTATCAAATAAATAGAAATAGACTACAGTAAAATATCTAAACTTATTTTTTTTTCTCATAAAATTTTGATAAAATGGCAAAAATTAGTTAGTCAAAGCTTCAACTATTTTTAATTAAATAAAAAAAAAATTTTTTTTGAATAGTAATTAATTTTTTTTAAATAATAAAAGTAATTGCTAATAAATAAATAATTTATCTTAACGTGAGTTAGTGTAGACATTGATCTTACAAAAATTTTTTTTAATTGGTATAGTAAATTAGCTGATAGCTGATTGAATTTGCGTCTGATAGAGTGTAATTAGAGTGCAATTAATAATATTAGCCGTAGCTTAGTTCTTGCGAGCTTTTAAATATGTACATACATGCTCATTATTATTATTATTATTTTATTTATACTAAACTTTATTTAATATTAATATTATATGTACAATACAGAATTGTTTCATTAAGTTTTTATCAAAAGAAAAAAAAAAAAAAAAAAAAAAAATAACTGTTAATTTTTTTTTTTAATGTTATTATTTGTCTACATGTGCATTGAAACACGACGTTTGGATTTTTTTTAATTACACTGATCGTCATTATTATGTAAAATAGTAGTAAATAGTAGCAAAAAAAAAAATTAGTTAATTTTTTTCTATGATATTTCAAAATTAGAATTTTTTTTTCTAATTGACTAAAATTTTTCCCGATCATAAATTATTAAATAAAAATTGAGGTTTTGATTTTAGTAATTAATAAATTTGAATATTTCAAAACTCAGTATATTTGAATTTTTTTCTATTACTTGAATTCATAACCAAAAAAAATTCATAAAATTTTTCGGTACTCTTAATTTTTGTGAATAGTTTTTTTTTTGAAAAAAAAAAAAAAAAAATTTCTTTTTCGATTAGAATTAAATGACTTTTTTTTAAAAACTAACGAATTAGGCACTCTTTAAAAAATATAAAATTACTTAACAAAATTTTTTTTAATCATCAATAGATTCATCGTGTAAAAATTTCACTTTGTATATGTCATTAAAAAAAAAAAAAAAATATATATATATATATATATATATATATATATAACCCTTTATAAATACACTCTATGTTTAATGTGCAGTCGACTACCCGTTATAAGTCTCTTCCTTTCAATCGGGATTTACTGAGTCCAAACAGCTTCCCCACTTAACCATTCTAAAGAGTTTCGTACTAGAGAACCCGTTATAAGCCTCCATTAAAATTCCCTAAATTATAAACTAACAATAGGAAAAAATATCAAAATTAATGATGAAAATTTACTATCTATGTTTCGCGGACAATAATTTTATCATTATTAAGTAAAATATAATTTATTATTCATAATTGTAATCATGGATTACATCCAAAGCTTCTGTTACAATTTAAAAGCTTTATTGAGCATTAAGTTGATCAATAAAATTATTATTTTAATTATTACTGTAATCAATACCGTTATCATTATAATTTTTTGCATATAAATTATTATTAGTGTGAGAAGATAATTATTTATTTTAGCGCGATAAGCGTCAGGAAAATCGGAATAGTCGCGTATGTAACAAAATGTAAATATGACGTTTAAAATTATATAAAATAAAACAGGCTTATAACGGGTAGTCGAGAACAAAACTAATCGCATGGTAGTGGGAAGACTGAAATTCCAAGAAAAATTTCCCATACGTCCCCTAGACCAGGCTTATGACGGGTAGTTGACTGTAATACTGATGTTTGAGATGAAAAAAGTTGTCAACTAATTAGCACTAAAAAAAAACCTGAAGCACTGACAAAATTTCCACCGTATAAACAGAAAATAATGAAGGCAAACCTAAAATAATAATGCGCGTGAGAATGATTAGTGTGTGTTTATATTAACAGGTAAAAAAAATGCAACAATGATATCCAGCGGAAGTTCAGGCCAATGATGAGATAATTAACTCCATATCAACATTGTATTGCCCCGTATGACTGGCGTGTGTGATAGAGAATGGGAGGGGATGATATATATATTTAATAAAAAACAAAAATAAAATACAAGAACAATATTTATGAATTTACGAAAGAATAAAAATCTAAATAACGGCAGTAAAGATTTAAAAAAAAAAAAAACTGCACAATAGTCTCATGAAATAGTTAGCGGTATTTCTTGTTTGGTTTAAAAACGCAGAGTGCATCAGCGTGGTTGGTGTCAACGCCGATTCAAGGAGTACTGGTATACCAGTTACCCGTAAGCGGAACAGCACACCCAGCAGCTTTCAACGTTCCCAGGAGGTTGTACCCATGTATCAACGTCTTGGTGCCACTAAACAGCCGGGTTCGGTTACCAGTGACACCGCGGGATCACTCAACTCGATTTCTAGTTCCGAAGCAAGTTCGTAAGTAATGCCTAAACAAATCCTTGAGGCGAGTTTATAAATATATATATACATGTTTACATGCATATATTATCTATGACTAATTATGAGTACATAAATGTATATGTAATAATTTTTATATATACGACTGTTCGACAAAACGAACGCGCCCCTCTCATTCTCTATCTCTTTTTTCATCTACTCACTTATTGATACTTAATTATTATTATCGTTATTAATTATTCGTTTGTTGTGTGTTTTTTTTAATTGTTGACATGTTTATAATTCCTGACAATGATTTTATTTTTTTTTTATTTTTTCATTGTGTAATATATACATTGTATCAAATGCGTAATTATGTGAGTGTGTGTGCATTTGTGTGATTCCTTATTTATTTTTGTTGATTAGAAATAAATGGCGATATTTTGAAATTTTTTTTTTTTTAATATTTTTTGATATCTTATTGATTATCTACAGCTGGGGCTCTTCAGAAATGTGATTCGATCTTGTTCTCATCATAATATACTAATATATCAACTTTAATTCTATTATTAACATTGAAATTCGAAAATTAGAACAATTTGAAGTGTAGGAGAGGTTAGACAAGATGGCGGTTCTAGAAAATGGTAGATCACATGACGTTTAAAAAAAATGGTGGCTGACGATCATGACTGTGGAATGAATTTTAACAAACTCTGATTCATGCGCGTTCTCTTTTATAATTCTTGGTGATAAAATAAAAAATTATCGCTGTTTATTTCGGAATTTTTAATTATTTATTTTCGAAAGTGATATATTTTAAGTATGGGTAGAAATTATTTTTCAATGATCTAAAGATTATATTTTTAACTATCGACGACATGAAAATTTGACGTAATTAATTCCCTGGCAGATTCGAATTACGGTAAATTACCGAAGTTTATCGTAATTTACCATAAAATATGCAATGTACAGTAATTTATAATATTTTACGTCGGCATACGGTAAAATTGCGGCAATTTATCGCAATTCTCGGCATTTTTACCGTAAAACACCGTAAATTGCGGTATTTAACAATGAAATTACGGCAAATTACGGTAATTCGTTGCAATTCGAATCTGCCAGGGTTTTCATTGAGAACATACTCAAAAAAATATCTTCATTTGCCAATGGACAATATTTAGATACAATACAAAATAATTGTGTATTACAATAATGAAAAAAATTTCTACTCAAACTACAATTTTTAAAAATCACTAAAACAATTAGAATCCCAAATTTGAAAGAAAAAAAAATATACATTTATTTGTACATAAACAATAATTATTATTTATCGATGCCTGATTGTTGTATTATTTTAAATTATCTACGTTATTATTATTATTATTATTATTATTATTATTATTATTATTATTTACAACAACAAAAACATGATTACTAAATGAACAATTTATTAATATAATAAATGTTAATGTCGTTTGGCTTTAATGCTTGTTTTTAACGCAAATGTTGAGACTTGCACTTATTATTATGTATCTTTAAATGCACAAATATTATTTTATGTCACGCACCCTCTCGTTATGAATATGTATATATATATATATATATATATATATATATATATATATATATATATATATATGCATATGTATATACGGGGTCGAGTTTTAATTGAAATACTCTTATGATCAAAAATTAAAATATTAATGATAATCCAATAAATTAATTAATGCGTTATACAACCTCGTATACATTTACGTATGAATATATATGCCTACATATATTTATTAGGGTGATCCAAAAAATTGACTCAATTCCTCTTTTCTATTTACTTGTCAAAATTTTGCAGTTTCATGGTTTTTGATAACTTTAGAATAGATTTTTGAAAGTCGGTTGAAAATTTTGAAATCTTGAAAAAAAAAAAAAAAAAAAAAAACAAATAAATTTTTGAAATTAGTACATTACAAACCGAAGAAGGAAAGTAGGGAAGTCCCACCCGTGCGTGTAATTTCCTTGGGACATCTGGTGTGTAATGTACTATTTTTAATAATTCTTCAGTGACTTTTAAAAAATTCATAAATTTGAAAATTTTTATACATAATCAAGAAAAAAAAATTAGTCCGATTTTTCGGGCTACCCTAATATCCATATATATACAGAAAAAAAAGTTTTTGACTGAAAGTAAATTTTTTGAAAACCCCAATTTTCTTGACTCGATAACTTTTTTTTCTGTGTACATAAATATATATATTTACATCTTTAACAAACATCCAATTAAATAATTTCAATAAAAGAACACATAAAAAAAATTCAATTACTTTTTTTATCTACACTATTAAAAATATGACACCAACAAAAATTTATTTAGTAAGTGGTGCACTTTATATTATTTGTACTAAACACATGACACATTTCTAATTTTTAGTTTCTGTAAACTAATTTAATTAATTCAACAAAAAAGAAAAAAAAAAAAAAAAACATTAAAATAAAAAAAATGACTTAATGTCATCTCACAAAGTAGCATTAAAAAAATTTAATATAGCTTAGATAAAAACAAAAGTTTTGTTTATTAGACCAGACTCTTCTGCGTATGAAATATATATTATATTAATACATATCTATCATCAATATCACATAGAATAGTTGTGTGGTTTGTGTGTCGTTACGACAATAAATAACTATATAACAAAAAAAAAAAAAAATAGCGATTAAAAATAAGTTTTTATACTTTGTGTAACAAAATATTGTACTTGTATTTTAAATATTTATTTCCACTGTATATTTTTGAATAATTAATATATCGCGTGCTTAAAAGTAAAAGGGCTTATAGCTAAGGGTTAATAGGGATTTGTGGTGAAAAGGCGTATAAAAAATTTTTTTTTTGCCATTCGGTTTGAAATTGTCTGAAACGTAAAAAATCTGTAAAAAAAAAAAAAAGTTGGTATCCTAAAGTTGAAAGGGCGTATCTCAAGACATACGCCCTTTCACCTTTCAGAAAAGTACTAGTTAAAGGTAAAAAGATGCAAAAAAAAAATTGGATTTTTTATACCAAATGTTAAATAATAGTTTCACAAGACAAGTTATACTAAAGTAATAGCCTCATGTACAAAGCTCGATATAAACAAATAGAAAATGAATCAATTACAACCAAATTATGTAAAAATTAAGTAATAAAAAAAATCACAATGACAGATAACATTAAAATATTTTGAAATTTCCCGCCAGTCGGGTTTTAATTTTTCCGTGTACTGTACCAAAATGAGCCCGATGTTTTTTTTAATTACACATTATAATTTTATGATAATTGTTTATGTTTTTAAATTTTATAATAACTATTTCTTAAAATAAAAAGCGAGTGTTTGTTTAAACTACGAATATGTTCTTTTGTGAGCTGGCCGAAAAAAAAATGATACGCCTTTTTACCTTTAGAACACCAAAACTTCGAATTCTTAAAAGTAAAAGGGCGTATAATTCAAGACATACGCCCTTTTACCATTCAATTTTTTTTTTTTTTAATTTTAAGCGTAGAATGTGTTTACTACTCGATTGGCAATAAAAAAAAATATGCGCCCTTTTACCTTTGCAAAGGTAAAAGGGCGCATAAATTGTTATAAGCCCTTTTACCTTTAAGCACGCGATATTAAATATAGAAGGGGTAGTTTTTTCGATAAATAAAAAATTTTTTTTTATTAACTGTCAGTTGTGCAAAATTGTGTATTTAAATTAAGTGGAAAAAAACTAATGAGTAAGTTTAGTAATTTATTGATTTTCTTAAAAAAATATACTGATCAATAATTACTAGCATGTTGAAAATTTGAAGAATAAAAATCAGAAAATAATTCATTTAAAAATAAAATTTTTATAAATTTCTAAATCTGATTTTTATTTTTTATTTTTTAAAATTTTTCTTTATGTAATTTTGTTAATTACCTTAATGCGTGGGAATGATTTTTCTGCATGATTACGAAGCTTGGTATGTTTTTTATAAATAAATATTTATCTACATCCTTTTTTTTACTTGTATTTCTATGATCCTGAAGTTAGCTAACAATTAACAATTTTCAAATTTTTTTTTTTCAACAAATCAATTACAAGAAAATAAAAAATAAAAATATGCACCTGTAGAGAATTTTAAAAACTACAGGTGCAATTTTTCAAAACATTTTTTTTTTTCATAATTTATCGTTTGAAAACGAATCAAAAAATTGTTAGCCGTCGGCTAATTCCAGTCTTCATGTATTTCTACTTAATTACCGTACTAATTATTGTGTGTCACTTCTCTAATAATTAACAAAAAAAAACAACCTGCTTAAGAAATCTACAACACTATTTACTAATACCTCAACTCAACTAATTCTTATATTGAATCCAATGTAATTATATTTATTATTATCCTAAAACACTTTCAAAAGCTTTCGTCGAAGGTCCAAAAAAAAGTCTTAGCAAATTTTTTTTATTTTTCCTCTTTTGTAAATTCTGATTTCTCGTCTTTTATCTTGATGAGTAATTTTTTTTACTTATCTTCAATTAATTAATTAATTAATTAACTAATTAATTGATTAATTAATTAGTTTTAAAAGTAAAACCTTAAGTAGTTTAAGCGAATTTTCCTATTGATATTAAATAAAATAAAACACAAAATTTTATTAAATTTTACTAACATAAAAAAACGTTTTTTTTTTTTTTTTTTTTTTTTAAATAAAAAAAAACACAATAGCTGGTCTCCGTGTTTGAGATCGACGGGTGAAGGAGGACAACTCAGTGAATTTATCGACGGCCTTGGACCAGGTCAATTAGTTGGTAGACAAGTACTTGGAGGATCTTCACTTGGTGACATACAGTTGGCCCTGAATTATACTAAGGGCTATTTAGAAGTCGAAGTTGTTAGGGCAAGAGATCTTCAACCAAAACCAGGCAGCAAAATACTTCCAGGTATATTTTAAATTCTTTTTATATTTGAAATCCTCTCAAATAATGAACTTTTACATTTTTAATCTTTTAATTTTTTTACTTCATACTGAATTTTTTTTTTTTTTTGTTACTTTTAATATTAATATGTTATAAAAATTATCATATATTTCTTTATTTTTATTTACTCTTATACTAAATTAATTATATACCCGGGAAAAAATGCTCAGATATGATTATATCTGTTCATGTATGAGGTCATATGTGATCACGTATGGTCATATTTATAGCCGAGCAAGGGAAACATACATGACCAAAATTAAGACGTCTGTTGGAGGTTGGGAGGCCTCTGGAGTTTCGAAGAAGTCTTCTGGAAGAACGCCAGCACTTAGAAGTGGAGGAAAAAATTTATTTCTCAAAACCGAGACCCTGAGATTTTCGATTGAATTTCTTAGACTGAGATTCTGACTCTAATCAGATCTAAGTATTCATATATGATCATATATGAGCATTTTATCTCGGATATAGTAAATCAGTAGGATTTTTAAGTATAAAAATATGATAGCTTGTAAAAACAATATAAAAAAAAAATTGTTTCTTTTTATAAATTATTTCAGCTCCTTACGTTAAAGTTTATCTGGTTAACGGTAAAAAATGTATAGCTAAAGCCAAAACGACAACAGCGAGAAAAACACTGGAGCCTTTTTATCAGCAGCCTTTGGCTTTTCGTGAAAATTTTCAAGGTTGCATTTTGCAGGTAATTTTATTACTCATAATTCAAGTAAATTTTGAAGCTCCTTATGTTGGCATATTTTTTGAGTCATTACTCAGTAATAAATTTTATAATTGTGTGAAAAAAAGTGTGTTAAAAATTTTGAGATTTTTTATTAATTTTAACACGAAAGTTTCACTACAATTACTAAATATATAAATATAAAAAAAATGTAAATTATTTGATAAATATGATTTAATGAATGTTTTGTACTGAGGACGTATATATTTTTTTTTATCCTGCTTTATAATTATAAATTATAGGTGACAGTGTGGGGTGATTATGGACGATTAGAAGGTAGAAAAGTATTCATGGGTGTCGCACAAATAATGCTGGACGATTTAAATCTCAATGAAATGGTATTCGGATGGTACAAACTCTTCGGCACCACGTCCCTGGTCAGTGGCCCTCCATCAGTAGTTTTGTCCCGTCGATCTTCAGCCACCTCTTTGGATTCACTCAAACTATAATTACCATACTTTCATCTATACCTATATATATATCACATACATACATTCACTCACACACTCACACTCACATTCTATATGAAAAACAAATTAAAACTAAAACTCAAACACCATCATTAAATAATTAACTTTTCTAACAAGCAAAAATTATAATTATAATAACTTAAATATAAATATATTAGTGAAAGCTTTTTACAAATGTTAAGTTGAAGTTTACAGATAATTAAAAAAAAATACATATATATATATATATATATATATATATATATATATATATATATATACATATATATATATATATATATATATATATATATATATGTATACATATGTATATATATATATACTTGCCTTAGGCTGCTTAAATAATTGTTGAATGTTACTCTCCTGTAAAAAAAATTCGTTCCAAAAATATTCCAAAGAAGTTCGACATGTGGATCTTTTAAACTTGAGACAGATTAGAACTTTAAATGGAACTTTTTTTATCTTGAGTAAAAAAAAAAAAAAAATTGTAATGTTTTGAAAACTATCTTTCATGCTCTCCTCATGAAAAAGTAACTATCAAAAATATTCATGGATGCCTATTGTCTCTATTAGCCGCAAACATGACTAAACATCTCCCTAGCAACCGTTGCCATGACAACAGTCTTCATAGCAACAGTTGCCATGACGACTATAAGAAGTGACATAACCCCAACTTCTTTAGAAAAGATAGATTTTTTCATTCTTATGGGATTATGGGTTTCTAATAGAATCTTTTCGGAGGAAAGGTAAAATATAGTAAAAATACGTTTTGAGAAATATGTTTTAAAAACGTGTACTATAAAAATTATGACTCAAAAAAAGTTTCACTCAAAATTCAAATATATTTTCAGTTTAGAAGTCCAGATGTCGAACTTTTTTTGAATATTTTTGTAATGAACTTTTTTTTTACACGGACTATTAAAAGTTAATTTTTAATAATTAAAGTAAATAAAAAAAAGTTTATTAAAAAAAAATAATAAATATTAAAGCGTAAACTGGCGGCTCTGAATACGGTTAAATGAAATTATTTTGTAATGAAATGTTGAATTGAATGTTAATTGATGGTATCTAAGGATTAGGTAATCGTTTAAAAAATAACAGTTTCATTTTTTTATTAATATTAATAATAATAATAATAAATAAATAAATAAACAGATTCAACACTAAAGCACATCACATATCATGTCGAAACTAATATAGACTAGACATCAAGTTTTTAAATAAATAACGTAGACGTAGCGGCCATGTATCAGGATGAACGCCAGATCTAGCTTTAGGTACGCACTGAGATCGTTGGCATCGTTCGTAGTGTGTATTCAATTTTTAATTTTACACTAGATGTTTATATTAATTTATAATAATTAATTTAAAGATTCAATTTATGATGAATAATTTATGACAGAAATGAAAATTATTATAAATTAATGGACTAGTGTAAAATTATTTCCTACGCATTTAATAATTTGTGTTTAATTTTAAACGCTTAACCACCTGAAAAATGTGTAAAAAATATCAATTATATTTATTTACTTAATTACTTTTTTTTTTTTTATTAAAGTAGATTTTTAAAAATTTCTTTGAACTAATTGATGGTTTTGGGACGGAGTGAGCTATTTTTTTTTAGAGTATTGAGTTGATTTTAATTAAGAACATGAGATGTGTCGAGAAATAGACCGTAGACAGTATAAATATTATGGAGATTACACGTGTAAGAGTTTATAAAAGTCCATTTATTATTGGAACAGTTGGTTGACACCATTGTTATACGCATTGTAGCAGATGTTGAATTAGTAACAAGTGTTTATTTTTACTTAGATTAGAATTTCATTAAAGTATTTAATTATCGATACTTAAATTTTTATTTTTTATATATTTTCATATTACCAGCATTGAAACTGAATGCGATTAATGGGCATAAACTGATCAGGTTGTTCTCTAGAAAAAAAATTCATCAGTTTCTACCCGCTGTAGTATATTATATACCTAGGGAGGAAAGTAGGACATCATAACCGATTGGGACATCTTTCCTTCTTTCGTGGTGTGTTTATTATTTGTCACCAGATATTCGTACCCCGGGAGACCTTTCCAAGCCTACTTCGACCAAAGTCTCTTTATTTCCTGAGATGGTAGTAGTGTTCGGCCCAAAAGAAGTATGAACTCGTGGTGTCTTTGGTTAGATACCACACGCAATGAGGATTTTTTATTATGACTTCGGTTAATGTCCACCGTAGGCGTCAATTGATTATATTTTTCGGGTAAGAGTTCGGGTAGAGATGGCCCTACAACGTGTGTATGCCCAAAAGGGCACGGAAACGACCTCCTGTAAAACGGAAATGGACTTCAATCTCGTTACATTAATTAATTATTTGTCACCAGATCTGCACCTGAAAGTTTGAATTTTTGTCCCTGTTTGCGTTTGACGCATGCGCTAATTTTGATCATGTGTTTTCTCATAAAAGAAAAGGACGAATTTCTTCTCTCTAAGCAGGGCAGGAATTTAAACTTCCACTGCAGGTATGGTGAAGAATAAATTGTTTTCCTTGTAAAATTACTTAAAATTATACATTCGAAATCCAGAATTCATTTTCTGGCGCACTTTTGGTCAGAAATTAGCCTATTTTTACTAATTCCAGACATTAATACTTTCAGTATCAATGCTGGTCATATAAAAATTATAGCCCGTGGCACGGGATAAAACACGATTTCAAATTTTTTTCGGTGTGTCCTCACTTTCAATTCAGGCAGTCAACTTCTCGCTCGCCTGAAATCGCCTTGTTTTCACTCTTGCCACACAATGTACCATTTAAATATACTTGTAATGTACGACGATTTATTTTTCAAGTTAAAACTCACTCTGTCCTAGTAAATAAAAATTGCATGGTTATAAAAATTATTAAAGCCACTTAATTACCAAAATTCCCTTTGTTATTTTTGTGCCTTGTAATTTAAAAATAAAAAATAACGTAATTACTCCCTTAATTTATCATATTTTTCGATAGATCATTGCACAAATATTTGATAATTCGTATGCATTTTTATTCCTCGTAGTTTTTGAAATTCAAAATTTTAAATTACAATAAAAAAAAAAAAAAAAAATAGAATAAAAACGAGGTAAGTTGAAACCGTATTCGGAGTCCTCAAAAATCCCCATTAATTTTTTCGTACTTCATTAATATAAATATTTACTTTTCACCTCTTTTTCAATTAACTAAATTTTCATAACTACCTTATAATTATGAATAATAAATGAATGCATTAACAATAAATATATTTTTAATTACAGTGAAATCAATGGAACTCGAGTGTACATCACATCGATATAAATGCAAACAAGGTGTACTTATAAAAATTAACGCCTGTTAAATAAAAGAAAATAAATAAAAAAATTAGAACTGATAAACTTAAAAATAAATAAAAATAAAAGTGAGTGATTTACTGAATAAAATTTAATGTAAAAGTGATTAGTGCACTAAATTAAATGCATTTAATCCAAGTAAAATATGTTATCACAAAATAAGTGACAAAAATTTAAATAATTATTAAATTAAAATATAATCATTAAGAATTAATTAGGTTTATTTTTTAATTGCTAAGGTAATAATAAACTTTTACGCAATTAGACTTTTATTAAATATAAAAGTGTATTATTACTTGATATACTATTAGAAATATTAATAATAATAATAATAATAATAATAATATTATAACGAAAATAAATCCATTTACGAATTATGAAAGGAAATAAAATCCAGACTACATATATTTAATATATATGTAAGATTTTTAGTTAATGTAATTGTATATAATAATTAAATATGTCCAGTAAAAATTTTAAATTCTATAAAATCATTACTTAGCTTAAATAATAATCATTTTTATGAATGAATAATTTTTATATTTTAAAGGCGAGTCGAAAAATTTTTTTTATTGATAATGAATTTGTGTTTTTTTTTTTTAAATTAACGATATTGATTTACAGTCGACTACCCGTCAAAAGTCTAGGGGATGTATGGGAAATTTTTCTTGGAATTTCAGTCTTCCCACTACCATGCGATTAGTTTTGTTCTCGACTACCCGTTAAAGGCCTGTTTTATTTTATATCATTTTAAACGTCATATTTACATTTTGTTACATACGCGACTATCCCGATTTTCCTGACGCTTATCGCGCTAAAATAAATAATTATCTTCTCACACTAATAATAATTTAAATGCAAAAAATTGTAATGATAACGGTATTGATTACAGTAATAATTAAAATAATAATTTTATTGATCAACTTAATGCTCAATAAAACTTTTAAATTGTAACAGAAGCTTTGGATGTAATCCATGATTACAATTATGAATAATAAATTATATTTTACTTAATAATGATAAAATTATTATCCGCAAAACATAGATAGTAAATTTTCATCATTAATTTTGATATTTTTTCCTATTGTTAGTTTATAATTTAGGGAATTTTAATGGAGGCTTATAACGGGTTCTCTAGTACGAAAGTCTTTAGAGTGGTTAAGTGGGGAAGCTGTTTGGACTCAGTAACTCCCAATTGAAAGGAAGAGACTTATGACGGGTAGTCGACTGTATTTACAAATGTTTTTTTTTAATGAATAACAAATTCGTCATCGTTAATTTGTGTATCTGTTGTAAATAATTGTACCAACTACATAGATTCGCGTGGATAACAGATTGTACGAGTGACATCAATATAATATTAATGAGAAGTATAATAATAATAATAATCATAATAATAACAGTGATGATGATGATGATGATAATTATGTTGGAAAAAAATTTATTGCAAAACATAAATTATTAAAATAAAGAAAAAAATTTGAATTTCAAAATAATTTTTTTATTTAAATTTTCAAATTATCGAAAAAAAATTTTAGTGATACCAATTTAGATATATAAATATCTATTATCTTCTTTTTTTTTTAATTTGAGTTGCATAAAAAATTCGAGTAAGCAAAATTGAATCAAAATTTTAATAATTTCCGATAAAAAAGAAAATTATGACAATAAATAATTGAATCTTAAAATTAATGGTTTGAAAAAACGCTAAATATTAATTATTACTGTGGTTATATTATAAAAACTTATAATCAATTTAATTTCTTATATTTATTGAGAGGATATCGCTTTAAGAAAATTCTGAATAAAAGTTTTTTTGAAACAAATTTTTTTTGTAATTGATTTAGTGAAAATTAATTAAAAAGTTGTTAATTGTCTGTTAACTTTAGGATCATCCTGTCATCGTATCCTGATGAGCGATTATAAAAACACGGTTTCTATAAAATTTTTCTTTAAATTTAAGTCAGATCACGTATTAAATGACGCGTACTTAACTTTAAACCTTTATAACGTCAAATTTTTTATGAGTCTGTTCACGTACTAGTTATTACAAGATTACAAAATAATGCCTGAAAAAAATGATTTTTTGATCTTTAGATAAAGGGATATCCTTTTACATCTTAAATTTTTTTTTCATTTTTACTAATTTATTTTATCAAATTTTCTGATTTTCAAAAAAAAAAAAAAAATTATTTTATAAATTCAAATTTTAAAAATAATTATCGATTATTAATGTGCCCGATTAAAAAAAGTATGCTATCATATCTAAATGTGCTTGAAAATAATTATAAAAAAATGATTAAAACCATAAACACGGAGGATTTTTTACTCGTTAAACAAATACTGAATGTAGAATCGTAAAAAAAAAAATTGAAATAATATAAATAATAAAAAACATTAAAGGAACCATTTGTAAGTATTGTGAAAAGACATAATAAGTACGTAGAAAAATTATAATTAATAATTTTAATTATTACGTAAAATAAATAACAATCTATAATTAAGCTGACTTTCTAATTAAAAAAATTTTTTTGCAAAAGGAACGCGTGGGAGTATAAATATAGTCACAAGGGGGTTATAAATATGAAAATAATGAACGTATAAAATAATAAAGTAAAAAATACATAATGTAATATTATAAAGAAATTGATCATAAATACATGAGACTATTAATTAATATAATAATAATTAAATGGTTAATTAATCTGCCAATTTTCACGTTTTTCATTATTCACCAAAATTGTTCTACTTTTTTTTTATTTTTTTAAATTCATTAGATGATTACTCGATAAAAAAATATTTAATCACTTTAACAAATATTAAATTGGCTATACGTTAAATTCTTATCAGGTTATATTTTGGATATCCCTAATTAAAAACGGGTCAAATTTCCTATAAAAAAATCCATGTGGGATGGCGTGGAAACCCATAGAAATCTCTATGGGTAAGTGTGCGCAAACCCATTCATTTCGGACTGAAATGCATGGGTTTACGCACTTTTATTTACTGAGCATACTTGCCCCCTATTACTTTACGGCTGATTGAACTTAATTAATTATTTTGATGTTTTTCAAAAAATCTGGGTCTCTATTTAAATTTCGTTAAGGAAAATTTCAAAAACTTTTATGCAAACAAAAGTCATACTTATTTAAATATTATTTTTTTGATGTTTCATAAAGTGATTAAATTTATTTTTTTCATGAAATTAGTTCAGCACTGAATAATCTGTTTTTTTTTTTTTTTTTTTTTTTAATTAATGTTAGAAAAATAAAAAAAATTAATTGTTTAAATGATAATTGATTAAGTAAAAGTATAAAAACGTGAATTGGCTACAATGCTTGAAAAACATAAAATATTGCATATCCTATTGAAAAGTAGATCTTTGATATATAAATATAAATAAAAACTGCAACACTTAGTAGATGCGATAAATTAAATAAAAAGTGATTGAAAGAAATAAAATTAAAAATAAAATTTTTTTAGACTTTTCTACGAAGAAATGTGTTTGTATCCGTGACTATAATCACCGGCAAATAAAAAAAACTATAAATATTTAAAAAAAAAAAATTAGTGTATGTATCAAAAATTCCATTTGTCATATTTTTTTTTTGTTAAAAAATGAAACTTTATAATTTCTTTTTTTTTTTAACTATTGGCTTTAAAAAGTAAATTGAAATAAAAGTCACTTAAAAATTTAAAGACTGCCCACTTTTATAATAATAATTAATTAATAGATTTTAAAAAATCGATAAAAGTTTAAATATAATTTGAAAAAAAATTTTTAATTATTTAAATAAAATGAGAGTAAAAAAAATATTAAATATTTTTACCCTTGCCTTGACGGTTTGTAAATATATGCATGCTCAATTCAATTAACGCTGGTGAATCATGGATACATTAAATCTTTACTAAGAAACAAAGAATTGAAAAAAATAAATAATAAATAAAATAAAAAAATGATAACAATTATTGATTTAATTAATTAATCAAGTGAAATAAATGTTTGACTTTGTACTTATATAATTAAAATAAAAACATAATAATAATAATCATATACATAATAATAAATATGGACTGCTTGAATATGAGTTGTTGGTTACCGTACATGAATGACAAATAATCTGCAATTTTTTAAGAGAAAAAATATTTAATGCATTACAGTAGATTATATGAATTTTGTTACGCATAATTATTATTATTATTTTTACGATGTCAATATTTATTATAATTAAGTATTAAAAATATAAATTATGCATATATGTGATGGGAAAAATTCTTTACTGGGTTAAACCGATCGAAAAATAACCCCATGTTTTGAAAGTATGAATTTTTTGGTCAAAAAATTGAGTATAATGTACAATAATATATATATATATATATATATATATATATATATATATATATATATATATATATATATAATTGATATTTGGCGCATATACGGTTTCGGAAAAGTATACGTAATTCACTTGAACTGTATCCGAATTTTAAAAAAAATTTTTAATTTGGGGCACTTCTTATTTGAACTTTACATGATCCTATATGTCAGATATAGCGTTATATGAGTCAGATTTGGTTTAAGTCCATTTTATATTGTGAATGGGTCAAAAATAAAAAATATCTGATTTATATAGGATCCGTAAGCTAATAAAGATTCATATTCAAACTATGTGACTATAAGAGTCAGATACGACTGTATATGAATCAGATATGGTTTAAGTATGATTAATATCAGGTTGGCTAAGAATATAAACTGTCTGGTTTATGTAGGATTAGTAAACTACTATAATTTTATATTCAAACTATATGTGATCATATATGTCAGATATGACTTTACATGAGTCAGATATGGTTTAAGTATAATTTATATCGTGAATAGGTTTAAAATAAGTCTTCATATTTAAACTATATGTGATTATAAAAAGCACATATGGCTCTATATGAATCAGATACTGTTTAAGCATGATTTTCATCATATACTGGCCAATAATTCAAATTGTTCGATTGATATTCGTAAGTTGATATAATTTTTTTTAAAACTATATATGTTCCTACGTGTCAGATATGGCTTTATATGAATCAGATACTGTTTGAACGTGAGTAATATAATAAATCTGCGAAATATAAAAATTATTAGATTCATATAAAATTCGTACGTCGATATAATTTTATATTAAAACTACATATGATCCTATATGAGTCAGATATGACTTTATATGAATCATATACCGTCTGAGTATGATATAAATCATTAATTTATGCTTGTTTTTATTTTTTCTGCTGTATTATAATTCTTACGACACGAAAAATTTAAATATTTTTGGTTCCAAAAATTCATATAATCTCTTACTGCTGTAATGTACTACAAGATACTTCTTATATTTTTTCATCAGATTTAAAATACACTGACCCGGAAATTTTTTTTTGAACTTCACTCGAAACATGAAAGCTATCATATTAAATATGAAATAATTTTGTCAACTAGAATGTTTAGATCTGTAAAATATCAATAGACAACAGCAACTAAAAATGGTAAAAAAAACAAACAATAAAATTGATGCCAACAATTAATTATCTATCAAATAATCGATTATCTTTTAGAGTCGAATTTAAAAATAAATTATCAGAAAACGATACTTGATTGTATCTTTAATTTAAACATCGCCCTCGATTTCAGCGATAAATCATAAAATATTCACTCGTCTTCGAATTGTAAAAATATTATAAATTATTAATAATTCAAAAATAAACAAATTCAACATGAGTCGATTGCAGAAATTAAAATATAATAAAAAGTGATTCTATTAGTGATAAAAAAAAAAAACAACAGTATAATTAAATGCAAGAGTTACTCGAGTTTAGACAAGTGATAATCGAAAAAAAAAAAAAATAATAATAATAATAATAATAAATAAAAATGCTTCGTACATTTCTAATTTGTCAATGGTGATATAGATACATGATTATGATAAAAAATAATAAAATATGAGCGTGTTAATAATTATTATTGTATCTCATTGAGAAATAATGCGTGAACGTGAACATGTTGTGTTAATAATAATAATACCATTAATAATAAAAATAGTAATAATTTTTTCGATTGATACTAAATGATAAATCACAAAAAAATGAACAAATCTAAGCTGTACGATTAGAAAATTGTATTAACGACGAGTCATCGTAAAACTATGTATTAAAAAAAAATTAATTATTATAATAATAATAATAATAATAATCATAATGATACATAATAAGTTGTCTTTTATGAGTTTTATGTTGAGTTAACAATAAATTTATTTGCTTATAAAATTGATTAATAATTTATAATTTATAATAAATGGTTAAAAAAATGTAAATTAAGTGGTCGTTATTAAAATTTTAAAAATACAGGGAACAAGACGTTTGTCGAGACTGTACATATGAGATTGTATGAGTGATCCGACCAACTGAGAATCATAAATTTATTGTTGTTGAATATATGTGTTGATTTATATATAAATATAATAATATTAAAATATATTGATATATATAATGTGTATGTATACATAGATTTATGATGACTCATTGTAAAATAATAATAATAATTATTATTATAATAATGCGTTAGTGACTGTATCCAACTATAAAATACACCAGATAAAGGACACCCCCAATGCCAGAAAATGGCGTGTGACAATAAAGTGATTCAAATTATTTGTTTTTATCTATTTTATTCATACTATTCCTATTACTTTCTTATTTTTTTTAACAACATTAAATATGACGAGCATATAAATCCGATTGATAGGCAAGTGACATAATGAGCGCGACAAAAAGGGGTACGGTTAGTTTCACGCTGGCCGCTAGGCAGCGCACGGTAATACCGAGCGTTCTTAGTTGGAAGAGCGCAACAACTGCTCATAACTCGCTATTCATTGTTTTTATTCCCTTTTGATAATTATTTTAGTCCAACTCGTTGTGACGCGATTATTATCAGCCTCATTTCTCACATTGCAGTTATCAATGCTTATTTGGGCCGTGCTGCACCTTGGGGTGCTTGTCACAGAGCTTCTCTCTGTGACTAGAGGACATATGTAATATTTTTGCTTCGATACGCTGGAAAGGATTAATTTTTAGGTCGTTAATCAATTCATGGCTTGTCACTGTGATAATTAACGATTTCGATTTAAAGGTGCGTTAATATAAAAGAAAGCTTTATTATAAATTTTATCGCAGTTGTTTTTCTACTTTTAATTAACTGTCGATAGGTAATTAATAATATTTTGACAGTTTATTATTGAGTATAAGTAACTATTTGAACATCGTACCGATAATTTTGAATATTTACATATACGTTTACGACAATCCGATTTTACACATGAATGAAATGGAAACTTATTTTACCCATTTGAATATCCAGAAAACAAATACCATAAATTACGATTAAATCTTGATAAAAATTCGTGTGTATAACTGTTTTCATAGTTATGGAGGGGGAATGTCTTCAATAAAGTATAATTCGATGGACTTATGACGTGACCCGGCTGTATTTATTTTCTTATAAAATAAAAGAATGACTTTCTACCCTCTAAACAGGGTAAGAATTCAAACTTCCGGTACAGGTCTGGTGAAAAATAGTATATACATCACGGAGAAATGTAAGACGTCCAAATCCGCGCATTTCCCACCCTCGCCGTCGGCTTTTGTAGGCAATTACACACGTGGGTTGGAATGTCCTATTTTTCTCCCTTGGTGTGTAATGTACTAATTCCTTGCCTTTTTTTTTAGTACTGTAAATCGCGTTGTAATTTATAGTTTACGTGTCTTATTATTTTAATATAATTGATTTATTAATTACAAATTACTGGTTATTACAAAATTTCAAAGATGAAAAATTACCAGTCTATTTAAAAATGATAAAATATTCATTTATAATTAAAAAAAAATATAGGTGTTTATTACGCTTATCAAAAAAAAAAATATGCATACATTAATTAGTTCAAATGTAATAATGATTATAGTATAATAAAGATAAGATATATAAGTACTCATTAGACGTAGATCGATAAAAATCGAAGGTTTCAAAGATGACAAGACAAATATTATAACTATAATAAAATTAATGCTTGGAAGATTTTGATAACAGCAACCGTCGATTAAATTATATCTTTTATGAATATTTAATTGATAATAAATATTATACGCATTAGCATAAATAGAAATACGAGAAAAATATTTAAATAAAGGTTACACAAGTGTGAGCCATACCAAGTATTTTTTCTACATCTACGACGTAGAAGTGTTGTATATAAAAGCAAGTTGATACAATTTTTTGGGGTTAAAAGATAATTATTAATCTAACAGAACTTATTGAAAAATATTTTTCTGAAATGATTGTCGTTGCGTTAATTTGTTTTACGTTTATTGCCAGTGGATCTTGTCAGGTAAGAAATTACATTTTTTTTAATTTTTTTACTATGAACTTATTGGCCATAAAAAAATTATGAGTAATTTATTTTTAAACGCGTTGTACTTTTAGTAATTAATAACAAAAAAATTTTAATTAAAGAATTAAAATTGTATAAAATATTATTTTAAAATTGTTAAGTATTTTAAGGGTGTGCACATTTTTTTAATTATTCGAAATTTTTATTTATTTAATATGATTTCATCTGAATACTGTTTATTTATATATATATATTTTTTTTTTTCAAAAAAGTGCATAACAATGAATTTTCAAATTTGAAACGATTTCGAACTTTAAGTCGATCATTTTTGAAACTTTAAAAAATTCAAGAGTAGAAAAATTTTCAATCTACAGACCTCGATTTTGAAAGATCCTTATAAAACGTCAAAAAATGTTCATAACTTATTCAAAGATTTTTTTTTTTAATGATCTTCAAAGCGGCAAAATTTTAAAGTCGAATTATTTTTGCTCAAGGTAAGAGACCGAGTACCCCATTAAGGAACTAGTACCCTATCACTCATGTATTTGTATATCTATATTTACTAAATATAGATATAAAAATATATAAAGTGATCAAGTATTCGTTTCTTAATCGGGTACTAGGTCTTCTACCTTATAAATAATTCAGAAAAACATTCCTAAAAAGTACTCAGTTCAAAATTCTTTGTACTCTTGAATGTTTTCAAAGTTCCAAAAATGGTCAACTCAAAACCCAGAGTTGATATGTATATAAACATATTTTTTATGAATTCTAATAATCGGTTTCGTTAATTATTCTATTATAATTATTTTTAAATACTAACTAATTATTCATTTTTATTTTTTTAGGTATCAGACTCATCAGACAATGATCTTCTAAACTCAAGATTAATTGATACTCTTCAATTTAAAAGATATCTAAGTGCACATCGATTAAAACCAGTACCAAATTACAGTCCTGACCAAATTTCAAGTGAGCCGGGACCTGATCCAAAAATAATATTGGAGAATATTAAAAGAGACGTTGATACTGTAAGAGAAAAATTATATCAAACAGTTGAACAACGTTTGAGCTCTATGGTTGAAAAATTTGAAAATAATGCATGGGAGTATGTACAGAACCTCGGCAAGTACATCGCTAAAAATTATGAAGAAAAAGGCAATTCAACACTACAAGTATTGGACGGAGAAATCAAAAACAAATTAAATTCATTTGTTTCAAGTTTGATGATGGCTACTAATCAAGCCGTCGAAAATTATAACGATAACGCATCTCTTGTTTCCAAAAGATTGGATAGTAAAATAAGAGATTTAAACGTTAAAATTAATGAAGCGGAGAAAAAAATTAAAGCAGTTGTTGAGAACAAAGGTGATACGAATGACGTGAATACTTCAATTTATGATGAAAAATCAATTTTGACGGATCTTGATGGGAAAAAAATAAATTTGTTCGACGATGATGATGAGGGTTTAATTTTACCTAAAATATCGGAATCTTAAATTTCGTTTATTATCATTCTATTACTAATATTTTTTTAAATCTTATTCACAGTTTATATAATTTCGTTTTATTTTATATAATATATTAAATGCTATATTTTACCATGATGTATTTTTAAGAAATTTTTACTAACATGTGCTTATGATTAATGTAATAATCAATAAAAGTGATTTCTGAAAATTTAATGCTAAGATTGAATTTGGAAATTTTCTATATATTTTTTTCAAAAACAACTCGATTATGAATCACTTTATTACAAATATTTTTAATGAAAAAAATAGTGTGCTGTCGATATTTTTGGGAAGAATAAAGATATAAATATAAAAATTAAACTTTACTTGATAAGTAGAAATGATGTCATACCTATAGTCTAAACTAATGAATGTGCAGTTGAGTGTATATGTATACATGTAGTGTCTGAGTTTACGCAGCGTACTTATTTTTTATCAATTTGAAGCGATACCAGAAATTATTATCTTTAGTTCTGTTCTTTAATTAATAATTCATTTCATATATAACTTTTAAGTAAAAACAGTGATATATTTATTTTGTGAATATATGAAAAAAATCAACCAACAGCTAAAGAAAAAAAAATTTTATGTTTTTCCCATGTGACCATTTTGCCTTGAATCATTTTTTTAAATAAAAAATAGCAATTAAATCTTATTGTACGTCATACTGTTCTCTCTTAAGTACTTGTTTTTTTTTTTTTTTTTTTTTCAATTTAATGATTTTCTAATTAATATTTTAAAACTATTTTTTATCGAAAAACAAAAACAAATATTAATAATGATGATTATTTTAAAGTAGTTTTAAAAATAAGATACTTATCGATGAGGTATATATTCTGACTAATTAGTTTTACGACAATATAAATTTTAATATTTTCAAGTGGTTTGAGTTTCAAACGGCTGTGTTACAATGAATACTGCCACATTGTGTCTCGTTATTGTTTGCACCCTGAACTTTCAAGTATGTAATTTTTTATAATTTATTTTTATGATAGAATAAATAAATTTACATGTTATTATTCTAATTTTAAAATTTTTTGAAACATATATTTTCAAAATTTCTTAACATTTGTCAGTCAAAGATTTAATGCTCGAAAGTTTTTAGAAATTATTAATATTCAGATAACCGAGATAATTTGAATTTGCGGATACCAATTTTTTTTTTTTTTAAGTATAATCATAATTAAATTTTTGAAAATCGAGTTTTCATTTTTTACATTTTGTCTGTTTGTTATTTTGAAAATTTTTACAGACAAATTACGAAAAGTTACTGACGACTAACTGTTTTTATGTAAATTTTTATTTAAAACAAAAAAAATATTTCTTACATTTCTTACACACACTAGAATCACACTTAGACCGAATATTTCTTACGTAAGAATTTTAGTAAATAAATTATAAAAAATTGATCGAGCATTAAATTTTAATTAGGCATTCGTTTTTTACAAAAATTCAAATAAATTTTATTTAAATAACTAATAAATTACAGGATTTTACTGCGTGGGCTACACCATCAAGTGTTGATTTAGTTTCCAATTCTGAATTAAACACTCAACTCACAGATAATAAAAATAATAAAACTACGTTCAATCCTGTTGTATATGATGACAAAAACTCTATTACCGAAGCTCTCATAATTAATCACAGTGTTCAAAAGACAATTTCTACTGCAAATACTTTGGTAACAAAAGCTCGTTTGGTTTCAAAAGATGATAAAACCCGACCATTGAATAATCCATCAAAGTTTGTTAATAATGATTCATCTGAATTTTTTCCGAAAACTCTTACCAATTTTCGCCGTAAAATTTCAAAGAAAACCAACGGTACATCTACGAATAGGAGACGTCTAATTCTAAAAAAAAAGACTTTTTCCAACGATGACCAAATAGTTCATAACACCACGACATCTGATAGTTTCATTACCCAAGAATCGAAGAGAATAACTTCTTTTACTCGCAATGCTAAACCAAACAACAATTTCATTAACTTAAACCGTACTCATAACGCTGAAACAAATAATAAATTTAATTCCATTTCGAGAACGGTGGACCCTAATAATAATAATAAAGACAATAACACTGATGGTGAAAATCGTAGACTACATTGGATACCTTTTCCCAGAATAAGTACTACTGATAATTATAGTTCTGTCAATCCTACTACAAGGACTATCAGTAAGGATAATAATATTGTAAGCAACGTCAGTACTCAAGCTCCTAGTATCCCTAATAACGAGAATCGTCTTAAGTCTTTTTTCCAAAAAGAGTTCGAAAAGGCTAGGACTCGAGCGTATCTTGGATGGTTTGACCAAAAAAGTAATCCTCATTTCTAAGCCGTTAAAAAAACTTTATCGACATACATGTATTATAATGAAATGCTGATGTATAATTTAACTAATTAAGGTTAGTTTGACTGAAAATTTTTATTTTTTTGTAATGAATATTTGTTGATTTTCATTTGTACTTTCTACTTACTTGGAAAATTATCAATAAATATAGAGACGAAAGCTCACATGTTAATGATCGTTTAATTTTATTGACTTCAATTTTCCCAAATTTCTGTGATCCACTTTATTATTAATTGATAACTGGATGTTAATTTACATAGTGTTAATTAGTCCTTAAAATTTTAAAAAAATTCGGCTAGGGAAATTCTAAACTTCTAAACTCACTTCGCTTGGGCGCTAAGATCCTCGTTCTCTCGTGACACAGCGCAATCTGTCGGCTCATTCTGGAATTGACTATTGTCATGGTAACGGTTGCTATCAAGATGGTTGGTCATGTTACCACGCAAAACCTTCTAGTATTATAAATATAGTTATTAAATATTATTAATTAGTTTCCAGTGTACATTTCCGTAGAGTCTTTTTACACTTTTGTCTCTATTGTTTGTTATGTAACGACTCTATATGTTACTATGGTCAACTATAATTGATTTTATGAATGCTTTATTGAATGTATGTTACTTTTTTATCGACGATAAACTCATTAATGAAGAATATATATATATATATATATATATATATATATATATATATATATATATATTTATATACTAATAATATATTTTAAACTTATACCCGAAGGTTTATGTTATAAATAAAACATCGGTAGTAGTTTCAAAATATTTTTATCGTTAATTATAATAAACTATTATGTTTTTGACAACTTTTATCTGAACATTTAGAACTTATACTTCAATGAATGATTTTATCACTACCCATAAATTAATTTAGTTAATAAAATAGAATAAATATCGATGGCAAGTGTGTAACTGTACAGTTTTTAATGGAAAAATTAAAATGATTATCTTATTTATTTATCTGATATTCTTTGTCAGTCGGAAGATCCAGGTAAGTTTAAATTATAGTAATAATAAAATTATTAAGAAATATTATCATGATATTGATGGATTTTCATTAAAAAATTAAATTATAAAATTTTGATTGATAGGGGCCTCAACCGTCATTTTTCATCTGGATAAATGTAAACCATACTAATTATTCAAGTCAACGATTTGTTACATCAAAATTAGAAAATAATTCTGAACTTACAATTGCAACAAATACATAAAACACGGATTTGACATCAAATAATGCAGAAGTAAATCTATCAAATGAAATAAATCTATTGAACAAAATTAGCAACAGTAAATTATCATTGTCAATATTTGATATAAGTAGTTTACATACCCATGATGATGATGACATTTATGATTATCAATATTATGATTTAGACGACAATACTTTAAAACCTATACATAATAATAACAATACTGATGACAAATTTAATAAGGTCGATTATGAGAATCATATAAATATTTTGAATACCACACTTGCGAATATGGATCATGACAACAATCATATCTTTACTAACACTCCTTGTAACTCAACCAACAATACTCTTACTAAAAACCATGAGATTGATGATGATGATAATGAGTTTCCTGAAGCAGGGATTATGTTAGATGTACCTCAGCTAGATGCTAATAAAATTAGGCATCACGGAGATGAAAGATATGAAGAAAAAATCCCCATTAATAGTTTTGGTGACACCGCTGCAGAAAGTGATGATGATCTGGCGATCGAATATAATTTTTATGATAATCAGTATCCACATTATGTAAAAGCTAGTGATACCGATAAAAATTATGAGGTTGCTCCTCGCTTACTTTTTTTTCTCTATTGTCTGCTATTTAAGTATTACCTATAAGTATAATTTTTTTCTACTCTAATCATTTATTCATTCTTAATAGAGGTATTTAAGATATCGTATTTATGATTGTTACACGTATTATAAATTGTAATTAATTTAAAATACAATAAATAATTTTTAACAATTCATGTATAGAGAATATGATTTTTTGTCGATAGTTCAATTTATCAGTAACCTAGAATTATCATTTTTATCTAAAGGCATTATTAGGCGGTGTCTTCACTTTTTCAATATATCCAATGACCTTGAACTAAATAACCGCATTAAAATTTTATTAATTAACTAAAATAAAAAATTAAAGCACTAATTGAAAAAAGTAATAAATTTATTTGAATTGACATTATATAGATACGCATTATTATTTTCCGTTTACTTTTATTTCATGTGGATAAAAAAAATTTTTAGTTGCCATGAAATTCATTGTTTCAGTTGGCAAAATGAAATATTCTCCAAAAAGTGGAAACTTTTTTTGAGCATTGCTCCATTTAACCTGAATTTTTTTTATGCATAATTAAAGTTAAAAAAATTTCATGATTTTTTTTAGTATCTCCATTTTGTCGACTGATATATAAATACGTATTTGTAGGTTCCGTAACAACATATCCGAAGACAAAATAACCGCGACAAAATATCCTCATGACAAATTATCCGCACGACAATATTAATAATTATTTTTAAATATTATGATCTAATGATGTAAACTTTGGAATGCATTTTTCAGGAAAGCATGTTTTCATGCACACTTACACACATACCGGAATATATGCGTGAAGCGTTCCACACTTTCGTATTATGAAAGAAAATTTTTGTGATCGGCTCGAATAATCAAGTGATTCCTAAAAAAAAGTGTAAAATTTCCTTATTCAATTTTTCTTGAGGATATTTTGCCATGCAGTTATTTGGTCCGGGATATTTCGTCGCGGTTATTTTGTTTGCAGATTGGTAGTTGCAGTACCGTATTAGTAACTGAATAACTGGAAAAAAATGCTGAGTAGAAAAATCAGTGGAAAAGGCAAATTATAAGAATTTTAATCTATACGATTTCATACTAAACAATTTGTCATTATTTCATAATTATTTTGTTATTAAACGACAAAAATGAAAATAAATGTCTTATCTCACATTTTTTTTTACTGGTGATTTATTGCTAAGTACACTTTTTAATAATAGTGTGTCATCGATATATATATGTTCTTGTTTTTGAAGCTCTTTAATCGACTTCTCAATAATGGTCTAGGTAGATGTGGCCAATAAGAAATAAAGAACGTGGAAATAAAAAACCAGATACGGAATAAGTAGCTATAAATATTTCGTGATTTATAAAGGTTTGTTACTGCGAAGTAATCACTGGAACTGAATCATTGAAAATGCATACTTCGATATTCTGCTTAATTATTGTTGCCACTTTGACGTCTCAAGTGAGTAATTATTATTTATTATCATTCGGAATATAATTATTTTGAGTCGATAAATTACAAACATAAGTAATTTGTTACGCTAAATAATATTTTTTTTTTACTTATTTTAAAAATTGATTTTATAAGAAAATAAAAAAAATAAGGTATCTATTTTTTTTTTATTTTTTGTCTCATTCTATCTTATCAATATACGGTGTGTTTTATACAAGAGTTTTTTAGAACAATTTAAAAAAAGAATGATAAATGTAATTAATGGAAAAAAAAAAATTTAATGGTCCAGGAAATAGAATAAAAATAAAAATATAGTGTAGAATTCAAAACTTAATTTATTCTAATTCTTGGATGATGAAGAAAATTTTTATAAGTATAAAATTTATTTTTGTAAATTTTTTATCAGAAGTAAAGGAGGAGGAGGGGGGAATGGGGTACTTTAGGAAATTTATTTTCGAGAACTCGAATACGTTAAATTTTTCTTTTTTAATGACATTCAAGGTGAATAGAAAAAATTTTCTGTGGCCGTTAAAAAAAATTTCATTTTCGTGGGCAATCGGAGTACCCCCTAAAAAAGGTGAACAATAGAAAGAAAATTCTAGATTAAATTTTTTTTGAGTAATATATGAATTCTATAAATTCTATATATATATAAATAATATATGTATATAATATATATATATAAATTTATAATTGCAGGGATGTTTGGGTCAAAATCAGCAGGAATTTGAAGTTTACGGACAACCGTTACTTATAAATTTACTTGAAAATTTTCGTGACAAAGCTAATTTCTTGAGAGATGAAACGATAACTAATGTATCTTCAATATCAAAAGATATTGTTCATCAAGTGTATGATAAACTGAGACAAGTCCATGGTCAAATGAAAGGCCTGTCCCGAAAGGCAATTGCTTTAGTTCAAACTAATGCAGACAAAATAAAAGAATCGACGGAATCGAAATTACAAGAAGCAAAAAGAGCTAAAGAAGTTGAATTTGGAAATCTCATGGATTCTCTAAAAGACAAATCTGTAAGAGAATTGAACGAAGTGGTCCAAACATCGTATGATAAACTCGACAATAAAACGACGAATCTAATGAGTTTATTAGATCGAAAAAGTAATAACATTAATCAAAAATTAAGACAAGCAATAAAGGATACGTATAGAGTAGAGTCTGACAACAAGTGGAATGCAATAACGTCGTCTTTTATGGAAGAAATAAA
This sequence comes from Microplitis demolitor, assembly GCF_026212275.2. NCBI lineage: Eukaryota > Metazoa > Arthropoda > Insecta > Hymenoptera > Braconidae > Microplitis > Microplitis demolitor. Next base: position 4,013,570 of record NC_068549.1, on the reverse strand, counting down.
ATCGAAAGTTGATCAAGAAGTCAAGTTACAAGTAAGAAGTTTCTACAATCAACAATTTGCAGTTGAACTGCCTAATTACAGACAACAGTTGTGGGATGTGGCAGCAAATAATTTTCGTAATTTCGATGATCAGCTAAAAAAAAAATTTGAAGCAAAAATACAAGAAGCCACCGCGGAAATAGACCACAAATTGAATGAATATTCCAATAAAATACAAGGTTTAAGAATTAATCTTGATCATTTGATTGCTGATGTGACTAATATTAACCCTAGGTTGCAATCAAAAAATAATAATGATGATCATAAACAGATGATTCCCGATAATTCTCATATTAATCCTGATCTTATAAATAATTCTCGTGAAAATACCAACAGAGACATCGGACATGGAACTTCTGAACAACCTGACGTTAATCCTGATTTTGTAAATAATCCTTATGAAAATTCTAATAGAGACATCCGACATGGAACTTTTAGACGACCTGACGTTAATCCTGATTTTGTAAATAATTCTCATGAAAATACTAATAGAGACATCGGACATGGAACTTCTGAACAACCTGACGTTAATCCTGATTTTGTAAATAATCCTTACGAAAATTCTAATAGAGACATCGGACTTGGAACTTTTAGACGACCTGACGTTAATCCTGATTTTGTAAATAATTCTCATGAAAATACTAATAGAGACATCGGACATGGAACTTCTGAACAACCTGACGTTAATCCTGATTTTGTAAATAATCCTTACGAAAATTCTAATAGAGACATCGGACTTGGAACTTTTAGACGACCTGACGTTAATCCTGATTTTGTAAATAATTCTCATGAAAATACTAATAGAGACATCGGACATGGAACTTCTGAACAACCTGACGTTAATCCTGATTTTGTAAATAATCCTTACGAAAATTCTAATAGAGACATCGGACTTGGAACTTTTAGACGACCTGACGTTAATCCTGATTTTGTAAATAATCCTTATGAAAATACCAATAGAGACATCGGACATGGAACTTCTGAACAACCTGACGTTAATCCTGATTTTGTAAATAATCCTTATGAAAATTCTAATAGAGACATCGGATATGGAATTCCTGAACAACCTGCCGTTAATCTTGATTTTGTAAATAATCTGCCCCATGTCAATAATGATGGTGGTTTGAAGGATAATGAAAATGACTTAAGTTCAGAAGATTTGGATAAAATTTTTGATGAATACCGCTTGCCAGATGTAAAGGTTTGAAAATTTCTGAGTACCCAGATAAATGAACATGAATATGACATTTAGATTTTTTTATTAACAAGCGATTGATATTTTTTTTCTTTCATTTTTATTTGCTGATTTTTTTTTTTTTAACGAGTTGAATGTTTGCATCAAAAGTAAATAAAAAAAAAATTTATATTAATCAAGTATGTTAATAAAACTTTATTCAATGATACTACCTTATACTAATATATACATAGAATATATACATAGAAATATACATAGAAAATTATTTTAAGGCTGTTTTAATAAAAAAAAAAATTATAATTTGACCCGACAAAATATTTTTGAAATTGAATACACATGATCATAAAATTATAAAATAAATATGAACAATATAATAATAATTTTTAATCGAGTTGTTATTGACTCAAGCAAAAACACGATTTCAATTTAATTAATTTAATTGCTTTTACGATGACTGTACAGGTATTTTTCTGTTAGAAACAATAAAGCCGGCACAAATCAATTTAATTTGAGTATATACATTAAGAATTTAAAAAATATTAAATATAGGGGAATTCCCGAGCAAAATAAGACACCATTTTCGAAACAAATTGATTAACGTGATCGAAGTCTGCTTCCTTTTTACAAAAGACCGTTCCCTCGCTCGTTTGGGCATTCGAGCGCTTCGTACATCCTTATCTTCTACTATAATATAATTAAAGCAAAATATCGAGCATAAGTTCATTATTGGCGTGATCGTAGGATCTACAATCAGATCAAGAATCCTTTTTGCTTGTGAGTGTCGATCCAGCAGCCACTACGAATCCATGTCCATTGAATCTAAAGTATTCGGTTTCTTTTATGCTGTCTTAGAAAGGATTCGCCCATCACATCAATTCTATGTATTGGTCGACACATCCCTTGGCCGAGAGAATGCACAGTATCTTCCCTTGCCTTTCAAAAAATGCTCAGTTATGGTTTGTAAAAAAATTTGGGGTAAGTTGATCAGTCCGGACAGTACAGCAAATTAAAATTCATAAAAAAAAAAAGTTTTTCTTACAATTGTGGGTTATTTTACTTTAGCCATCTTTTTCCAGTTCTCAATACAATACTTTAGATAACACAACTTCAAAAAAAAAAACTTATAAGAAGTAATTAATCATTTTGACAAAAAATTTTTTTTCCACAGAAATACTGTCCCATTTTGCCCCAGAATTATTTAATTAATTGTCAAATACTCTCAAATTCTCAATAAATTAATTTACTTTGTTAAGATTACGTTATATATATATATATATATATATATATATATATATATATATATATATATATATATATATAATAGTCTAAATGTGTAAAAATATTTTGAAGTATGGATTGACATCTTTGCTTTTTAGTGTGACATATATTTCACACATTTTTAATAGATAACGCATATATTCTTTATATATGTGTTGATATGTAAGCTCATTACTGGTGAACAAAAATAATTTTTCCCTCCGGCTACTGCTGAGCATCATTTTTTTTTTTAATTAAAAGTTCTTATCATTTTAATTGGGTTTCTAGACGTTTGATGCGACCTCCATTTCAGTGACGTACGAATTGAAAGCATCCTGTTATATAAAGAACAGAATCAAGTGTTTAGTTATATTGTGATTTAAAAAGTTTAGTTCTTCTGAAGAATTTGAAAGAATCGGTCATAATGAAGATTTCAATACTTTGTTTAATTGTTCTCGTCACATGGAACTCTTCAGTAAGTCAACATTATTTATATAAAAAGCGTTTAGAATAAACTTTCAAATCAATGTATAATTTATTTAAAAAATATTAAAAAATTATGATATAGTCTAACTTTGTGTCATAGCACAATAAAATAATTTTATGACTAATGAATTAATACGTAGTATATAAAATATTTATTGTGAAAATAATTTGGATATAACCAGATCTATATAATCACATAATTTTTTCAAACTTTAATACACGGAGATAAATTTATGATAGCAATTAAAATATATTATGACAATGGTTCCCATAACGGATGGTAACCAGTTTTTTTGAAATATCGATTATAGGAACGGCACCTCATATATTATAGAAATGATTCCCATACTTTATGGGAACTATTACCACAATATAAGGTAATGTTTACCTTAAGAGCATAGAATTATTACCATAGTATCATGGTAACAGTTATCTTGATGTACAGGATTTATTACCATATGCATTCTTTCGTAACCATTACAATGTAAACATATGATCTATTCCTATGCAATTGTGGGAACTATTTCTTACAAATCATAAGCTCAAATCTATAATTCCGAGTAATTACGACCATAATGTTATGGGTTGATATTTTATAAACGTACTAAGAACGTTCACTATAATTTTCTCTCCGTGTATACAACATTGATCTCAATATATCTAGGATAAAAGCACCACTTGTGGCCACTGCTCCATTTTTGGACGTTTACAACTTTATTTTAATTAATAAAAAGAAATAAAAAAAAGTTCCATTTTAATAGTGTGATATAAGTATCTTTGAACTCATTCAGAAAATAAATTATGTCATTGCGTACTTTTCAAATTATTTTATGCAAACTTATTACTTGTACAAAACTAGATTCAAAGTTGACAATATCGGTATCTTTGCCCTAAGTAGATTTTACTCGGATACAAGTGGTTTAATTTTGGATTTTCAACTTTGATCAACGTATATCTATTCCAGTATAAATAAGAAAGTACTTAATTGTATTATAATCTAATTATTTTTATATTTATGATTGTAGGAATGTTGGGCAAAATCTATCAACCCGTTGGGAAAGCAGACCGATTTGAATTCGATTGAATCTTTACGAATTGAAGCAGCTAATATAAAGCAACAAAATATTGAAGAATTATCTTCGAAATCGAAGGATATAGTTAGAGCAACATATACAAACATCAATAATGTTCTTAAAAACGTTAAACTTATGACTAAAAAAGCTACTGAAATCATTACAAATTCGACTCGAAAGATGGAACATAAAGGAAATGCTATAAAAAACGAGACAATTACTGAGATACAGATGGCATCTAAAAATATGACATCGACGTATTCTACAAATATTAATGACGCAGTTAATAAAGTTAAACTTATGACTAAGAAAGCGAAAGGGATCATTGAAAAGTTAGTCACAAACGTAGATACTGAAGGTAATTCTATAAAAGAAAAAACAATCAATGATTTGAGACTACAATCAACAAATCTTACTTCTATATTTAATGATAACATTAGAAACTCAATACAAAGAGCAAAGCTTGCGATTAAAGCAGCAAATAACACTGTTGTAAATAATATAAACGAATTAGGTAAATTAACAATTGAAAAAATCCAAGGAAAAGCGAATGCTGCAAAACTTGATGTGCAAAATCGTATTGATGATATGAAACAGGGCTTAGATTCTGACTTATTACAAAAAAAAAATAAAGTTTATGATGATGTAGTAAAAAAAGTAAAGACCGCAAAGATTGAACTTGATTCTCACAATAACGAATTAATAGGTCAACTGGATTCTAAGAAAAATGAAATTATTAATGAAATAATAAAAAACAATAATAGCACTAAATTCAAAGAAGAGTTAAGTGAAATAAAAAAGGAATTTATAGAAAAGCTGGATGCTGAGCTAGAAGAAACAAAGAAATCATATTTGCAGGAATTAAAAGAAACAGTAACGGACGAAACTGCTGCGCAAGTGAATAGTGCTAAAGAAAGCTTTAAAACTGAAAAGGAAAAGTACAGCATACTCTTGAGAGGAGAAAAAGAAACATATGTGAATGAATTGAAAGATTTGAAAAATGTAATCGAGAAAGAGCTAAAGACAATTACATGTTGTAACTCAAATAACGACACTATGACTGAGAAGGCTCCAAGCGGTACAACTGTGGAGACTCCAACCGGTACAACTAAGACGGCTTTAGAAGTTGAAACTGAGGAGACTTCAACCGGTACAACTGTGGAGACTCCAACCGGTACAACTAAGAAGGCTTTAGAAGTTGAAACTGAGGAGACTTCAACCGGTACAACTGTGGAGACTCCAACCGGTACAACTAAGAAGGCTTTAGAAGTTGAAACTGAGGAGACTTCAACCGGTACAACTGTGGAGACTCCAACCGGTACAACTAAGAAGGCTTTAGAAGTTGAAACTGAAGAGATTTCAACCGGTACAACTGTGGAGACTCCAACCGGTACAACTAAGAAGGCTTTAGAAGTTGAAACTGAAGAGATTTCAACCGGTACAACTGTGGAGACTCCAGCCGGTACAACTAAGAAGGCTTTAGAAGTTGAAACTGAAGAGATTTCAACCGGTACAACTGTGGAGACTCCAGCCGGTACAACTAAGAAGGCTTTAGAAGGTGAAACTGAGGAGACTTCAACCGGTACAACTGTGGAGACTCCAACCGGTACAACTAAGAAGGCTTTAGAAGTTGAAACTGAAGAGATTTCAACCGGTACAACTGTGGAGCTAGAAAATGATGATATTGATGATGCTTTTGATGATTTTTTTCTACCAGAGGTCTCTAAGTAAAGTAAACTAAACATCCTCTGAAGTAAGCCAAAAGTTAAGAAAATTCGCTGCATAACTTAAACGCCCAAAAACTACGAATTTTTATTTTTAATTCCCATATTTTTATACTGTCCCGGAAAAAAAATTATGGTTCTTTCAACAGCAATAATGTTGTGAAACATTGTTGTAGTGAGTAGCCCAATATGTAGTAAAGGGTACTGCATATATAGTACTGACGACTAAATATTGTATTAAGTATCGAGGACTGTAGTTGGCACTGTCACACGTGCGGTTAAGGTTATTCCAAGTAGGAGTTGGCATTTATTTACTCCAACTTATAGTAACCTCATCTACATCTAATGTCGTAACAGCTATAATTTTTTTTTTCGTGTATCTTAACTCTTGACGTCTCTCAGATATTACATTGTCCGAAATCACATCATCACGCCAAGTTTTTATCAGCATTTGTCAGAGAGCTGATAGAAAAATAAATATGATTAAGTAGATACATTAATAATAATCACAGCGAACAGAATAAAGCATTCAATCATAAACTTATAAAAACATATGTATGTTATAATTTATGTATAATATTAAATGCAAGAGAATAAACAAAGAAATTTTATTTTAGAATATAGTACCTTATGTTTTAAAGATTATAATTCTGATTGATTTCTCATTAGTTAGTAATTACTGTATTCTTTTTTTTAATATTAACCCTGTGAATAAATATCAATCAAATGAGTATTTATGTTAATACCAAAATTTGTAACTTTTTTTAAATGCCAATAAAGTTTAATTAATCAGCAATAATTATTTGTACCTAATGCTACACTTAATATCTTTATCATAATAATATAGCTGTAAAATATTTCGTAATTTTTTACAATTTTTGATGAGGTAAAAAATATTTTTTTTTTTTTTTTGTAAATTCTGTTGATGACAATTCTTAATAAAATAGACAGATTTGAATGGTTTTAGAAAAGACATCAAGAGACAAAAAAAAAAAAATTATATTATTATTATTTGAAATTTTTTATCATGTGAAATTTGTGTTTTTGACAATTTTTTTGACAGGTATCTATCTGTTCGAATGTGCTCGAATGTGTCGAATGTTCCGAAAGTATCCGAAAGTATCCGAAAGCATCCGAAAGTATCCGAAAGCATCCGAAAGTATCCGAAAGCATCCGAAAGTATCCGAAAGCATCCGAAAGTATCCGAAAGCATCCGAAAGTATCTGAAAGTACATCGAAAAGTGTTCTGATTAGAAAAGTGTTTTGAAAAGTATTTTTGATTACACTGATAGAAGGATTTGTTTAGGAGTAATAAATTGATTTATTAAATTTTTCTCAACTGACTTTTTTGGATTTAACAAATATTTAGTAATTATTAACAATATTTATTATAATGAAATAAGTAACTTCTTTATTATTAAGAAATATTTTTAATGCTAACAAAGCCTTATTAACATAAAAGAAATATTTGTTAGCACCAAACAAGGCTTGTTAATATTTAATAAATATTTCTTAGACGAATTTGTCGGTAGAGGGCTACACACGAGCCTGTAGTGGTGTACAAGTATTAAAAAAGCTATATGTGTGTGTCGTTGCGACGTCATATTGTTTACTCCGTTCTAGCTTGCATTGTTGGTTAAACGTAACCTACAACTGAAGCTCTCATATACTTAAATAATATTTATATCAGAAGTGTTTTGTAAATTGTCATCCATATTATAACTATGAAAATATGGAAGCCTTGTTAATTTTATTCAGTTCAATTTTAATCAAATATAAAACCATTAAAAACACATGTACTATCAAACGGATTTTATGTTATTTCTCAGCGTAGTTTAATATAAGAAATTTTAATTTGTTTATTCTAGTTATAGTGTTAATTACTATGAAATTGTATTTTGAAATTAAAAGAACAGAAAATTTTATACGATGGTTGTTTTAGTTATTTTTGTTTATAAATACAAATATTAATGAATGTGTGTAGCTGCATGCAAAAACATATATAGATATATATTCTTGAACTGTGTGATTTTATGAATTAAATTTTAATAAATAAGTTAATAGATAATTTCTTAAATATAAAAAAAAAATTTGTTCAAATAATAAAAAATATATTAAATATAAAATATTCATTTATTAATTATTAAAAAGTGATTCATTAAATGTTAAAAAGTGATTTATTAAATACTAATAAATCATTTTTTAAATGGAAAGAAATCGTTTATTAAATATTAACAAATCGTTTATTAGATGCTAAGAAATATTTATTAAATACAAAAAAATGATGTTTAAGAAATGATTTGTTAAATATTAATAAATATTTCTTAAATAAAGCTCCGTTAAGAAATAATTTGTTAAATATTAACAAATCTTTTTTAATACTAAGAAATCCTTCTATCAGTGTAGATTTAAAAATAAGAAGGTATAGTTTTCGAGTTATTCAAAATAATTATTTTATTTTCCAATTTCATTTTTTAATTAACTTTAAATTTTTAACTAATAGATTTTTAAATTTTTACAAAAGTAAATTGTAATGGACTTTTTAATCGACGTAAGAACTGTCAAATTTAAAAATTGGATATTTGTTCGAGAAATGCAGAAAATTTACATACATATACAAATATACTTATTCAAATTATTTATGTCCGTATAAAAGTTTAGACACCATACAAAAATTGAATAATCGGAATAATTTTCTATGACCTAAGAAGTCAATTTTGTAAATTTAGACCAAAATCAAAAACCTCTTTATTTATGTATTTTCATTATTCGTTGCACGAGTAAAAAATCCTCTTTTATCAAGATTTTTCTAAATCATTAAAAAATAATAAATATAGTCTTGATATTTTCATGTTTAGTATCAGAATAAAGAAAAAATAACTTTTTCCCTTAGGCTATGCTGAGCGGCCTATTTATTTAATGATCATTTATTATCGATCTAATTAGGCTTTTATCATTTAATTAATATGCCTTTTAAAAAGTGGCCTCAATAGTAATGACGAAAAATTATAGAGAAAATCTGTTAGATACAATGTCAGTGCATTTAGTCGGGAGATTTATGTCAATTGTTGTTCAGAAAGTTTAGTTCTTTTGAGAAAGCTGAAAGGATCAGTCACAATGAAGGGTCTAATATTCTGTCTTATTATTCTCGTTGCTTGGAAGTCTCAAGTAAGTCAACAATATTGTTCATTTTTTTTTTAAAGCGCTTATGATAAAATTTTTAATTAGTTCTTTTTTTTTAAAAAACATTAAAAAATCATCTTGTGAAATAATTTGGTGTCATTCTCCCATCAAGAGTATTTTCTTAAATATCAATTAAGATGTATTTCACAAAATATTTGTAGAATTGATTAAATATGAGTTATATAATAATAATCAAATTCTCATTGTTTTCAAACCTTTTTCAAAATTATACATTCATTTTTTCGTTCTTTCAATTTAATTAGTTTTTAAAGAAATTTACAAAGTAAATTTTAACAAATTGCGATAAATACTGGCATAATTTGATTCGATAGTCTCAGTAATATTGTATAATCGTATTCTCTGCTGGGGTGATCTAGTTTTAGAATGTATTCTAGCATTTGAAAATTTAATGTTTTTGTTAAATTACAATAATTTGATCAACAATTTTTAGAAAATAATGCACTTTATTGCGTTGATCGTCGAGTATCAAAATTCATATAATTGATGATTAACTATTGAATTATAAATTGCGAAACATTAAAAAATACAAATATCATTTAAGAAAATATGTTGCTTTATTTCATTTCAATCTAACCCGAGTCAAAATATTAGACGTAAATTGAACGTTTTTCGATCTTCGTATGCCTATTTATTGGTTATAGAATAACATATATGATCTTATAAAACTATGCAAAATTACTTTGACCGAGAATAAAAACTTTGCTGACCTTGTGCAATCTTTAATTGGTCCTAAAAAAAAAATATATGGAATCATGACTATGCGAGTTGAGTTTGGGAGACAAATAAAATTTTGACCTCTGTGTATGTTCAAAATATGGTCTTAGAAATACATGAGTCGTAATCGGATCATCCAAGGTCACTTTGAAAAATAAAAAAAAAATTTCTCACCATTGTGTAACGTTTTTTCTCTAAGTTTTATTTACATTTTATTAGATTCGTGAGACAAAGATACATTTTGAGTACAATAAAAACGTTGAACATTCATTTTGAATGTTCGATATGTTCAAAATGTTAAAAACGATCAATTTACGAATTATGTTATTATTATTTATTATTAATATAATTTATTTTTAGATAATATTTTTATGGGATTATTTTAATTGTTGTATTATAGGAATGTTGGGCACGAACTTCGCAACCGTCCAGGAGTTCGGAAGAACAACCAATCGATTCCAATTTGGTTGAATCTTTACGAATTGAAGCAGCTAATATAAAGCAACAAAATATTGAAGAATTATCTTCGAAATCGAAGGACATAATTAGAATAGCACATGCAACCATTAATGGTGCTCTTAAAAACGTTAAACTTATGACTAAAAAAGCTACTAAAATCATTACAAATTCGGCTCGAAAGATGGAACATGAAGGAAATGATATAAAAAACGCGACAATTACTGAGATACAGATGGCATCTAAAAATCTGACATCGGTGTATTATAAAAATATTAATGAAGCAATTAATAAAGTTAAACTTATGACCAAGAAAGCAAATGAAATCATCTCAACTAAGATCACAACTATGCAAACTAAGGGAAGTTCTATAAAGAATGAGACAATTGATGAGATACGAATAGCTTCTAAAAATCTAACATCGACATATTCTAAAAATATCAATAAAGCACTTGAAAATGTTAAACTTATGACAAAGACGGCAAAAGGGATTATTTCGAATTTAGTCACAAAAGCGAGCAATGAAAGTAATTCTATAAAAGAAAAAACAATCAATGATTTGCAATTACAATCAAAAAATGTTACTTCTGAGTTTTATAGTACTGTTGATAAAACAATGAAAGAAATGAAGCTTGTTTTTAAAACGGTTAATAATACAATAGTCAAAAAGATAGAAAAGTTAAGTGGATTGGCTACTCAAAAACTTGAAAATAAAGCGGACGATATTGAAAATAAATTGAAACATTCGATAAAAACTATGGAACAGCAGTTTGACATTGATTTGCATGAAAAGAAAATAAAACTATATAGTGATCTAGAGAAGAAAACACAAAATGTGACAACTCACCTTGAATTGTATAATCATGAATTAGTAAGACAAATAGATTCGAAAAAAAAAGAGATTTTAGGAGAATTAGAAAAACATGATAATCTCACTGATTTCAATGAAAAATTTAAAAAAATGAAAAATTCATGTGTGAGCGATTTAAATGTAGAGTTAGAAAAAACAAGAGCGACGTACTTCAATGAATTTAAAGACAGAATTGCGGAAGAATCTGATATGCAAGTGCGTAGTATCAAAAGTACTATTGATAGTGAAATAATTAGATACAACCAAATTTTAAAGAATAAAACGGAATTATATACAATAAAATTAGATGAAATGAAAAATGAGATAACAAAAGAACTAAAAGCTGTTTATGGTGACATTCGTACAAAAATCACTTCTGGAGTATCGGCACGAAATGTCACGATACCGATTACGTCGCCCAAATCTAAAACGCCAGTAGATGTCGCTACTGACTTTGTCACGCATCCTGATACAGAGACGACTCCAGAAGGAGTAACTGACAAGGCAGAAAGTGTTACTGACAAACCAGAAAGTGTTACTGACAAACCAGAAAGTGTTACTGACAAAGCAGAAGGCGTACTTGACAAGGCAGACGGCGTAACTGAAAAAGCAGAAGGCGTATCTGAAAAAGCAGAAAGTGTTACTGACAAAGCAGATGTTACTGACAAGCCAGAAGGTGTAACTGACAAGGCTGATGGTGTAACTAACAAGGCTGATGGTGTAACTGACAAGGCTGATGATGTAACTGAAAAAGCAGAAAGTGTTACTGACAAAGCAGATGTTACTGACAAGCCAGAAGGTGTAACTGACAAGGCAGACGGCGTAACTGAAAAAGCAGAAGGCGTATCTGAAAAAGCAGAAAGTGTTACTGACAAAGCAGATGTTACTGACAAGCCAGAAGGTGTAACTGACAAGGCTGATGGTGTAACTGACAAGGCTGGTGGTGTAACTAACAAGGCTGATGGTGTAACTGACAAGGCTGATGATGTAACTGAAAAAGCAGAAAGTGTTACTGACAAAGCAGATGTTACTGACAAGCCAGAAGGTGTAACTGACAAGGCTGGTGGTGTAACTAACAAGGCTGATGGTGTAACTGACAAGGCTGATGATGTAACTGAAAAAGCAGAAAGTGTTACTGACAAAGCAGATGTTACTGACAAGCCAGAAAGTGTATCTGATAAGGCAGACGGCGTAACTGAAAAAGCAGAAGGCGTATCTGAAAAAGCAGAAAGTGTTACTGACAAAGCAGATGTTACTGACAAGCCAGAAGGTGTAACTGACAAGGCTGATGGTGTAACTGACAAGGCTGGTGGTGTAACTAACAAGGCTGATGGTGTAACTGACAAGGCTGATGATGTAACTGAAAAAGCAGAAAGTGTTACTGACAAAGCAGATGTTACTGACAAGCCAGAAGGTGTAACTGACAAGGCTGGTGGTGTAACTAACAAGGCTGATGGTGTAACTGACAAGGCTGATGATGTAACTGAAAAAGCAGAAAGTGTTACTGACAAAGCAGATGTTACTGACAAGCCAGAAGGTGTAACTGACAAGGCTGATGGTGTAACTAAAAAATCAGAAGGTGTTGCTGACAAGCCAGAAGGTGTAACTGATAAGGCAGACGGTGTAACTGAAAAAGCAGAAGGCGTATCTGAAAAAGCAGAAAGTGTTACTGACAAAGCAGGTGTTACTGACAAGCCAGAAGGCGTAACTGACAAGGCTAATGGTGTAACTGAAAAATCAGAAGGTGTTACTGACAAGCCAGAAAGTGTATCTGATAAGGCAGACGGCGTAACTGAAAAAGCAGAAGGCGTATCTGAAAAAGCAGAAAGTGTTACTGACAAAGCAGATGTTACTGACAAGCCAGAAGGTGTAACTGACAAGGCTGATGGTGTAACTGACAAGGCTGGTGGTGTAACTAACAAGGCTGATGGTGTAACTGACAAGGCTGATGATGTAACTGAAAAAGCAGAAAGTGTTACTGACAAAGCAGATGTTACTGACAAGCCAGAAGGTGTAACTGACAAGGCTGGTGGTGTAACTAACAAGGCTGATGGTGTAACTGACAAGGCTGATGATGTAACTGAAAAAGCAGAAAGTGTTACTGACAAAGCAGATGTTACTGACAAAGCAGATGTTACTGACAAGCCAGAAGGTGTAACTGATAAGGCAGACGGCGTAACTGAAAAAGCAGTAAGTGTTACTGATAAAGCAGGTGTTACTGACAAGCCAGAAGGTGTAACTGACAAGGCTGATGGTGTAACTGAAAAATCAGAAGGTGTTACTGACAAGCCAGAAAGTGTATTTGATAAGGCAGCCAGCGTAACTGAAAAAGCAGAAAGCGTATCTGAAAAAGCAGAAAGTGTTACTGACAAAGCAGATGTTACTGACAAGCCAGAAGGTGTAACTGACAAGGCTGATGGTGTAACTGAAAAATCAGAAGGTGTTACTGACAAAGCAGGTGTTACTGACAAGCCAGAAGGCGTAACTGACAAGGCTAATGGTGTAACTGAAAAAGCAGAAGGTGTTGCTTACAAGCCAGCAGGTGTAACTGATAAGGCAGACGGCGTAACTGAAAAAGCAGAAGGCGTATCTGAAAAAGCAGAAAGTGTTACTGACAAAGCAGATGTTACTGACAAGCCAGAAGGTGTAACTGACAAGGCTGATGGTGTAACTGACAAGGCTGGTGGTGTAACTAACAAGGCTGATGGTGTAACTGACAAGGCTGATGATGTAACTGAAAAAGCAGAAAGTGTTACTGACAAAGCAGATGTTACTGACAAGCCAGAAGGTGTAACTGACAAGGCTGGTGGTGTAACTAACAAGGCTGATGGTGTAACTGACAAGGCTGATGATGTAACTGAAAAAGCAGAAAGTGTTACTGACAAAGCAGATGTTACTGACAAAGCAGATGTTACTGACAAGCCAGAAGGTGTAACTGACAAGGCTGATGATGTAACTGAAAAAGCAGAAAGTGTTACTGACAAAGCAGATGTTACTGACAAGCCAGAAGGTGTAACTGACAAGGCTGGTGGTGTAACTAACAAGGCTGATGGTGTAACTGACAAGGCTGATGATGTAACTGAAAAAGCAGAAAGTGTTACTGACAAAGCAGATGTTACTGACAAAGCAGATGTTACTGACAAGCCAGAAGGTGTAACTGATAAGGCAGACGGCGTAACTGAAAAAGCAGTAAGTGTTACTGATAAAGCAGGTGTTACTGACAAGCCAGAAGGTGTAACTGACAAGGCTGATGGTGTAACTGAAAAATCAGAAGGTGTTACTGACAAGCCAGAAAGTGTATCTGATAAGGCAGCCAGCGTAACTGAAAAAGCAGAAAGCGTATCTGAAAAAGCAGAAAGTGTTACTGACAAAGCAGATGTTACTGACAAGCCAGAAGGTGTAACTGACAAGGCTGATGGTGTAACTGAAAAATCAGAAGGTGTTACTGACAAAGCAGGTGTTACTGACAAGCCAGAAGGCGTAACTGACAAGGCTAATGGTGTAACTGAAAAAGCAGAAGGTGTTGCTTACAAGCCAGCAGGTGTAACTGATAAGGCAGACGGCGTAACTGAAAAAGCAGAAGGCGTATCTGAAAAAGCAGAAAGTGTTACTGACAAAGCAGGTGTTACTGACAAGCCAGAAGGTGTAACTGATAAGGCAGACGGCGTAACTGAAAAAGCAGTAAGTGTTACTGATAAAGCAGGTGTTACTGACAAGCCAGAAGGTGTAACTGACAAGGCTGATGGTGTAACTGACAAGGCTGATGGTGTAACTGAAAAATCAGAAGGTGTTACTGACAAGCCAGAAAGTGTATCTGATAAGGCAGCCAGCGTAACTGAAAAAGCAGAAAGCGTATCTGAAAAATCAGAAGGTGTTACTGGCAAAGCAGGTGTTACTGACAAGCCAGAAGGCGTAACTGACAAGACTGATGTTGTAACTAAAAAATCAGAAGGTGTTACTGACAAGCCAGAAGGTGTAACTGATAAGGCAGACGGCGTAACTGAAAAAGCAGGAGGCGTATCTGAAAAAGCAGAAAGTGTTACTGACAAAGCAGGTGTAACTGACAAGGCTGCTGGTGTAACTGAAAAATCAGAAGGTGTTACTGGCAAAGCAGGTGTTACTGAAAAGCCAGAAGGCGTAACTGACAAGGCTGATGTTGTAACTAAAAAATCAGAAGGTGTTACTGACAAGCCAGAAGGTGTAACTGATAAGGCAGACGGCGTAACTGAAAAAGCAGGAGGCGTATCTGAAAAAGCAGAAAGTGTTACTGACAAAGCAGGTGTAACTGACAAGGCTGATGGTGTAACTGAAAAATCAGAAGGTGTTACTGGCAAAGCAGGTGTTACTGAAAAGCCAGAAGGCGTAACTGACAAGGCTGATGTTGTAACTAAAAAATCAGAAGGTGTTACTGACAAGCCAGAAGGTGTAACTGATAAG
This sequence comes from Microplitis demolitor, assembly GCF_026212275.2. NCBI lineage: Eukaryota > Metazoa > Arthropoda > Insecta > Hymenoptera > Braconidae > Microplitis > Microplitis demolitor. The sequence goes on along the minus strand of NC_068549.1, from coordinate 3,998,135 downwards.
GCAGACGGCGTAACTGAAAAAGCAGAAGGCGTATCTGAAAAAGCAGAAAGTGTTACTGATAAAGCAGGTGTTACTGACAAGCCAGAAGGTGTAACTGATAAGGCAGACGGCGTAACTGAAAAAGCAGAAGGCGTCATTGACAATGTGTTAGATAGCGTGAAATCGGTCTAAATGGCCTTTCCGAGAATATACAGGGAGGTGTTACTGAGAAGCCTCAGGAAGTGGTGAAATTGAGTAGATAGCTACATAAATATCTAAGACATAAAATTATTTTATTATACCGAGTTATCGTTTGTCCTTCAATTTAATTTTGTCGTTGCTATAATTATAATCATTACTTTCGTGATTTCATTGAATCTTATTGCCCAGCAAATTCTTATAATTTGCAAGCACTTTTGAATTAAATCTATTATCAAAAGAGACGTTCCAAATAAATTTGTTTATTTAAATCCCTACTATTCCTACTTGTGTTTTGTTTATCCATTTCATAAATAATTACACTTCAATTTCCTGATTGTAATTTATCCTTTAATAATTTCTATTGCGGCTGAATATACATTTATAGGTATTTTCAGAAAGTAGACGACAATCTGAAGCTGTGATATGAAGGCAAGTCTACAGAGAACGTTTCCGTCAAGTTATTGGCAACTTTCATTTATTGCATTCAACTTGACGGTAAGTTGCCATCAACTGTCCGCCAACAAGTTGCCGGAATGTTAACGTCAAGTTCCGGATAATATGGCTATGTGGGTATATTTTGTACCCAGTTATCTTCGGGAATCACTTTTCTCTCTTTTACTACGGCTTGCATTCAACTAAATACCAAAGCATGTCGCTAGATGGCACTACTAATATATTTTTGTCTTTCATAAGAAATTGCGCATGTAGCTGAATATGTTAGTTCTTTAGCTTTTATAATCATTATAAAAAAAAAATATTACTATCATCATCGATTTTATTAATCAGCTCCTAATATGGTTTTTTTACTGACAGATGTTCATTCTTTTATTTGCAGCTAGTAACCAATTACTAAACAACCATAAATATTAGATACTAAAAATAGAAAATTGTTTTAAGCATAAAAAATTTTAGTAGCTGATAATCCTGTGACGTCTTTTGAGATTAGTAGTTCATTCGTGAACAAGGGTAAAGTTAATTCATGCACTGGAATGTAATAAAAATCGACTTACTCATCAACATTCTACATCTAACAACTACAACAACACTACCAACAACAACTGGCAATTCTATTAGCTACTTTCTTTCTCACTCATCCCCCGTACGTGTCGCTAAAAGTTTAATCAAAGTCAGATTAGCTTGCGGGGTGCAAGCGAGAATAGTCTAAGGGTGGCAGAGGTGAAGAGAAACGCGTTGAACGAGTCTCTGGGATTTTCCACGAGTTTTATATTAAACACGACTTCATTAGGGTGAAAATATCCTGTTCAAAGTTTATTTTTTAATTTATTTAATCATCTATCCCCACGCATATTTAACTTTACATTTAGCTCTATTATTTAGGCGAACAAAATTTAACAATTTCGTAAATAACTAATTTAATTTAAATGTTGTTGATCATACTAAAAATTACTAATAGTATCATAGATATTGGCATTCATTATTTATATTCGATAGTTTAGAATTGATGAACGGTTAATAAATTTTACTGTAAAGACATGATGATTAAAGGACACAGACAGAATAATTTAAATATCTGCGTAAAAGCAAGGGTGGGTGACAAGTGATTCAATTTCTGTTTAATCCTTGTAATCCTGAAGGTATTGCTCTTTAGATGTCAACGAACCCTCGTCTTTTACAGTCCCCGAGGGCTTGTTTGTGATACACGAGGGTATATATCTAATGTTTACTCCTGTCAACTGTTAAGTAAACTGAATCAGTAATAATTATTTTAATTACTTATGTATTAACAATACTTCCGATAAATTCTGTCTGATTTTTTACAAATACTGATACACTGTAAAAAATGCAGTGTTAAAATGGACTTGTTATAACACCGGCGTGGTGTTAAAGTGATTTTACATCGGTGTAACGGTGTTAAAATGGTGTACATACGGAGTAATTTAACTCTTATCGGAGTATGAAGGTGTGAGTAAGAGTTTTAATCAAAAATTATTTTTTTGTATTTGAAATAGAATTTAACTTCTGATACTTCAACAATTAAACTACTTCTCTTAACACCGGGATAGTGTGGACTTACACCGGATTTTTTTTATAGTTATTTTATTGAGTGTTGACTGCAAGACATTTTTTTTTTTTAATTAATAATTTTTGAAATATTGAGGTCACAAGACCTAAAAGTACTAAAAAATCAATTTTGAAAAATTTGTCCCTTACTGTGACTTGAAATTGGGCAGCCGTGAATTCTGCCAGTAAATTATCAGCGTAGACTCAAACAATATCAAAAAATTTTCATGATTTTATATTAACGCTGTCGTGTCCTTTTAAAGACCCGAAGGATGTATTCTCACATCACACTACATGAGTACTTTAAAAAAATAAATAATACAAACTCCTATATAGGAAATATACACAACTAATAAAAACATAAATAAATATCTCATATATTTTAATTTGTTTTGTAAAGCATGTCTGTTCAGCACAAATAATAAGCAACTATTTCGACAAACCTTTGAAGCTTGACAAGAATAAATCTCGTGAATTCCTAACAACCCAATCTATAGATCAAAAGAGGTATTAGATAGGTGCATTCATACCAACATATATAAATAAATATATATATATATATATATATATATGAATATAGGAAAAAGAAAAAAAAGTATAAGGGCGTGTGACCGCGCAATAACGAACCCCACATTGTACAGTGGCAGAGCAGAGTATATAGAGTCGTAGGTTGACACACCCCCGTTTTTGTGTTTACGTCGAGGGTTGCCGCGAACGTCAGACTTCCACCCCCACGTTGGTTTAACACTAATGAATCTGATTTCCATGTGATCCTAACTGATTTACACGATCCTTTACCCTATGTACTTTTGATCTGATAAATTATCCTTAAAGATATATTTTATCCTTACACATAAGACCCACATGGCCGCACTATTTTTTATTATTTATAAAATAAATTGTCATACATTTGTAAACAATAGGAATAAACATTTTGACTAGTGAAGTTAAATAGACATCACTTTGTATCAATTTAACATCTATTGTAATTTAGTTGACAATTTAAAAAATACATTCAACTATAATGTGATGAAGTTAATGAAAATTTAATTACGTCAAGTTTTAATTTAATTACAAGTTTTTATTTGCAAGGTTTCAACAGATTCGTTAATCGATCTTGATTTTTTTTTTTTATTTTATGCTGATATTTTCAGCGTCTTTGTAATTGTCTTTCTCTCCTTCTTGTGTATCATGTGTGACGTTCTTGAGAGTCTTAATTCTTTTCTTCGATTTTTTATCCACACAACAGGTTCATGTTCGAGGGGCGTGGTGCCCTCGAGGCTTTCGTGGGTTCCTGCTCCGCCTTTTTCAACCTCTGTATTCACATACTCAAGATCCTTATCTTTGAATAAAAATTTTCATTATTATTTATTTGTTTTATGTATTCTTATACTCGTAACATATTTTTTTTTTTACATTTGTATTTGTAATAAATTGTAACTATTGCGTAACCTACTCAATAATTAATGCTCGTTATCGAACACAGATACATATATTGATAGTAATACAACATAATAATGAGCAAAAAAGGATACTATCTAATTTTATCCTAGCTATTTTTTTCAGAACCATAAGGTAAAAGACCCAGTACTCGATCACTTCATATATTTGTATATCTATATTTAGTAAAATTCAATAAATATAGTTATACAAATACATGAGTGATCGGGTACTAGTTTCCTGATCGGGTACTGGGTTTCTTACCTTAGTAATAAAATTAAAAATTATTTTTCTGAAAATTCATTTTAGTAAAGAAAGTTTGGAGTCAAAACTCATTACTAGGAAAAAGTAAATTTATAGTCAATAAAAAAATATCTAGCGTACATGAAATATTTTTCAGCATTCAAAAAAACTAATTTCATGTTCTAGTTATAATAATTTTTTATTTTTATGTTACGATCTTGTCATTTGTTGATTATGTTCTCTATAGATTGCAAGCTAACCATTTAGTTGTGTCAATAAGAGGTGGTCAGTACAGATTTCTTACCACGCACGAAAAGATTTAATGATCAAAAGCCATCTAGCGGATCGTTATACTACTAAATATGCTCATAATAATAAAAAAAGTATAGAGTACAGACGATTTATAAATATATTTTATAAGAACGATGATAGAACAATTTTTAATTTAACTTTCATTATTTTTTCCTTCAATAATTTTTTTTTTACACGAGGTTTGAATATTTTCGAAAGTAAAAAAATAATTTTGCGTCATGAAAAAAAAATAGTAACAACTCATTTAAATCCACACAATATTCTCATTATTTTTTTATCGTCTTCATTTCACCCCACATTCGCCCTTAGTAAAACATTAAGGGTTGTGCAGATACAGAGAGAACCAACCACCAATCATTCATAATCTAATTAAAAATTCGTTGCGAAGACATTAAGGGGTATCATACTTATTCAAGTTATAAATATATATGAATGAATCAGGGACAAGCCCCATAGCAGTGTAGCCTTATAGTTTTAATATTCAATCCTGTTAATATATAATATGCAGAAAGATTGAACACGTGCAATGGTGAGGCTGAAAATGCTTGAAAGATCATTTGATAATCTGTGAGCTTATAAAAACCAAAGACGTCAATAAGAGAACGGGGGTTTAATTTTTACATTTAATCCTAAATGAACGTTTTGACTCGTTCACATATTACACATTTTACTCTCTTTACTCAGGATCAGCATTTAATGACATTATAAGTTGACGTAAATGCTTTTCATTGGCTTTGCTATTCTGTTTGCTTAGGACTCTTGGCACGTGTTTTTGTTTACTTATTCAATATATATATATATGTATATATTTTTATTTATACTTCATTTACATCGGTTAGCATATTCAAACAAAAAAAAAAAATTTATTTTTGATATTTCTATTTTCAAAATCATTTCTTCAAATTTTCATAGTCCTTGTAAGATTTTTATTATTAAAAAAAAATAATAGGCCTTGGATTGTAGTATTTAAGTCATAAAATATATATGAGGATATACAATAGAGTCTAACAAGCTAGAATAGTTTTTCCTCCTTTTTTTTTTTTCTTTGAACGTTTTCATCACACTTCAGGTATAGTATCATGTCAATTAAAAAAAAAAAAAACAGGTGTGTTAAAATAAGGTCATCTTTAAATTTTCTCAATATTTTTTTCCCGAAAAATTTTAAATTTATGTCTTAGGGATACATATATTTATATATAATATAAATGTACTACTAAATATAAATGTTTTTTGTTAAAATTTCTATAAAAAAAAAAAGTGATTCAAATAAATGAAAAAATTTCTTACTAAAAGTGTTATAAAAAATTATATATATTTGAATTTTATACATATATATGTTTTTTATTAATTTATTATATTTGCTGTCCGAAAAATGTATATAAATTTAAACGGAATATAAAATATAAAAAAATGAATATTCAAATTTAAAAATTAATTTTGCAAATTCTTACGATAATTCTCCGAAGAAATGACAGAATATTTTCGTTATCTCATGTTTAGATCTATTATTATATTTCTCAGATGAATCGTTTGATTGTAGGCGTGGCAAGTCAAACAGATCTAAATAATAATCTCTATAGACCATCACCAATACCCACACACGCACGTGTATATACATAATATGTATAGATTTTATACCTAAAATCGACTTTTAAATTTTAGACATAAAATTAAAAAACGTTATCTTTAGTCATATATATTTTTCTGTCAAAATTTTAGTAATTCGGCACAAAATTCCATTATCAGTCACTTTTTTTTTTCCTGGAAAAAAAGTTTCTTTCAATCATTTTCATATATTTATTACCAATTTACTTTTTATTTGAATTGTCGTTTTTATTTTTTTACTTATTCGACTCAAATTTTGAAAATTTCATCCAAATAATTTTTCTAACGGAATAATTGTTGGTTAGATTAAAAATAGATGTCAGAGATTATAAAAAAAAAATGTTAAAAATATAACACTATAAAAAATAGTGATTCTCTATCGCGAAGTGAACCTCATAAAAAAAAACAAATACTTTTTACATGAGAAATAATTTATACAATATTTATTATTCTTCTCAATAATAATAATTAAAAATAAATTATTGATGTTTTCTTCTTTAGTAAAAATGATTCGACTTTTCCTTTGGAGTGTGAGGAATCACTTTTGAAGAGGGGACGAAAATCCCGTAATCCAAAGACCGGTAATCCGTAAAAATCGACAAACAAATCTTCAAAAGCTTTTCTTTATTCTTAAAATCTTTCTTATTATTTTTTTTGCACTGTAACAGTTACAGTGTATATATAACTACCACAAGAATAACTAACTATTATATGTCTACGTATTGTTATAATAAATATATCCTTTAAAAAAATATTTTCTTTTAAGCTTCAAGGACGCACTTAAATCTACCGAAAGATCTTAACAATAATCCTTCGAGATCAAGACAGTGCATCGCATTTCTACACTTTCATCCTTTTTCACAACACTCGTACTCAAGTCTTTGACGGTCTCTCTTTCATTTAGCTGTCGCAGTAATACAGTAGTACTGTGTCAGTACACAACCGTAGTTTTGTACAGTCTTCAAGTGTAAGAAATCGGTTCAACAAAAAATCGCGATGCAAGCCAAGAGGGTTAATCTCACCCTGAGTGCGGAAACTTCCGCTTCTCACAGCGGGAAACTTCTTCTATTCCATTCCGTTCCATTCCTTAAACTTTTTATTTTTTATACACACCAAGTAAAGAGAACGACACCATTCATCTTAAGAAGATTTCACAAAAAATAACTCAAATTCTTTACTACTATTTATTTGAAAAAATTTTTTTTACTTTAATTAGACACCTTTTGGTTTTGACAAAATTAAGAGTTTTCAAAAATAAATTTCTCCTTAATGCCTAAATAAATTTTCGTAAACTTTTCCTGGTAAACATTAGCTGGACCACACCCGTGGACACGTAGAAAAAATAATAAATAAAATAAAAAACATATAAAACGGCGGTAGCCTTCAGTTATCTGTATCTTCACAGGATCTCTGTGTTTTACAAGCCAGCTGTGTATCGTTTTCTATTGTTGGTCCTTTGTACCCGCATTGTGCGCTCGAGTGCTTTGGCTTGACTCCACTACATCGTTTAAGTTTTTTTTCACTACATATATATATTTTCTAGATTCTAGATTCTTGAATCTACTGGTCTAGCATTTCTTACTAAATTTTTCAACATTTTTTACGAAAACACACACTCACTAAGATATATACTTTCAGGAAAAAATATAAGAAAGTAAGCGAATAAAAGACCTTTGCCGACGTGCAAGAAAACTATGATCTTATATACGTATATACTTTCTTTGCTTTTGCTGTTGCTTTATTATTGTTCAATCTCGAACGTCAGCTCGGCTTTTCCAGATTATGAGCATTTCTTTATTCATTGTATTCTTCATTTCTCTGAATACTTTTACCTCAGTACTTCTCTTTTCACGCCTAGTTTATTTTTTTATTTATAGTAACTACAAAAGAAATTAACAGTTAATAAAATATAAATTAAAATAAAATATTTAAATATTTGATAACTTACCAGAGACCGGGGTACGACGGACTCCTAAGCCGCTCATTGTTTGTTGCGGCTTTTGAGCATCGAGATTACAAAGTGATTTTTTTTTTCAAAATTTTTTGGGGGTCTATCATGCCCCAGGTAACTCGTATCGCTTTGGAATTTGGTAAATATATGAAACATAAAAATATGACGATGACAAAAAAGGAATTTTTTCAGTAAATTTTTGAGGGGGTCTATTCTGCCCCGGTTTCCTATATCTGCTTACATGGCTACTAATTAATGAAAATATTTTTTAAAAACCATTAATATATTATTTTACAACTCAACCGACATGTAATTTTTTTAACTACTTAATCAAATAAATCAGTAGCTAAAGCAAATAAATATGTACATATAAAATAATAGTATACCATTTATACATACTTATAAAAAAAACTTAATTACATATTATTTTAAGTGCTCATTTAACCTCAGACTCTGGAGATATTTATCTTATTTATAATAATGTTTCGAACCAATTATAATGCATAAGATACAGTAGATATTTAGTTATATATTGTATCTGCGGTGAAAACAGGACAATGTAATTGATCGACATCAAGGGACACATCACCACCAGATGTTCCGGAGCACGCCCTCACTTTCATCAGTCTTTTTCATAAACTTGTCACTCACGTATATATTTACATACATATATACATCCTAATATATACAATTAAATATTAACGGCATTAATTTCCTAATATTTCATTATAATTAACTTTTTTTATAAATAATCATATTTTTTTAAATTTTACAAGTAAATAATTTTTCTACACAAATTTGGATTTTTTTTCTCGCCTCAAATTTGTTTTTTATCCAATTTATAATGCAAAAAATTTCTTAGGGCAAGTAAAACTTTTCTGTGCATATGTTAATATATATATAGGGACAAGATTTTGCCTAATTTTGAAAAGAATCGTTCAAATGTTTGATATTCCGGAGAAAATATTGGTTTTATAGAAAAAGTTTTTATACAAAAGTTGTAGGAAATTTAATTTTCGGAAAAAAATGTCTCCTATGATTTTTTGATACGACCAATATTTTCATCGTAATTCCAAAATTAAGAGTCATAATGAATGATTCAAATTTTTGTTAATTATGAAAATCTTAATTTTGAAATTACGGTGAAAGCATTGGTCTTATAAAAAAATTTTTGAAGTAAAAGTTGTTCAAAATTTAATTTTGTAAAAAAAATGTCTCTTATAATTTTCTTATACGACTGATATTTTCACCGTAATTCCAAAATTGAGATTCATAATGAATGATTCAAATTTTTGTTAATTATGAAAATCTTAATTTTGAAATTACGGCTTCCTTATTAATCCTAAGGAAAAATTATATGAGACATTGTTTTTAGAAAATTAAATTTTGAACAACTTTTACTTAAAAAATTTTTCTATACGACCGATTTTTGCCGTAATATCAAAAATTTGACATCATTAATTATTAATTGTCAATTTTTTAATTAAGAAAACATCCTGGCCTTAATAATAACTTTGTATATTATTATTTATTTCTAGTAGAAAAAAAATGCAAAAACTTTTGTAATTAAAAAATTTTTCAGTCACTGATTGTGCGAAACGTCATATATTAAGTAACCTGTCCACAAATGTGTATGTACATATATGATACCGTACAACAATGAAACAACTACAGTGCATACAGCATAAATTGTGTTGTATTTTTAGATAGACATTTAAAAGCCAGTGTGATAATAGTGTACATTACAACATTACAAAGCCACTACCAGAGACAGTGAATAAAAAAGTAAAAAATATTAATATTAATCTTAATATGAAAAAATGAAGATACGGATTCCTGATACGACAGATAAAATTAACGTAATTTTTTAAAACTTGAATAAGTGAATACACATGATAAAACAAGATATTAATTTTATAGATACTATCTAATTGTTTATTTGAAAATATAATATATATTAATTTAATATTATAATGAAATACTTATAAGTATACGCACATATATATACAGCACACATATTTATATTCTATAATTTATTTTAAAATGCTCGGCCGTAAATTTGATTTAGGAATTTTTAAGATACATTTATAACGGACAAATTGTGTATCTATGTTTATGATATATATTCTTTATTTTATATATAAAGAACAAAGCTTTTCTTAAGGTATATCGGATCATTACAATAAATCTCATGCGTTTATTTTTGGTATATAATAAATTAGTCAAAGACGTTCATCAATTCTATGATGTGAAACCTATAGAATGCTTAAAAGTCTAAAACATCATCCGTCCATCAAAATCAAATCGTTTTGTATATATATATATATACATATATGATCTTCGAATAGTGATGGATGATTTTTTCTTTCCTAATTCACCTTTACTCATCATCCAATCGGTTTTCGTTGTTGTTGCTATAGTTATTATTATTATTATTATTATTATTATTATTATTATTATTATTATTATTATTATTATTATTTCTAGTATTATTATTATTATTACACTGTAAAAATAACGGTGTTAAAATCAAATAACACCGGTGTAGGTGGTGTAATTTGGCGGTGTTAAATCGGTGTAAAAAAATGTATTATAAGTATAAAAATATATGTAATGAATATTATCATGAGAAAATTTCACTTTTGCTACATATTTATTCAAATAATTATTTATGGTATCCGTAATTTATTAAAAAATTACATAATTTTACGCCCGGCATTTCAATCACCAATAATTTAACTAATTAATTAAAATACTGTCTAACTGTAGTGATCGAGTAAGCCAAAATATACAAAGTAATATATTTTCAATACCGAAAAATATTTTAACACTGGAAAATTTTTTTAACACCGGTAAAGGATATTTACACCTTCGACGGTGTTACTTTATCATACTGCTTACGGTGTTGAAATTTAACACCGAAAATTTTAACACCTACACCACCTGGACTTACCCCATTTTGTTACACTGTAATACTATTGGTTTAAAATATGAAAAAAATGTATATATAAAATTAATGATGTTTTATACAATTAAAAAAAAAAAACTTAAAATTTTTTAAATTTATCTCAGTAGAAAAGTTATGTTTGAGATGTAATATTGCAGTTCTGTGTAGAACTTGTGATGAGATGACATAAGAGTGAATGTCTTCTTTCGCGTTGTGTATATTTTTTTATACAACCAACAGTACCTTTACTGTTGCTGTTGGTTGACGTGATGAACTAGTGTAGAGCGAGAGTCGGGTAGTGGAAAGTACATGAAGTATATAGACTAGAGTGTATACCGTGTATACTAAGAGAGGAAGATATATAAGGATGAGCAAAAAGGACGAAGGACACATCGAAGTTGGAGGTTAGACTAGGGGTTAGATAGGACAGGGTGTGTCGTCATGACTACGCAGCAGGGGGCGGAGCAATCGATACACTCGTGGGACACGCACCAACGGGCTAAATAATCTATATATGTATATATAGGTAAAACAACAATACAACGGACATTATATCAAGTGATTCAGATGTTGTTATATTTAATATTGTTACTCAGACAATTCGTAACATCAATTATTGCTTAATGTATTTTATGACGTACGTTATTTTTTTGTGATGCTCAAATTTAGTTAAAGAAAATAATTATTTTATGTTGTGACCCTTCGATTTTTATACTTAAAATGGAGTGTATATGCTCTGTTTAGGGTTAATTTCAAGGTTTGATTGATTGCAAATTTTTGAAAAAATATTCTTTGGTCACAAAACTAGAAAAATTTAAATAAAAATTTTTGACATGTATCGAAATCAGAAATTCAAAGAGAATTTCCAATTCCAGTGGTATTGCTTATTTTGATTAAAAAATATTTCAATTCAAGTATATTCAAATTATTGAGTAATTCTGTAAATGAGAAGACTTGTTACGTCAGCCATCTAATGACGAGTTTTTAAACTAGGTACAAATTCATCGACATAAATTTTAAATTAAAATTTTAGTTAGAGGACTAAATCTAATTCGCAGTATATATTTTTTTTTAATGTATGCATGGGGAAGAAGTGTCGATAAATATTTTTTTAAATAAAATGTATTGATGTTAGTGGAATTGGAAAAATGTTCAAATATTTTTATTTAGGTAATTTTTAAAAAATAACGAAAAATTTTATTCATTGAAAAAAAAAAGATAAATGGATTTCCAATATTGCTTTTCAATAAGTTTTTTATTTGAAAAGAAAAAAATTTTAAAATTGAAATAAAAAATTAATTAAAGTATTTATTGTGTAAAAAATCGAAAAAAAGTTAATGCATTGTCATATTTTTAGGAAAAGTTCTACGAATGCCTTTTTGATTCGTTTTGGTATTAAAGAAGAATATCACACAACATCACGCAACTCAAGATGAATAAAGAGAGAGAAAGAGAGTATATGAGAAATACAATAAAATGTGTGTTGGCTTTTGATGCAGAGACCTTAACCTACTCAAATGATTTTTATTTTAAACGCTACTCATCCACGCCCCAGGAATAATACCCCGGTACAAGGTGCGAAAAGGCACTTTACCTTACTCTCGATTTGAAATGTCACTATGAAAAGTTATATATAACACACGCCTTATATACACATTCTCTCCGGCTTATTTCGCCTACGCCTACACTTGAAATTCACATATACATATATCTACATATATAATAACAATAATACAGATACAATGACAATGGAAAAAACTGCGTGGAAAACTTTAGCAGGACAATGAAATCGGTGAGTGTATCATTCGGTCGTTTACGTTATGAAGTCCGTGGTCGTTTATCATTTCCGTTACGGTCCATCGTTATATGTTTCATTGCTCTATTATACTATATATATATATTTAACAATCTTTTTTTCTTCTTTATATATTAATTGACTTTTTTTATCATTAAAAAAATTCTATTGTTTCACAAGCTACTCGACTTAACAAAAATTTTTAAATACTATATAGCATAGTATAATCTTGAACTTAACAGACGATTCACGAATGTTTTATTTCAACAAATCAATTACAAAAAAAAACTACAAATATGCACACGTAGAAAATTAAAAAAACTATAAGTGCAATTTTTCAAAATATTTATTTTTTTATAATTTGCCGTTTTTCAAAAAAATCAAAAGTATAGTTGCTTTAAAAATAAAAATTAAAGTAAAAAAAATTTTTTTTTTTTTTCATAAGGTCGAACGTGAGAATTTACGAAGAAAATCAATTATTGCAAGTATTAATTTTTTATAATTTTCCTAAGATAATTAAGGTAAAAAGTGATCTGCTACTGAGCGTGAGAATAAAAAAACATAATTGAAAAAGAATATCGATAATTTGTGTAGTTTAAAAATCAATTAAAACAAAAAGATTTATTTTCTCATGACTGGTGGCCAGAGCTGCTAAAAAATTTTCCGGTAATTATCAGGCGTGAGAACTCAGAAAAAAATATTAAGACTGCTTCATAAATAATTCCTAATTTTTTCACAACTATACATCTTAAGCATTAATGGCATTAACATTTTTCCAAAATTTTATATAATCCAAAATTACTTATGCATAATTATAAAATGTCAATTTTTTAAATAATTAATAAATTAATACTGATTTCTTTTTCAAATTTGTTTTGATTTGAAATTATAAGAGAATTGATTTATTATATTTTTACTCCGAAATTCGATTTTTCATTTCGTGGGAATTTGGTGAACAAAAAAAAGTCATTAAGAACACAATAATATTTTCGGGTATCGAAAGAATATAATGGTAATAAAGTAAGTAAAAATTTTCGAAAGAAAAAAAGTTCAATAATTCAAATGAATTTTTGACATTGTCGAGTTTTTTTAAAATCTCATGTATATACATTTACAATAGCAAGAGCACCTGTCCAGGTAGGCGTAGCCTGAAATGAACGATCCACTTCTGAGAATAGGTTCTGTGAAAGCGGCTCCAGCCTGTCTACTAGGATCAGGATCATTGGGATTCTTATGTAGTCCTCTTTGCGAGCTTTTAATGAGTTTTTTTTTACAATGCATTCCAAGGTTTTTTTTTTTTGCTCAATTTCATTATATATTTTATCTTTATTATTTTTATTAATATCTTTTTGAGCCACACAATCATTCAAAAAAGTATTATTTTTCCGCGGACTTTTTCATGTTGCGGGCGGTGCTTTATTGATACACATATTTAATGGATTCGCAACACACTTATAGAAATTAAGGTGTAGAGAAATGATGTGAAGGCAGAATAAAAATGTGTGTAGGTGAAACACCTGCAAAGATCTCACTCGAGTGACGGATGACCACATCGCATTTAGCGGCTACATATCTCCCCAATTTCTCGCTGTATAATTCCCGTAAAGTCGTTTCAGGGTCGTGATGGGGGTCGAATGGCTTTTTTTTTGCTAGCTAATTTTTTTTTATCCTGTGCATTCTGTGCATAATATTAATGTGTCCATCGACATTAACATCGAAAAAAAAAAAATTTATTTCAATGCTACAGGTAATTTCAAGGAAAATTATTTTAATTATATTCGGCGTAAATTTCGCATCTAATATTTTTACGCAAAGAAATTTGTGTCTATTATTTTTCGGCGACCAACATAGAGGTCATCAAAAGTACAAAAAATTATATTATTTTCAAAAAACATTTGCTTATCATCTTCTATCTTTTAATTACCGATTTGTCGTACGTACGTAATTAATTGCTTAACATATTTTTTATATGTTACTAAATTCTTTATGATAAATAATTATTTTTTGTAGCTTCCAATAATATTTCAATAAAGTCTTATAGTTGTATATATTCCTCGGTCGATTAACTAAAGGCGGGAGAAGTCGATTATGATACTCTCGGGTCAACAAGGCGATTTGATACTTTGTCAAGTTTATATCTATATACTGACTGAAAAACAAGAGAGAGTGAAAGAGACAGAGATAGGAAATAAAGAGGAAATGATTGCTAAACCACCCTCAACCGAGCTCATAACTAGGCTCGTGGGGCTGCTCGTGACACGTTCATCCCCTATATTTCTCTATGCCCCATATAACCTGTGATACGCACGTGGACTTTAACTAATACTCTCTCTATCTCAATGAAATCTCTAGCTTTTAATTTTGTCATTTTAACTAAATAATAGTTATTTCAACAAAATTTAAAATTTAAAAAAAAAATTAATTAAAATTCGTAAATAAAATATTTTTTTAATTTTAATCCTGTGGTGTCGAATTCACAAAAAAGACATTATCATAAATAATGCAAGCAATCACCGCGTGAGAGGACAAAGATTTCGTCCCCCGAATGTTCCCTTGGAACTAAATCATAATCGTGCGTCTAGAATTCATCGCCTAATGTCTTTTGCTCTCATACATTATATACTTATATTTAATATCTCTTTTCTTTTATAGTCATTTTAACTGTTTTGATCTTTATCACACTCACTTTTCTATCAATATAATAATTCAGACCCTCGGGATTTTTTATACTCATCATAATCGGGTGTGTAAAGTATGAGTAAGATATATATATATATATATACAAAAAAATATCGTGGTAACCCTACGCTTATGTTCCATGCTTGGTGGATTCTCTATGGGGATTCACGGATTTCCGGATGTTGGCACAGACCGGAATCACCGGAGGGTGTGAGATTCACTATACACTATATGTATATGTATATCTATATATACTATATAACTAACGTGTAGTAACTTCCCAACTCAAAGAAAAAAGTGTTGAAATTTTAAAAAATTAATAATAGTCATATTTTTTATCTTTTAGTGCAGCTGATACAATATGCAACCGAATAACTTGAACCTTCGATAAGCTTTATGTCTGATAACAAAAGCAAAGTCGTTGAACTCTCAAAGTTAAGAAAATTATCTAACAAAAATCTCACTTAATAGTTTCGATTATAAGTGCTGTACATATATATCTAAAAAAATGATGTTTTTTTTTGTTATGAGTTATGAATTTTATTAATGGATTTTTTAAAACATAAATGATAAAAATATTTGTTTTTTAAAAATAGTGGAAGAAAATAAATAAAGAGGATATGGTTTCTGAAGAAAAAAAATATATTGATATCTATAGACTTATCACATATATATATTAATTTCCCTATGAAGTTTTTCCCAAAATTTTTTTGAATTCCAAGATAGTGATATTAATAAGTATTGATGAAAAAATTGAGGATTTCACTATTTTTTGAAGAATAAATATTATGACTAATTCAAAAATATTTATGATCTACAAAATAGATGTATATTGAAAATAAAAAAATATTGTCTCTACACTGTCTAATTTTTCTTCTTTTTTTTTAACATCTGAGTCCACGTGTGGGAATGCTCGAAAACATAGTTTATTTATCCTAGTATACGCGCAACTAAAATTGATACCACCAACACCTCAACTTTATCCATCTCCATCTGCGTAATGTCAATTAGTTTGTTCGTTTAAAACATTCACAGACATTTTTAGTTTCCTGCTAATAGAGTTTTATCTCATTCATATATATTAGTAAAAATATTTTTATTTTAAATGACATTACATAGAACATTGTAAATTGAATCCACACGAAAAAAAAAAATATTGTTATCTAAAAATAAAATTGTACATGAGCAATAAAAAATAACCCGTTCTGTTTTCAGATAAATTTTATATATTTATCTAGTGATAGTTGAGGTTCCACTTGGCAATATCAATAAGTAAATATTGTTTATTAAACAATAAACTTTTTTCTTGATATTAAGTTTTATTCAGTTATTGTATAACTCACAATGCCAAGGAAAATGATAAAAAAAATTTTCATAAGAAATCGTTTCTCCGAATTTCGTAGTAAAGATAACGAAGTTATATAAGGGCAAGAAATTTCCTTTTCGAAGGCAGTACTGTATTTTCTGAGGCAGTGAATTATAGTAAACTAGTTGTCGTTACATGTGTGAAATAATTTATGAAAATGTTATTAAGAATACTTATATTTATTTTACTCGCTGGGATAAATTGTCAGGTAAACATTTTTTTTTACAATGAATATATTTTGAAAAGTATACAAGCCTTGAAGAATGATAAAGGATAACAGTGATAAATTTAACATTAGAAAATTTGACAAAGAAAATTTTTTTCATTGACATTTTTCGACTTAATTTTTCAGTTATATTATTCATATATATATATTTTATAATTCTTCGTAAGAAAGTTTTGATAAACAAAAATGATTTCAAAAAATTTTGAGGTAAAATCATGTATTAAAATTTAAAAGTAAAATGGGTATTGAGAAAAAGCTGTCAGAACTCTCAAAAGAACGAAAAAAAACACTCGAAAATTAAATTATTCAAATTATAAACTGTAGTTTAAGCAGAAATATATGTGATTTTATCTGCAGGTTTTAGAGGACGACAATTCACAGAACTGGGAAATAAATAATGATCTATCGTTGCCAAGACAATTGAATGTGATAAAAGATGTTCCAATTAAAAATCAATTATCTCCACAAACTATAAAGTTGGTATTAGAAAGAATTCGCATTAGAAAGGAATCGAAACGGAAAAATGTAAGTTATTGGCTGAATAATAAGTTTTTAATTATTTAAGGAATCATTTATTTGATGACTAAAATAATCAATAAGTGTATAAAATTTTAATTTATAGCAAACAAGTCAAACTGGATCTACTGAGTCACCCACTAATTTCGTTAAAAGTAAAGAATTTAAGATCTATCTATGTAATGTTTATTTTAAACTAAGAAATGTAAGTAAATGTTCAATAATTTATAAAAACCACAATTGGATAAATATTAAAGAAATAATAGTGGTAATATGATTTTATTTGCAGTTAGAAAACTTGAGTGTATTTAGCAAGATCGTAATTTGTAATAGAGTATTTAAAGAGATAATGGAAAAAATTTCTCATGATTCGCAGACTTCATTTGTAAAACCGTCCTCGGAGACTGAAACAGATTCATCAATAGTTTCGACTAAAGATTCTATTCTACCAAGTTTAACAACATTGTCTTCAATGATTACTACGACTGAATCAACATTAACAACAGTAACTACTGGAGCAACGAAGACTACGAATTTCACGACTGATTTGACGACATCTCCAGGGGAGACAACTTTATCGATGGAATCTGTAACCGATACAATAGCTTCTGATTCTACATTTACTAAAATGGAGAA
Source organism: Microplitis demolitor (assembly GCF_026212275.2). Lineage (NCBI taxonomy): Eukaryota > Metazoa > Arthropoda > Insecta > Hymenoptera > Braconidae > Microplitis > Microplitis demolitor. Next base: position 3,980,217 of record NC_068549.1, on the reverse strand, counting down.
GAATCCAGGTACGGATTCAACGACGGAAACAACAACACTTCTGAACGAAGTTGTATTTACATCGACAACAGAAAATTCCGATTCAATTCCTGTAGATAATAATACTGAAATAATAACAACCACTACTTCAATTTTACTGACAATGTCTTCAACTCTTGGGTCTGTTGGAACATTAGTACCGATGACCGAAACTTCTACTAATATTTCGATGACTAATGATACAGACAATTTTACATCGACTTCGCCAATGCCCACAACAGTATCCTCTACTGATATTTTGATGACAACGAATTCAGAAAATACAACTTCAACTATTTCGTTATTGACAACCGAGTCTCCAATAAATGTGCTGTTAAATCTAAATAGAGATGATTTTGATATGGATGCTGAAATATTAAGAACGAATCAAACAACTGTGCCTATAATTACAACAACAATGACTACACCTTATAGGCTTGAAACGACTCATACCGAAAGTCCATCGTCTGTCACTGAAGTATCAACAACAGAGCCATCGATAGATGTAGATACGATCAATGATACCAATAATGCAACAGTACATAAATCCACCACAACAACTGGTACTGGCACAGTTGTTTCAATACTATCTAATAACACTCATACCGAATTTAAGCCCGTAATCTCAACTACATTGACTCCAGTTGATGCGTTTGGAACGACTCATACCGAGAATCCTTCGCCGGTCACTGAAGTATCAACAACAGAGCCATCGATAGATGTAGATACGATCAATGATACCAATAATGCAACAGTACATAAATTCACCACAACAACTGGCACTGGCACAGTTGTTTCAATACTATCTAATAAAACTCATACCGAATTTAAGCCCGTAATCTCAACTACATTGACTCCAGTTGATGCGTTTGGAACGACTCATACCGAGAATCCTTCGCCGGTCACTGAAGTATCAACAACAGAGCCATCGATAGATGTAGATACGATCAATGATACCAATAATGCAACAGTACATAAATTCACCACAACAACTGGCACTGGCACAGTTGTTTCAATACTATCTAATAAAACTCATACCGAATTTAAGCCCGTAATCTCAACTACATTGACTCCAGTTGATGCGTTTGGAACGACTCATACCGAGAATCCTTCGCCGGTCACTGAAGTATCAACAACAGAGCCATCGATAGATGTAGATACGATCAATGATACCAATAATGCAACAGTACATAAATTCACCACAACAACTGGCACTGGCACAGTTGTTTCAATACTATCTAATAAAACTCATACCGAATTTAAGCCCGTAATCTCAACTACATTGACTCCAGTTGATGCGTTTGGAACGACTCATACCGAGAATCCTTCGCCGGTCACTGAAGTATCAACAACAGAGCCATCGATAGATGTAGATACGATCAATGATACCAATAATGCAACAGTACATAAATTCACCACAACAACTGGCACTGGCACAGTTGTTTCAATACTATCTAATAAAACTCATACCGAATTTAAGCCCGTAATCTCAACTACATTGACTCCAGTTGATGCGTTTGGAACGACTCATACCGAGAATCCTTCGCCGGTCACTGAAGTATCAACAACAGAGCCATCGATAGATGTAGATACGATCAATGATACCAATAATGCAACAGTACATAAATTCACCACAACAACTGGCACTGGCACAGTTGTTTCAATACTATCTAATAAAACTCATACCGAATCTAAGCCCGTAATCTCAACTACATTGACTCCAGTTGATGCATCTGGAATGACTCATACCGAGAATCCTTCGCCAGTCACTGAAGTATCAACAACAGAGCCATCGATAGATGTAGATACGATCAATGATACCAATAATGCAACAGTAAATGAATTCACCACCACAACTGGGCCTGGCACAGTCGCTCCAATACTATCTAATAAAACCCATACCGAATTTAAGCCCGTAATCTCAACTACATTGACTCCAGTTGATGCGTTTGGAACGACTCATACCGAGAATCCTTCGCCGGTAACTGAAGTATCAACAACAGAGCCATCGATAGATGTAGATACGATCAATGATACCAATAATGCAACAGTACATAAATTCACCACAACAACTGGCACTGGCACAGTTGTTTCAATACTATCTAATAAAACTCATACCGAATTTAAGCCCGTAATCTCAACTACATTGACTCCAGTTGATGCGTTTGGAACGACTCATACCGAGAATCCTTCGTCGGTCACTGAAGTATCAACAACAGAGCCATCGATAGATGTAGATACGATCAATGATACCAATAATGCAACAGTAAATGAATTCACCACCACAACTGGGCCTGGCACAGTCGCTCCAATACTATCTAATAAAACCCATACCGAATTTAAGCCCGTAATCTCAACTACATTGACTCCAGTTGATGCGTTTGGAACGACTCATACCGAGAATCCTTCGCCGGTCACTGAAGTATCAACAACAGAGCCATCGATAGATGTAGATACGATCAATGATACCAATAATGCAACAGTACATAAATTCACCACAACAACTGGCACTGGCACAGTTGTTTCAATACTATCTAATAAAACTCATACCGAATCTAAGCCCGTAATCTCAACTACATTGACTCCAGTTGATGCATCTGGAATGACTCATACCGAGAATCCTTCGCCAGTCACTGAAGTATCAACAACAGAGCCATCGATAGATGTAGATACGATCAATGATACCAATAATGCAACAGTAAATGAATTCACCACCACAACTGGGCCTGGCACAGTCGCTCCAATACTATCTAATAAAACCCATACCGAATTTAAGCCCGTAATCTCAACTACATTGACTCCAGTTGATGCGTTTGGAACGACTCATACCGAGAATCCTTCGCCGGTCACTGAAGTATCAACAACAGAGCCATCGATAGATGTAGATACGATCAATGATACCAATAATGCAACAGTACATAAATTCACCACAACAACTGGCACTGGCACAGTTGTTTCAATACTATCTAATAAAACTCATACCGAATTTAAGCCCGTAATCTCAACTACATTGACTCCAGTTGATGCGTTTGGAACGACTCATACCGAGAATCCTTCGTCGGTCACTGAAGTATCAACAACAGAGCCATCGATAGATGTAAATACGATCAATGATACCAATAATGCAACAGTACATAAATTCACCACAACAACTGGCACTGGCACAGTTGTTTCAATACTATCTAATAAAACTCATACCGAATTTAAGCCCGTAATCTCAACTACATTGACTCCAGTTGATGCGTTTGGAACGACTCATACCGAGAATCCTTCGCCGGTCACTGAAGTATCAACAACAGAGCCATCGATAGATGTAGATACGATCAATAATACCAATAATGCAACAGTAAATGAATTCACCACCACAACTGGGCCTGGTACAGTCGCTCCAATACTATCTAATAAAACCCATACCGAATTTAAGCCCGTAATCTCAACTACATTGACTCCAGTTGATGCATCTGGAATGACTCATACCGAGAATCCTTCGCCAGTCACTGAAGTATCAACAACAGAGCCATCGATAGATGTAGATACGATCAATGATACCAATAATGCAACAGTAAATGAATTCACCACCACAACTGGGCCTGGCACAGTCGCTCCAATACTATCTAATAAAACCCATACCGAATTTAAGCCCGTAATCTCAACTACATTGACTCCAGTTGATGCGTCTGGAACGACTCATACCGAGAATCCTTCGCCAGTCACTGAAGTATCAACAACAGAGCCATCGATAGATGTAAATACGATCAATGATACCAATAATGCAACAGTAAATAAATTCACCACCACAACTGGGCCTGGCACAGTCGCTCCAATACTATCTAATAAAACCCATACCGAATTTAAGCCCGTAATCTCAACTACATTGACTCCAGTTGATGCATCTGGAATGACTCATACCGAGAATCCTTCGCCAGTCACTGAAGTATCAACAACAGAGCCATCGATAGATGTAGATACGATCAATGATACCAATAATGCAACAGTAAATGAATTCACCACCACAACTGGGCCTGGCACAGTCGCTCCAATACTATCTAATAAAACCCATACCGAATTTAAGCCCGTAATCTCAACTACATTGACTCCAGTTGATGCATCTGGAATGACTCATACCGAGAATCCTTCGCCAGTCACTGAAGTATCAACAACAGAGCCATCGATAGATGTAGATACGATCAATGATACCAATAATGCAACAGTAAATGAATTCACCACCACAACTGGGCCTGGCACAGTCGCTCCAATACTATCTAATAAAACTCATACCGAATTTAAGCCCGTAATCTCAACTACATTGACTCCAGTTGATGCATCTGGAATTACTCATACCGAGAATCCTTCGCCAGTCACTGAAGTATCAACAACAGAGCCATCGATAGATGTAAATACGATCAATGATACCAATAATGCAACAGTAAATAAATCCACCACAACAACTGGCACTGGCACAGTTGTTTCAATACTATCTAATAAAACTCATACCGAATTTAAGCCCGTAATCTCAACTACATTGACTCCAGTTGATGCATCTGGAATTACTCATACCGAGAATCCTTCGCCAGTCACTGAAGTATCAACAACAGAGCCATCGATAGATGTAAATACGATCAATGATACCAATAATGCAACAGTAAATAAATTCACCACCACAACTGGGCCTGGCACAGTCGCTCCAATACTATCTAATAAAACTCATACCGAATTTAAGCCCGTAATCTCAACTACATTGACTCCAGTTGATGCGTCTGGAACGACTCATACCGAGAATCCTTCGCCAGTCACTGAAGTATCAACAACAGAGCCATCGATAGATGTAAATACGATCAATGATACCAATAATGCAACAGTAAATAAATTCACCACCACAACTGGGCCTGGCACAGTCGCTCCAATACTATCTAATAAAACCCATACCGAATTTAAGCCCGTAATCTCAACTACATTGACTCCAGTTGATGCATCTGGAATGACTCATACCGAGAATCCTTCGCCAGTCACTGAAGTATCAACAACAGAGCCATCGATAGATGTAGATACGATCAATGATACCAATAATGCAACAGTAAATGAATTCACCACCACAACTGGGCCTGGCACAGTCGCTCCAATACTATCTAATAAAACTCATACCGAATTTAAGCCCGTAATCTCAACTACATTGACTCCAGTTGATGCATCTGGAATTACTCATACCGAGAATCCTTCGCCAGTCACTGAAGTATCAACAACAGAGCCATCGATAGATGTAAATACGATCAATGATACCAATAATGCAACAGTAAATAAATTCACCACCACAACTGGGCCTGGCACAGTCGCTCCAATACTATCTAATAAAACTCATACCGAATTTAAGCCCGTAATCTCAACTACATTGACTCCAGTTGATGCATCTGGAATTACTCATACCGAGAATCCTTCGCCAGTCACTGAAGTATCAACAACAGAGCCATCGATAGATGTAAATACGATCAATGATACCAATAATGCAACAGTAAATAAATCCACCACAACAACTGGCACTGGCACAGTTGTTTCAATACTATCTAATAAAACTCATACCGAATTTAAGCCCGTAATCTCAACTACATTGACTCCAGTTGATGCATCTGGAATTACTCATACCGAGAATCCTTCGCCAGTCACTGAAGTATCAACAACAGAGCCATCGATAGATGTAAATACGATCAATGATACCAATAATGCAACAGTAAATAAATTCACCACCACAACTGGGCCTGGCACAGTCGCTCCAATACTATCTAATAAAACTCATACCGAATTTAAGCCCGTAATCTCAACTACATTGACTCCAGTTGATGCATCTGGAATGACTCATACCGAGAATCCTTCGCCAGTCACTGAAATATCACCACCAGAGCCATCGATGGATGTGAATACGATCGATGATACAAATAATGCTACAGTAAATGAATTCACCACACTAACTAACCCTGGAACAGTCGCTCCAATGCTGTCTAATAAAACCTTTACTGATTTTGAGCCCGTAATTTCAACAACAGCATCTCCAACTGATCTGTCTGGGACGACTCATACGGATAGTTTTTTTTCAACAACACATAATACTGTGCGTCTTATCTCCAATACGATAACACCATCAGCAATAGAACCCTTTCATGGATTTTCGACAACTGATGAATCAATAACTTCTACTTTTACAACGACAACAACAATGACGCCTCCTCAGTTGCCTCCTTTGCTTATAAATCCATCCAATAATTCAACCTCTACAATTCCACATGTCTCTCCATCCTTTTCTTCCTCTAATCATTCCCTAAACACTTCTAATGCAACAACCCCTTCACGAGCTCCTCCACCTGCTTCGAATCCAGATTCTCTTGGAATAACTCCATCCTTAACTACATCATCAAAGCCCTTATCAGTTCATTCTGGCATTCATCTTACTCTCCATCCACTTGAGACGATTCTATTCCCCAAACCAGCCAATTCAAAACCTACTTTATCTCAAAATCTTCCAAAACCTAATCCTTGCATGATACCGAATCCTGCTCTTTCTGGAGCTTCCACAGATCCTCTATCAACAGATTGTCTTCCATCATCTGGAACATCCCCAGAAAACTTATCACTAAATTCTGCACACAATCCACCGAACAATTCATCGTTTCATCCTACAGTTGTATCCATTCTTCTCTAATTTTTTCATCCTATTCATCGATTCCATTTATTTCCTTATCCATTAATCTCATTAATTTATAAGAAACAATAATAAATGTAAAATGTAAATAAATGAAGTAAAAAGCGTTGACCAAATATGCATTAAACATTATTTTTTTACGAACAAAATTAATAACGTAATTACAGTATTCAACAATGTATAAATTTTAGTCTGCTGGCTCTTTGTATCATTCAAGAGCTCATCGCAAATGGCTACAGAGAATACACATATATCCTGGGGGACGCGAGTTTAATTGATGAGATCGTTAATACGTTCAATCGAATCATCCATCGATTCTTTTTAATGTTTTGCTTCTCCACATCAGAGTCGATCGTCTATCCATCTCGCGATCCGCGACCACCCGATGCGTTTCCTGTGTTAATCCACGCTTCTTCTTCTCCTTCTTCTAACATCCATCCATACTCACATAAATATTCTTACAATTCCTTTCAATCAACATTGTTCTACACAATTTATCTCCTTTTTTTATCGACCCTACATTATCGCACTTACTCACCTTCACTAATAACGTAATTAATAACTAATAACTAATACAGTCTACTAATTACTAATAAACGTTAAACTGTTTTCCACTCCCCATTCGTCACCCCTATAAGAATATCGAAAATTCTCGCAACCAATTAAATAGCCAATAAAATCTCATAAAAATATCTCGATATCGATCATCGATTTTATCAATCCATCCACGCGTCCTCAAAAAAACCTCATACGTTTATTGTTCACATATATATCGATGTATCCTTATTAATACTTTTAAAAAATAAATAAACATCTATATAAGTATAAGATAAATGTGGTTATATTATAAACAAGTATTGACTTGGGTATATAGGGACATATTTAGCATGGTTTTAGCGGCAATGCGTGGAGATGCCAATAAATATGTCTTCGGTGGTCGTCGCTCTTGGGCATGCAATATGTATGTGGCAATCCGCCAAGCTGGAGCTCTGGGATCACTATCCAACATCCAACGGAACATAACAGAGTGACACACACGTGTAGGTCCCTTATTTTTCTTGACTCTTCTCTTTGTCTTATTCATTATATAATTCTCCCATGGATCTTGTCATTTGATGAAACTTTAAACTACTGCTTATACTAACAAAAAAATGTCTCGACGTATTGAGACGAAATGTTGTGCTACTGGTGATCGAATCAATTTATATATACATATATAGATATAGATGTATGCATTTGCTTGGAGATTGACGTATATAAAAGAAACGTGATAATATTTTTGAACAGTACATTATTTAAAAATGAAATAGTTTATTAACTTTGTTGTTTAATGGTTTGTTAAGTAAAATGGTGGAATAAGGATGCTATTGGTTATCGATATTGTTGGTGTTATGTTTATATTATGGAGCTGATCGACAATTTCAGTGTTGATTTTGTGTTAAGCGAATGGAATTGGCACGGTGTCGACTGGCAACCTACAGAAGAGAGAAGTGTGCAATGATGAGAGAGATTTGCCGTTGGTATTAGGTGTAGAGAGGTGAAGAGGGATGATGCCAGGAGGGTTTAAGCCGCGTCGGTCTGTTCTGTGTTGCGTATACAGTAGTATAGTTCAGTGGCAATGTGATCCTGTCGAGGACAGGACGTCGCCGCCCCCGCGATTACAGATGAGGACGAGGTACAAGGGGATGAGAACCATCTCCCCGGCCGTCTCTGCCTGTGACAGCTTTCACCCAACCCACCTCTGCACCCTCTTTCTCAACACTACTCCATCTAGTACACTGCACTACTACTGTCACGGTCTGTCGTATGTATACATATATATTTTACTGTTACAATATTCGTCCTCTATCCCAGTGTATTATTATTTTTTTTTTTTTTTCAATTATTTCTTCTACATTCATCTAAAAAAGCATCAATATCTTATTATTGATAGACAGTATTAATTTTTTACAGCTACTTTGCTGGATGTTGATACACTACAGTGACTAAGAGTTGTTCATTTTAAATTAAGAGTTAATTTAAATTTCTAACAGAAGCGTCTTGTAAGGGACAGTACAATTACTCCTCCCATTATTATGTACATACAATATTATGTTAAGCTCTGCAAAAAGACCAGGAACTTTTGCAGTTTTAGTTATTTCGACAGTGAATTTGGTTGATGATAACTGATGACGAATAAATGACCAAAAAAAAAGTATGAATAATATGAAAATGTTATTCCGCACATAACTGAGACGGTAATTGGATGGTCAAGACAGATGACGGTAGTTATTTGTGCACAGTCTTTAGAATTAAAAAATTTTAAGAGAGAGGATCATTAATCTCTGGAAGACTCGACGGGGTGGAATAAAAGGCGCGATCAGGGGTTGGATAAGTACTAAAGGTAAAAGGCATCCGATGAACTACGGACTACATACCGAGAAAAATAAAAGGAGGAAGAGGTTATACATAAGTATATGGAAGAGAGTATAGTGCTACTGACCAACGCATTCACGGCAGGATGTAATTGCCGAACAAACTGAAGGTACGCGGACAATTTCCATCAACAAGATTTACGCAGCCTCGACGCAATCAACTTTACTCTTTTACCGGATCCTCGTATACAGTCTTTAACCCCTTCTTTTCGTCTTACTCTTATTATTATCATCATTATTATTTTTTAGGTTATTACTCTTGTCTCGTCTTCTCTTCGTCATCTTTCATTACTCCATACTCTATACAACAGTGAAGATGATTTCATACAGAGGGAGTACTAAAGTAGAAGAGAAGAAGCTGAGAAGCTCAACTCGTTTCTTCTCTTTCTGGTCCTTATTATTCGTCAGCCAGAATAAGTGAGAGCAAGTAAGAGAAGAGAAACAGTTGAATACTCCTGAAGCTGACTCGGACGCGGCTACTACCATTTCTCGGGCGGTGATTGGCTCTGCGGGGGGTGGCGCATGCGTACTAACCTTCACCACTGACCGTTTTGATATTCCACGTCAACATTCCCGAGCACCTACCAGCTTCTTACATTAATGTCTTGTCTTACCCACAATCTATTCGATATATCAATATTATTATGTTTACTATCCTATATATTTATAAGTAATATTTATCATAGTAAAATATCACCACTCACTAAATGTGAGGTTAGGTATTCTCTGTCGCTCTGTTACTCGATCAAGGTCTAGTCGAACGAAGTCCTTAGAATCATTGAGATAATTTTTGAAATTTTCATTACCAATAAATGATGATTAATAATTCATTAATTACATTTATATATATAAATTATATTTTGTCAGTCAAGGAAACAAAAGTTTTTTCTTTTATACCCTTATTATGATACTTTTTTGTATTATTTTTGTTACGATGCATACACGCGATTTTACGTGATTTAATACCTCTCGAGATGCGCTTTTATTTATGTACCAAAGATACATAAGTAAGAGAGAAAAAAAAGAGAGAGAGAGAGAATATATAAGAACCATATCCCGCGAGGAATATACTTTCGTACATACAACATATATCTATATATATAAACTTGCACATTTATGAACTTCTTTGGTTCTCATAACAGCTTTTTCGAGTTAGTGCTTCGAAAAAGTTAAACAACGGCAATAAAATAAAAAAATTATTAAATAAATAATGGTAATTTTTTTTTTTATGATTAAAAACAAAATAAATATAAATAGGAAAAATTAAAAAGGTGTAATAACACCTGGAGAAGCTGAAACGAAGTAGTCTGTCAATCAGCTTAACCCCAAAGTTCACCAGGAGTCGAGAACCGTGTAAACGTCATCGAAATGAAGGAGAAAAAGATTTGATAGTTGGCAACACAGACAAAGTATATAAATGAAGGAAGCATTATACGAGATAAAAGAGGTATATATTTATAAATATATAATGCAGAATGAGAAGAAAGAGAAGCGTGATTCGTGGGAGTAAAGAATTTTAATTGCCAGAGAACAAGATAAAAAAATTTTTACTTATATGGTTATAGGTCTCAGACTCTTATTCAGTTCGCTTACCGGTATATGTATATATATACTTATATATATGTTTAATATAATGCAAGGGTTGAGGTCGAGAGTCTTGAGCGTCTCCAGTCTCTCCAGTACTCTTTGAGTGAGTGTCTAAACAGCTTGGTAGCCAATGGGATCATATATCAAACTACTACTGAGGTAGGCAGTTTACAAAATGGCGACCATTTCATCATATATTTTTAATAAAAAAAAAAAAAAAAGAAAAATTATTTTAAATAATACTTATTAATAATAAATTTTATTGATGAGTTATTTTTTTTTAATTCGAGAAAATTAAATGGGCAATAAAATATAATTGATAAATAAAATTTAACCTCCAGAGGTCACTGGATATAAATAAATTTTTATATTATTTTTTATTAACTTGTTACTGCGTTATAAAGACTTAACAAATAATACTTTTTAGTATATGTACTTGCAGTTGAGTGCACGCACTTACACCCGCAATTAACGTTTTATGTTAATTTTGACCCATATATATATATATACATATATATAGAAAGAGTAAAAAAGTTAAAAAAAAAAAACATTTTACATGAGCATGTGCAATGCAGTTTAACATGGTACGTAACACGTGTACCGAGCACGTCATGTCGTCGTTCAACATCAAACGTAAGACCACCTGCCATCAGGATTCGCTTCGTTATCACTTCCTTGCTGGTTTGTAAACTCCCTCGAGTATCAACACCTTCAATAAAAATTACTTCAACTCTTAAATAAATTTATATATCAAATATCATTATCCATATAATTTAAAACGGATTAATAAACGTTTGCATCGAAACTCTAGATCTTTAATCGAAATTCTGTTCCGTTAATAGGCAATAAATCAATACAATAGGAATTAAAAAGACATATTTGAAATTGAAAGTAGTCGTGGCGTAGAAAAGAAATAAATGGAAAACTATAGTGCATGAGGCAACTATTGCAACTTTGGCGAAATATATGAGTATGTAAATGAAATGTTACATCATGGATTAACACAATCTGTTTTCGTTACTTATACTCTGTTGTTAGTGGGTTTAGTTTGTAACATTACATTCTCTCGCTTCTGCAACATGTCTATACATGCTTCATGTGGTTTGAGCAGGTGCATCTTCCATATGCAACAGCTGAGAACCACCTACACTTTATCCTCTATCTTATTTATATTTGTTTGTATTTAGTCTTATTGCTTATTTATTATTTTTCTGACCTCTTTACTCTTCTTACAAATTCAACAATAGCCAGAAATTATCTGTCAATTATTATAATTATTAATTCACGCCGAAAAGTAAGGAAGGACAATATATATGAATAATATATTATATTACGACCCGAGGCCAGAAAGTTGAATTTCCTGGGGCATGTAATATAAAGGCCAAGGCGAAGCTGATACCAAATGCGAGATAATTTTCGGGCGTAGGCCACCTAGCGGAAGCCATACGCACTATTTTTACCCAAATCATTGAAATTAGTGGAACAAGTAATATACGAATAATTGAGGGAAGGTAACTTACACCCGTTATATATGTATATATTTATTTATATTAAATATCTAAAACCACATGAATAAATAATAATTCAAATAATTTTTATTGGGCAAATAAAAAAATTAAATCATTACTAGATCTTATAAAAATGTAATTTAAAAATGAATGAACATAAAAATGGATGATACATTTATAATCATGATAACAAGTTATAACTAACAGGGGTAATAAAATAGTTAAAGATATAAGTAAAATAAACTCACCAGGAAATAATTTCCATGTCTCTTCTCGCCTAGTTCTTGTGTATCCATCCATGTGAAAATCCCAACAAACGATTAAAAAGTAATATGACGAGAGTATTCGTTTCCCCAAGTCATAAAATCATTAGCATAAGAATTCCTCTACCTGATCAACAAGCATCTCGACGGGAACCGCGCGCGCGAGTCTGATCCTGGAACTTTATTTTTATTTTTTTCCATTTCTATCATTTTTTTTTCTGCGTTCCTTCATTTCTTTTTGCTTTTTTTACTCGGGCTAGCTCGTTTTTTATTACCACACGGGGCTGATTTATAAACATATAATGTGACGGGGGAGTGGTCTCGCTACCACATAATGATAGGCTCACGCTAATTACATTTAAGTCTTACCTAAGGGCCTACAACCAACGGCCATTTCAACCTTTTCTTTTTATTATTATTTTATCATCACCTATATATCTATCGCGAAATTATTTATTTTTTATTAACAACCCTGACATTGTGATACATTTTATCCAAATCCTGTTTAATAGTATTTGTCAATTAATGGCTGCAAATTTTATAAAAAATTACGACAATTAATTAAAAAAAAAAAATTACTTGTATTAAATTATTTAATTTTTTTTCCTGGGTGTCTCGAAAATCTGACCTTACGCCTCGAGTTTATAAACCGGCGAGTGTGGAATATTTTGGATGGGTCCCAAGAGAATAGTGAGAAATTTGAAATATTAACATCGGACCTCCCCCTATATATATTAATCACTGCATTAGCATAATACTATGATTTTTCAAGGATCGTTTAAAAAAAACAAATAAGTTATTTATTATAATAATAAGAGCATTATTAAATGGCAGCTGTATCCAAATTTTATGTACTCATAAATTCAAAAATAAGGATGTTTGTTTTATGAATTGTTTTTTTTTTTTTAATTTCATAACTTGCTACTTGCGTGCAAATATATTAACTTAAATAATTTTTCTCCTTTTCTAATGTCTGACTGTATTGGCACGAAATTTTTATATTTGAATTTCGGGCCACAGTTTTATAAAATTTTTCCAGCAAGAGATCATTAAATATTTACGCAATGGTTTCACCCAAAATATGGTTAATCAATAGTTCAATTAATTAATCAAAGTATTATTAATTAAAAAATATCCAAGTCATTAAAAGAATGAAAATTTTTGTAATTGAGTGGCTCCATTTATTTGTGCATTAAATAAAATTTTGTTTGTTGTAATTATAAAATATATATATAAGCAGTATTTCATTCTCATTGGCAATCTGAATTATTTTTTTTTTACTCAAATAAATCAAAAGTTTTTTAAAATTTTTTTTTAAAAACCATAAAACATAAAGTGGAAAAAAAATATTAACCCATGCAAATTTTTTTCAGTATAATATATAATACATATAAAATATTTATAGTCTCTTGATATGTTACGTGTTAATATGCCACAATTTAATGTTTCCTCTTTCTCTATTCTCTCATTCTCCTCCTTTTAATCCTTAAGCTTATATTAGATCGTCGATGACAACTTCCAAGAATTTTATAATACTTTTTATTGAGTCATTTCTTCTCATGATTCATAAAAATGTAAATATTGACATTATCCAATTATACATATACTTTTTTTTTTAATGTATATTTCATATTTTTATTTTTTCTTCCATAAATTTCCTGATTAATAATTATCGTCCCTATTCCATAACCTACACCCCGACTCAAAATTACCAAAAATAATTTATTAATTCGAATTTTTTACCTCAAAATTATTTATGAGAATCATTTCACTCGCGATCACTCATTCAACTAAATAATCCCACATATAAAAAAAAAATTAACAAAAAATTTATTTGCAAAGAATAAAAATAAAAGTAAAAATTATAAATCTCTATTAATAAAAATAAAAAAATATATGAAGCATTAGATTTAACAAATGATTTAAAGATCGTGATAGCGAACAAGTGGTGAATGAGAATGAGAACCCAGCGAGCGCAATTTGTAGCTGTTTCATTTGTCACTGCGCCCTACTACCACACTCTCACACTCACCTTTCTATCTCTTATTTCCATTTTACTCTCAACCCTCTCTTTACCTCTTTCATTTCACCTTTTCTTTTTATTATTATTTACTTTTTTTTATTCGTTTCCAAGCCCAGCTCACCTCGCAACCTGTATAACTGAATATAAAACCCATAGCACTCCGGGATCCTCGTCAATTTTTTATACGATTCCCACTTGATTTTATGTTCTTTTATTTAAATTACCTCAGCATTATTTTCGTTCAGTTGCATTTTTTGAGTTTTAAACATATCCTCTTAAATTTGGCTTAGCAATAATTACCCTAGTAAATATCTGACTCATGAGTCAAATTTGTTCAATATATAGCCCAAGCCAAAATTATAAATCAGATAACTGTTTTTTGTTCTAATGAGAGAAATGTCAAGTAAATATGCCTATGCAGCAGCAATATAGCCTCATCGAACCCAAGTAAGCCTCAATCCAGCCTCACTGAGTAAAAACAGCATTTTGAATCTCAGATGATGTTCAAAAACCTCAATGAGCCTCAATGTAATTTAAATTCGATTAGTATTATTTGAGGCTCTTTGATCACCATTTTAGGCTCATTAAGGCTTTTTGAACATCATTTGAGGCTCAAAATGCTTTTTTTACTCAGTAATGCTGGATTGAGGCTCACTTGGATTCGATTAAGTTAGATTGAGGCTAGATATTTTGACCCGGGACTCTATAGTTTGAGTCACGCCGCTTTTATGTGACTGCTTATACAAACTATAGAGTAATATAACCATTACCTCCATAATAACTAATCCCAGACAAGTAATCACACGACAATTGATCCCACAGACTAGATCCAACTGACAACTGATCTTCTGATTCATCAGTTCCATAACTTTCATAATCATCATCTTCAAAACCTTTATCTTTACCATTTTTAACCTATGTCAATGGGATCAATTTGTAGGGATCACTTGTGGTATAAAATTGTTGGGATCAGTTTACGGCACACCATAGTCAGCCATAGACGAGTGGGTCGAAGGTTTAATGGCTTTAGTCTTTAAAGCGGCAGGTCTAGCGTTCGAATCCAGTACTTGACATTAGATCGAATCTTATATCTCAAAAACTGTTTGTGAGAATTTTTCCATTCTCTATATAACCGATGCATGGATCAGATTTATGACAACTAAATTTTTCAAAAGATTTTATGTAAGCCATATATTAATTGGATTTCGTTTACGGAGTTCGTTATTAGCCTGAAATTGTAATTTTTTTATCTATACATCATTTATAGATAATATGTAAATTAAAAAACATGAGTACTCTATATATACGTGATTTCTTTCTGAAACGTCAACAAACGTTTAAGTAAATAAATAAACGGTAAAAAAAATGTTAAGTTATAAAAATTAGTGTCTATTTGAAAAGAACAATGAATCGATGCATGAGAATTCGCTCGTATCCCGGAGCGATACTCGGTTGACCCCGCGGGAGAAGACACACCGGTTAAACTCGACAAGGTGAGCATATATATATATATATATATATATATATATATATATATATATATATATATATATATATATATATATATATGTGTATATATATGCTCTGTCTCTTTTCTTTTTCTTTCATATACTACACGTAAAGTTTAAACAAAAAAAAATATATATAAAAAACAAGAACGAAAGATATGTATAAGATACGAAGAAGGGAATATATATCGTTTCACGGGCCAAAGAGCTCAAAGGACTTGTGTGCATTTTCTCTTGTGGCAGTCCCGGCACTACGTCGTGCGGCCAGCTTACTGCTGTTGTAATAACTGCTGTAGATCATACGTACCAGAGTACTCATATATATGTTTGTATATTAGTGTTGTGTACTATATACACTACGTATTGGTCAATGTGTATACATGTAAGTCCGCGATTTTCATTTGCTTCAGTTCATGATACAAATTATTCTTTGTGATTTACAATTTTTTTTTTTCTGAATAACAACCGATTTAATACTTTATAATGTTTTTTAAAAATAATTAAGTACATTAAAAAAATTATAAAATATTTTTCAATTCGTGTGGTTTTAGAATTTACTGATATTTAAAAAATTTTATCATACTGTTTTTCTATGGAAAATTCACGTCAATTTTGATTTATAATTCATCGACTATTAGTATCATTACAGTGGATTTAATTATTTGCTTTTTGAAAATTAGTCTTGATACTGTATTATAAAAAATACACTTTCTAAAATGATACAGAGCTATGACTATAAATATATAAATACATGTATGAAGTAATTCATATATGTTTCATATATATTTGTTATAATTTCTACTCTATATAGGGGCTGTGAAGAAATAATGTCTCCGGAATTAATTATATATAGTTGCCATAAGAATTAAAGATTAATAAATCGATTATTAAATCAATTAATTTACTTACTACATCATAAATTATCTAAATAATAAAAAAAAAGTCAGACATTAAATATATATACGTATATTTTTTTTTATTTCAAATAAATTCAATATTGTTTTACTGGATATTAGATTGATTGACCACCAAAATTGATTTAATATATATATATATATATATATATATATATATATATATATATATGTGGTATAAGTTGGATATGAGAAAAGAATCAATTGATAATTATAATAAGCATCAAAAAGATATTATTTATTGAGGAGAGTTTGAAAATGAATTAATGGTTGAACTTGACTCGGTTCATTTGTTAGCCTTAAGACATACTCTCAACTCTTCATGAATGCCCAATAATCCGTCACTCCCGCGAGCAAACGAGCGGATACTCGATGAATCACGTGGCGCCAAACATGTCCAAGAAAATTTTTGGGTTATTATAATTCAACATTCAACAAACTACATTATTACTCCTCAAAAACTTTAATATTACATGTGAGTTTTCTTTTTTTTTATGTTTTTCATGCGCCTGTCTTGGCTAAAAACCTCCCTTTACTTGTCTTTCTCTCTCGCATTATTCTTTTCTCAGTATACTGCGGCTACCAACAGCGAGAATCTGAGATACACCATGAGAATAACCGTGAGACCGAGTCCCGATAACTTTTGCGATTTTATGAGCTGTCTTGTCCTTCTTCAAACAAGTCGAACGCCAAATAAATGAATAACAGGAATAAAGAACAAATAACGATAACATTATTTCAAATTTTTATTTATACATCCCATTTATTAGAAAAACATTCATTTCGCTACTTTTTTTATCGTCTTTTTTAATAAATTTTATATTTTCTGAACGAGCTCAAAAATATTCCAAAAAATTTAACTTCTCAAATTTATAACTTCACTGTGGACGTTTTTGAACATGAAGTTTTTCACTTAATTAAAATTTACAAAGTAGTGGGCAGAAAAAATAATCTTCAATAATTCTGTTTCCAAATTTAACAAAATTTGATGTTTTGTTCCTACACGGAAAAAAATTTTTGCTCACCTCAAAAAAGTTTTACTTGACCCAAGAAATTTTTTCGTTACAAATTGAAAACCTGTTTGAGAAAAACTTTTCTTGGAACAAGGAAAAATTTTTGGGGTAAAAACAAATTTCTTGCCTCAAGATATCTTTTTTTTCTGTGTAACTTTATATATATTCAAACATTATCCAATTTTCTCACTACTTCAAAATACAACCCCGTAATAAATAATTATCAAAAATTTTGTTAATCATTTTCAATTTTCTCAATTTTCAACAGTTCCATGTCATCGTCTATCAGTTTCATCTGAAAATTTTTTTATATTCACGATAGCAATCAATAGATAAATTTGGAAGAATAATTATGATCAAAAACTCAAATTTACCATTTCATCAAAATTTCCAAAAAAATTCGCTTATAGCTATTTCCCATAAACAAAAAAATATAAAAAGCTCCTTAACCCTTAGGTATGGATCTTTCTAATATATAAAATAAAAAAAAAAATGTATTACCCTAGAAATTGTGATTTTCATATATTTCCATTGATAATTGGACGGTACCAAAATTATAGTAGTGAATTAATAAAAAAAAAAAAAAAATCAATTATATTTTTTGTATAATCCTTAGATGTTTATACAAACGACATAAGTGATTGAAATGCCGCGGATTATTGAAAACAATCGATCACCCAAATCGTAAGATCTCCAAAGACACCTTTATAAGGCAGTATCTTATCTCCGTGTGATCTCGTCAAGGGGGCGTGTCATCTCAATCATTCTCTCTCATTCTTTTTCACAAACACATATTACAATTACACATATGCCCTTCATGTCTCCATATAACATGCACACATTCTTATCCTCACTCTTACATGCGCACATATTTATATACATCTATATCTATATAAGTACATACATGAATATAAGGTACGACAAAAAAATTCCGCGACGTCTGGAACTAGCTAATAAAATCGTCCGAGCTTGATTTCACAATCCAAATAAATAATACAATAAAAAAGGGTAAAAAAAAAAAATTAATAAATAATAAAAAGCAAGAAAAAATAAATATTAAAAAATAGAAAGAGTTTATCTGATCGAATGATCGAAATATCGAGCAATAAAAAGTAAGTCTTCCAGATGGTATCGTAACCTTTTCCTTCCCAAAGGTAGATCGAAGGTAAAAAAAAGTAAAATATAAGATATAAAATAAAAAATGTATTAAAAAAAGTTTAACAAAGATAGAGCACAAGAGTTTAACCAAAAGAAAGAGAGAAAGGGAAGCCCCTAGACCATACTGGCGCCAAACTTCTCAATGCTTCGTATATTATTTCCCTTCTTTTTAGCTTTCCTCTTCTCCTAATATATATATATGTACTATAAACACACACTCGTCGTCGCTTATTCTTTATTTCTATACTAAATTTTACGTCAAGACTTGAGTCAACCAGCCAACCAGCTTAATAACAATTTTACTGCTTGTAAAAAATATATTACTTGAACAGTAATAATATCTCATCGTCATAATAATAATTAATACAAACTTCTTCGTTTTATTTAATTAATAATTGGTGTTATAAATTTTAATTAATATAATTATTCGAGTAAATGTTAAAAAGTCATGCCAATAATTTATTCTCACATAAAATCATATCAGAATTTACTTCCAAGAGTAATGACTGTCGCGTTAATTAGAAGCATTAGTGATATTGTATAAAAATTAATATATTAATATTTCTAATAAAAAATTTCATAGTTTATACTATTTAAAAATTTCGAAAATATTTCTAATACATGCCATTTCTGCTTGGAAAAAGATTTTTTTCAGTGGCCATCTAGCGGCCATCTAGTAGAACTTGATTTCTTTGTATTTAATTCATAAAAATACCGTGAGATGGCTTAACATAAAAAACTCATACATGGTAGCCGAGTTGACGTAAATTTTACGTTACGTCTTAACACAAATTTTATCAAATATTAGAAAATATAAAACAATATTTCAATAACTAGTTGCAGGTTATGTTCGAATCATCGATAAAGTCACTATCTATTTGTATGTTATATTATCTTCAAAAAACAGCTAGAGCAATGATTTTTTGAATTTAATAGTAATTGCTTTAGTGTTGCACTAATAACAGAATTTTATTTAGTCTACAGTCATTGTAAGATATGGCTACAATAAGATTATTAATTGATAATATAACTCATAAAACTCTCGCCTACTCTCTTTGTTCTATATTATTTATTGTAGGTTATGAATAAAGGAACGTTATACTTTTCATTAGAAAGTTTTGATAGAAACCAATAGTTCTAATTAAAAATATAGATTATTATTTGACTTATGTTACTGTACGCACACTTACCCACGGCACACACTGGCCCGAATGACCTTCTGATATTAGAATATCTTCCCTGGACCTCAAAACGTCGTCATCTGATGAAACCAATAACTTTTTTTTAAATTTGAAATTTTTTTAGCGGGAAGCTATTAAATTTAACTTTGAATAATATTTCAAATAAATAACTAATGAAAATATTGAAAATTTTATAATAATAAAAAAACTAACGTGTTTCAAAATTTAATATATTTTATAAAAACTAGGTAAATAAATAAAAAGATTATATATTTAATATCTAATAATCTTTGTATTTTTTAAATATTTAATTTTTTTAAACAAATATTATAATATTGTATATTACATAATTTTAATCGCGACACTTTTTGTTCAATTATATCAAGTCTTTCTATTACATATCAGTAGTTTTATAAATTTACTTTAAGCATTATACACAAGGTAAAATATTTATAGTTATTAATTATCATTTATCAGTAATTTATAATAACTATTAATCGTGTAATTATTCATTTATTTATCATTGTTATAATAATTAACAGAGGAATCAACCTCATACTTTTATATACAAAATATCACACAATAAATTGTAATACACATATTTTACAACATAAAATTATTTTTTCAATTAATTTATTACATTTACTTTCAATAATTACTTAATTACATATAACTTAAAAAAAAACAAGCGTAATATTAATATTATTTACAGTATTTATTATTATTCTATATTACCTATATCATACAGTCTAAAAATATTTTTACAAAAAATTAATTTATTTTTACTTATAAATAATTTTTCATTCGTCGTTTTCTTTCTTTTATTTTTATTATTATTTTTTTTTTTTTTTTTAATTAACGAGTGCACTTTTGAAATAACAATTAAATTTATAAGCGTAAAAAAATTAAATTTTTATTACAATAAAGAAAAAAAATTTTTTTAATTGCAGTCATTTAATAATTTGTGACCATAATTTTTAAATTGCACAGAAAAAAATAATTTCTTGGCACAAGAAATATTTAAATTTAGAATACAGTCGACTACCCGTCATAAGCCTGGTCTAGGGGACGTAGAGGAAATTTTCCTTGGAATTTCAGTCTTACCACTACCGTGCGTTCAGTTCTGTTCTTGACTACTCGTTATAAGCCTGTTATATTTTATATCATTTTAAACGTCACACGGAAAAAAATGATTGACAGTAATTGTAGTTCAACTTGTAATTATTTATTTTATGTTCAATAACTAACGTCGTTTTAATCAGTACAATTATGATTTTAATGTTTAAACTGCTATCATTAACAGTTAATCGTTGAAGTATACTGTTGCTTGAGTATTTAAAATCACTACTTAAACCTTAAAAAACTACAAGACACTTGTCAAAAAAATGCATCTGTTATTAATTTCTTACGTTCTACTCAGTAATATTTACTGAGATTTGGTCTAGGCGTGCAGTTGACGAGAATCTCAGTAATATTTACTAATATTTTTTTTTCCGTGCATATTTAAATTACTTTGGATGTAATTTAAGATTGCAATTATGAATAATAAATTATATTTTACTTAATAATGATTAAATTATTATCCGCGAAACATAGATAGTAAATTTTCATCATTAATTTTTATATTTTTTCTTATTGTTAGTTTATAATTTAGAGAATTTTAACGGAGGCTTATAACGGGTTCTCTAGTACGAAACTCTTTAGAGTGATTAAGTGGGGAAGCTGGTAGGACTCAGTAACTCCCGATTGAGGGAAAGAGGCTTATGAAGGGCAGGATTATGACGGGTAGTCGACTGTGCGATAAATTTTTTCGGGTAAGTAAAAATTTTCTTGGGACGAGTAAACATTTTTTCTACCAAGAAATCCTTTTTTTCTATGTAGAATTGTTCAATTTTTTTATTTTAAAATTTTTAAATAAGTAATTCAAATATTTTTTTCTTTTTCCGATAGTTAACTAATTAATTTATCAATTGCAAATTATTTATTAAAAACACTTTAATAAAAAAATATTGATCGAGTGTAATAGCACTCGATTTACGGAATAAAAATAATTTTCTTGTTTAATTTCATTGAATTATTTAAATTTGATTAAATTTAATATCGATATATTTGGCTATTAATTAAATTGAGGCACAATTGTGACTAAAAATAAGAACAATTTTAAATTTTGTGTTCACTAAAAAATTTGAAGCTAATAACGATAAATGAAAAATAATAATGATAGTAAATTTGACATCTAATTTTTATGTTACTCAGTAAGCCGCAGCTTGATGATGCATGATGGGGTTAAAGTGGTGACCTAGATGATGGGGCGGTGGTGGCGCTGATAATGGGCTGTGTTGTGGTCCGACCGGTGGCGGTTGACAGTGAAACCAATCATTTATTTCTGGTGGCCTCAGTGATGACGCATGATGATTACTTATATTGCCCGATTGATTTGCTGGGGTTGACGCTGTCGTTGATGATACTATTGCCGGTGGTTGAGGGGATTCTGTGTGTCCAGTTACTGATAAACTACCGCCACTGCTGCTGCTTTCTTCACCTTCACTTTCATATCCACTACTGAGTTTTCCTTCTCCCAGTGTCATTCCGTGCACCTTTAATTAAATTTTTTATTTTTATTTTCAAATATTTAGAGATTTTTAGGAGTAGTTCAAAATTTATTTGTTAAATTTTTTTATTTTGCAGTAAAATTCTAAAATTAAAAAAAAATATTTTCGTCCAAGTGACAAAGATTAAATTTATCATAACCGTGGCATGAATTCTAACTAAGAGTGGTCTTCTTATCACTTTGAAGCGATTGTCAGTGGAGTAAAATCCATTTCAAGTTCATTCCAGTATTCAAAATAACTAATTTTTTTTTTTCTATTCTTCAAATATTTTTTTTAAATCTAAGTTTGTACTCCAAGGCTTGTATAGTGAGCAAAAAAAAATTTCTGCACATGTACTTATATGTATAATCTATTCATATGCTCGGAATTTCAAAAATTGGTAGTATAAATTTACCTTCATATGTTTGCGCAACGAGCTTGGATGTGTGTATGATTTGTCACAGCCAGCAACTCTGCAGTTATACGGTTTATCAGACGTGTGAACATGACTATGTTTTTTGCGATCACTACTATTAGCGAACCGCCTCTCGCAACCCTCGTATTCACACTTGAATGGTTTTTCTCCTGAAATAAAAATAATAAATATTTAATTAAAAATATCAAGACATGACAAGAGAATCCCTACAAATTTAAATAAAAAAAAAAAATATATATATATATATAAATTAAAATTAAAAATAAGTAGTAAACATTTGACAATACTAAATATATAGCTTTTATACAAAGTTATCTAGATATCAAGATAAAGTTTTTAGTATGAATGGCAATGGCCGCCCTTGTATTATACACTATGTATACTATGTACACTCTAGTACCCTGTAACTGCAGTAAAATGTATATATAGTATAGAAAGTAAAAGAAAATGAAGGAAAAGAAGAATGAAGAGAAAAAAAAAAGATAGCGTGACTTTATTTATTTCAAGCGGAAGTTGACGGGGAATATATTTTAGCCGTCGCAGGACGAGTAGTTCCAACCCCTTTCCCCTTTTTGCGTCACTGCCACCCTCTTAGAATCTACCAAGGCGCGAAGACGGAAGTGCAAACTTGGCGGTTTTTTTTTCCTTTTTTTATTTTATTATACCCCACTGATGCTTTCTATACATTTATATGTATATATAAAAATAAAATTGTTTTTTTTTTTTTTTTTTTTTTTTTTTCATATTTTTATTATTTTGTATGACAAAAGCGGCAAGCTCACTTCCTGGATAACAATAAAAATATATCACGCTGTAATAAGTATAACACAAAGTAGTCTGATGGATAAGAAAATGTCAAGGTAGAATTTTAATGTTACCATTTATTTTTTATTTTCTATGCATTGTTAATTTTTTTCACGTTATTTTTTTCCTGTAGATATATGATAACTTTTATTTAATACGTGACTGATAACATTCAAATACCTTAAATTAATTAGAATATCAAAAATTAAAGAAAAAAAAATACAGTTGGAAATTTATCAAGTACTTGGACGGAATTCAAAGCATCGGTTTAAAAAAAAAGTCAAAATTCCACGAAAACTTTCTCTAATACATAAGCGCCTGGACTTTTACCCAGAAGTAAGTTAAGTAGGTAGAATAAGTAGCGTAAGAAAACTGAAAATGATCGCGTGAATGCACACTAATCCGTGAAAAATTAAAGAAAGATAGTTTAGTCCTTGGAAGGACTTGTCGGTGACGCGGGAATATGGTGAGTTCTGGCGCCCGTTGTAAATAAAATTAAAAGAAAATACGTAACGGGGGAGTAGACATATTGAGCTATTCTAAAAGGACGATTAATAACTTTTAAAATGTGTCCCCGGCAGAGGGGTGTCGTCGATCTTTCAGTAGCGGCACGTTGGCAAATAAATACAAGATAAATAATAAGCGTCTGTAGGTTTTAAATTCAATGATATTTCATATTATATATATATATATATATATATATATATATATATGTGGGTCTCAGACTCGGGGTTATAACTGGGTCTGCTTATATACTAGTGCTGAGAATGTGCGATGGTATATGAGACAGTATAGAGTGCAGATGGCAACAATATGCTATGAAATATTGCTCACGTTGTTCTCTGATCACACATACACATACATATATATGTATATATATGTATGTGTATGTATGTATGTATAGAAAAAAAGTATAAGCAAGAAAATAGAATAGTCGGCTCGTGCGCATAGCCAGAGTCCAAAGAGACTCAAAATTCAGTTCAAGAAGGGACAGATGATCAAGAATAGCAGGATTGTAGGCAGAAAAAGAGAAAGAGAAACCAAAGTTAAAGTAAAAGGCAATCCCCGATATAAATTTTTCGAGTCGGTGTATCAGCTCGTGTGTTATGACTTTCAGAATGGGGCAGTACAATGGTTTTAGATCTCAAACTGGATAAAATAGTTATTATAATCGTTTTCGAACGTCCCGGTAAAGGAACCACCAAAAGGGATCTCAAATAAACTTGTGTGCAAACTTTTTTTTTTTATAGTCCTCATAATTATAATTTTAATCGTAATCGTAATCATAATCGTATTATTATGATTGCTATCTTCAAATCTTTTAATATGAGTCAAGTATTTTGGCTAGGACGTAGCGCTAGGAAACGTCCTCGAGTTATTGGTGTTGAAGATGATCCTACTGTGCGTGTGAATTCATGGGGAATCGAATCACGATTGCTTACAGATGGATTTATAATATAAGGATTAGGAAAGGTGGATAAAAGAATATAAAGATGATGATGGCGATCGGTATCAGACACAATTAAATGAGTCATGGTTGTAGACGTTTTTGTAAAATAACTGTGTTAATTTTGCTAGACCGCGAACTGACCAACATTCGAATAAACTGAATCATTTCATTTTTTTCTGCTCTGTAGTTGTAACAAAAAAATTTTAGACGAGCCTTAAATGTCTTGATCCCTCTCCCTGTTCGTTACTTATAGTAAAAAATTTATTTGAAAAAAAAAAAAAAAAAAAAAGATAATCAATTAAAAAAAAAAAAAAATACTTCAAAAAGATGTAATTCCTAGTAATAGATAAATGATAAATGTGATGATTAGTATAAATAGAATTGAAAAGAATAAAAAAAACTTCGAACAAAAGGTTTTTGTCAGATGTGAAAAACATCTGTTAATATATGGGCGATGTGCAAAATACAAATAAATTGGCAATAAGTATGACAAAAAAATTTTTTTGAATGAAAACTCATGAAAGAAAAAAAGAAAAACAAGAAAAGTCAAACGAGCATTTATTTGATTCGTTGAAAAGCAAGACTGATCTAGGTTTTGAAAGCATCAAGAAACAAGGTTTCATTTAGCATCAGACACCTAGGCCATTCGGTAACTATTTATTTCTCCCATTCTCATAAAGTTTATCGTAAACTAAAACCAGGATTTACCATGGAAACTATCGTCTAGGCACTTGCATTGAAGGAAAAAATAGTTTTTCTCAAAAATACTCAGGAGTGATATATGGGCTAAGACTATTGTAAGACACACAAACGAATTCTGAATCGTAGCCTTGTGCCCAGCAGGATAATAGATGATTTTTCGCGTCTATTGTACATCATCCAGCTCTGTCGCTAGCTGGTTCTGTAAAGGACACACCAGTCTAGCTGTATCTACTATACCTAGTCTGCTACAGTCTGCGTTTACAACAACCAAAAAAGCAGCAGACATTGTTGCGATCAACACAACCCCTCTTTACCTTTCTTACCACACCTTCTCACTTGAGTCTCCCCCTTTACAAAGAACCAAAAAATATAAATATAATGACAACAAAAAGGACTATCGAATTGGGATACTCAATTTTGGTTCCACCTCTTGCCACCACTCATTCTCAGCGCGTTCTCAAGTGGATAATTTTCCTGTTATACATTTGATATTACCAATATATATTTATACATATATAAGGATGAACATCAGGACATGAGGTGGTAGATCAAACACTGTTCATTCATTTTTTTTTTCAAACTTTTTTCTGAAGATCCAGGCGTAAATCGATCAAGGATTGACACAAGATCTGGGTTCTGGGATAACTTCTCAAGGATAAATGATCGGAACTGGAGATAACAATAAAAATGGACAAGACTGAACTGATAGATAATATCGATGGGGATTAGCTGTGTTTGAGATATTGGATTTAGATAAGTTTGCAAATTTAAACTTCGTGACTCTGACACGACACTTTAACATACTGACAATAAAATAAAATCTACCAACATCACACGGGTTTTTTCTTTTCCATGCTCGCGCTTACACCGGTGATGAAATGAGAATGGATGGAAAAATGTTATAAAAGTACGTTTGGGATTTCAAGGATCATCGGGTAGTTTTCGAGGATACTCGTACTCTTGTTTACTAGTAACTTTCAGTGAAGCAAATAGTCGGCTTTCGCGTGGCCGTCGCCAAAAAGTTGAGTGTGAGTGAGGTTCATAAAGAAGAACTATATGTATGTATGTATGTATGTATGTATGTATGTATGTATAAATGTACATATATATGGTAAAGTAAAAAAAGAGAACCGCAAATCCGTGGGTAAACGTAACTACCGGTTGATGCGCCAATCATTCCGCCATGTTGCGTATGAAAGGGAGGATGCCCATAGGGCAGATGTTTCTCTCTTATTTTTTTCTCGTCTCCTTCCCCACCCCTATTTCTAAGTGGTAATTCGAGTGTTTGTATGCTCCCTTCAATTCTTTCTTTATTCACATATTTTTTTTTTTTACTCTTCATTTTCTTGTTAGTTATGAAAAATAGTTGTTTTAATAGAAAAAGAATAAGAAAATGCAAAGGAGAAGGTCAGTTGAATTTGAGGTTCCAAAAATTATAAGAAGCGTTATCTTGATTCCTGAAAATTCGGTAGCGAAGACGAGTAAACGTGCGGGGGCAATTTAGGGTCGTGTATCTCTTGACTGGTTATCTGAGCTCATGATGCTACCGTCGCGAGCCACAAGATACCCATGTGTATTCTTAAACAAGATGAGTTTGAGAGAAAAGAGATAGACCTTTTTCACCTACAACATTTATATGTATACATATGTATATAAACAACCTTTTACTTGGATTCCAGTCAAATATGTATCGTGTTTATGTTTCTGTAAACGAATTGTATGCGTATCTGTTTCTTGGATTGTCTATAATACTGGAAACAAGTAGTTGTAGTAGTTTGAGTAGTAAGAGTAGGAGAAAAAGGATAAAGAGAAAAACAAGAAGTCGAGATCAAACTTTGAGATTTTCAGAAACTGTAGGTATAAAAGAGATACGGGCGCCATGGTATGGACCCAAGAAGAAGGCTTATGTTGGGTGATGCTGCCTGGACAACGTCTAGAATTACCACGAATGCTATTCACCATGACTCTCGACATTCTTAGCAAATCTTCAAGGAACTATGTAGCTATTCTTTGAATTTGTTGTTTCACTATAAATAATCCATGACTTTATTTATGTTTTTCAAAAATATTTTATACATGGAAAGTCTCTTCTTTAAATTAAGTTCTCATGGTTGATACACAGTAAGAAATTTTGTGTTAATTCAACACATTGCGTTTGTGTTGATCTTTAACACAAATTTTATGTTAAATAATTGAACACAAAATCTGTTATTTTGACAGAAAATTTGTGAAAATTTATGAGATTTTTCGTGTTAAAATTTTCAAATCAATATAAGGACATAACCTAACCAACTCAAATATACTGATCTACCCTTAGTACAACTTTTGTCAATTTAGCAAACAATTAGTTCGATTTTCTGTGATTTTTCCGAAAACAAAGCTATGAAATATCCTCCCGTAAAATTAGAATATAAAAATCATTGAACCTGATCATAAAAAATCAGTTAAAGTAAAATAACACAAACGGTTTGGGTTGAATTGATAGATTTCTGTGCTGAAAATCAACACAAAAAATTTAACCAAATAATTTTTTAATACAAATACACAAAAATTTCTAACTGTGTATGAACTATTTTTTTTAAAAACTATATATATATATATATATGTAAAGAAATTCGTAGAATATTTTTTGAGAATACGAACTTGTATATAGTCGTCAGAGTGCACGATATCTTAACACCGATCTGGTGGTAATTGAATATCTCGACAAGCGAATAAAAAGGCGAATGAAGAATTTTAAACGAAAATATATTTTTACAAAGCAAAAGTCAAAGCAAAGAAATTCATAAATCGTACGGAGTGATTCAGAAGTCTGATGGTAGTGATGGATTGAAATTTGGTGTCGTGTCGATAATTTATTGGAAAAGTCTTTTGTTGAAATGAGAGATAAATAAAACTTCCGGCTCAATCTGTGAAAATCGAGAAACGACCGGATGACTGGCGTAACTACTGAACATTTTATTAAATACTGAAAAAAACATGAAGCGTGCCGTAAGTATGGGGGCAGGCCGAGCATCATGTCCTTAAAGACATAAAAGTTTCAAGGCTTCCTTCCTTCAAGAGGCATTGAGTCAAAAAATCTTAAGTTTGCTAAACTTTTCCATGCCGATGACACATTTAAAAGAAAAAAATATATATTTTCTTAAAAAGTTTAGCGTCAACGGCACTCCCTTTCAGAGAAAGAAACCGAGAGCTACTCGTGAAAAATAGAGGGAGTGATTTTTTTATGAAAAAGAAAAAAAATCTACCGTAAGTTATAGAAGAACGTGCCGGAAAAATTTCAACTGGCTTTGTTAACCAGTGTTAAACGCCACGAAATCCTCGAGAACCACACGATCCAGCTTGTTAGTATCCTATTGTCGATGTACACTATTTTTTCCCAAAAACGCTCTTTCAAGTTTCGCTCTCTTCTACACATTTATATACATACATACATAAATCTATGTACAGTGGTTAGATCTCGTGGCTCAACATCAACTCATCCGTGAGACCGGAATATAATACTCCGAAAGTATTCACTTTTGTGAAAAAAAAACCCGGGCTACATTAGGATTAGCACCATACCAACAAATATTTCACTCAAAGCCGGAACGAATTATAGGTCGAGTGGATTTATATTTATTTAATACTTAAAATTCCTCTATTGCTATTTCCTTCCGCCATTTTGTCTCATGTCAACACCAAAAAGAATCAAGAGCACCAATAATAACTTGTACTCGATTTCCAATAGAAGAAACCTTTCAATATCTCGTGTAACGAAAATTCGTTTCACAAACGTTCGTTACCTTGAACTTTCAAATTTGACGTAATTCAAAATTTTCAATCAAACTGTTTTTGAACTTACGAAAATTCCAAACTAAAAATAATGGCCGACTCAGTAAAGTTCAGATCAGAATGAAAAAAATTCGAAATTTGTTACTTTTATTTTTTTTACATGAGGAAAAAATTGAAAAATGAATGCTTTGGAAATTTTCATACTTTTGGAACATTTAAAAACGAGTTTTTTACAGACATAGTGTACCTCTGAAAATAGGCTACAAACTGTTAATATTATAAATGTTTAATAGAGTTTAGTCACAGTTAATTTCGTTAGTCCGACGTTTAATCATTAATAGATCTTTTGTAGGATCGATCGCTGTATTTATTGACTTACAATGATTCGACAATTTCTAACAAATATAACTCATCTTTTATTTAGTTATTTATCTCCTCCCTTTTTCCTTGCATTCAAAACATATTTATAAAAAAAAACACACACACACACACACCCAACACCAAACACCCTCACCGTTTAAAAAATTTAAAAATATTTTCTAACCGTCGAAAATATAAATATGCGTCGAATGTTTTGCGTGTCCGTCAGTGCGCCGTTTGTCTGACTGATTTGGTCAGCATATATATACATATTTATAAAGATAGTTTTCCTTTATTACTAATGAATAATGAACAACTAACTCGTGGGTCATCTAATGACTGGACACTGGGCGTGGTAGTAAGATTGCTAAATCAGGGCTGGGTTAAAAAAAATTAAAAACAAAAAGTTGAACCCAAATGGTTAGATCATTGCTCGTTTATAAACGTATAGTTTTAACACCGTGTGATATTTTAGATCAGTTTAATGACCTGGATTCTTTTCTCAGGTCATTAATTATTATCTGTTAGTGGTTCGTCTCGTTTATCATAACTTATAACTTATTGTTTTTTGTTTGGTAGTTTCTTTTGGTTCTGAAGACTGTTATGTAGTACAGTGTTATATGCTACACTGAATACTGGTGTATGATGGTTAGCTGGAATGTTTAAAGATTACAAGTAGTAGAAAATAAGGGATTGAGTCTCATAAGACAAGGAGTAAGAATACCATCACATCAGTATATTAAAAGAAATAAGAATAATATATAATATGTTTCCCACAGCGTGGAGAGTTGTATATTTTACGATATGCCGAGCAATTTGACATCTCGCACAAGACATAATTCACGCTCTCACTTGCACTCTGTACGCGACACAGGATTTTGTGTTGGTAAGGTGTGCATTGGTGTGCATTGGTTTTGCTAAGCCACTAACAAGTAACATGGGCACAAGAGAGAACGCTGGTAAGGATATGGATATGGAGTCGTTTGCCAATGTGAATCGCACGATGTGGGTGTAAAATGTATTGAGGGACAAGAGAAATAGAATGCTTGGAGTTAAGAGAGAGAGTTGTTGCTGGATGTTGGTTGTGTTGTATCCACATCGAGGGTTGGATGTACGGGTTGGTTAGAAGTACGACCCGAGAATTTCTGGCACTGAAATCTTGTGGTCCCTGATATTCAGATTCAGACTCGGACTCAGACTCAGACTGAATTTTTACTCGCTTATATTTCTCTCGTACTTTATCTAAATGTTTTTTATTTTTTGTTATTATGCTATCATTTATTTTAGTGGACGTGTGTGTGAGTCCAAGCGCATCCAAACTATTAGATGCCACTAGGTTCGTAAATATAAGGGACAGACACTTCATTTTTTTAATCTACTTTTTTTTATCTATATTTATTCGATGATTTTGTTTAGTCTATTTGTTATTAATTTGTTTTTTTTTTTTTTTTTTTTTATTATTTTTTAATCCATTTGGAGAAAGATCTAAACGTGGATGTGGATCCCGAGGTTTTTTATCGCTGATATGCCGTTGGCGTGCTTAGGCCGCGTTTCACGGTGCAATTTTATTTATTGGAATTTAGCAAAACGACTTTATAGACATATGTGTGTCTTTGCTAGTCGTTTGTATCTCTGACGGTGCAGTTCGGTTAGATTGTAGTCAGGAGATGCATATATGAAGGCGAATATGTGTGACGGAGTAGGGGGGAATAAAATAAAAGTGTTTCTTGAGTCTCGCGACGAATCGACGGGCTCTTTTAAAAACCCACGTCGTCCTTGTCATTACTCATTTTAATCGTCTGTAATTATATATGTCAAAAAAAATATATAATAAGAAAGAGAATAGTTAATGCGCTGGTCATAAGAAACGGGAGCAAAAATTTCAGACTATCAAAAATTATTTTTTGTTTGAATAAAGAATAGAATTTTTTTTTATACTTTTATTAATGAGCCCTCATATTTCATAAATTTTAATATACTTTTTTTGCTTTTATCTCAATCACATATTAATTTTTTATTCCAATTATCATTTTATTTTTTACAAGCATTAAAATTTAAAAAAAAATTTAATTATAAAAATTTCTTATAAAAAAATGTTTTTTTTTTTCAATTTACTGAAATATGACTCATAAGTATACTTTACAGTTTAATCAACAATATTAGAATTAATATTTCTTTTACTAAAATTATTATTATTTTTTCATACATTTCCTGTCTATTCAATTATATTACTCAGAAAAAAATATAATTTGCTCAATAGATATCACTAGTTTATGATGACCTGAGTAAACTGCAGTCTAACAGTCACATTAAATTCAATTTTACATGAAAGCTTATAAACACGCAGAGTCTACGAGTCACTTTGTCTTGTACTGAAAAAAATAAAAAAAAAATCTCTTTCTTTATATATATGTGTGCTATATATTACATCTACGCACGCAGTAATATCTTACTGTGGTTTTTTTCAATACTGCATTAAATATTTTTACCATTTGTATGCGCCAGAGTAATTCGCAATTGCATATTTAACAACTCTCAGTCGATAACTACCAATGATAACATTTAAGCTTACAATAACTATATATTTGCATGAATAAATGATCATCGTACTTCAGTAATTGCATTGCGAAAAAATTGCATATATATATAAGAAATAAAAAAATAAAAATTGATAAATATCTAGAGAGTAAAAATGACTAAAATAAGATATTTAATTAAAATTTTTCCGTGCTAATAAATAAATTTAAAAATCCCGTTACTCAAATTTATGAAGTTTCGTTACTTTTTTTTTTTTTTGAGTTCAAAAATGTGGGGCGTGTTTTTTTTCGATTCAGTTTAGAAGAATTTCCGTCAAGTAAATTACAGTATTCTCTGACTGGTCTAATAATTCGTTGATATGTTGCCCCTGTGGGCTACAATATAAAGTTGGAGAAGTATCAGGTTACAAAAATTAAATTACAATGTATAGAAATGAATAAAGTAGTCGAAGTTTAAATTTTTACTAGTGTAGTTCTGTTAAGGTCTGTGTGTTTGTTGTGTATAGATATGGAGTAAGGTTTTTTTTAAAGTGTCAAGCTGTTGGTATCTGATGATTTTGACAGGAATTCTTGACTATATTAACAAACTAACCCGTTCGCTGATATGTTTTATTTTTTTTCGATCCTATAATTTTTTTCGGTGCATATATTTAAATTTTCGGCCTTGAGTCATTTGGAAGGATACTTGGAATTAAATGATTTTAAAATAAATTTTTAAAATAATTACTTTATTTAAAAATAGATAAACATGGATAGTAAACTGTGTCGACATGAAACATTACTAACGACCTTTGTAAATGTTGTTTGATTCATAATCGTTTATCCTTATCATTTAATCCTGACTTTCGCCCCTGAGAGAAGTAGCTGCGACCATCTCAACCTCACGAATATGTATATATATATATATATATATATATATATATATATATGTAGAGAAGGAAAGAAGAGAACAAGAGAAAGAAAGATAATATATAAAGAAAAGTAGAAGGTCCAACATTCCGATGCCTGGTCTCGACCCGCGACCCCCGACCCTCGCTCCCTAAATCATCCAACGCTACACTAGCCCGCAATTTTGTTTTGTTTTATACCCATTTTTTTTTAAACTCTTTATTTTTAGTAAGTTTTCATTATTATTTATTTATTGCCCCCCTTTTATCGGGTACTTTGATTTTTTATTTTTTATTAAATGGATTTTACGGTTTAGAGTATGTTCGATGGGAACTTATTGTTTGAAGATAAATTTATTTATTTTTTTTATGGGGTAAAAATTTTTAATTTATAGTTTCCAATTATTTTCAATAAACTTTTTATCATAATTTTATCACGATCATTAAAACTCTTCAAAATTTTAAAAAATTTTTTTCTTTAAATAATGACTTATTTTACCCCAGGTTCTTAAGCTTTATTGATTGTAGCTGTCAAAAATATATAAATATACATTTTTTAAAAATATTTTTCTCCTGTCAAATTTGTAATAGATAAAAATAAAAAATATTAAATTCGTTACAGGTTATAAATAATATATTTATATATATACATATATATTAAATCTGATGTGTGGTTTTGGTGTGTGAGATATTTGTATAAGGGTAATTCTCAAGTGGCATATAACATAAACGTTGTCCTAGAAAAAGTATTGTGTTACAAAAGACACACGATATTTTCTCTATGATCGTTATTGTTCAGTAACTTTGCGGTAAAAAAAAATTTTTCATTATATTTATATCTATATCAAAAGATAGCTACTGTATACGCGTAACTGTCTGCTTAAAAAAAATGTCTATTATTATTAGCCATTTTAACTGGCACTAGTTTTTTCGCGTACCAATTCTAAAATAAACCGCATCCGC
The DNA here is from genome assembly GCF_026212275.2 of Microplitis demolitor. Lineage (NCBI taxonomy): Eukaryota > Metazoa > Arthropoda > Insecta > Hymenoptera > Braconidae > Microplitis > Microplitis demolitor. Next base: position 3,945,438 of record NC_068549.1, on the reverse strand, counting down.
AAATACAGACGGTTTCCGCGTGCAATAGATATTTCCGCGTTTAAAATATTTCAAAACACATGGAATTTAAACAGATCTAAATAAATCGACGAGTAATTATTTTATAAATTAAATACAGCAATTGTGTTAATTTTTTATTTTAAACGCCTATTTTATTTTAGATTATTTACCGAGCTGTGAACGCGTGGTTTGATTATTTTTTCAGCTGTTAGAAGCCAATGAAATGTCAAATGCCTAACAATTAACTCATCTCAGGCTCTTTATTTTCATAGAAGCCAATAAATGTGACTTTTAATTATTAAATGACATTGATTTTTAAATGTCTGTTTTTTTTTTCTTTTATCATACGGTTAATTGATAAATTTATAAATAATTTAACTGTATTTGAATTTTTTTTTTTTTTTCATTTTTCCCTGTAGAAAAATTTTGGCACCGACTATTTGATAAAAAAATCGACTATCCGTCATAAGCGTCTTCCCCTCAATAAGGAGTTGTTGAGTCCAAACAGCCCCCACTTAACCACTCTAAAGAGTTCTGTGCTAGAGAACCCGTTATAAGCCTCCGTTAAAATTCTCTAAATTATAAACTAACAATAAGAAAAAATATCAAAATTAATGATGAAAATTTACTATCTATGTTTCGCGGATAATAATTTAATCATCATTAAGTAAAATATAATTTATTATTCATAATTGTAATCATTAATTTCATCAAAAGCTTCTGTTACAATTTAAAAATTTTATTGAGCATTAAGTTGATCAATAAAATTATTATTTTAATTATTACTGTAATCAATACTGTTATCATTACAATTTTTTGCATTTAAATTATTATTAGTGTAAAAAGATAAGTATTTATTTTAGCGCTATAAGCACCAGGAAAATCGGGATAGTCGCGTATGTAACAAAATGTAAATATGACGTTTAAAATTATATAAAATAAAACAGGCTTATAACGGGTAGTCGAGAACAAAACTAATCGCATGGTAGTGGGAAGACTGAAATTACAAGAAAAATTTCCTCTACGTCCTCTAGACCAGGCTTATAACGGGTAGTCGACTGTATGATAAAATAAAAAATAATTTGTGATAAAAAAAATAATAATTAAATTATTAATGATGAAGTTTTTAATCTGATTTATTACTGTTGATTAATATAATTGAAATTGTTGTAATCGCGTGTAAGTGTTATTGATAATAAAAATAAATTTCGAGCTAATAATTTTTCAATAATAAACGACTCAATTGCTACGAATCATTGGGCTTTAATTACGACCCTCTTTAGTGAGACTATTGGCAGTTAGTGGGCGTAACTTTCTCATCCCTCTCAAAGTTTAATATCCTCTGTGTGGGTTTCTCTTTGACTTAAGAGATCTCTTCTCTCAAAGATATTGTGTACATATATATATATATATATATATATACATATATTGTATATAGCTAGTAGCTTCATACTACTTATCAAGCTTACAGTGTATGTGGCATATATGTTACATGGTGGATGCAATGGAAGTGAGTAGAGGAAGGAAGAAGTAGCTGGGCCGTGATGGGAAAGGTGGTGCCGCGGGCGCCGGTATTTTAGCAACAAATCTTATTTATTTTTAAACTCATCTCTCGTCTAAATCAGTTTGTTTCATATGTTAAGCTGAGTGTTTCTTGTTATTGCTGCCTTCTGGCATTTTTTTATCACCCTCTTTAATACCATAATTATATAACCATCAATATTTGATGTACAAGAAATAATTTATAGAGCATTTTAGTCCTTAACCAAAGAATTTCTACTTTTTTAACCCTTTAAAGCCTAAGGAAATTTCACTTTTAGAGTAACTGCGGGTTAAATTCAAAATTATTGTCTTCAAAAAATTTCAAGGCTCATTAGAGTGTCCACATGGGTCAGCTGATTTGTGCGCTGAGGTCAAAAATTTTAAAGAAAAAATTTCTAAATCTATTGTACTGTAGATTCAAATTATCGAAAGTCCATAATTCAAAAATTCAAATTTTGAAGTTCTATATAACGAATTAATTTTTAAAAATTTATTAGAACGGACTCAGTATTATATAGCAATTATCAAAAATTGTAAATTATAAATATAAGGAAAAATTATCTCTATGTGTCTCTGTGTACGTCAAATGTTTTTCTTCGTAGCTTTAACTCCAAGAATTAAATTTTTTATGTTGTAATTTTAATTGTCTGTATGGAATGTCGGTAATGACAATAAGACAGCAATTAAAAGATTTAATGCAGCCAGTTAATAAATATACTGAAACCAGTATTATAGACAGACAGAGAGAGAGGGAGATAGTCGGTATGATAGAACTTCTTTATAGAAAATATATACCAACTCTTAAATGACATAAAGAAGTGGCAGGCTTGTAGATATATTCAACATGGCGTCTACTCTCTAGTCGTGTTATGCACGTATATATCGCGTGTGTTTAAGTTGGTAAACCCGCGCAAACCTCACTGGGGAGTCCACGCAAAAATCACAAGAAATCATTCTCAGTAATCGTGACGGGAATAATATAAAAACATGAACTTTGAAGAAGGCTGACGAGAAAATGTGAGTTTAATAAATTACGTTAAAAACAAACGTTTATGTACTAAATTGTTGTTATTATTTCCATGAGAGCCATATTTTTTTTTTTTTTTTTTAATTAAAATTATGAATTTATTATTCATAATTATTATCGTTGAATTAATGAGCATTGGAAACGTAATAGCACACACGCAAGACTTATTTGTGCGTTTGTTTTTATCAAAAAGTATAAATTAAATCTTAATTATTGATACAAAGAAGCAGGTGAGGCAAAATGGCACCGCTCAGAAATTAATGCGTCTTTGGTTATAAATTGACTGTTTTTTTTTCTGCGATGATTTCAATTTAAAACATTAGCTCTAGCCTGAAAAATTTTTTTTTTCCATTAAAAATTTCGAAATTTTAAAGAGATTATTTTTTAATTCATTAAAAAGTTTTAAAAAAAAATTAAATTGTCTCTGGCATTGTGTCCCCCACATGTGAAAAATATTCATTACCATAACCCTGTCGTATATTTTTTATTTCGTTGTGTGGACAAGCCCCTGGCCTACTTAACGCTTATTCCGACACCCTATACAGACACACCAAAATGCATCCCCTATCATCTCTCTATTCTTAGATGCTTTAATAATATACACACACGTCTACACATACATATGGACACCCATAACCCCTCAGATAGTATTCGGGCACCAATAGAGACACTTTGAAGGGAGAATCCTATTGTTACACTCCACCAATCACGCTTGCGCTGATGATCATCATGAATATAAGGGATGCTGTATGACGACAACGACTACGTCTACAGACGCTTTATATATAACGCATATCAATTCTCTTCTAATGGCCGGCGTTTGTATCCCATCTGCGGATTAGTTTCATCTCAGTCCCATGATAAATCAATAATAAATAATATCTATCATATTTTCTATGGAACATAATTATGTTAACCATCTCAGCACCAGCGCTAATATTTTTTTTAAATTTTAATTTAAACCCATGGGAAAACTTTTAAAGTGACTAATTAGGCACTAAAATTGAAGCTGGACTTAATTTTTGTTGATTTTTGAAATTCATGAAAAAGGAAGCAAAAAAATATTTGATTGGTTCCAATCAATTGTAAATGTATCAATACAAATTGCCAAAAGATCACAATGCTAGGAACAATATTTTTCATATTCATTATTAAGAGATGAGGCAAAAAGGTCAATATTTAGTCTACCAAAGTGAGAAACAATTTTCTTAAAAGGACTAGAGGATAATTACCACGCAGTATCGATATTCTCTATCCTTCAAATTCTGTCCGTATCATCATTGTGTTTGGAAAGAAAATATAAAGCTAATACCCATATATTTCTGCCTTCACACGTTAAGTATTTATAATTTGTATCACCCATTTTATTAATATAAGCAACCCGGGTCGAAGAATTTGATCTTAGTCTGTATCAAAACAAAAGGAGCCAATATATTATGAGAAAAAAGTCTGATTTTGATGTAGAAGTGACCAAAATCAGACTGAAAATTATTGAAAACAAGTTTGAAAATATTCTAAATAAGGAATAGTATAGATAAAACTCAATTAAATTTCACCTGTCAATTAAATAAAAAGTAAAACATAAATAGAAATAGCTGGAAATTTTTATTTGACTCAAAATAGATCAAATTTTTCGACCCGGGAATTATAGAAAGTTCAGATGCAAACGTTTAGTTCTTGAGCCGTTAAAAACAGCCAGAAATTTAAGATAATTAATATGAAGTGATATTTCCATAGAGTTACAGTGTCCATAAGCCACTTGTCTATCAAAAAATTTTCCCCATTTGAAATAAATGGTAATTTTGAACTTCAAATCACAATGACGGTACTACAGAGTGATCTAGAAAACGAAATTTGAAATACGTCTCAATAAAGTGCACCAGAGAATCAGGTGAAAAAATCGAATCAGCTGAAAATATTGAACATTTAATAATATTTAATTATATAAAATCATGTTGTCTAACACGGCATCTGATAAAAATGATTGAAAAGTTTATTTGAGACATAACTGTGCAAGTAATTACCTACAATTAGCTTTAACTTGAAACGGGTTAGACAGGAGACTTATAATTGACAACTTAGCGCTTTATTTTATATTTTTTAAGAACTTAGTGGCCTTCTGTGATTTGATTTTGTCATTGTAATAAAAAATTTGTAATATGCGGCATTAACATAAATTTGTATCGCTGAAAATAGCATTTAAATATTTAGAATTCCATTTCACAATTGATATTAATCGCGTATAAATATTTAGCTTACAATACATATATATATATATATATATTTATATAAAACGTGTGCATGTATAATGAAAATAAAAAAAGAAAAAACTATATTGCTCCACATCAAATTCCCTCTTTGTCCTTTTTGCTGGTCATAAATGTAAAGCATATGAGAATGCCGTCGTGTATAATATAAATCGGAAGTACATATACTCACACATACATATATATTTAAATGTATGTGTGCAAGTACAAATAGAAGTACTTAACTTTAAAGGCAGGCAGAGCGGAGAAACAAAAGCCAAATACAGAACAAATGAATGAAAAAAAAAAAAAAAATCTAGTGTTTATAAAAATGCCAATTTATCTCGACACGTTTGACAATAATAAAAAAAAGTAATAATAGAATTAACGAAAAGAAAACTAAATAAATAAAATATAAATATTAAAAAACAAATGGGAAGTCTTCTTTGAGTATTGAAGGGTTGTTTATTTGTGTGAGCGTTTAAACCGAGGGGAGATGAATTATCACCCTCCTATTTCTTTTACAAACATATATATGTATATATATATATATGACCTCTAGTTCAATGTAGTTCTTCGGATTATAATCTAGGGTGGGCGTTAAAATTGCGCGCTAGAAATGAAAATGAAATTTAATCACGCATGATATATGCTCTTGTAACTGTTCCGTCACACATTATCATTACACTTTTTTATTTTATTATAAAATTCACAAGCGATAATGAACTCTAAATTTTGATTATTCAGAAAAATAATAATTATACTTTTTAGTGGCTTTAGTTACGAAATTAAAATTATATAATCACAATTATGGAGTAAAAATTATTTTATTTTACGAGAATCTCAAGAATTCGATGAAGAAATTCCACGCAAGAATCTGGCAGACGATTAGATCGAAAAAAAAGAAATGATAATATTATGTATAGAAAAAAGAGAAAACGCTGAGGATTCGGTCCGACGGATTCTGTATAGTTTGTATACGATCCGCCTTATATATATGTATATGTATATAAACGTTATGTTAATATTCAGTGAAGCCCAACGTGAAACATAAAGAGACACGATATATGATCCGGTAATTTCTTAATTGTGACCACAAAATTCTTGTCATCATAAACACGCGCTATTACATTAACTTTAAACGTATTTATATTTGGCGCCGGAAGAAATTAAAACCTCGAGCTTCAGATGTTTGACAAATATTTGAATAATAATCGCCGATAAATAATTAACTAAAAATTTGTATGTATGTAATTAACTTGCCGAATAAAAAATACCGTCTTTAGATCAATTAAATACTAAATGCGGAGGAGAAGAACCGATTAACCGATTTGATGATGAGTAATTTTTATAATGAATAGATTATAAGATATCCCTAATTACTAAATGACCGATGATAAATGTATGATTGTTAACACGATTGAAACGCGATACATCCTTTAAATATACAATATAACCAATTTGAGATAATCGAGATTGTTAATATCGATTACACAAGAATATCACATGAACACTTGTACGAGTAAATAAATCGATCTCTGATGAACCAGCATTCAGTTAAATATATATATACATAATATATACACAAGTCCCTCCGTTCCCAGATTTCGGGCCTCAGGTATCGACGGAGGCGTGTCTGAAAACCTTTTTCTCATATATATTAATATTACACATGGAACACATTCCAATGCGTATTTTTCCACTCGATATGAAATGTGATTCAAGGTAAACAAAATTATAAACCCGTATAAAATATATCAAAAAGTTATTGTGTAAAACCAAGAAAACCTCAATAAATAATACAGTAATAAAAGTTAAGTATATATGTATATTTTTTTGTATTCGATGAATAATAGTATCACTCACCAGTATGTGTACGTTTGTGTATCTTGAGATTTTCCGACCTGGCAAAGACTTTTCCGCATCCAGGAAAAGGACACGGAAAGGGTTTTTCACCAGTGTGAACTCGTATATGATTGACGAGTTTGTACTTGGCCTTGAACGCCCTGCCATTCCTGGAGCAGCCCTGCCAGAAACACGCGTGCGTGGTGCACTCTGGTCCACCCACGTGTTCAACAGTAAGATGAGTTACGATATCCTGGAGGGTATTAAATAATTTCCCACAGAGTTTACGTCCAGCGCCAGGAGTGTCCTGATCAACCCACATACAGGACATTTCATGCCGCTGCCCGATACCACCAGCACAGCCTCCAGCACCACCACCAGTCCGCATATACCTCAGGAAAGCACCATGCGGATGGTGACTTGGGTGACTGACTGGGTGCTGCTGATGGTGGATGGATGCGGGCGTTAGATGGGGTGGTCCTAAGTACTGGTGGTGATGGTGCGGCAATCTGGCATCCTGGCCGTAATGTCCAGGATAGTGTCCTGCTGCAGCGAGTGGATGCTGACCAGGATGATGTGGGAACTGCTGCATCCCCGTGCCCGTCGTGTCATGGTGCAGTGGTGTAAACAACCCTAGTCCACTTTCTGGAGTAGTTGGATTGGCCGTCGCGTTGAAGTCGTGCTCGCGTCTTAGGATAAAATCACGTGCTGTGTAACCAGGATGGTGGCTCATATGGTGTCCCATGTGTGGAGCCATGTGGCTCGCTGGATGCGGTGGGTGATGTGCTGCATAGCTCTGTGGATGGAAGTGGTGATGCTGCTGCGATGAAGGCGCATCACCTGGCGATGGCTGAACTACTCCATTATTAGAATCACCTAGACCAGAGTCTGTCGTCGTTCCACCCGGTGACAACTTTATTCCTAAATTTGCTAGATGATGCGGATGCGATGATACTGTGTCCAAAAATGTATTCATCATCTTGACAAGATATTTCTTAACACTATTTTTTAATCTATTTGTTTATTTACTTTTTTTATTTTACTTATTGATACACTGGCATTCTTTCAACACAATTAATCACTTTTAACACTTCACTGCTATTACATAAGTTCTAAAGATTCTTAAATTAAGCACTGAGTTTATCATAAATTTTCACTGGCTACGTTTTTATTTTATTCATTGATAACATTTGGCGCAAGCTATCAATACGAGTTTTAAAATATAAGTTAGAGGTTATTTCTAACTCTAGTTAAACTGTTGTGTCAATAATAAAATCCAAGAGAGTTTAAGCTTAAAAGTTAGTGACACTGGGTTGTAACAACGACAGGTAGAAAATCCGTAGCGTTCCTTGCTGAGTTCACAGCGGGACTGAAGAGACTCTCTGAGCTTGCCCTGCAGGGGGACTCGATTCAGTTTGTACTAGGCGCTGGAAGCTTCGCAAACAATTACTGTTTCCCCCACCACTCCCCACTCTTCAATAAAAAACAGACCTATCGCGGGCAAGTGCAGCTGGTACCAGCAACCGATTGGTTTGCTGGTAGCCTATTGATGCTGGAGATTCCTGGGGAACGTGTTTTCACGGTGGAATTATTTTATTGAAGGCGGATCTTGTATTAACGCGCATGACACTACTCCACCTACTGGCGTGTCTATCTTTGAAACATACCTATTTTTAAGTTGGAATTATAAAATTATGTGTAACTTCGTACATTTCATAACTGTTGTACAATTTTTTCAATGTTATTTTTGGTATTCAATTTTTGGTTTTTAATTATTTTTGATACTGTTGACTCTATAATTTTTTATATGAATTGATTTATTATTTGTGAGATTTTTTAACCAGTTTGATGATTTAGCAGGTATTTATCGAAGGCTTACAAATTTTCACGAGGCTCAGATTTAATGGGACCGAATAGTAGATGTCTTTTAATTTACGTGCGTAAAGTCTTTTAGTCTTAAGGTTCTGTAGATTATACTGCAAGTTGTTACTAACAATAGGTTACGCCGTTGAGCCGATTACTTTTGCTTTGATTTGTTAATTATTCTTAGAAGTTATTTACGATTTAAAATCTTTTATTTCGTCAAATATATTGTTTATGCTTAAGTTCCTATATCTAACTTTGGCATCATGAGTTAATAGTGTCTAGACAAGGCTTCATACTTATTATTTATCAATATACCTATGTATATATATATATATATATATATATATATATATATATATATATAGATTTTAGCGAATGGAACAGTCATTTCTGTACATTTAAGTTCATATTAAGGAGTAATATGTTTAAAGATTTAATTTTAAATTTAAGCTCGTTTGCATTATGTGAATGTGAAACACATTTAGTTTCCATCATTTTTAAATTATGACGTCAATAGATTCTTTGATAATTAGGTAAAGTGTTAGTAATTAATAATTGAATATAATAACACTTAAGTTTCATTACGTAATTTGGATTGTTAAATAAATTTTTCTATCTACTAATGTCAAATTCAAAATTATTACAGCCCGACGTTCTTAAAAATGCATGGAAAAAAATTACTTGAAATTTTGAAAAATAAATCATTTGTTTTAAGGACAGTTTTTTGACTTAATAGAATACTTCCTTAATTAAATGCATATTTGATTCAAGCAGAAATAATCAAGAAAATGGAAAAATTTTCCATTATCATGATCTCTGTAAAATAAAAAAAAAAATCATTGACAGAAGATTCAAAATATGTTTACTATTCTAAATTTCAAAACATTTGACAGAACAACGAACTTTTTTTGAGTTTTTTGAATTTTTGAAATTTCAAAGGGAAAAACCAGTGGTCGAGTAAATACTATTGAAAAAAATTTCACAAATATCTTAAAATCACTTTTTTCTGAACATATTTTGTCTGAAAAAAAAAAATGATAAAATTCAGAGCTTTTAATACAGAGTCAAAAAAAATGTATAAAGAAGTCAAAAACGTTAATTTATAAAGTATTAAGTTGATTATTATTTTTTTCTTTTTGTATTTCCAGAACTTTAAAAAAAAGATCGTCATTGTGTAAAATTTTGAAGTTTGGAGCAGTCAACTCTTTTTGAATAATTTTTTTTACACGCACCTTAAAACCAAGTGTGTTAAAAACGTATTATTTTAACACATATTAAATGTGTTCTATGTTTAAGGCCATAAGCGAAACTATAGTTTTTTGTAGTCATTTAAAACACGTTTCACGGTGTATTAAATATCTGTAGATTGCTCATGGCATTTCAATGTTATTTAGTAATTGTGTAAATTTTGACTACACACTTGGTTTTACAGTGCGGGTATAACGTATATGTAAACTGTAAAAAATCGGGAGTGAATATGGATTTTGTTTCAAACCGAATTCATTCCGTCATTCAGAGTTTCAGAGTTGAAACAAAATCACTGCATTTACTCCAAAAAATTTTTCCAGTGAATATAATTTGAAATGTAAAAATAATAAAATAAATCAATTTTTCAAATTCCATCTCTGTAAGTCTAAGAATTTAAAGGAATAATAATAAAGGATAATAATATAATCTTTTTAGAACAAGATGAGTACACAAGTTTAGTATATCTTCAAGTAGTAGTTTAGTGTCGACGATCGTCTTTCGGTTGGGTCAAAAAGGATTAGTTTTGATAATATATATATTCAAAAGCTGAGTTTAACTTGTAACTTGTAACGTAGAGTAGTATACATTTGTACGCGATGACGAAGCAAGCCAACGGATTTAATTGTCTTATCCGAGATTACGGTTACATTAATCATTACCTTAGTATACACACCCGAAAGATTTTAAAACCGTCAGCTAAAGCTCAAATCTTAAATAATTGTAATTTGCTCGACTGATTTTTTATAAATATTAACAGGATAATCTTAACATAATCTCTGAGGATTATTTTTCAGGACTCAAGCACCTGTTTTACGAGGACAAAAAAAGTAGGGGGTTACAAGAACGTCGTTACTTTCTGGCCGACTTAATGATACTTTGAAAAATAAACTTTAAAATTTTTTTACTATAAATTTGGACTTTGGTTGTAAATATCAGTTTTTGATAATTTGAATCCTGGACACTTGTTGACATAAATGTGAATATATACACGAAAGTTATCGAACATATTTGTGTTTTACACATATATGTTATATATATGTAACACATATACTTTTTCCACGTGGCATTATAGAGTAAAAAATAGTAATAATTTATTTTCAAGTTCAAATTTTCTATGATCAGTTCCATCTAATTTCGAATTATCAAAAATTGAAATTAATGATTATTAGGCACATGACTATTACTTTAGATATAGGTGCTCATTATAATTTTTTTATCATAACTTATAACTAAAGTTAAGTGTTTTAAATTTCTCCAGATTCCATTTAATACAGATGCATTACTCTTTTTATGACTACATCGAATAACGAACCGGATTCCACGAATTCCATATACCTGTAAACAAGCATCGTATAATATTGTAAGAGGTGTAATCTCTAATCGGAATCGGGGTTTTAGTTGAACGGACATAGGTTTAAAAGCTAATTCGACAAGATTCAATCTCGATAACTAATTTTATTGATAGACAAACTTATCAATTAAGTGTGCTTGTATAAATTTTTATAATTGTCACTTATTTTGTAAAACATCATGATTATATTGCCATACATATATCTATTTCATACACCCATAGATCTACACACATTAACATATTAATTTTTAACATAAGCATTTATATGTATTAAAAAACTATTTTTAAAAAAATGACCTATGCTTTTTTTTTTTCAAATTAAATTTTTTTTCAAAAATTAATTGACATCATTACTTATATATTTATAAATCATTAAAAATGCAGCCAATAATATTTATCATTATCATTATTTTTAAATACAAACGAGATAAAAGAGATACAAAAGATATTTGTGTGGTTATATTTCGGGTGCAAGACACAGGAGGTGGTTCATTGTCTCAACCCAGTCATTGCTCACCAGGAGCATTGTCATTACATTTAATTAATCATAAAAGCATCATCAGAAAAAAGGCCCGATTTATTCCGTACTCCATCACATGAATTGTATTCATCACAAAATTTATATAAACGTATACATAAATTGCACACATATATATGGTCGTAATTTAATTTGATATATTTCTGTGGTAGTTTTATTAACATGAAAAAATTTTGTCCAGAAATCAAATATATTATTAAAGTTAATTTTTTTAAAACATAAATAACAAATAATAACCAGCAAGTACTGTCAATTTATCAACCAGTACATTAGCCCGTAATTACTCGTCAGATGTTGCAAATAAGTAAAAAAAAAATTTATCGTGATACTTAGATTCAGAAGCATTACCAGTTGTATTTATATGTATATATATATGAATATATTTAAGTATGTACTAGCTCATTATTTATTTATTTGGTTCTTTCTTCATCATATTCTGAAGAATAATTCTCTCTCCTTTTGATCACTTATATAAATCTATGGTCATTACACTTTGAGCAATCGCTATTACTCATCGGAAGTGCTTTTAATTTGTAAACGACAGCCTTCTTATTCATTTATCGTTACGAGAGTACCCTACAATGCAACACATTGCAGTTTATAGTTTTTACTAACGATTGTTGGATGATTAATATCATTCAGTATATTTATTATTACTTTGTGACATATTTCGTTATTGTTATTATTTTTTTTGTGTACTCTAGTATATATATTTTAAAGCAACCATATACACTTCATATTTTATTTTTATTTTTCGTGATCGAAATATTGTTTTTGTGATTTATTGAGTCCCTGCAGAGATATTAATGTAAATACTGTAAATTATTATTGAGGAATAAAACTTTTTTATTTTACTCATTAAATATAAGAGAGGGCAAACTGTTAAATAATGTGACTTTATATGACAGAATTATTTTGTCTTAACTGTAATTTATTTGTTACTTATTATATTTTTAATAATTTAATTCAAATTATTTTTTATATAATTATATATGTAGTTTTTATTCTCAAATTTGTTTTTCAAAAATATATTACAGATTTCAATTCAACAGTAGTATTTTGAATTTTATCCAAAGATACAGGGTAGAAGTACCAGTTACGGCTACTGTTTTATTTTTTGACATTTAATACTTTATTTTAATTAATGAAAAAGTATGAATTCAAATTTCTATTATAACAATGTGATAAAAGTATATCTTTGTACATATTTTGAAAATTAATTATGTCACTGCGTCTTGTACAAATTGCTTTAATTAAATTTTTCAAGTATCCAAACCTGGCCCAAAACAGTACCTTTACCCTATGTTCAATATTGTTTAGATCAATCACGGAGAGAAAAAAATAGCTATGATTCCTATGCTAGCATAGTAACCATTACTATGTTACATAGAAACGAAGATTTTAGTGAAAATCCTGAATGAACTTGCTGGGAAAAATCTTTAGAATTGTGGCAAAAATATAAATGATAGCTCATTCGATGCGGAATGAAATTTCGAGCAAAATGTGTTTTTTATTTTTTTATTTATCAAAATTTCAATTTTTTATTAACAAAAAACATAAACAAAATACAGCATCTTAGCTTTTGGCTAATAACTCAATAACTATAAGCAATATCGAAAATCTAAAAAAAGATTCTTGAAGAGGAGAAAATTTCTAAAAAAAAATTTCGACTCCCTGAATTCTAGCTCCATAAATAATAATTTTTATTTAATGTTGAAAATGGGGATCCGCGCGGCTGCTGTCATACTCTGACCTCGACACGCCATGTGACAGCAGCCGCGCGGATCCCCATTTTCAACATTAAATAAAAATTATTATTTATGGAGCTAGAATTCAGGGAGTCGAAAATTTTTTTCAGAAATTTTCTCCTCTTCAAGAATCTTTTTTTAGATTTTTGATATTGCTTATAGTTATTGAGTTATTAGCCAAAAGCTAAGATGCTGTATTTTGTTTATGTTTTTTGTTAATGAAAAATTGAAATTTTGATAAATAAAAAAAATAAAAAACACATTTTGCTCAAAATTTCATTCCGCATCGAATGAGCTATCATTTATATTTTTGCCACAATTCTAAAGATTTTTCCCAGCAAGTTTATTCAGAATTTTCACAAAATCTTCGTTTCTATGTAACATAGTAAGGTTTACTATGCTAGCATAGGAATCAGAGCTATTTTTTTCTCTCCGTGATCGATTGGAAAAAATCTCCTAGTAGTAAAATTGGACAAATCTAAAATCGAAATTTTTTTTTTTCCAAAAAAAATACAGTCCTTTGCTCTTGGGTTTGAAAAAATTTCTAGTAATTTTCTTTTCAATCAATTTTGTTCAGTAGAATTTTTTTTTTTACGTAATATATAATTAAATTTCAAAAAGTCACTAAATGACAAAAATTTTTTTTTTGACAGATTATTTTCTTGTTATTTCTGAAAATAACAAATATTTTGAATATATTTGATGTTGAAAAAAAAATACATAAAAAGCTACCGCTTTTTAAAGTGACACGAAAAACTTTAGTAGATTTGTCATACAGAGATCGGTAAAGATGATGTGATCTTTTGTGGTGTAGAGATTTTATCGCAGTCATTAGAGAAACGAAAATCAGTGTCAGAAGATCACATGACATTTTTTTTATCTCGTTTTTAAAGACAAATCGTACATATATACTTATTGTATTTTTATTATGCACTTTATCAATGCTCAAATTTTTCGTTCTATGCTATTCTGTGGAAAAAAAAAACAAATCCCATTCTAGTAAAATTAATCTCATTCTCATAGTCACTAGAGCCATATAAATAAATAATATAATTGTTTTTAAAAATCTTTTGTATTCAAACAAGGTTGTTTAGAAGCTCGAGAAATAAAAATAAGTTAATCGAATTTTTATAGTACCCAAAAAATAAAAAGTATCATCACAAGTTTTATAAATCATAAATTTTTTATTTCCCTGACCTTTTTTTATTATTTTAAAAAATAAAAACTATATAGTTTCTACTAACCGATATTTCATTGTCACCCATATCCTCTCTCTATTCAAATTGGAACGACCACACCATTAAAACCTCACTAACTATATCTATATATATCCACAACTCACTAAAACTTATAAATAATTTACATTATCATATTCCCTGAATTTTTCAATTCTCCATTTTATTTTTTGGGGATGTCTTAAAAATAAATAAAATACAATATAGATTTTTTATTAATAAGTGATGACTATACACAAACTACAACGCACACACACACACACACACACACACACACACACACACACGCGCGTCTCATATTATATGTATTACTTTTAATAATTTTGTCGGCTCTAAAAACTTAACAGATACCGATCTCTAAACTGTTATCTTATTTTAAAAATTCAAAATCTCTATTCTGACAATAAACAAAAAAAAATACTTGGCAAAATATTTATTTTCCATTATACAAATATTTTATTTTGAAGATTGATGTTACCAATTTTTTTTTTCGAAATAAAAAATGAAAAATAATTAAGTATAAAAAAGTACTTTTTAGGACAAAGCGTTTTTATAGTAAACTAAAATAGTAACCCTCTTAAAAAATGATCGGATAACCCCTGCGGTGTAACAGATGCAACTTTTCACCCTACTCATCCTATCGCATTCTCATCAGTATCAAAAAAACTGTAATAAGCGAGGAGTATCTACGAATTGTAGGATATTGTAGGGGTTGTTTACATCTATACTAATTTTTTTCATTTTTTCTTGTCTTAATAAATTTTCATTTGTACAAATATAATATATTCTAACATCTAACTGATCTTTTGTCTTAGATAAATCCCGCATTTGTTCAAATTTTATTATTTATACTAAACTTAGCCCACATATATTTTTTATTGTCAAAATTTTTACATATGTAATGCGAGCCTTTGGAAAAAAATTTTCTCGGCTCAAAATTATTTAACGGCCGCATCGTCGAGGTGATTGAATTGCCCCGTCTTTCTTTAGAGCCTGTGAATAAAATTTTTTGAACAAATAAATAAATTGCAGTGAACGAAACTGGCACTCATACAATTTTGAATATAGTAGAGTTAATTATAACTATCAAAAAATATTGTGACGTCTTGACAAATTATGATAACACAAAAAAATAAATACGGTTACAAGCTTGAAATATTTAATTTTTATTTTTTGAAAAATTTCTAAAGTTAGAAAATAAATTCAAAAAGTCTACCGACTAAAAATTTTGTATCATAGACTTGAATTATAAAAAAATATTTGTCCTCTAACCCTGGTAACTCCAAATGTCAAAATATATCCCAATTTTTTTTTCCTCAAAATAATTTTGAAAAAATCAAAAATGTATTTTTTTGAATTCTTACTGTAAACAAATTATAAAGAATCTTAAGAGTACGTTAGCAAATTTTTACGTTTGGCATAAATTAAGAATACAAGAACAAAATTCTTTCTCAAATCTTTGAGCGTAAATAAATGAAATTATCAATGTAATACATTTTTTGAAAGGGTTGTAATATAATTACAGTAATGAAACACATACAGGAAATGTGTTTAATGACAAAGAATAAATGATATAAAAAAAGGGCAGAGAACTATACAGTACGGCGGTTGATGAAAATGAATTGAATGAGTGTAAGTGGGCAAAGTAGAACAAGAGTTGAGTAGTATAGTAATGCAAGTAATAGAAGTATGTATAGATATATTAGAGCCAAAAGTACTTGAAGCAAGTCCTTACTGGCGGGAAGTGAACATCATTTATGCTATCCTAAACCTTATATATATTTATATACATGCGAATCTTTTCTTCTTACAATTCTACCAATTTGCCCTAAGTGGTCAAAATGAATACACCTATACAAACTTACTCTTATATAGACCTAAGATCTTAATTCAAACTTACATCCATTTGTACATTTGAATTATTTTTACAATGGACATAATATAATTACACAATAATTAATTTTTTAAATTAAAATAATTAGTTAAAGAGACGACCAATAAGCGTTTAATTTCAGCAAATAAAAATTCTAAATAGTAATTATTATTATTTATTTTTTTTTTTTTTCAAACGAAATATTGCGAAGGTGTAATAAAATTGTACATTTACGGGACACTTGAGTCGTAATGTACTAGATGTCTCCATACTTCGACAGTATAATGACAAGAAAAAGACTACGCCTCGTGTTTCTACTTTTAAAATTGCATAAATATACTTGTTATTCTGCTTTTCGTAATGAGTTTTAAACACTCAGATTTTACATACGTAATTACAAGAAATATAAAAAAACTCGTTGTATTAATAATTATTTTTATGTTAACTTTATATATGACAATATTACTAGTGGATGTTTAATAAATATTGTTAATATTTATATGTTAAATTAATTTTTTAAATTTAACTTTCATAAAGTTTTAACCAATAACTCGAAATTCGTAATTACAGTTATTTGAACCCGGATATCGCACAACTTAATTGCGAAGCAATGATATGCGTTCTGTTAACGCTAACTTGGTCTTAGATAATTCGCGCGCGTAAAAAATCATATTTAAACTCATTTAAATATGATTAACTAGAACAAAATTTGTACCATTTGAAAAGTAATAAATTAATGAATAAAACGACAGCAATTTAAATTTCAAATTTTTCAAAATTTGTCGAGAAGTTGGAGTTTGCCTTCCACTAAAAAAATTTCAAATTAAAGATTTTTTAACTTTGGAAAAATACAGCTAACATACATTTTGTGAATTTGCTCACCTAAAGTTCTAAATAAATTACATATATTTTTTACTTTTGATATCCTAAAAGTTCGAAAAAAGTTTAATTTGAAATTCTAGTTTCAAATTTAGAAAATATGCATATTGAACATTTTTGAATCTTTTTGAAACGAATTCATTTTACACGAGTTATAGTAACATTATTTTGAATATTTTTCATATGCCGTACCTTCATATATCGTAATATAGTAAATATAATGTCCAAAACTGGTCATTATAGAATAATGATAAAAAATCTTACTTTTGAATCTACAAATACGCAATTTCAAAATTCAAGTTTCTCAATACAGTAAACTCGCAATTTATGACGCCTCCATAATTTTTCATATTCTTTGTTTGTTTTTATAACTTTGACCCTCACCCCTTAGAAAATATTTTCTACCTGTGTGCATACATCCTTCACCTGGCCAATTATAAAATATATAACCCTCTATAATAATTTATAAATTACAAAAGTCAACTGTTGTTAGCAAATAAAAAATTTGAATTGGCAATCAGAATTTTCAAAATTCAAATTCAAATAATAGCAATCCAATTTTTTGAATTTTGATTAATAGTTTATTTATGTATATAAATAATTAATTTAAACTATTATGCTAAGAAGGTTTTTTTTTTAGTTTCTTAGACCGAGGAACGACAAGCTTGTGAAAGTATGCTATGATTTTTAAAAAAATACTTAGAAACGCTCTGTAAATTTAAAAAATATCCAATTATTTATATGGTTGCGTGTTTAAAATATTTTTTTATAGACAATAAAATGTATAAATAAATTGTCGAGGGAGAGTAAAAATTTTTGATACTTAAATAACCCGTTGAAGTATAAGCACCACTATAAATAATAAAACTATAGAAATATTTTGTCACATTTATGACTTAAACTTTTTGTTTGATCATAAATTCGGTGGCAATAATTTTATCTTTTGGGTATTGTGTCTAGTGTATATACTGTGCAATATACAATTTACTCTTAACTTCACAGTGTTACTATGTAGTAAAGATAGGCTGCTAATACAAGATCTATGGTCCATAGTATCCCCATAGTATAGCTATAACTGTAGGTAATAGCAATTGCTTGTAGTGAATAAATTTAAAAGTGTATATCTATATATAGTTATAAATAGTTGTAGAAAATGTACATTGTATGACTACCGATACTTATTATTTGTGACCTTGGTCTTGTTTGACTGGGCAGTATAATGCTGAGAAGAATACGACAAGACATTACCTGAACAATTTATACTACCCTTCCTCGCTTCGGTGTATTCACTTCTGAGACTTGCTCAATGTACAATATGACGTTTTAAATCCTCGTTAAATATTTCAAGGAACATAAACTCTTTAAACTCACACCTATTTTAAATAAATAACATATTTATCAAATATTTTCATCTATCAACTTATGATAAATCGCTTTTTTTAACTTCCTGCGATGAGAATTCAAAATTTTCAAAAATAGGGAAATTATTGGTTTCAATCCGATTTTCGAAAATGGAGTTTTCATCAGATGTCGATCCTGCAGTCCTAGGAAAAATATTAGCAGGAAATTCAAAAATAAAAATTATAAAAATTTCTTTTTTAGGCTTTTGTTGCATAATTCGTACCGCTTAATCGATTTACCTTAAAATTAAATCAAATCTAAGACTCAAGAAGTACTTTTTTTCAGTGGAATGTATTTGTTTTTGATCCAATCATTTTTTGAACTCGAAGAGCTCAAAAGTAAGTAAACAATAACGTTTTTGAGCTCATGGAGCTCAAAAACAGCGGGGTCTTGGGGTTGGCCTTCAGGGTCAACGGTTTTTCAGTTTTTCGTACCCTTATTAATTCTACTAAAATATTTTTTCTTTTCTGGGAAAAAATAATTTCGATCTACGAAGATCTTAATCTTGAATTAAATCTTAGATCTAATTTTTTTTTATTATCTAATCATTAAAAATTTCGATTTCGAGACCTTATAAAAAGAAAGTTCTGAAACAGATCTAAAGAAGTTTTCATGATTCTCAGTAGATTTAGATAGATTTGTTCATATGAATGTAGATCAAAATTTGAAAAAATTAGATCTGCGGTGATTTAATCAGATCTTGTAAGAACTGGATCATTTTTTTACATGCGAGTAATGGTAACTTTCAAAAAAGGATTAAGATCTAATTTTTTTCTAGTTTAGATCTATATCGACTCGGGGAGATCTGTAAGATCTAGGAAGATCTCTATCTATTGATTAATTACATGTGTTTCACAAATAAAGAATTCCTTTAGAAAATTTTTTTTTAGATCAATAACATATATTACGAAGTATTAAATCAACTGACCGAAAAAAAAAAACATAAAATATTTGTCTAGAAAAAAAACTAATAAATAAAAAAAAAAACTAACAATAAACATGTGTACAACAATAATAGAATTTATGTAACTTTGAATTCCATGAATAAGATTTCTCAAAAGTTCTAAAAGTGTAAAAGAAACTCGCAATAAAAATGACCTACAGAAGCCTATTCCCCGTAAAACGTAGCCCATATTTTTTTATTTTATTTTTTGTTGTAGGTCCTCTATCTTTTTTCATTCGCTGGAGGTCCCAAATATTTTAGCACAAGATACTAGAAAAAAAAAAAAAAAAAAATCTGAAGACCATGGGAGCAGAGAGCGAGTTCGAAAGACTTATTCCTTACAAAATAGATGAGAGTCCGAAAAAGTGGCAGTTTAGCTTTCCTTGGCGATATTTTCTTAAATAACAAGCAAACTCTCGAGGCAAAAGTAATTCTTGTGGACCTTGTGGTGAAACTGCCATATATAACATCCGGAAAATAGGAGGGTGGTAGCGGGCAGGGGGTCCACTAGTTCATTGTACCCGTTTCCGCCATGTGCCCAGCACACGACATCGCCGCCGATGACTTACTTGTCTGTTGGGGAAAGAATAAGTTGTTGTATCGTATAGAGTAAGGTATTTTTCATTTTTCACTTTTCATATGGGCTGAATGTCTCAACATACGGCCCAGTTTGACGTGAAAGTTTGTCTATTTAACCCATGATTTACGTAGTTTTCCATTAAAAAAAAAAAAAAGAAAAAAACTGACCTTGCAGTTCCGTTCAAATACTTCCCAAAATAAAATATATTGTGATGTTTTCCTGTTGTAACCCTTTTCGAAATAAATTTCCAAGTGTGACCAAACATATTTAAGGTTTAACAACAAACATATGTAATAATTCTAAATGTCAGTTCAAAATTTGAGCCACAGGTCAAAAGTATTTAAAATGAAATATTTCAAATATTTAGTGACGCTACGGTTAAATCTGTAAATTTATAAATTGAAATAATAAATAAGTTATTTTTTGAGAATTCAAAGTTTGATAAACATGATCATTTATCTATTCTTATCGTATATCTAAATATGTAGAGAAAATTTAAAAAATGATTGTATATTTTTCCCGCGTTTACAAAGCGGTAGTCTTTGACAAACAGAGATGTATCAGAGAACACATCTCTCATCAATCTCATCAAAGGAGACAGAACTTTGAACCTGTAAAAATTTTAAATATGCATTATAATATATGTATAATATGACTAATACTCAGGGGTATATTTTTGAGTCTTTAATATTGTCCGTCGAGAAAGGCGTCTTTGGAAGTTAAACTAAAAGTCGAAAAGACTCAAACGAAGACCGCAGAACTATTCCCTAGATAAGATGTTGAATATTGGGGAAGTACAAAAAAAATAAAATAGAAAGATGAGTTTGCAGTAAAGAAGCGAAACGAATTTGGTGTCGACCCAAACGAATCCATCAAAACGACACGAAACTATTAAGACAGAGAAAAATAGTTGAGAAAAAAAAGAGAAAGTGGTGTTTGAATTTCTTTGGATATAATGCTGGATCCTTCAGAAGTTAACGATTATGTCGGGTTTAAAATTTTTGCAGATTTAGTGTCATGTGGAAAATTCGAAAGCTCTTTTAACTGCCTTAGGCGTTATGACATTTTATATTTTTCTAGTGACTAACAAAGAGATTAAAGGAAACGTCAGAAATTAGTTACTTCTTTTTTTTCAACAAAAACGATTAAAAAAAAATTTTAATTAAATAAACCTATAAAATTGGCTACCAAAATATTTCACAAATAATTCAAAAAACGATTTAATTTTTTATCAATAGTCTAAAATTAATGACAACCGATTGCAGTTTGAAAATTAATTTCATTTAAAAATAACTCGATTATTGTTGAATATTAACAGAAAAAAAAATTATTTTATGTTACTGTAGTGAAAAAGAAATTACTGTAAAGCATTAGATCTTCAGAAGCTCTATTGAGTTTTTCTTTTGCTGTAAAAAAAAATTCCAAAAAAGTTTAACATAGAACTTTTTTACATGAGAGGGATTAAAACTTCGATTGGAACTTTTTTGCAACTTTAGTAATTTTGATAGAAAAAAAAAAAAGTTTTATGAGCAAATTTTGAGTCCAAAAAATGTCATTCTTGAAACTTTTTATGACGTCTTTTTTAGTTCTATAAAAAGTTCAAAAATAGGGATTTTAGAATTTTTTGGAACGTTTGTTTTAGTCCATAAAAAGGCCAAAAAAGTGTGATTCTGGAACTTTTTTGGAATGTCTATAATATATATAGATTTGAACACAAATTTTACGAAATGTAGAGTAAACAAAGAAAAATTGCAGACATAAAACTAAGATTGCTCATAAATGACCAACAAATGTCCATTCAATATAACTTTTTCCTCGAATATTCGAGTCCTGCAAATATATATCTCCATGATATATTTAAATATTAAAAAAAAAGATAAATATGAATATGTATAATATGAATTCAGCGGTGATATAGACTGATACATATCTATAAATAATCTATGGTATATATATATATATATATATATATATATATATATATATATATATATATATATATATATATATATATATATATATATATATATATAACATATAGATAAAGAGAAAGACCCAGTTGAGACGTCACAAACGAAGAAGAATCGAGTCTGGTTTTTAGCCAGTCAACGTTTTTACGTTTTTACGCGACGACGCGTCCATAATGGTCGCCTTTATAGATTCACGGCTCCAACTTTACAGCAGGGGGTTCCCCTTTTTTTGTTGTTATTATTTTTATTATAACAACCAAAGAATATATGTATAGACCTGAAACACGAATTTGTTAGCTCGCGTGCTCACTAACTCGTGGAATCGTTAATTGAATCGATGAATTATTTTGACTTTTAATATGAATTTTTGTTAAATGTCATTATATATTTTATATACATATATACATATTTTTTATGATTATTTATTTATTACTTTATCGTTTTAATTTTTATACTGTGTACTTTTTTTTTCTAATAGACGTTTAAGTCTCATGTAATGTAATAACGCATGACTATTAACTTGAAAGAATTTCCTTGTTTTCACAGGAGCTATGTATTGTACAAACATTGCGTTAAAAGTTATTCTGTGGTAAATGCACTCAAGCAAAAGTGATTTCTTTAGTATTTTTATCGATAACATCTAATGCCAATCGCTTGTTTGATGCTGGAGATATTTAGGGTTGATAAAATATGATAAATATCATTGTATACTTTAGTTTGGTAATAGACCATACAAAAGTGTGTTCAAAGTATATATAGCGTGTAAAAATTTTATTTATTTTTATTTATTACACTCATATTTTAATATACAATCAAATTAGTTTTTATTTATCGAATTAAATTTTCGTACATAGTATTTTTGATTAAGATTTCAAATTTATTGGCGGAATTCTTGGTAGTTATATTTGGTAATTGGTTTTGTGAGTTAATAAAATAATAATTTATTTTAATAATTTTTTAGAGGTTCAATAAATTTATATTTTTAAATAACAGCGCCAATTTATCGTGTCTGTCACATTGACATTTTTGCTCCATTATAACAAGAACCTCGTTACTCAAAGTAATATGTCCAGGGACGTATATATATGTATATACATACATATATATATATATATATATATATATATATATATATAACCAGTTGGTGAAGGGAGAGTGGAGACAAGAGAACATAATTCGTTAATAAAAAAAATTGATAAAAAAGCGTCAGTAAATTAATAAAAAAAAAACTTCACTCCTATCTATCGCTGATTACTTCGTTAAGTATCATTCATAACGATATTCTCTAATATCAGCTATTCATATTTTTCTATAACAAACAAATTTTATTTAGAATTTAAGGTCAAGTTATCAAATTTTTTATCAACTATAATTATTTATTATTAATTTTGAAAATGTATCAAAAAAGCGGTTAAAAAATTTTTAAATAAAAATCTTGATGAAAGAAAATGAAACTTTTTAAAAAATATTATATATTATCAATAGATGTTAGCAGTTTATAAAGTCATCATAAAAATATAAAAGAAACGTTATTTATATTTATATATAAATATAAATATAAATATAAATACATATAGATATTTTACACCTGTTATCCATTTTTCCATTCACTCTCCATACGGGACACGATACTCTTCTCACTCTTTTTAGTTAAATTTATAAGATCCAGACCCCCTTGGGCTGTGGTTCCAGGGCGTGACTTCTAAAAACCACCAGCATACAAAACATCATCGAATTCTCTATACATACACATATATATATATATACATATATATTTATATAGTACGTATTATCATCGACTATAAGAGTTTTGCTTCAGGACTTTAGCTGCGTGCAAGGACCCAGTCTACCTGACTTATGGTGCCCAAAACATCCAGTATTATTTACGACCGAGGGACCTCAATGCCCAAAAAGAACTATCATCTCCTTCGTTTTAACTCCTTCACTCGCTATTTATATTTTTTATTACTTGCTACGTACATACTATACTAACAACTCTGTTTATAAACTTTCTTATTTCATTTTTTTTCTTCTCCAAAAATCGAGTCCTCAGTAATTAATTAAATTACATATTTTTTTCATTTAATATTGTATGAACTAGAAATAAATTATTGATTATTGATAATTGTTTACTATGTGTCTAGTGACGTGCGTTAATTGATACTAATAGGTAATAAAACAAATTAATAAAAAATTTTTTTTTCTATCAGAACAAATTAATCTAGTAATTGACAATTATTAAACAATATTGGGGTTTACTATAAATAATAAATTAATGTGATAAAATTGTAATTTATTGATAGGGGTTAAATATATTAAAGGAAGATAAAACTAAAGGACAAAAAAGTAAATCGATTAATTACGAAAATAAAGGAGGTGGGAGAAAAAAAAATAAACGAGTTAAATAATATCGTCATCGTATTTCTTGGGTCGATGGAATTTATAAAATAACTGAGTATATGTTTAATGTATATAAATATATATGGGTGTGGATGTTTGTATGGATGTGTAGTAATAATATTGAGGATTGAGGACCAAAGTTTTATCCTCACGGATAGAAAGAAGTGAGACTACAGATCTCAGGTATATAACGATCTCTCGTTCAGCTCATCCCCGTCGGGAATATAAACTGTTTCTGGGAACTAACAGTCATATATCTTAGATGAGACCTCCAAACGACAATACTAAGCAAAGTCACTCACCCACTCACCTAGTGGCCTTTGCCCACAATTATTTTCAAAAGTAATGCCACTAAAAAAATAAATAACAAAAAAAAAAAACATCAATTTCGAGGTCTTAAATATTTTCACATTTTTCATGTTTTTTTTTTAGGGAAAAAAAATTTTGCATACATCAACATTAGAGGACGAATGCAAATTAGTGCAATTAAAGCGACTGAGCTGATGTACGTCAGCTTAAAACTTTGCTCGAAAAAATTTATTGATGTCAAAATTTTGATTTTTGTAAAAAAAAAAAAAAAAACAACAACAACAACTCGTTTTTTGAACTAATATTTTTCAGTTCAAATTTTTCTGTTGATCTGAACTACATATTTAATGGGAAATAATTATTTTTTATTTTGATGCCTGGTTTAAGATCAAAAATATGAACAAAGTATTGAATTTAAGTTAAAAGTCATTTCTATCAATTGTATAGAAAATTAAATTTTCTAAATTTTTGTATCTGATACTTTTTACTATATTTTTAATAGTTTAGCCAAAATTTTAATTCAAAGTTTGATCAAACAAAATTTGAACGAAATATGAAAATTTTCATAACTGATGTACTTTGAATTAAGAATTCCATTGAAAATACTCAAGTTACGTAAAAATAGCAAAAAAACTTTTTGTAGGAAATTTGATTTCCTACAAAATTGTTCCTTACAATTTTTTATCGTATCTTCAATAGTTTAGTCAGAATTTGAATATAAACATAACAATACGCCATATCCTAATTTTCGAAAAATTATTTAATTAAATTTTGCATAATTAAAATCAATAAAATATTTTCAAAATTTATTGCTAACAATTTGGTACAAAGTAATTTTTATTTTTAACTTTGCTTCCGAATTCGTAAATATTCAATAACTGACCAGAAAAAAAAAATTGAATTAATAAAATTTTGTGAATTTACTAAAGATTATAAATTAATAAAATTAATCACAAAAGACTACTGGTTAAAAAGTTAACTGTACAACAAAAATAAAATATTTAATCTAGTGATGAGTATCTTGTCCTCTGGTGTTGGCAAAGAATTCTCCGGTTAATTTCCTTTATATAAAATGTATGAGAGTGTATAGATACTGAGGCTGGGAGGAGGGATGATAGATACTTATCTGCGGATTTCGGGAGACAGTCTGTCTCTCATGAGTGCTGGTCACACCTTGTCCTCTTGTTGGAGCTCTTAAAAATTCTTAACATCCAGCTGCATAATCTGTACACACAAAACCTGCATGCGTCACATTATATGAGGGTTTTTTTTTATTATATTTTTTTTTTTATCGAACGATAATCTCATTTTCGATTTTATTGAAGAGGAAAAATTCGAGTGTAATATATGAGGGTGTGGGATCAATAGAATAATTAGATGATTATCTTTTATTTATTAGCGTACCTTTGATCGCCCGACCTGGACAAAGGGATGCTCGATTCGCAATTATCTTATTGGGACTGTGCATCTCACTCGTGAAATGATACCTCTATTATAATCAGAACCACCCATGGCGATATATCTGTCTACAATAACACTCACTAGCTATTTTTATACTAGTGTAATATATGAAAAATAATTTATGTGATCAATCGGACTTTAATTAGAGTACTAGTTGTTTATTTACAGAGGCAAAATTGGAAAAAAATTTTTAAAATTGAAAAAAAAAATTGATGTCAGTTCTCACTGTTTCAGTGTTAATCTTATCGGTGTTAAATTTAACACAGACTGATAGTGGAGTTATCATTTTTCATGGCGTTCAAAAATATTTTTTGTTTCAAAAGTTAATGATGGAGATTTATCATTTTGGAAATTTGAACCATATAATAAAAAATTTAAAAAATAATGTCCTTAATATTTGGGACATATGCACACAGATAAGTTGGCTGGTAGTGTCGATACTTTACTGAGTATTAGAATTTCTTAACCCATCACTTGAAATATTTTTTTAAAAAATGAAATACTAAAGGGTATAAAAAATATTGTTTTATTTTTCCCACATTTTAGTATCTCCGTAAAAAAAAAAAAAAAAAATAAATAAAAAAAATAAAAATTTATGTCACTTCCTGAAAAAACACGTAACAAAATAACCAACTCAATTTCTCTACGTCCTTTTTTAACATTCCCATAAAAAATCAAGACGAAAACACTAAAAAAATAAATTTTCAAAATTTATTTCCCCGGAATAAAAAAAATTAAACAAAAAACACCCAAAATGTTTGGTAAAAAAGTAGTCATAAATAAAAAAGGTTGAGGACTCAAGACTCGAGCCAAATGTCATGTTACCGGAAAAAAGGACAGGCAGGAATTATTTGGCAGAGGCATCCTTCATTTTTCAAATATATATACATATTTTAAACAACAAACCTCCCCGATATCTTCTGTACTACATATATCTTAGATTTAAAATCCTCAGAAATCAAGAAGATGGACGAGAAATAGGACAAAGTAGTCAGGATTTCCGTCTGGCCCAGAAATGTCTAAATCACAAGAAGTTAAAAAAAGTCAGGACCTACCACGCGCCTTTTCCCTTCTCTCTCATCACCTTCATGAATTTTTCTTTTACACCAATTCCATGTAAAGATATAATATATCCTCGTATATATATCGCACAGTGAAGTTTTTTAAAACTTTTAACTTTTATTTAAAAACTTTGGAAAGTCGAGTTATTGAATGTGTGCTATAATAGTCAAGGTTTACTATTATGCGGCTGTTAGGACGATAAATTGACCGGGTATTCATTGTAATTTCTGGAACCCCTGTGTGGCCAAACATGTTAAGACCTTAACACACAGTTTTACGATATATATATGTCTAACGACAAAACGACAACGACAACTTGAGTACGTGGGCTGGAAATTTTATAATTTTCAGTGAAAACATTTGAAGAATTGACTTATTTAACTCACTTTCTGTATTCTTCTTTTATCCACCGTTCAAAAGATTTAACAAAAAATATTAAAACTTTGTCACCCCCTAAATGGCATCACCTGGCCTCAATACACAATCTATTACCTTTTTTCTGCATCATCACCAACACGCCAAGTAAAGATGATTCTTATAATATGGAACAGTATGGAATTGAATATAACAAGAAGAAAAAATTTTGAAGAATAAAATAAGACATGTATATATGTATTGATACAATGCACTGAATCCGACAATGACTAAAGTTAAAAATCATTTTGGGGCCTATGAGGAAATGAAATAATCTTTTAGAGGAAAGATATTTTCTATTTCCTATTTTAACACCACCCACGAGGCAGGACAAAGTTTTTCGGGACAATCCATTTATATTATTCTATTTAATCATTATTTCTTATTTATTACTGTTCGCTTATTATGGATGTTCATGTAGATGTAAAGATTTTTAAAAGAATTCAAATTTTACTAGTGTATTTTCACGGATATTTTTTATGTTGCCAAAAGAAACATGGGGTGGAAAAAATTTCTGTGGGTTTTGGTTTTCACATTCCCATGGGGTAAATCGACTGGTAAATAATCGTTTAGTTCATTTCGATTATTTAATAATATTCCACAAATTTAGGGAACATGACAATGTACTTTATCTTCGGGATTTGATGTATATATTTGTTTGTGTGTATTTCGTATTAACTTTTTTTAATAAATGATTTTTTTATTAACTGTTGTTTTTATTGGTAAAATTTTTTGATTTGTGTTACAAAATATTTGGTTAAATTTTTGATATATGTTTTTATTTAAAAATTTTATTGAGTGCCTTTAATCAGGGAGTAGAAGTTGTCAGAATTGAAAAATTAAAAAAAATTAAACAAGATTTCTCTTCGTTAGAAGTGACCAAATGACTTCTCTGGTATCGAATGAAATCGTAAATCATTTGTCAAAAGGAAAATCCAGTAAACCACTACTGGCTATGGTAAACTTTTACGGTTTTATTTAATGTACAGAGCCAACATAAACCCCAAGATATATATATTTGTTGGCGTTTCTCTTGGTCGTTGTCCTTTTTCTGTCTATTTTCGACGTGATTGTATATCATTGTGAAAAGTGAAACTCAAACCATTTTTTGCCTGGATGTCTACCGTTCGAATTTTAACGGCCATGGCCATTGATATTTTTGTTTCTACAATATTGGTAGCAGGTATTGTCATACAAGAAAACTACCAAATTTAAGAGAAATTTGAAAGTTAATTTTTTTTTTCCACCTTTTCTTTTATTTTTCACTTAAGTTTATTTATGATTTCATATTTTTTATTATTATTATTATTTTTCTACCCTTGTTTCAGAATTTTCGGGGATGGCAGCTCTTGCGACCCCTTGCCGTGTATATAAATAATACGATCAAGAATAAACCTGTCCTAAAAATTTATAGAACCAATTTTCATTATTTATTATAAATATAATTCTGATATTTTTATTTCTATCAATTTTTCTTTTTAAGCAAAAAAAATTAGTAAACTTTTTTAAAAAATTGAATAAATGAAAAGAAGCAAATAGATATTTTTTTAATAATCAATATCAATAGACTTATATTAAAATGAAAAATATAAATGGTAACAAATTGAAATCATCGTAGAATAAAATAAAATAATAATAAATCTTTACAACAAACGGGATTATTTTTGTTATTAATAATCCATATATTTATTATTTCTATTTTTATTTTTATTTAAATATAAGTCACTGTCATGGAAGGTTGATTTATAATTTTGCTAAAGTATCCTCAATTTCTCATTCGTAACACTTTTGTTTGTAATAAAATTCCATCTGGCACGCGAGGCTTCAGCCAATTTGGGTATCGCCAGTATTTGGGTCTGAGAAAAAAAATGCCTAAGGTATATGAGGTGAAGAAAGGAATGGTTAGGAAAGTATATATTGTAAAGTAGTAGTAGTTGTAGCACAAGAGACCAGAGACAAGGACAATATGATAGTCGAGAAGAGATATCTCAAGTTTAATACGAGTTTAGTTTACTGTATATGTATATGTATATATATATATTGAAACACATGTCGTTTAATATATCCCGCGGTGTTTCAGATTCAGTGCGTAGGTTTCGTATATTTTACGCATCACACGAGTCTACTCAACTTGATCGTTCATCGTCGAACGCAATCACAAATTAATAATTTTTTTTACAGTTCAATATTAATCGATATATATATATATATATATATATATATATATATATATATATATATATATATATAGACCCATGTTTTTTTTTGCCTCATTTTTCCTTAGTTTGGGTCTAGAGCAGATATCTACAATACTAAAAATTATATTATTCTAGCCAATGTCATTTAGCCGCTTAACTTTTGTACCACATGCGGAAAACTTACGCCATCTAGCGAAAATTCCGGGAACTGATATTCGGGATATTTATTAAAACGTTAAGGGGACCACTATTGTGAAATTTTGAAAATTCCAGATTTTATTATTCATGCTTCTACGTACCATGAACCTCCAATTTTCCAATCGAATCAAAAATGTAATTTTGGCAGACCAAAAATCATCAAATTTTCGCGCGAAATTTCAAATTTTTTTTAAAAACCGCCACTTTGTTAAATTTCAATTTTTTATCAGCTCGAGGGTCATGATACAGGAAATATCTTCTAGTTTAATAAACTTTTTGGTTTTTTTGAATTCATGTACTGCGAAGATTGCTATTTTTGCAGAAGTGGCGGGACATTTTTTTTAAAGCGTTGGAAGATTATGACAAACTCATTGAATTTTGAACTTTTTGGTCAAAAAATGTAATTTTGTATTTATTATATCCACAAACATATCCTTAAAACATTAAAACATTCCATGCAGTAGTTTTCTTTGAAAAAAAATTCCAAAAATCATCTTTTTTTCAAGCGGTTACACTTGTGGTCCCTCTTAATATGGTTTAGTTTAAATTTAACGGGGATTAATCTAAATAAATGTAAGCAGTATCTCTAGTGTTATAATAGCAAAAATTCACTTTATGAAACGTGCAATAAAATTAAGCAAAAAGTTAAATTATTTACGACTTTATGAAGTTGGGAATCAAGATGTTACGCGTGGGCGATACAAGTGACGTTATCGCGGTGTAAAATAACTATCTATATAAAGCGTAAAAATAATAATAATAATAATAATATATATATAAAAAGAAATGAGAAAGTGCATGGAAGAAAAATGTCTCCAGTAACAGACAATATAAATTTTAAAAAATTTTTTTTACATTGTCATTTTACGTACATACATCTATAAAGTTAACATGAAAATGAATTTTGACATTGTTCGTACGTCAGTTAATAATTTTCACAACCCACACAAATTCTGCACACCACATGAAACTATCTTCTTTAAATAATAGTTGTGTATATTGACTCGACAACGTATAAATTACATTGATAATTTTAAAAAAAACAAATAAAAATATAAAATCTACTGCTATTTTTTTTTTCTATTGAGCATTTTAATTTAAAAAAATTATTATCATCACCATTATATTCTAATTCAACTATCAAATACGTCCCATAATATATCCATATATTGTATTAATAACTCGTAAAATAAAAAATAATTATAAAAATATAATTCACAGTATTTTATTGAAATACAAAAATATTTTAATTAGGAATAAAAAATAATAAAATAAATACAGAATAATATAGAAAGAGAATGAATAAAATAAAAAAATTTTATTGGTGAATAATTTTTCGATAATTTAGTCAAAAAAAAAAAAAAAAAAATAATAGTAATAATGATTAATAAAAAGGGTTCTATGTAATAATGTATGAATTTTAAATTCACCCAAAACCAATAAACCATCAGAAAAATTATCAATGAATAAGATAAGAATCACCGATAACGATAAACGTTAAATAAAAATAAAAAAAGGTTTAATACAAAAAGGCGAAAATATTTTTTATAAGACATATTTAAAATCTGTGCTCTCTAATGTATCCAAAAACCAGCTATAGCTTTAATAGTCTAGACATATTTTAAATTTGAATAATATTTTTATGAATGACCGGACGTGCCATAAATCCAATGAATTTCAATGTCAGAGATAGACTTTTTTTTTTTTCTTAAATATTATTTTCTATCTCACTTTTTTTATTTCAACATTTTTTCATTTTTTATTCTTCATATTATTTATAACGCATGTATAAGAACAGTAATAATATTTATTATATATTTGATTATTAATTTAAAGACTTTAGTTTTTTTTATACATATAGACATATGTATATATATATATGAGATTTTTGAAACTGTAAGTTTATGAACGACCTCCGTGACTGATAGGCTTTATTATTTAAGATCGTTATGCATATATTACCACGTGAAAGTTTATGCGTTCAAATAAATTTAATCTTAAGGAGTTTGTTGGACAAATAATATTATTATTATGATTATTAGTATTGTCGAATGTGTGAGTGTGCGTTGGCTTTGATCCCGTGTGGAGAACAAGATTTTATTTAAGGGGTTGTATAACAACATCACAGGAGCTGTAGCTATATGTGTGCTGTATGGCTTATATTCCTTTTTCTATATGGCTTTCTTACACTATATCATAGTCCACTGGTGAGATATACTGAGATGCTACCGGATGACATTAATAATATCAACATCTCGGAGATTTTATTTACGGTTTACGGATATGACTATTGTATAAGAACTAGTCCAAATATAAATAACTGTGTTAGATATAATAAATTTTCAAAATATATATATGTATATTTATATTATATTATTTTTAACATATGTTTTCTGTCATATGAGTTATTGCTGATTACAATAAAAAATTATTCATTCTAGGTTTCTAAGTATTTAGGATAGACAAGTGTTTTTATTAATATACACTAAAGACATCTTATACGCGACATTTAAGATAATTAATTTGAATTTTTTTCATTCGAATTTTTTAAAACTTTAATTATTCATTAATATGAACATTGAAATCATTCATAATACAGGGGGTGGGAAAAATGAGACCGCTAAGGAAATAATAGATTTTTGCTAGTAATTTAACCGAATTTTCAGTTTCCAGAAATAAAATTTTTTTAGGCGGGCAAAATGGACCACCCCAATAAAATTTAAAAATTTTGTTTTTTTTTTATTTAAAAATATGAGTAATAAAATTTTTTCTATCTAATCTAAGTAAAAAAAAATCAATGTTAGTAAATAAAGATGTCATAAATGAAAATATTAAAAATATATAACTTATATAAAATTTAAATATAGCGAAGAAGACAACGTGTTTTTTTGTAATTTTGAATATTGAATATTAATTTGGATTTTGAATATCGTAATACAAAATTTTTTTTTTTTGTCACATTTGAGGCCTTTTTCTGACACAATTGATTATAAGTATTAGATAGTGATTAAGTAAGTATTATAAAGTTATTAATATTTTATTGAGTTAAAATTATTAGACAGGAACTTTTATTAATCAACAAATTCAAATTTACCAAATTTACTTACAATGAAGTCAATTTACCTGCAAACATATCAGTAAGTACATACACAAAAGAGTCTGAGATCAATAACACACACAGTAGTGTAAAGATTAAATAATTCACGCTGGGAAAAGCGTTAATCCTCAAATTTGTTTAGGATTATCATACGCACCAGTGTGTCTACGGTTTAACACACTGCATGTGGTCAAATAAAGCCAAACTTTTCTACTTGAAATTATTCAGTTAAATACCCTCTATTTCCACATTAAAAATCCTTTTTCCGCACAAAAGACCAATAAAATTTAAAATCAGCGAATAAATTTCCAAAAATAATAAGTAAGTAAACTAATAATTCAAAATACATATATTTATAAATGGTTTTTTAATAAACTAGGGTACCAGATCCCGCGGTTTTCACGGTTTGCTCGCGATACGGGGGGTACACGTTAAAAACACGTGGGGGGCACTGACGTTTATCCCGACAATGACATACGGAGGAACAGCAGCAGTGACTGCGACGGTGGCCAGAGAATCTATACAGACATTTATACATGTACATATGTACTATTAGATATTTATATATATATGGATGTTGGATATGGCCCACATACACCTTTAAATTGTGCCTATTGCCCAAGCATCCCCATTGGTATTAATAAAAGCAAGATGGGGGGTCTCACTGGGAGGCAAGCAACTCAGAAACGCGAGTGCCAAATGCGTAATGATCGCTAAACGAAAAACTCATGTCACCCTCAGTGTGTTCTTATTTTTACCCCCCCCCCCCCCCTCTTTTATTTGTAATCCAAAATATGCATTTTTTTTACCATACCAATAATCATAAGAGAAAAATTTTTGAGTCCAAGCAAAAATAAATTATCGAAATTTGTCAGCTGATGATTTTCCCGGTTCTGGATGCTTTAGTAACAATTATGGAAATGATATTTATTCGGATAATGGAAATATTTGTTGATATGAGGAATATATGGAATGTATATGATTCGATGTGACATAGACTGTATTATACGTAATTCATAAATGTACCAGGTGTATGCTCGATTACTCAGTTGCTTGGGACTTCAACGGTCACGTCACATACGGAACGATCGCGGGTTGATGAGGATGAAAAACGTCAAGTCGCTCGCGAAATTACAGACCGGGCGCGATGATGCCTCCTAGGGTGCAACAGGAGGGCATATTCAGAAGTCGTTGACGCGCCGGAAACCCCGGAGGTTCTGCCCTTTATGACAATAGGTGGACCCCCGTGGCACGCGAAGAAGAGATTCCGTGGGGGGCCGACGAATGCTCCGGTGTTCATGTACGTTACCGATCTACCATCTATATATATATGTATATATGTTCTTTACTACGATTGTACCCATTAGCGAACATGAACAATTAACTTCAACATTTAGTTGTATAATCTGGTTTGCAAAGAATTTTAAAATTTAATTTTTTTTATAAATAATAATAATTATCATTATTATATTTGCAACAATAAAAAATGTCATTATAAATAGTACTCTTTTAAATAATAATAAAAATAAAAAAAAATTTTTGACACGTGAACGATTGAACGTGTTTCTTATATTCCAAGTACTTAAGAAACACCCAAAAGTTCAAAAGTGCGGAAATCCTTTTTTAAAAACTCCCCAACAAGTACACTTAAGCTTTATATATAATATAAGTTCACCACTCGACTTTTCTACTCTTCTCTGATCGTTCAACAAGGGCCAGATGTTTTACGTACCTCGGGTTTACTATTTGGCACGCGTTTAGCGCGTTCTGTTTTTTCCTTTAAAAAAATTTTATAACAATGAAAGTCGGAAAAAAATTCTAACAAAATATTTTTATCATCAGAGTGGACATTAAAAAAAAATATATATACATATATATATAAATAAATAAATTGGTAAATGAGCTGTTTCAATTGATGTATTAATCGTAGCGAACTCTAGATAACGTTAAAATAAAGTTTGAATGCTTATTGGGAGGTCGGTTTTCGACGATCAATAATAATAATAATGATGATGATGATGATGATGATTTGATGATCTAACGCACAACAATGACTAAAAAAGTTTCTCAGCAAAACTCATTTGCTTCTTCATCGAATAACAATAACACGACACAATAAAACGCCCTCTTTGGTATTTTTTTTTTTTTTTTTTTCATTCTTTTATTTTTCTTTTCATCATCTTCGAATTTAGTCTCATCTCACTGAGTGCATATTATATTAGAGCTGAGATCTGGTGGTCCTTTCTCTGTTCAAACTTCAAATCAATATCTTTACATAATATAATGACATTCACAAAAGTGCCGCCATAATAATCTTACAAACAAAATAATTTATATTGCTAAAAATAAATTAATATGTGTAATTATAAATTATTACTTTAATTTTTTTCAGTACATCATTTAATTTAAAACATCTAATGAACACTTTTTTCATATTTTTAATGTACCATTTCACTATAAAAAAAGCGGTTTAAAATTAGAAAAAAAAAATGTATTACATATAAAAAAATATAAGAATTCAATGAAAATTATCTGGAGAAAATTTTTAACACCGAAAATTATTTTAACACCGAGAAATTTTTTTAACACTGATAAAGATTATTTACACCTTTGTCGGTATTATTTTAACACCGCCTGGACATACCCCGGTTTTTTTTTTAAAGTGTACTAGAAAATAAATTAAGTGTTAATTTTCACCACCACTAGATGTCGCGGTCAAAAAAAAATTCTCGCTTGCAGAAATGAAAAATTAAAATATATTACATCATAAAAATTCAATTAAATTATTGACAGTGATTAAAATAATTTTAGCGTCTGTAAATAATAATAATAATAAAATGAAATAAATATGAACAATATTGATAATAAATGTCACAATATGACAGTAAGTTATTGACATAAAAATATTCACAATCGTGTTACTCGTACCTAGAGATTGGGCATCTCTTTTTGGTGATGCCCCGGGTCCTTTGTCTCGTGTCTCCCGTCCAGGTCCTGTGTCCCGTGTCGGCGGGCTTTTATAACAACATTTAGTAATCAAAGTCGCCAAGTCACGCCACCCGCTGCGCTAGTTGTCATTACGATCTTATTCGTGCACTTTCGCGTGCGTAAAAGTTAACTCCGTGTGTTCTCCTTTTAATCCGTCATACACATTTCATTTTTTTACAGGATCTTTAAATAAAAATAAGTGTTTCTAGTGTATAATTTAATAAGCAATTAAAAAAATTAAGATAATAAAATAAAATACTTTTCGTAGAAATAAAAAATAAAATGTGATGAGTTAAAGACGATTGTCGTAGTCCCGCCCAGATACAACTTCCCGACCAATCGACTTATCCACACGTGATGTTAACCAGCACATCTTACAGTCCAGGAGAAATAAGAAGAATAAAATAACAACAAGAATCCTCTCGTGTTTTACTTTTTTAACGGTCGTTACGCCAAGTAGTTTTCTTGTCTCAACGCCATCTTAGTTGCTTCAGACATATCGTCTGCAATTTATCGATTATTACTTCACTCATTCTTACATTTAAATGTCTCCACACTACAAATAAATAAATTATTGTAAATTCAAATTAAAATTTCAAATTTTTTATAACTTTCCTTTTATTTTCCCTAATTATCATTCCTTCTGATAAATAATTTTCCTAACCTAAAAAAAAAAATAATTGACATCGGAGATCAAATTTTTTCAGATCTATTTAACATTATTTAGATTTAGAAAATTTTCTTCAATCTAAAGGTTTTCAATTTTTTTTTACTTTAAAAAAAAATTCAGATCTACAGAATTTAGAATCTGATGATCTATAAAGACCTGCAGATATAATTTTTTAATCATTAAGATCTATATAGTTCTGTGATCTACGCATCAAATGAACAATAATGAGAGATCAGATTATTAATTTAAAATTTCGATTCTGAAAGTGATTTCGGACTAGTAGAATACAAAATTTTGATCTCAGATCTGCACTAATTTAATTAGATCTAAACGATTTTTCCCGGGAGTAAATAAACTCAACAGATTCATATAAACATGTACATACACACATAACGGTCTTTTTTCATTGTATCGTCAAAGTCAAAAATTGAACAATAAGAATAAGAAGTATGGATAAAAGCTCGAAAAAGAATAATATAACCTGATCGTGAGAAAATTCGTAGTCTATAATTTGAACTTCCGTTCACAGTATATGAGCCTCTAATAATAAATATATACGACAATATATGTATGTATATAAGTAAAGAAAGAAAGAAAGAAAGAAAGAAAGAGAAAAAGAAATAAAAGACTGATGAAATTTAAATGTACCCCCAGCGAATATGGTGCACTATTTTATTAAGCAGAAACAGAATAAGGAAGGGAGAGTTTCACCTGGTAGAAAAGCGACGATTCCGCGACAGGACGTCGGGTGTAATCCGACGCTATGTAATAGCTGCAGGTGCCACTCGTTTGTTCGACTCGCGGAGACCCCGCGGTGAACAATGAGAGAGGGCACCGTTTTAAACGCTCGCAAATGTCTCAGACATTCTTTCTTCCTCTTTTTTTCTCTTACTGTTATTTAGTTTTTTTTTTTTAGTGTGTGTCCCCTTCAGTATTTTTTGTTTTGGTCTCTCTTGTGATTTTGTTCGATATCGCGTCTTATGACGTTGGCAAGGTAGAAGTTCATTCTCTGGCTCTTTATTATCTTTGACCTCGACTTGTGAATGAATTGAGATCAACCTTTTATTGTTAAATGTCACGGCGTATGAATACAGAAGCCGATTTTACGCCTCGAGTCTCTCAACGACTGTTTGCGCTCTTAAAAAGTACTTAGCACGTGCGCAAAGTACGTTAATGACTACATGACGTTCTATATACTTGTAATGTGTGTTGAGTAGAGGAAAAAAATTTAATAACGGATTTTAGTATTTTTTTAGGTAATGAGATATTCATTATTTTTTTTTTCCAATTAATACAAAGGGTCTGAACTATTTTTTTTTTTTTACTAAAAAAATTATATTTCATAAAAATAATATGAACTGACTATAAAATATTTAAATAAACTTGTTAATATTAATTTGAAAAATTTCTAGCGGTAAATTTTTGGACTCAAGCAAAAATTGTTAAGAAACTTTTTACAAAAAATTTAATTGGCTCTAAATTTGCTGAAGACCATTTTTAAAAATTTTAATAAAATATTAAGTCTGACCAAAGATAATTTTTTTTCTGAAATAAGTGATAAAATGTCAAATTTTTGAAAAACAATTATTAGTTCAGTACACAAAAGAATTGATTTAGAAACTGAAACTGAAAAAAAAACTGGCGATAATATATTGACATGTCACATCACAAATATACAAAAGAATATTTGACTTCTTTGACGTTACAAAAGTAAAGAAGCCCAGATATATTTATGTGTATTAAAATACAACTGGGATATACTTGTCAAGGCGTGGTATGGGGTGGTGGCGCGAGCCTTAAAAGAGCCTTTTAAGAGTAGTTTTGTATGGTAGTGGTGGTAGTGGAGAACGAGGAGAGGTAGTAGAAAGAACGAGTAGAATATGCTGATGTCGAACCCTTACTACTGGCACACACAACACACAACTACTGTATGGTACTATACACATAACAGGACACACCACGACCTCGCCATGGGACACCATGCTCCGTACGCTCTGGGGTGCAAAACCAACCATGGCCCACCGTGTCTAATAATTCCATATTAGCTTTGTCGCGGTTATTTCAAAGGTTACACACTCTCTTTATCTCTTACTCACTTTCACTTTATTGTATATTTTTACTTCTACCTTTCGCCCTATTTTTTATTTTTTTTATCCTGTCTAACGGCTGTCACCAGATTCAAATTATCAAAATGTTTCAATTATAATTACAACCATTAAATTAACCCACTTAGCATTCTTTTTTAGCTTCCCGCCATGAAAATTTGAAATTTTCAAAAAAAAGGGAAGTTATTGGTTTCGGTTTAATTTTCAAGGATCATATTTTCATCAGATCTCGATGTTTTGAGGTCCTAGAAAACTATTCTGATTATTTCTGGATGGACGTCCAAGTATGCATATTCATAGATGTGTGTAAACTAATTTTAGCCGTATGATATCTTTGAAACAAATTAACCGATTTGAATGTTCTTGGTGGCAATCGAAAGGGTTCATCGAGACTTAGATTTTAATAGATTTTGAAGTCATTCAGTCAAGTAGTTTACGAGTTATACACAAAATAAAAATTAAAAAATTTTTTTTTCTTCAGGATTTTTTCATATGATTCATAAACTACTTGCCCGATTTGCCTCAAAATTTATGGAGCTCTGAGTCTTGATGAGCCCTTTCGATTGCCGCCAAGTACGTTCAAATCGGTTAATTCGTTCCACAGATACCGTAAGACAAAAATTAATTTTTTTTTTTAGCTAAATGCATTTTTTTTCAGTTGAACAACAAAGTAACCATTTTTTGGCTTTAAAGAGCTCAAAAATTTGAAAATAATAACTTTTCTGAGTTTTCTGAGCTCGAAAACAGCGAGAAATTTTGGGGTTGGCCCACAGGATTAACCGTTTTCCGATTTTTTTTTCTATAAAATAAAATTATTAAAAAATACTATTGAGGATTCTAATCCATGAAAAATTAAATATTGTACTTTATATTTATTTATCTTATTTCAAAATATATGATATTATTATTTGTTGGATCTCCATACTCATCTCTTTTTCTGACCAACCCCATCGTGATTTATGGTTCTTTATGTATACCTCGGAGAGAAACGAAACGACGTGGACGTGGACTCTCCATACGTCATCGGAGAAAAAGAAATACATCATCATCGATGTGAGTAGAAGCGGCTTAGTTGGGTTGGTAACCCGACGCCAGTTAAATGAAAATTTATTTACTGCCTCTATAATATAGGTATGTGGATGATAATTTTAATAATATATGATTTTTCAATAACACTAAAATGACGCGTCGTTTTTACTTTTATTTATTAGTTTTTTTCTTTCTTTTTATGATTAATAATACACACGCTTTTAAAATGTAATCGTTGGAGAAAGAAAGTATAAATAAATATGTTGTTATTATTATTATTATAATTTTTAGTGATCGTATGAAATATAAAAATACATACTTATGTCTGTAGCATTGTCATTAAAAATTTTATATTTATTGAGAAATTTCATTTACATAAAATTTGTGACAG
Organism: Microplitis demolitor; assembly: GCF_026212275.2. Lineage (NCBI taxonomy): Eukaryota > Metazoa > Arthropoda > Insecta > Hymenoptera > Braconidae > Microplitis > Microplitis demolitor. The sequence goes on along the minus strand of NC_068549.1, from coordinate 3,904,824 downwards.
TTAAAAATCAGCTATACGATAATTAGCCGGTTAAATGTTAATTGATATGTCACAATAAAATTACCCGAGAAAAATTTATCATAAATTATTTGCTCTACTTGAAAATTTTCAGTTGTGTATAAATTAAGAATTATAAATTTAATAAATTTTTGTCATTCATGTAATTGTAAAAAAAAAATTGAATGGTCATTTTTATATATAAGAAGATAAAATGATAAAAAAAATATAAAATATGTGAGTAATAAAAGTGGACAATGGAGGAGCAAATTAATATTAAGGTGAGTTCGAAAAGCTTATATATGTGGATGAGGTGGAATATGGTCTTCTGGACATGAAATAAATAAAAAATAAAATAATATAATAAAAAAGCTAAAAGTAATATAAGAAATAAGTAATATGAAAAGAATAAAAGAAATGTAAAAAAGACGAAAAGATAATATGAAAGGAGGAGAAAGAGAAGTTTAAATGAACGCGCGGATGAGGAGAGAAGGTGGTTGAGGAGAGTTTCAAGTAAGGACAGTAATTTATCAAGAGTAGATAGGGATCACTGTGGTCGCGTGTGTCTATCCGAAAATGTTTTGACCGATTTTTATTTTATTTTATTCTATCAGAACTTACAATGATTCAAATCGCGATAATAAATATTTGCATTGTTCAATATATGTCTAGTGATTTGATATATTTATTGATATTAATTTTAACCTTTCGATTGTTAAATTTGCGGATATTGTTTCTGCACTTGAGAAGAAATTAAACACAACCTGGACATGGACAATATTAAATCGTTGGTTAAAAGATTGTGAGACCGGCCAAGAATACCAGACATACCAGCGGGCGCGCGCCCAGACGCCGCCTTACTATGCTGCAGTGAAAAATAATAGTAAAAAAAAATATTATATATACATTCTTTTGAGAAAAGAAGAAGAAGGTGGAATAAGAAAAGGATCAGTGAGAGGATATTGAAGGGTTAATTATTAAAATTAAATTAATTACTTATTATTTGGTACTGAGAAAAACATTTTTTTTAATTTATTTACATTTAATTATTCCTCATTAATCATTTTTTATTAATTAAATAATATAAATACTTTTTACAAAAAAAACCTGCACTATTATGTCTTCAGTAATTTCTGCTTTATCGACTGCTATCCCATAGTAAAAAAAGTATAATTGCTCCAATTGTCGCGAGGCGCTGTTCAGGTTCTAGTGAAAACAAGACAAAGATGACAAACAACGCGATGTAATTTATCAGTTTTTACTAATAATAGTTTAATAAAAAGGTTACTGTTGCTGAATTTTTGTAGAGTTCCAGTCCATAGTGACCTCCAGCTAATGGAAAAAAATAAACTCTTTTTAGTATTTATTTCAGGTGTTAGAGTGCTTGCGTATAGTACACAGTAATAAAAAATTTGAAAAACAGTTGACTTTATAGGCCAACCCCAAAACTTCTCACTGTTTTCGAGATCAGAAAGCTCGACAACGTTATTATTTACAAATTTTTGAGCTCTTCAAAGTCAAAAAATGTTTATTTTGTTGTTCAACCAAAAAAAATACATTCAGCTAAAAAAAATTAATTTTTGTCTCACGGTATCTTTGGAACAAATCAACCGATTTGAACGTACTTGATTGCAATCGAAAGGACTCATCAAAACTTAGAGCCCCATAGATTTTGAGACAAATCGGACAAGTAGTTTATGAGTTATATGAAAAAAACCTAAAGAAAACAAATTTTTTAATTTTTCTTTTGCATATAACTCTGAAACTACTCGACCGATCAATTTCAATATCTATCCAGATCTCAGTCTTGATAAGCCCTTTCGATTGCCGCCAAGAACATTCAAATCGGTTAGTTTGTTCCATAGATATCGTACGACAAAAATTAGTTACCATACATACACAAATGCGTACTTTCCTATTTTTGAAAGTTTTCAATTATCATGGCGGGAAGTTAGAAATACCGACAATCAGGAAAAATACACTGATGAAAGTACTTCCCACTTATTCCTCATTACATAGTAAAAAAATAATTAAACTAAACCTTCAATTTAATAGTTTAATATAAAAATTAAAGATGATTGTAATAATACTAAAGCCCAATTGTAGGCTTTAATCAGTAATTGCGCAATTAACAATAAAAAGACAAAAAAACACGTAATTGGCGGTCTGGATTTCTCTGCATCGAATTATTAGAATACTTGCTTAATTAAAACATTTTAATATTCAATGGTTTGTATATATATTTAATAAATTTAACATCGTGGGTAGATGAATTTTAAATACTGAAAAAAATTTAGGGGATGCTGGCAAACAAATAGACATTACAAGTGGGTTCTAACAAACAATGAAACAACCCACTGTCAAAGATTGGCAATTTGTTACGCAAATTTTCAAGTACCCCGCACACTTAGTGTTCTTTATTTCTGCCACGCATCACTTGGATTTCATCTTCTAGCCCTTTAAATAAAATTTATTATTCAAATAGAAGGACACATATGTATGACAATCATTAACTTATGTTTAATAATTATTACTTTATAGTTTAAATAATTAAATATATATATTATATTGATTGACGTACAGAAATTGCGTGTTTAATTAAAATCAAGTATCATTTAATTATTATCACCAAAAAAAAAAAAAATTATAGATGTCTCTCAACTAAGTAAATATCAAAGCTCATTTACAAAATCAGACAAAATAACAAATTACTCGCGTCAACGCACGTTTATACTCAACTTGCAACTCAACTTTTGTATCGAGAATGTGAATCCAGATAGAAAAAAAAAATTCGTACAGAGGCACAAGGATGTTTATATACTGACAGTTATGAAAGAGGATAGAAAAAGGATTTAAAGAAAAAAAAATTTTTAAAAAGAGAGAGAGAAAAATTGTGGAGGTGGTTAAGGGGGGTGGGGGTGGAGAGGGATATCGTCTCTTTTCGCTCTAATAAATCTCACGTATTTGGCGGTGCGGCGCAAGCTGACGGGTTCTAACGATATATTCTGATATAATTAAAACAATAAATAAGATGGCGTCCAACCGCGAGCACCGGGGGTCGAAAACTCACTCCGGGAATTACGTGCGCGAACCTATACGGGAACGCCGCGTTATTTTCTCTTAGCTTTATAGAGTAGTTGTTGTGGTGGTTGTCGTAGACGCCGGGCCCCGAAAAATAAGTAGACCGTGTCTTAGACACCGCTCATGAAACATGGGAAAATAATTTTCATCTGAGGTATATATAAATAATCTTTTTAAAAGTTTTAAGAGCAAGATTTTCGGTACTCAAATAAATAAATAAATTTATTACGTTTTTTTGGTTCAGAAAAATTTTTAAATGCTAGTCAGCTTTTTTAATGATTCCAATAATTGGTAGAAATTATAATTTATTTGAAAGATTCCAAAAATTAAAACGTCTAAGACAATAAATTTCAGTTTATTATTAATTATCTTTCCATATTTTGCAGATTACTAGGTCTGGTCATTTCCAATTTGATAAGAAAAAAAAGTCATCAGTAAAATTGTTATTACTTAGCCAATAATTGGTACCCTATCAATAATTCAGACATTTACCTGACATTAGTTTTGAAAAATCGTTATCCAAAAGACCAACAGACAAGTTGAGAATAAAGAATACAGTGAAATATGACAGAAAAGTGATCTATTTATGTAGTTATAGAAACAAGATAGAGAGTAGCTTGAACGCAAGGCGGAGTCGAGGTTAATTGCCAGTTAAACGGGAGTCCTTCCCGCCTACTAAAACATAACCCATCATAATCTTCTTCCTTGGCGCGGGTTCTTAGTTATTTTATCTTCCGCTCTCTCACTCTCTATTATGCCTTATACCTACTTCTAGAGATCCAGAGACCACACCACCACTTATATATTATTGCCTCAACAGCTCTACAATATTTCGCTTGTGTTCTAACAGTGGCTAAATCTCTTTCGCAACATTTAGCCACTGTTAAATTACACGTTTGTTTCAACCAACTCCTCTACCATTTATACCTTTTGTATACTACCCTAAAATATGGGTACGCTATTTTAAAATAAATAATGCACACCCGTATTTCACACCAGTATTTATTAAAGACCTTTTTTCAACACAAATTAAATTTAAATAATAAACAATCATTTTTCAGATTCATACAAATAATGGCTCGAAAAAATTTAGGATATTAATAATTTATAACCTACATGTCGCATAATCTTGTTTGCAAAATATAGTTAATAAGTATTATAGAGGTTCTACACTTGTTACACATAAGTACATATTTTAGTTGATATATGTATAAATATATCAGGGTGAAAATTATTTTTTCTATTTGTCAAAACGTGTCACCATACAAAAATATCTTTCCGTACAAAAAAAATGTGGACTGTAAAAAAAGCGATGTCAAAATGTGCTCATTTAAATTTTTTTAATTTCCCGCTAAGAAAATTGAAAATTTTCAAAAATTTAGGAAGCTATTAGTTTCGGTCTGATTTTCGAAAATCAAATTTCTATCAGATCTTGACGTTTTGAGGTTCTAGGAAACTATTCTGACTAATTTCCAGGTGATGTCCGAGTGTATGTATGTGTGTACGTCAAAGACCTCGAAAATGTATTCATAATAATTTTTTCAAACTCAACGAGCTTAAAAACAGCGGGAAATTTTGGGACCAATTTTTTTGGTATCTGTTTTTTACATATTCTGATACTTCAGATTAAATATAACACCCGGTACAATGTTATTATGTACGATGGTGTATGAAGAAAAAAGCAAAAAGAGATAAGTAAAAGTGTAACAATTATAGTAGATAGTAAACAAATAAAAGAAATAATAAAGGATATTGTTATTAGATATCTTTCGGGGTTAAATTAAATTATCAATAAAGAGATTACCTTTACCCGATAACGTCAGTTATTTTGAGATAGAATTAGATGAGCTTGGTAAAGCAATAAGGACAAAACAATTAGCTAGATTGATATTGTCCCCTGTGGTGTTGATCGATATATATACATAAATATTTTTCTATTAAATTGTTTGAATGAAATATACAATTGATTAATTGGAAATGTCGGATTTATTAATAAAAATATTAAAAAAATTAATTTAAGAGTTTTACCGAAAACTTATAAAGAAAAATGAACTTTCCCTTCGCTGTGAGTAATTAAATCAAGAGGAAAGTGATTAAAAAACACAATTTTTACTTATAAAAGTAATTAAGGAACCAAGAATGTACTTAAAGATAGCAGAGTTAATAATATAAGTTAAAATTTTATTTTCAAAATTATTTTTACTTTTCCAAGAGCAGATAAGATGACAAATTGTCGCTGAGTAAGTCTCTAATGTCACTCGTTTTTGTATCTGTGTTTTAATGTATTTATGATCACTAACACAATCAACAGATGGCGTATGTTTATATAATTCTCTCACATTATTTAAGCCAAGGCGATGGTTGTAATATACAACATGGCGATAAATTAATAAAAGTATACTTGGCGTTCACCACCACCGAGTTACACCACGGTACGAGCTGTTAATTTTCAAGTTTGCATGCTACGCCGCGCACAGTAAGAGAGCAATGAGTTCATGTAATTAAAGAAAGCGCCGCAACTTCTGATCTTATATATATTCATGTACTTATACTAGTCTTAAGTTTATTTTTGTTTTTTTTTTTTGTCATTTATTTATAATTACATTCCAAGCTTGATTAAATGTCGCCTGGTTAATATTTTTATCAAGTTAAACTTTTATAACACAATTAATTTTATAAAATTTTATTTTTAAATTTTAATTACTAGTTACATAATTTTTTTCATATTTATAGATTTAAAAAATTACTCGGGACATGAAAAATCATTCGGAAAAAAAATTTTTTTTTTCGTTAGTAAAAAATTTTATTTACAAAATCTTGAAACGGTGGAGGCAAGATGGCCATAGTGGACCGTAAGGAAACTTCCCAATTTTTATACTTAAATTTTTTTTTAATTGTAGTCGTCTTAAGTTAAATAAATTTATTCCACGTTCATTTAATTCACTGTTTCAGAATTGAAGAAAAAAAAATTAATTTTTACTGAAAATTCTGACCAACTTGCCCCATACAGCCCTAGACGCAATCGATGCAAATTTTTAAGCAAAAAAAAATCGATTTTATTTCCAATAGTTCATCTTGACTTAACTTCCCCTAATTTATGAAAGTAACTATTGAAAATGTAAAAAAATATAGAAGGGTTGAAATTGAATTATCGATGGTTTAATTTATATATGTATATGTATATATCGATATATGTGTATAATAGGATTACATAAATGTAAAATGAAGGTGACGATAAATTATTTAATACGTTTTGACGTTAAAGAAAATTTTACTCTCGAATAAAAATAAATATTTGAAGCAAATAAAATTCATTGAAAAATGTAAGTTAATTTTTTTTTAATGCTCAAGTAATTTTTTTTTCAATGGAATAAATTGTTTGAATAATAAAAATTTATTGAAGATTCGTTTAAAAGCATAAAATATTAATTTGAAAAGTAACTTATGGACTAATTAATTAATTAATAGACCATAAAATTTATCAAAAAAGTTTATCAATACAATAAATAAATATTATTATAAATTTTAAAGCTGAAAGTTATAATCACGTTTGTTTTAATTAAACCCGCAGCATGCGGTTTGCTATACATTAATTAACATCATGGTATTACTACGTTAATAAACTATTATTTATTGACGTAAATATAAGAAAGATTTAATTAAAAGATAACTTACAAATCATCTTAATGTTATATATTCGTTATTATTATTTTGTCTTATAATTATTACTGAGGAAAAAGTGCGTAAAAATTGCGCACTGAAATTGACTCAAAATAGTTTTTTTTTATTACTTCTATTTTTGGAAGAATTTCAAATTTATTTATAATGCCCTCAACAATCAAGATTAAATTTAATATCAAAAAAGACAGTGAGGGTCGAGGTGCCATTGGAGCAAAGGAATATCCTGACATTTTTAGTAAAATAAAAAAATTCATGAAATACAAAATTGAAACCATTCTGAGTTCTTTTAAAAATTTTGAAAATTTCAATTTTATCGAATACTCATTAGTAATACGATTTATTGAAAAACAAAAAAAAATATTTTAAAAGACGAATTTCAATTGATAATTCATTAGGAAGTTCAACAAAATTACGATTCAATACTTAAAATTAAATAACATTAATTTTTTATCTGAAAAAAAAAAAATTATTTTTTAGAAGATTGAGTTATATATTTAAGCTCTGATCTGAGGTACAAGTTCTAAGTTCAGAGATTCACTGTGTTGACGTGGGTAATACAAGAATTAAAATCCGCATGAGAAATCTAGAAGCAGATTTTACGCGGATAGATTTCAAATCGTAGCAAATCCAATCTCGTGCCTTGCTTACCCCGATTAAAAACCCTCACAGTTACGCATGTTTTCTTAACAATAGATCAAGACCCTTTTTTTTATCCTGACATTTACTAGCAAAACCCCATGCGGCTATTTAATGTCACATCACATGCGACGCAAAATGGTGGAAAATCGGACATGGATTAAAATGATACCAATGGATAGTAATACAAAATCCGAATGTGACCCTTTCGATGAATATGTTATAAAAAAAAATTAACAGATTATACGGGTGACAAATTTATTTCAAATTACATGTCTTGTATTTTTTCTTTTCATATTTTAATTTTTCAGCTTCACTCTAATCGTTCAATAAAAAATTTTGTAGAGGATAAGACTTATTACAAAATTAGTTTGTTTATTTATTCGACTATTCAATACTTTGAAAAGTTTTGAATTTTAAACCTTACCATAGTGTTTCTGGTTTCTGAACTAGAACTTGGATGGCCCCTGATAACACGAGTTGATCGTGAAAAAGTTGGTCATTCATTAGTTTCTGACCAACTTGACAACAAGTTATCGACAACTTTAGCTTTTGCAACTTTTGGTTACAAGTTACCGCCAACTTTCTCAGAAAGTTGGCACCAATATGGAGCCGCAACTGGAATGCAAGTTTCTAAGAAAATTAAAAAGAAACTTACCGTCAACTTATGATTGCTAACTTTTGCCACCAACTTTCTCAGAAAATGTCTATCAACTATTGGAGGTACCAACTGTTGGCGGTCAACTTGGTGTCCAGTTGCGGCTGCAAGTTTCTCGTCAGTTTCTCGCCAACTTGGCTATCAGGGCATATGTCAATAAGATGAAAACCCAAGTAGCTATGGAAGAAATCTGTGGCGTAAATATCTTCGTTATCGGCTGAAGATATAATTTTGACTGTCGAAAAGATAAAAATTTTTCTCCTCTGATAGCCAGACTTTCTGGTCAATAAATTGATGTCAATTAATTGTGATCAAGATGACGACAACTTCAACCTTTGTAACTGTTGACTACAAATTGTTGCCATCTTCCAGAAACGGAACATAGAAGGCAACTTATGGGATAACAACTTTTGCCATCAATTTTCTTAGAAAGTTGGCATCCAGTTGTCGCCGACATATGGAAAAGCCAATTTCGGCGTTAAATTTGGCAACAAGTTACAGCAGGTTGTCGCTAACTTGCCGTCAGGGCTATAAATCTATTTTCGTTGACAAATTGTACCAGAAAAAAAATATCTCTAAATTTATGGACTATTTCCAAACTTATCAAATCTACCATGCATAGAAAAATTTATGAAATACTATAGATTCTCATAAATTCTTGAAGAGAATTTATGAGAATGACTGAAATTTATAAGAAGATCGAAACGCGCTGTACTTTCAGCTATAAAAATCTATTGTTTTCTCCAAGTGTCCGAAATAGGGTAGAAACAATGATTTTAGGAAATTTTTGAATTTAAAAAGTAATGACTAATGTATACTGCAAATATTAAAGAAATTTCAGTAAACTTTTAACATGATTTTGGTTTAGAATTCTAAGGTAGAAAACACTATTCTGTGATAAGTATAAACATAAATGAGGCGTAGAAGCAATGATATTTTTAAATCAAATCAAAGAACGATTACAACCACATACTGTAAGATCAATGAACGACTTTTGAAGATAACGATAAAAAATTATTTTTAGTCGTAAAATAATGACAATACATAATCACTGTTACATGATTGGTTAAAAAAAAAAAAATTATTATCTACATCCAATAAATCCTTATGTCTATTTAGTAATTGAATTTTTCAAATTGAGCAATAAAAATAACGCAATAATATTAGTCCTGTTCATAGATGATGCAATATCACGTGAACACGGAGTGGTTTAATTGGTCTTAGTTTTATATGAGTATTTCTTGAAATATAGAATTGATGATTTATTTTTTTTTAAGACTAGTAGCAAATTTTATAAAATACAAATTGTTATTTTTCGAACTAACTTTTATGAAGTCGACTACGGTGGTAATTATTTCTGTATTAATAAAAATAAAGGGCTTAATTACAATTTTTTAAAACTTCAGATTAATAATTTCATTTATTTTGATTGTTAGTAATTAGATAGTAATGTTGAAACAAAGCGCGGGAATTTTGATAGCTATACTAATATATGGAATATTGCTTCCGTCAGCCGTATTTTGTAATTCGGCAGAGACTCAAATTTGTTCAGTGTATAAAAAGGTTGATATCAATAGTGAAAGCAATAATGCACTCAATTCTATTTCTGACCCAAAATCATATATTTTTACGTCAAACGGTGAACTCTCAATGGATATTGAAATAAAATATGAATGTGATACAATAATATTTAACACGGAAAATCTTGATAAACTCGACCTGATTCAACTAAAAAACGTTGATTCCATTAAAAGTTATACAACTGATGTGTATTTAATTAACAAGAAAGGGTTATTGGAACTTACATTTCCGCATAATTTACCACGAGGCAACTATACTCTATATTTAAAGTATCATCGTGGTGTAAGCTCACCTCATGCTACACTGCACGAGTGAGTACTTTTCTATATAAATAATTGTTTGTCACGTAGTTTATAAATAAAATTTCAATTGCTTAATTAATTTCCATTACAAACTCAAGATGGATAGCGCTCACAAATTTTGACGACAATAGTTTTGATAAAACCAATAATCACGCAATTAGAATATGGATCAGAAAAAACGCTCTGGGACATGGAAAATACTTGATGGAAAATGTTGAAAATTTGATGAAAGCTTTTGAAAATTATACTGGTGTCTTGTACAAAGAAAACAAATATGTTAAATTTGATTTTATTGTACTGCCCAAAAGTCACATGTTCAAACATAGCCACCAATACTTTATTTATGTCGAGTAATATTTTTTTCTTTATCAATATAGCAAAAAAAGATGAGAGCATGAAAAAAAATTTCCAGTGAACCTTAAAAAATTCTAAAAGTATTTGGCTTGCAATAGTACACAAATTCATCCAAACTTAATTATAAATATAGATGATACTTTTTAAGGCTAACTTTGATTTTTTTTCTCTTTCATCGACACTTGCCAGGATTTATTGATATTGAATAGGGTATCCATTTATTTTATAGCGAGGAATTATTTGTTGACGAAGAATACATTGCCACAGATGGTAATGAAAAATTGTTCCGCGACATAACAGAATTGCTGATCAATCATGCATTCAAATACTTTAAACCCAGTCTATTTCGTCCATACGGACGATTAATCTTTCAACTAAGAGAATATCTTAAGTATTATATAATAAATAAGGTAAAGCACAATTATCAGTAACAAACATATGACCCCTAATTGTTTCAATAAGTCACAGAATTAGTAACCAATAAGTAACTAATATTAAACATGATTTATTGGCGGTCGTTTGTTTTTAACTAATCAGAATAAGTTGCAATAGTTTTTTGATAATAATTCATTAAAATATAGGCCATCACTTCATGGCATTTAATGGATGAGTATGTTCGGTACCAAAGATATCGTATATTTGAAAATGATTACCTTTACGGTCATTTGAATGAATACGTTTTATTCGACAATTATCCAAACGGTAGGTAAAAAAAACATAGTTATTATAAGTAAACCAGTTTATAATAATGACATATCACTATAGGCGGCTTACTAATACGTATGGCGATACATGTGGCAGGGGAAGAAAATTTTATTAATGCACTGCGAGAGTATCTCAAAAGAAGGTATCTACGATAGTAAATTCACATGTAGTTAAATTATACTTATTCTTACATTTGTATGACTTAAGAAGGAATACTCAAAACACTGATTTATTTTCGGAATTGATTGACATTCCGCGTAAGAAAGTGTTGGATGATTGGGTCAATATGAAAGGATATCCTGTGATATCAATAAATAGAAATTACAAAGGTAATAAAGCGATTATAAGACAGTCACGTTTTTTGAGAAAAAGAGATGAAAAATCGTCAACTAAATACTGGATACCAATGAACTTCGCGAGTGAAAATGATGCTGATTTTAGTAATACTACTGTCACAGATTGGTTCGATCCTGAAACGGCATCGATTGAAATTATAGCACCACCTCGAGATAACTGGCTCTTAGCCAATAAACAACAGTTCGGTATGTAATTCGGTTTGTAAGAGATAATAATGCATCTATGGTTCGAATGTGAAATCGATTTTTTTTTCTTTAGGCTACTATCGTGTTAATTACGATGAGAAAAATTGGAAACTAATTATTCAGTATCTCAAATCGAATAATTATCATAAAATTCATGTGCTTAATCGTGCACAGCTGATCGACGACGCATTTGTTTTGGCTGAATTTGGATACCTGAATTTCAATATCGCTTTTGATTTAGCGAGATATCTCAGATTAGAAACAGAATACGTCCCATGGGCTACGTTTTGGGAAAAAATGTTCCGTTTGTTTCAATATTCCTCGATATCTAATTCACAATATTATGAAATGTTCAAGGTACACATAAAAATACAAATAATAATCTTTTATGATATCACGAACAGTTTTTTATTTCTTATTCTGCTCTAATGGTTTTTAGAGCCATTTTTTTTTTTTTTTAATCATGTAAGAATATTTCATCAAAAGTTGCTATTACAGTAATAATAAAATAAATTTTCTTTGTAGAACATGATTTCGGAGGTATCTGAAAGCTTAGAAAGAACTATATTGTCCGATGGAGTATCAACCGATAATGATCGGATGAAAAGACTTCAAAAAATATCATTTATAAAGTGGACTTGCTTCTATGGATCGAAATTTTGCAGAAACTATACGCTAACTAAACTCGAAAATTGGCTCACTGACCCAGTTCAGCATCCGTCAGTTCAATTTCTTTATCTCATATCCATATAGACTGATTTAAAAATGTCAATAAATATTTTGTTTCTGTTTTTCCATGCAGACTTTTGCCGGATATTCGACGAGAAATGCTTTGTGCCGGAATTCGTAGTGCCAATAAAGATACATGGAATAAATTATTAATTAAGTTTTTAATTAACAAAGACGATGACATTTTGTTGGCACTCATGTGTTCATCAGATAATCAACTATTGCAAAAATTAATGACAATGTTTGTCAATGACGAATTAGTTTACAGGAGTCCGTGGTCTTTTTACATGAATATTGCGCAGCAAAGCACTAATGGCGTGGATGCTATTTTAGAATTCATGAACAAAAATTTAGATTTATTTCATAAAAAGTAATTGTGACCACACAATACATCCTTAACCCATATATAGAGGAGAACCAAATCAAATTCGATAATTTTTTTTTCTGTTTCTTTTTGCTTGGACTCTTCTCTATACCCTGTACAGTAACTTTTTTTGTACACACGTTAAACTACTTTTGTTTCAGCTCAATTTATAATGAAATTATGAATAACGTTTGCATTGTAATCGAACAGTTTATCAGTAATGATGTCCAACTTGAAAAAGTAAGCACTGACACTTCATAAAATATAAGAAAGAAAATGTATTTTTCTTATTATTTTTGCAGTTTTATCGAATATTGACTCATGATTTTGGCTCAATTGGAATTGTAAATTTTGCTTCATATTTGTCTACTGCCACGGATAAAGTACGTCGTGCAAATAAGGTGTTTGACTTGATGAAAGTTTAATTATAAAATCCTCGTCTAATAAATTTCTAATAAATAAATAATCAAATTTCAAGTAAAAACAGTTTATAAATTATCTACGACTTACGCGCTATTGATTGAAATTAAAAAAACTTAAAAGTCTTACTGAGAATAAACATGTAATAAATATCTATATACAAATTTTAAAAAATTCTAGTGTGTGTTTTTATTTTTAACGAATTCATTTTTCTTTCGATTTTAATCACTTAACAGTAGATTAATAATAACAAGCGGACTATATAGTCATTATTCGTCAAGCACAATCGATTCATCACGATATTAAGGTGGCCAAATTATCGACAAATGCTGAAGACATTGAGTTTCACGGATAATGATTTAGTGCTCACGTACTTCAATCAACACGTATCTGGTTATTATCTTAATTAATTAAACCTGTGAAATAAAGTCATAATGGTCATTAGATTAAACACAAAAAAAAACTCGACAGATTGTCCAGCATTTTGTTTTACTTAAAAAAGTATTGATTTATATGAAAACAATTAACTTTTTAAATATTTCTTAGAGAGGCGCACTTAGACCTGCGTTTTTAATTTTTATGGCTGGATTTCACGTGCTTGGAATTTATTCACTGTCTGTAGCATGTTCTGTTTTTTTCCTAAAATTAGTATTTAAAACTTCATGATGTCATTCAGATATGACATAAGAAAATGTGGTGGGATTTCATTGGACAAATCTTCATATAAATATGACGGTACTTGAAATTGAGACACAGTAATATTTTCGATAGCTAATGAAAGTCTTCAATTGGTCATTTTTGTGAGTATTAATAATAATAATAATAATATTTTTTCAATTATCTTATCATTAAAAATTAAATTAATGTAATTTTATACGAGTTTCGACATGAAATTTCCAAGTCACAAAGTCATTACTTATTATCTAATGATAATGTAAACTGTGTGTATTATATTCATAGATTGGATAATAATAGAATTAAGACATAAAAAAAAGTTCTTCAATTCAATAGATAATTACAACATAGTTATGAGGTTGTTTTTATCATGATCGAGATAGAAAGTAAATATTTTTTAATGTTAATTAATTTTAACAGTTTAATGAAACGACACAAGATCATAACGATTTAACTTTTGACGATTAGTTAATTTTTTAATTTAACTACAGCAATTTTATAATTTTATTTTAACATTTAATATTTAATTACTCTAGAATCGAGATGTTAATTTCGAAACAAAGCGCGGGAACTATGATAGCTATACTAATATATGGAATATTGCTTCCGTCAGCCGTATTTTGTAATTCGGCAGAGACTCAAATTTGTTCAGTGTATAAAAAGGTTGATATCAATAGTGAAAGCAATAATGCACTCAATTCTATTTCTGACCCAAAATCATATATTTTTACGTCAAACGGTGAACTCTCAATGGATATTGAAATAAAATATGAATGTGATACATTAATATTTAACACGGAAAATCTTGATACACTCGACCTGATTCAACTAAAAAACGTTGATTCCATTAAAAGTTATACAACTGATGTGTATTTAATTAACAAGAAAGGGTTATTGGAACTTACATTTCCGCATAATTTACCACGAGGCAACTATACTCTATATTTAAAGTATCATCGTGGTGTAAGCTCACCTCATGCTACACTGCACGAGTGAGTACTTTTCTATATAAATAATTGTTTGTCACGTAGTTTATAAATAAAATTTCAATTGCTTAATTAATTTCCATTACAAACTCAAGATGGATAGCGCTCACAAATTTTGACGACAATAGTTTTGATAAAACCAATAATCACGCAATTAGAATATGGATCAGAAGAAACGCTCTGGGACATGGAAAATACTTGATGGAAAATGTTAAAAATTTAATGAAAGCTTTTGAAAATTATACCGGTATCTTGTACAAAGAAAACAAATATGTTAAATTTGATTTTATTGTACTGCCCAACCTTCACACGTCGAAATATAAAGATGGAGACTTCATTTATGTCGAGTAATATTTTCATTTTTTATTAATAATCAAGAGAATATCTTGCATGAGTACCGGAAACTATTCGGACTTAATTTTTTGCGTGGTTCTATTCAATATGTTCTAACGCTGATAAACGCATGTTATAATAAAGCAATTTGGTGCCATATTGTTTAAGTACAAATAAAAAAAGTTCTATAGCTCTTAACTTTTTTGTAATGTTCTTCATACTGTTGTTTATAAAATTTTCTAGAAAACGTTATAAGATATGAATAATTAAGATTTATGAAGGAGAGAAAACGTAATAGAGCGCGTGTAATAAATGACTCAAAAACAATATTAACAAATATCATTTTTTATTTTAATCTGAGAATTTTATTAACTAGTACGAAGAACATAAAAAGTAATACTTATCATATCTCATCATAATTTTTCATATATTTTCAATGCATCGAAACTATTCTGCATTCGTCATTTTTTAAATCTTGAAAAATTCATATTTCTTTGTATATTATAGTTATCGTAAAAAGTTATAGGCCTTTTTTTATTTGAATTTTATCATTAAATATATATATAAAAAAAAAAAATTCAGTCTGAAAATCACAACATCATGCAATGAAAGAGAATTACGCATAAAATGGAAGTCGAATATTCGGTACCACTTAGCCTACATATAAATATAGTGAAAAGAATGAGAAAGTGGAAAAAAAATCCAGTAGACCTTAAGAAATATTCAACAAGTCTATTTAACTTACAATAATCCACAAATTTACCTAAATTTAGTTAACTAAGTTTTGAATATATTGATGACTGATTGATTTCTGAGGGTCACTTTGCTCCACTTTCTTTTTTTTCAACATATGCCAGGAATTATTGATGTTAAACAGGAAATCTATCTATTTTATAGTGAGGAATTATTTGTTGAAGAGGAATACACTCCAACTGTTGGTAATGAAAGATTGTTCCTCGGCATAGCAAAATTAATGACCGATTATGCATTCGAAAACTATAATCCTAGTCGACTTCATAACTACGGAAGATTGATATATACTCTTAAAGAATATCTGAGCTACCATATAACCGATGAGGTATAGTAAAATATCAGATACATATATAATTAACCAGTTGCGCACATAGTGTCAATTACGTTATAAAAAAATCAGTTTTTCTGGGCGGTATTCCTACAGAAATCATTTAAAATATTCTCAAATTTATGTTACACGGAAAAAAACTGTGGTAGCGGGTACTCCAATATGTAGTAAAAAATACTACATAAATAGTACTGACAACTAAATATTGTAGTAAACATCTATGATTGTAGTTGGCTACATGTAGTAAAATTTGTGGTTGAGATTACTCCAACTTGTAGTAACCTTAACTACAGATGCTTTTGTAGCAGCTACAATTTTTTTCCGTGCAATCATATAATATCTTGATAAAATACAGGCTTTGAAAACATGGAACTTAATGGATGTATATGCTTATCATCAACGACACGGTATCTTTGAAGATGATTATCTTTATAGCCGTAGGAAATTTAATGGTGTAAATATTTATCCGAAACGTATGTTAAATCTATCATTGTTAAATTTTTAATAAATCTCAAAAAATAAATACTCGATTGTAACAATGATCTAAAATATAGGTGGTTTCGTGATTCGAATGCTCGAACATGTAGTTGGTGAAAACAATTTCAAGAATGTCATTCAAAATTACTTACAAAACAGGTACTTATATCTATATATATATTATAGAATGGAGAGAGATGGGCTACTGAGGCAGTATCAGATTTTCTGAAATAGATATAACATTAAGTTCATGTTTATTATTGCATTAGTATAATTATGATTTTGATCTATTTTCTATTCTATTAATAAAGTTAAATATTAAATTACTTTCTCTGCTTGTACTGATTAAATGATAGTATTACTAAAATTAGTGCTCTAAATAGCCCAATTTTTCTCGCTCTGATCATATTGTATGATACATTTTTGTGCATAAATAAATTACTGATCTATGTTTTTATTCTAAATTACGAAATGCATCTAGAGAAGAGATTCGAAACACGAATGTTTTCTTCAAAATGATTGATGTGGCTGGAAACAACAATGATACTTTGGATAACGCTCTTAAAAGTTGGTTGGGCAGAATGAGCATGGCTATATTAACAATAAATAGAGATTACAGCAGTAATAAAGCGACTATAACGCAGTCACCGTTTTCGAGAAGGAAGGATGCAAACTTAGTGCCTGACTACTGGGTACCAATAAATTTTGCGAGTGAAAATGATGCTGATTTTAGTAATACTACTGTCACTGATTGGTTCGATCCTGAAACGGCATCGATTGAAATTACAGCACCCCCTCGAGATAACTGGCTCTTAGCCAATAAACAACAGTTCGGTATGTAGTTCGGTTTGTAAGAAATAATAATGCATTTATGGTTCGAATGTGAAATCGATTTTTTTTCTTTAGGCTACTATCGTGTTAATTACGATGAGAAAAATTGGAAACTAATTATTCAGTATCTCAAATCGAATAATTATCATAAAATTCATGTGCTTAATCGTGCACAGCTGATCGACGACGCATTTGTTTTGGCTGAATTTGGATACCTGAATTTCAATATCGCTTTTGATTTAGCGAGATATCTCAGATTAGAAACAGAATACGTCCCATGGGCTACGTTTTGGGAAAAAATGTTCCGTTTGTTTCAATATTCCTCGATATCTAATTCACAATATTATGAAATGTTCAAGGTACACATAAAAATACAAATAATAATCTTTTATGATATCACGAACAGTTTTTTATTTCTTATTCTGCTCTAATGGTTTTTAGAGCCATTTTTTTTTTTTAATCATGTAAGAATATTTCATCAAAAGTTGCTATTACAGTAATAATAAAATAAATTTTCTTTGTAGAACATGATTTCGGAGGTATCTGAAAGCTTAGAAAGAACTATATTGTCCGATGGAGTATCAACCGATAATGATCGGATGAAAAGACTTCAAAAAATATCATTTATAAAGTGGACTTGCTTCTATGGATCGAAATTTTGCAGAAACTATACGCTAACTAAACTCGAAAATTGGCTCACTGACCCAGTTCAGCATCCGTCAGTTCAATTTCTTTATCTCATATCCATATAGACTGATTTAAAAATGTCAATAAATATTTTGTTTCTGTTTTTCCATGCAGACTTTTGCCGGATATTCGACGAGAAATGCTTTGTGCCGGAATTCGTAGTGCCAATAAAGATACATGGAATAAATTATTAAGCAAGTTTTTAATTAACAAAGACGATGACATTTTGTTGGCACTCATGTGTTCATCAGACAATCAATTGTTGCAAAAATTAATGACAATGTTTGTAAAGGGTGAATTAATTGACAGAAATCCGTGGTTATTTTTCCTGGGAATTGCGCAGCAAAGCACTAATGGTGTAGATGTTATTTTCGAGTTCATCGATGAAAATCGAGATTTAATCGATAAAAAGTAATTCCGAATACCCTATATATGCTCACAAAAATAAAATATGCATATTTTTTTATCAATTAACGAAACTTATATAATTATGGATTTTCTTTATTATAGCACTGAGCTGATAGAAGATATTTGCGTTCTCTTTGAAGAGTTAATCAAAAACGAAAATCAACTTGAGAAAGTAAGTATTGAATGATTATTTTATCAATTCAGAAGAATGATTTCAATATAATTTTTTTATTTTCTAGTTCAAAAGAATATTAAACTACTACGCGCAATATATTAACCCAGAGAATTCTCATTCACATCTAGATACTGCTTCCTTCAGAGTAGAGCATGCGAATGACGTAGTCAACTCATTCAAAATTTAATTTTTGGTGCATTCTGTTGTCCTTCCTAAGCAATTATATATATGTTTAAATAAAATGTACTTCCAGCAATAAACAATTAACTCAATTTTTTTAAAGTTCAAATCATTTGATTTATCATTTAATGACGCCTTGATAAGCTAATCATTTTTTTTTTTGCCACGTTAAAAAAATTATTTTCAATCATAAAAAAACATTAATTAATAGACTTATAAATGTGATTAAAATTAAGTGTATCATTAACGCTTCGATGATTATAAATTTGTCGAATCATTTAATAGAAATTTCTTTTATCTTCAATTTTTTAATTTGAGTCAAACGACTTATTTTATTAGTCTGTGACAAAAGAAAAAATTGATATTTAATGTTATCACCAATAAAAGTTGAATTATAAATTTATTATTTCTTATAATTGGTTTTTAATAATTTTGATATTGTTATTTATTATAGATTTTTTTTTATGTTTTTATTTATCTATTGGAATTGTAACGACTTGGAAAGTAAAGTTGTTTATATATATATATATATATATATGGAATGGTCCGAGTAGATGGGGTATAATAGGGCACTAATTAGATTTGAAACAAATATATAAAACGACAGTAATAAATTTAATTGACGAATCAAGCAATAGTCGAAAATCAATTTTCATGATTTTATTTGAATGGCATCATGATTTTTTTTAACTTTACTTCAAGATACTATAATATAATTACTCTTGAAATTTTTTTTCTTCGAACGGATTTACCAATTTGAATAAAGACTTAAAATTTTTAGCATCTCAATTTTTAAATTGTTCTCGCATAACAAGAAAATGTATTCAGCTATGATCGATATATTTTGGCGAAAGTATGGATTAGTAGAATATCTTCATTACTATCAACGCTGACCACTGAATCAATAGAGCCCATCAATAAATAAGAAAATAGAAAAATAAATAAACAATAGTGACTGTCTTAGTGTTTACATTAAATCATTTATTATATTTGCAACACATATACATATTGTATTAACATCATACATACATCTTTTAATTTTTACATCTATGATCTTTTTTTTATGTATTGTTTTGCTGACATCTATTATTAATGTTATTCATGTTAACTTCATTTGTTTTTACTATATATTTTTGCAGAGTTTCAATAATATTATTTTGCGATATGTTGTAAAGATATGAAAATAGTAGTTTATATATCGAGTTCGATTGCGAGTTGTAACGACTGTCAACACCCCAAACATATTACGCGAAATGTATTGGATATATACATTAGTATTTGTGAGAAATATATTTCCTACGAAAATTAATGTATACATCTAGTACAATTTGAGTGTACTTGAAAAATGCGCCAATGAGTTCCTATAGGCAGCAGGTTATCGGCTGCAGGTAATAATAGGCTTTGAAAATGTGATGAAAAATTTTGTCGAAAGATGTCTCTTACTTTGAGATTTTTCGCACGCTAGCTGTAGTGGATACAACTAAAAAATAACATTTTTAGCACGGTTAACAACACAAATGAATGATCAGGTACAGTCGATCTCCATTAACTTGGATTTCATTATCTTGGAACTTTTCCTCAATCTTGACCCCCACTATTTTATCAATCCATCATTCATGTAATGTAAGAGCGCATGCGTCATAGTTTACTTTTTAAGAAAAAGGGGCATCCGTTAACTCGGAAATTCCAAGAAATTTCCGCTCTCCCGTAGACTAACTATCCCAGTTAATGGAGTTTGACTGTATTTTATCACTCGCTGTTATATATACTATTTTTAGCTGCTGCCACTAGGCAATTAATGACGGACATTTTGAATTAATTAAAAAAAATTTTTATCCATACTAATATATTTTTGTGCGCAATAACTTTTGCTATCAATTAATCGTCGTCTGTTTATTATCAAATGAGATTAGACAATTAATTGTTTCTTATTATATTTGTTTAGAAATATCTGCAAAAATATATTTTACAATTTAAAATAACACACTCTTGTAGGTGTTTCCTTTTTTTTATTTAACCATTAATTCATTTATTATTTTCTATTCGTTTATTTTTTTTTAATTACTCTCATGAACCCTCGTCCTGCAAGAGTGTACATTTTGTTTAAAATTTATTAAATTATTTTCTTTGCTTCACTATTGACACAATTACACATATTTTTGTTAACTTCATACTACATAATTATAAACTATAATAATTATAAAGTTATAAATTTATTGTCCTTTGACTATTCAATATATTTTTTTTTTTTCCAATAAATTATTTTTCATTACTTGATTAATTTATTATTCATATCAAAATGGCAATAATTACACTACATAATTATTAATTATTGCCATTAGGGATTAAAAAATATAACCAAAAATTTTATTTTTCAATTTGACCACTTGAGCCAGTGGTTAAGAACTGAAATTGAATATAAGGTTAATGCAATTAATCAAACAATTAATTAATACTTTGCGTTAATTATTTTAATTCCACACTGGTATTTAATCATATATTTTCTCTTCTAAATTTCAAGCAATTAAATCACACAATATATTTATATTTATATAAAGCTGATGTATATTCATCACCGTAATATATATCTATGCTTTTTTACTCTACTGTAATCATAATAATTGTAATTACTATTTTTTTTTTTTGTTTTATTAAATATGTAATTAAAGTATTTTACAAAACATCAATTCATCGATTTTTATTCTTTACTTTTCGAAGCCAATTTCAGTCTAATGCCGCAAAATAATGCAGAATATTTCTTACGCCAAGAAATTCGTTTTTTCTATGTAGTTCCTGTTTACTCATAAATTGCAAATGACAATTTACGCTTACGCTAATAATTGATCACACCACAGGTCTAAAATTAATTTGTCTCTGATTGGATGCTGACACTGAAACTTCAAATTCAAATGCAGGTAATCATGTAAAATATAGTGGATAACTTTGGATGAAACACGATTTCAGACTTTGGGTGATGCTAGCCAACTTCATTCTGGTCTGAAATCGTTTTGATTCATTCCTTGTGACACAATATACTATTTAATCTCTTGCTACAAAATACTATTTTTAACAAAAATTAAAATAATCGGCATTATGACAAGTCGCTCGAAACCTCTCTATGCACAGACGGCTCTATATCATTTTTCTACCTAGAACATGTCTATCGTAGAATAAAACTATCCTTGAACTGATTACTCCAAAACATCTCTATCCAAAACAACTTTCTTCAAGCTCAAGTTTTACTTCGATATTTCTATTCAATGCCAAGACTATCCGAAATAATACTATTCATCATAGATTTAACTAGAAAATCATCGGTAGCTGAAAAAACATATTAGCTAACATGGAAATTCCCGTGTTTTCAGTTACCGATGATTTTTTAGCTGAGTCAATAATCAATAAGGTACCGGCGGGTAATAAGGCCTAGCTAAGGGAGATTTTGAATAGAATCGAAAATATTGCATTTAATTATCGAAATGTATCATTAATCTTTTTTTTCAATACACTAGCCATGAAATGTAACGAAGTGATGGTAATTTTTACCATAAGCAAACAAAAAATTATACTTTTATAAAAACCATACGAATAGGCCTTATTTTACTACAGTAGGGTAATAAGGCCTACGGGTTAAACAAACTGTCATAGTTTAACTATACTTACACTGTGAATAATTCCCATTAAATTTTACTATGGGTGCATTGTAACCCCGGACCATAAGAAAAGTGATACAAAATTTACAAGTGTCCCATAGTAAACGTATGCGCATAGGTCCCAATTGTATCGTCTGCGCATACCGTTTACTATGGGATACTTGTAAATTTTGTACCAGTTTTCTTATGGTCCGGTGTTACAATACGCTCATAGTAAAATTTGTTGGAAATTTTTCATAGCGTAATAAAATTGGTATTAGAGATGAATCATCACTTAAATTTAGCAACAATACTTTTTAAGAATCAGAAGACTAGATTGTTTTTTATAATTTCTTCTTTGCTACGACAGCATATGACGGATGATGAAATATAGAAGACAGGGAACGTGGTATCGGGACTCTATAAATTTGTCGTAACATCTCTATGCAAGACCCTTCTACTAGAGTAGCCTTTAGTGGAAGCGGTTATTTTAAATATCATTTCTGTCACTTAGGCCTTATTACCCGCGGGTACCTTAGTGTTATTTCGGATAGCCATGGCATTGAATAGAAGTTTCAAAGTAGAACTTGAGCTTGAAGAGAATTGTTCTGGATAGAGAGGTTTTGAAGCGACTTTTCATAATGCCAAATAATTATATTTTCCATCATGTTAAACTATTTAATCAATTGTCATAACGAACGAACCTGATATAAATTTATAATACGTAACTTAATATTTTGCTGCTTAACAATATAAAAATTAACGTCTCATAAATACTTTATTTATTTTACTTTTGTTTATAATCTAAAAATCTACAACTACTTTCTGATTGTACACATAAATTCAAATGCACGATGCATATAAATATCAATCACATTTATTTATTTAATACAAACTCCACAATTTTATATTTCTATATATATTAATATCTTTATATATTTTATTTGATGTATATATATTTTTTGTTTTTTTGGATTATCATAACGAATTCTTATCTACTTAAATCTATGCTCATATATAGTCAATATCTATGTATATTTAGTATTCATTTAAATTATAATATATTTAATAGATAATATACTTTATTCTTCATCGAGTTTTATTTTTCTCAGTAAGAAAATACTCGGTTTTTTCACTTATAAATGTATCCTAAAGCTGTACCAAGTTTACTCAGGCATAAAGATTTTTTTTTTTTTCAACAAATAATATTAATAACTTATAATATACAATAAGTGTATAGACTTTTCTATTATTTAACATTTATTTTAATGAAATATTGTTTATTGTTGAATCAAATTTGGTTTCCTAATTCAAAAATTAAAAGAAAAAATGACAGAAACTAAATGATGAATTTTCAAAATCTAATGTCTAATGTAACATAGAACATATATATATATATATATATGTGTATATGTTTTTTGCTACTTCAACATATATATATATATATATATATATATATATATATATATATATATATATATATATATGTATATATTAATTTATTAATAATTATTTGTCATTTTTAATTTACTGAATGCAAGCAAAAAAAAAAACTAAAAATATATAAATAATAATATTTTATAAAACTGACTTTCATTAATTACTTGAAGTAGTTTTCAAAATTATAATTTAAATAACAATAGTTATTAGCTCATTATTTATTTACTTAATAATATGAACTTTGTAATTAATTACTGTGGGTAAATTTGTAATTATTTTCAAAACTCTTCCATTATTATAATATATAATTTGACTTGTTATTAACATTGACTTGACAGGAGTGATTACGTTATTATTATTATTATTATTATTATTAATTTTTTTTTTGTTAGAAATCTACTTAAAATTATCATTATTATACTTTTATTATTTATTATGTCATGTACTGTAACTATTATTTATAATAACAATTAATTAGTAATTAGTAATTAGTAATAATTAGTAATTAGTAATAATTAGTAATTATAGCATCTAATTTGTGCGCAAGATTTCATTATAATTCATAATAAAAGTCAAGCTTTTATAAAAAATTTCAAATTAAAAATTCACCATTTTTCATCACGAATAAAATAAATATTTTGATGCTGTAATTAAATAATTAATATGAAAAATTAATGTTTTAATTAAATCACACGTAGAGTAATGAATAATTTAATAGAAGTACTAACAAAGTATCAAAAAATTATACAATTTTTTAATTAAAATTTATATACTCTTCTATACTTATTATTATGTCGTAATTAATATTATTATTATTATTATTATTATTATTATTATTATTGTCTTTCAATAATTATTATTTATTATAAAATGAATTGAAGTACTGAGAGATGGAATAAAATGATTATTTTTTGTAAACTGCGGTGTAAAAAAAGAAAAGTTTGACCGAACTTTAGAATTTGAGAGATTAGAATTTGAAAATTGAAAATTTTCAATGTTTTCAAACTTCTGTGTCGATTAGTATGAAATGAATACATTTTCCGAAAACGTTGTTGTAACATTTTTTATTTTGCCGTCTAGTTCTATCGCATAGTTCATTCATTTCTGCATGTATTCAGTATTGAGGTATTACAAGAGTTCAAAAATATCATGAATATTCAAATTTGACGAAGTATATCATTAGAAAAAAAAAAAAAAATATTATGAATAAGACTGATAAATTAAAAGACCGAGTACCCGATCAAGGAACTAGTACCCGATCAGTCATGTCTTCATATATCTATATTTAGTAAAATTTAGTAAATATAGATATAAAAATTCATGGAGTGATCGAGTACTGTCCCGGGTCATAATATCTAGTCTCATTGAACCCAAGTGAGCCTCAATCCAGTCTCACTGAGTAAAAAAAGCATTTTGAGCCTCAAATAATGCTCAAAGATCCTCAATAAGTCTCGATGAGCCTCAAATTAATCTCCCATACGAAAAAAATATATATCCTTATATATCCGGGCAAATCTGGAATATGTCATATATATGCAACATATATATAAATATGTCTCATATATGCAGATTTGCCCGGATATATATTTTTTTCGTATGGGAGATTGATTTGAGGCTCATCGAGACTTATTGAGGATCTTTGAGCTTATTTGAGGCTCAAAATTTTTTTTTTACTCAGTGAGGCTGGATTGAGGCTTACTTGGGTTCAATGAGGCTAGATTGACGTTAGATATAGTAACCCAGGATAGTTCCCTAATCGAATAGTAGGTCTTTACCTTACCAGTCTTATTTACGTTTATCAATAAAAAATATTTGAAATTAATGAAACTTCAAAAATTCATATAATGAAATCACTAAAGTTACGATAAAAATTTAATTATAATAAAGTGAGTAAGTTTCAAATTAACATGTATTTGTTTACTTTGTATTAATATCAATAATTAGTACTTCATTATATTCAATATATATTGAATAATTATTTGATTACCTCTAGCTCCTCTTTAACTTATAAATTATTTTATTACCTATCATTATTATTACACATTAATCTTACTTATAACTTATGATACTTATTGTCCATCTTGGAACATTTCCTTAATATTAAGTATTGTCTGTTCACACAGTATTGTCGGTTATTATTATTATTTCTATAATATTATTAATAATATCATAGACTATATTATAATTAAATATATCAACTTATTTTTTTTTAATTAATTGTTGTCTGGATACTAAGGAAGACAATTTATATTTATTTTTCATTCATTGTCGAAGCGTAAGCAAGATAAAATTATATAAAATATTATTTTCAATTAATAACAAGAGTAAAAAATAATTTTATAAGGTTTTAATTTTCTTAGGTGTTAATTTCAATACCAACAATACTATAGCGGTTTTTTTATCATAAAAATTCTAATATCGGTCAACTGTAAAAGTATATATATATTCATTTATAAAAATTTTAAAAAACTATTATTAGTTTTTATTATTATCAGTTTATACAGCAAAAAAAATTATAGTGCGAATTAAAAAAGTGCAGGTGCGTTATTTCATATCCCTAGAATTCAGTCAACATTTATTTATTATTTATATATATAGATATATTTTTTAATGTCAAATATATTTTTTTCATTTACTATTTATGTTATATATTTTATTACTATGCAAAAATAATATATTTTCACTAAAAAAACATTAAAATAATCAAGTTCAAAAATTTTTTATTGTCAAATTTTTGATCAAAACGATAATTTTTTAAATTATTGAAACCTTTCTAAGCCCGAATTATTGATTGTAAGCCTAACAGATTAAAACTGTTTTTACTTCTTATATATGAATCTACTTATAATATATTTTTTTAATGGTTATCATTATATACAGTAATACTTTTAAAAAATTTGATGTACAAACTTTTTACTTGCATAAATTAATTTAATATGGTAACAGATATATTATTTTTAATTACGGTGTGAATTTAGTAAAAAAAAAAAATACTAAAATTTTCGATGAAGAAATGGTAAAATATTAACTAAGCTACAACCCAACCTCGTTATAAGACTTCCTTTTCTAAAATACCACGCCCCCCCCCCCCCCCCCCCACCAATCGCCTTATTTAAATTTAGTTGGCAGTCCTCGTTATGAGACTAACCATATGTGAAGTATTTAAAAATATGAAAAAAAGGATTCAACGAGAGCGTAATAAATAAATGAAAAATTTTTAGAGTACACACATTAATAATAACTTTATTTCATATTTTTTAAATTATATATAACAAGTCTCTCTGTTACAAAAGAAAACATCGTTAGTCTTATAGTGAGGTTAGGACGCAAACCGCTGTCAAATATAATAATAGATAAATCCGAACTCTAAGAACTTTTTCCCCGAGTCTTATAACGTGGTCAGGCGACGGAATGTCTTTAAATTACTTGGTAACCAATATCGAGCTGTAAATTTTTAAATAACCAATAAGAACCTTGAATTGAATGATGTATTTTCATTAGAGGATATTTAAGTTCACTGTAGCCATGTGCATTGCATGGCAACACTGCAAGAGAAAGGTCTAGCGTTCGAGTCCAGGACTCGGCGCTGGATTAAAACGACTGATAGTGAGTGAAAAATAAATGATAAGATAAAAAATTAATAATGCTATATCTATAGAAAATAATATACTATTATAGTTGATATTAGAATTTGGACAAAAAAAAATCTAATTTCGTTCATTTATTGAAATAATTTTCGTCTTGTGAATTCTTAATGCTCTTACGGCACTTACAAATAATAATGGAATTTCATATTTTTTAATTGAAAAAAAAATTGTTAAAAATACTATAGCTATAAAATATAATTCGTCATATATTTAATTAGAAACCCGAAAAAATTTATTATTATATAAACTGAAATTCCACTGTTATAAACATAAAAGAAATACGTATATATAAATAGGTGTGTTTATTTGAAACGATTCTAAAATGTAAAAATAGACAATATATATTATACTATAAATTTATCATTTAATTTTTTTTTTGTATCAAACTAGTATTCTATTCCCTTAATTTTTTTTTATTTATCCATTTAATTGTGTACTGAAAAATTTTTCTTTTAATTTGTTTATTTATTTGTACAATGAGAATCGTTTCAATTTTTTAATTAAAAAAAAAAAAGAAAAAAATTCTAAGTCACTTTGTGACGATCTACAATCAATAATATAGAAATCGTCCATATATTTATGTATCTTTGAATGCATTTCATGCATTTATTCATTGAAATCATCATTAATATTATTGTTTTTGTTTCATTTAATTTTACCAAAAGTATTCATCATTTTATTTTTTAAATTCATAGAAAATAATTTTATACTATTATTTTTATATATTATTGTATAGATATACTTTTTTTTTAATAATAATATCTTAGTATGTAAATAATGTTCAGTATTTTTTTTTCTATCAATAATTATTATAATCATTATTATTATTTAATCTTTACTATGTTTCAAAATATTTCATTGTCATCTCAAAGCCAAAATAAAAAACATAATTTTGGCCGTTAATTATTTTATAGTTCAATCATCAATAAATTACAATGTAATTTTGATTAATCCATATATTAATCACTCTTAAAAATATTCCAAAATATTATTATTTAAAAATATTTATCGTATTGTCATAGTTATCATTGTTATTTATTTGTCAATGATTCCTTCATATCTCTAAATTATTTCGATATATTTTTTTATCAATCGCGAATGATATTCATCTTTTATAGCGGCAGTATCGATAATTAGATAATTTATATATTCAACTATAAATTATTTTATTGTCCAATTTTTGTAAATTAAAGTATTTTTTATTAGTATAGTATTTAATTTTTTTTTCACTATTAAGTAATTAATCTACGTAATCTTTATTTGAATATTTAGCTATTTCTTCACGTATCCAGGGTACGTATTTAGGTACATAAGCATAAACACCAGGTAAACGTGGATGAGCGCATTTTATTCCCCAACTAACAATCCCACCTACAAACCAACGTTCCTCGTCGTCCTCAGATTGACAAAGAAGTGGCCCACCAGAATCACCCTTTATCAATACACAGAAATTGTTAAATTGTCATCCATACATAATATGTATATATAATTATACAATTAAGTCGGGTTATGAATCCGACGACCTAAAGTCCTTACAGAGAGTAAGCCACCGTCGGTTTTTACTCCCAGTATTGAAAAACAAGTTTGATTTCACGCCGCTACTATATATTAACATTACAAACCGAAAATTTCCGACAATTCCCGACGGTGATTTATTTTCGAGGACTTTATACTTGTAAAGTAGAGAAAGGGTGAGTTACGACGGTCGATAACTGTTAAAAAATTGCGGTATTTGGACTACGTATAAAAAAAATCAAGCCTTAATTTCTTAGAAGCTACAGTCCTCATACATCCTTAAAGAAATCTAGTATCAGAGGTTTAGTAGTCTAGCATTTACTATGATCCGACAGTTTTTTTTTTAAATTTAAATCACTTGTTTTTGTTTTCCACAAGAAATAACTTTTAATCAATGCTATTTTTCAATAAAAATTCTAAGCAGTAAGAAGGATGTCCATCTTATCAACGGAACTAACGACGAAAATTTTCAAAATTTACCCTGATAGCCATAGTTTCTGATCAGAAAGTTGCTGTACATTAGTTTCGACCAAATTGACGACAAGTTGCCAACAACTTTCAACTTTTGTTACCAACTTTCTCAGCAAGTTGCCATCAACTTATGGAAATGACAATTTTTGCGGCCAACTTGGTGAAAAATTGCTGCAGAAGGTTGTCGCCAACTTGCTGCCAACTTTGGCTATCAGGGTATAAAAGTTATATTTATACTCTAGAGTATTCAAAAACTGACTTACCTGACAAGCATCTTTCTTACCCTCTGGATAGCCCGCACAAATCATACCATCGGTAACATTCAATTCTTTATGCTCCAGCCAAGCATTACACAGGTCTCTTTCTAAAACAGGTACTTTAACTTCATTGACCGCTGGCTCGTACTGCGAATCTAGTATCGATAAATAAAGATATCAAAGTTGTAAATAATTCGTGGGTAAAACTAATCAAAACATTATTTTTTAAGAAACTTACCATCGGTATCCTCCTTTTTACCCCAGCCGATAACAGTACAAATAGTACCAGGTGCCAGTTCAATATTTGCTTTCGGCAAACAAACAGGCCTCAAATGCTCATGAAAACCAACGCGTTTACTCAATTGAAAGAGTGCGACATCATTATCATGCGCAACACCCAAATTATAATTTGGATGGGGTACAACTCTCTTAACTTTTAATTTTTCTCCAAAATATGAATGCGCGTGACGTCGGGTTATTCCCAATTGTATCGTCCAATCAGACAAATTTGAATGACTGAAACTAATTTATTGGAAATAATGTATTTAATACACAACTAATAATATAATAAGACAAGAAATATGTAATATAAAAACTAACTTTCCAACACAATGTGAAGCTGTCAGTACCCATTGATCGGAAATAAGTACACCAGCGCAATAAAAAATTTCTTCGGGACCGCCTAATAGGGCTGCTAGAAATGGCCAATCACCAGGCGCTGATTCAACGCCTCCGACAATTCGTGATTTAACTTTCAGATTACCGTAATGGTATCTACGTCGTCCGCACGCTATATCATCATTATATAATACAGAAATAATATATTTTTTTTTTGAATAGATAATAATATATATGAATATGTATATAAATAAAAACTAACCGTATTCAGAACAAGATAAATCGACTGTTGGATAATCATCTTGATCGGTACATGATTGCAATTCTTTTAAAAGATTCCGTTCACTTTTTTGTGCTAATCTCCAGCGTTGAGACGTGTCGATTAGTGGTTCATTTACTGATATATTATTATTCTTCATTATGAGAAATGATGATTCTACAACTCTTTAAATCATTGAAATACAAAATTTATTTGGGTTATTTTAAGGGGTAGGGTGGGGGGGGGGATTAATAATCCTGCTAATAAATTTTTTTAAAAGTTTTCAAAGAGCCAAAACTAAAAATGACTTTTTTTTTTAAATTAAACTTTTCTGTGAAAATGAATTTTTTTACATTTTTAATAACCAGCTTTTTTTTAATTGTGATAAATTTTAGTAAGAAAAATAATTTTAAATAAAGTTTTAAAAAATTTATGAAGATAAAAATATCAAATTTTATCTCAAGTTTCTGAATTATTGAAATCGTTCAAAATTTCATCAAAATTCTTATTTTTAAATTTAAAAAAAAAAAAATTTGAAAGTATAATAACTATATAAAGAAAAGTAATTAGAATAATTTATACGATTAAAATAATAAGTATCATAAATACATATATGTACTATATATTATATATAATTTAATTTTAATAAATGGTAATCGGGCGTTAGGAATGAAACTTTTGGTTTCACATCTCGCAAAACACATAAAGTATTCATCTTATTCGAAATTAAATTTCATATAGATATATATCTATATGAAAGATGTATATCTATATGTAAGTAGACATCTAATAGTAAATATGGTTCAT
Organism: Microplitis demolitor; assembly: GCF_026212275.2. Lineage (NCBI taxonomy): Eukaryota > Metazoa > Arthropoda > Insecta > Hymenoptera > Braconidae > Microplitis > Microplitis demolitor. Next base: position 3,873,298 of record NC_068549.1, on the reverse strand, counting down.
AGACAGAACTCAAGCAAATATTGTAGCTATTTACTGTTGGCTGAATCAGATTAATTACGAATGCAATTAAAACAAATTCCCTTATGTATGTTCTTGTTTACTTGATAAAATACTTCAAATGCTACAGAAAACTATATTTTTAAAGGATTTTATATTTTTCATATTTACTAACCACCAGAAGTAAATCAAATACTGGTATCCAAATATAATAATTCAAATTTTTGAATCATTCGTACGATCTGTGTTTTCTAATATTGAGCTTTCAATGACTTCAGTAACTTTGTACACATTTTCAAAATTAATTATGTGATCGAGTCTTTAAAAAATTATAGTACTTAAATTTTGAAAAATCAAATGTCCAAATCTAGCTGTGAAGTGGCCGAAAACGGAATTTCTACCCTGTGTGAACATAATCGCAAAACTTATCGAACATATTTGTTTTTTGTGCACATATGTTATATATGTGACATATGATATTGAAATATATTTTTTCCACACGGGCGTATGAATAAGATGTTACACTGAACGTCACAAAAGTTAATCATATAATCTGAATGGCTATGTAATATGAATGGATATATTGTAGGCAACTTTTCAAAGTTTCGATTTGAGGTAAGCCACCGTGATATTGCTGTAGCTTTATCCATCTATCATATGCTACTCTATGCTTGGAAGCATCCATATTACGTTATTGGAGCTTTGATACGGTGTCAAAACTGACGGGATGCATAAACTATCGGTAACAATGAATTTTAGTATTGATTATTATTGTTATCGATAATCATCGTCTCATTAATAATAATATGAGAATGATAAAGTACAGTTACTAATAATTGGTAACAAGTAAATTAGCTCTTCAAATAATAGACATTATCCAAAAATAATAATCAATCACCAAAATAACCGACGGTAAAAATAACCTGGACAATAAATGTATTTGCCCTTTTTCAGGCATCATGTGCTATTATATAAATAAAATATGTCTATACATATGCTCGCAATTGTTCGAACAGTTTTTGCCAATTACCATTTATATTGAATATTTTTGTTGTGGTCTATTGTTCTCATGAATTATTTTTGTACGGTAAATTGAAGTAGATTTCAAAATAAATTAATTATGTCAAAATCTGACGTTATCGGATAACACGAAAATTGATATCAAAGAAAGCTGATTGTTAAAAAAATAATTAACTGGTAAGCTTTGTTTGGAATCAAAGTAACAGATATAGGGGAGGGGGGGGGGGGGCAAAACGGGGTACCCCCAAAATTTTATAAAGAAAGAAATTTTTTTTTTTTGTCTAATTACTGTATATCCGATATATTAGCGCATTTTGAGCCCTACGCATGACACGGGGCAAAATGAACCAGCCGGAAAATCGAAAAAATGATTCTTTTAATTTTTTATCGTCAAATTAAAAAAAATTTAATATATTTCCGCATTTTTAGCCCTACGCGTGACACCTTGGGCAAAATGGACCAGCCAAAAGTTCTGAAAAATGATTCTTTCATATTTTTTTCCTCAAATTAAAAAAAAAATTAATATGTTAATTCATTGTTCGCCTGGTTTTCTGTAGTTGGGGCAAATTTGGCCACTTAAAATATTCGAAAATAATATTTTAATTTTTAATTGATAACAATTCAATTAAAAAAAAAAAAAATGTCATTTTTTGGAAGGGAGCCTCCCTGTCCCACAAAAAATTTTTTCTGCCTTCGTATCCTCCAATGATGTGATATGTAATTTTTCTTTATGTATTTTACATAAAAAAAAAATTTAATTTAATGAAATTTGATCAACTTCCAGAAATTTTTTTTTTCAACTTTTTTTCAGGGTACCCCATTTTGCCCGCCAAAAGTAAAAATTTTATTTCTTAACGGCAGCTAAAAATTTTGTCTATTTATCTTGAATATCATTAAAAAAAAAAAAAAAAAGATTTAGCGTATTTTAGTCCTCAAAAACTTAGTATTTCCTTAGGTACCCCGTTTTGCCCCCCCCCCCCCCCCCCCTAAAAATAAATTATTTGCATAAATTTAGTAAAAAAAATGTATTGAAATTTTTGTCAAATTTTATTTTGCTGAAACTTTTCTAATGAATAATAAAGAAATAATAATATTATAAGACATTTAATTAAAAATACTTACGAATATCCTAAAAGATTACAAATAGATTGAGCTAGTGATGATTGCCAACGAGCTATGCAAGCAGGAATAAATGTACTATTTTTGACATTATAAACTTGTAGACGTCCTTTACCCTTGTCTCCATTCATCTCGCTCAACCGAACTGAAACGATAAATACAAAATAAAAAAACATTTTTTTATCATTTATCATTTTATTATCATTTATTCAGCTATTTTATTTATCAAATTAAGTTACTCTGACCCATTTCAACCCATGTAACTTTACAACCTGCATTAAAAACAACAATTTCCTAAAAAAAAAAAACATAATCCACATTCAAATAAAATCCTCTGAAAAACGAGAAAAATCGAGAATACAATAAATGAAAAAACTATAAAATTAATCCAAGTTTTAAACACAATGGAGATTTAATCTATTGATGACTTTTTGTTTGAAAAAAAAAAAAAAAAAAAAAAAAAAAATATACTGAAGAGTTTTAACTTTTCTTCTGATAACTTCTGAAGATAATGAGTGAGAGATTAATCTTTTAAATTTAATGGAACAAAGTTAGCATGCAAAAAAATCATTTTATTTTTTGCTTTAAAGTAAAAACAGTTTTTTTTTTTTTTCAATTAATTAAATATATTTTTAAATTATAAATTAATTAAACTGACAGTTTATTAAATTTTTAGAATAATAAAAACTTGATTTTTTTTTTAAGTATAAATATATAAAATATATTTACTGCAATTTCTCTCATCTTGTCCCCAAGGACAATCCATAACACCATCGCAAACATGTGAATCTGCCATACATCTTCTTTCACCGCAGTGAAGTGTTGGCTTGTCAATCATATCATACATTGACAATTTATTATTATTATTGTTATTGTTATTACTAATGCTGGAGCCAAGGACAGACGAATATTGCGATGTAATGGTAGTGGTTGTAATAGTAGTAGAGAGAGAAGAGGTAGAAAGTTGACAATCCCCGCATCCAATCTCGTCAGTACGATCGGCGCAATCCACGTGCCCGTCGCACTTCCAATCGAGCGGAATGCATCTGGTACCGTCGCATTGAAAACCACTGATGCAAACTGCAACGTGAAAATCAAATAATGTATTTAATAGAGAGAGAGAGAAGGCTGTAGTCCTGTGGAGCTGGAAGTATTCATTCACTCGTAATGCCAATGATAAAATTTCATCATCTATTTTTAATTTCAAGCGATGACGATTTGATATACGTTGAAATTTTGGTAACCACTTCTATTTGCTGTCAGTGAAAGAGTCTTTTTTAGGTTTTAAATTGGTTTCAGAGTTTATTAGCTTTTTTTTATTTGTTTGACTTTTTTTTCTGTGTGACCATTCGCTAGTCATTTAGTTTGACAGGTTTATTTCGAGATTCTATTTAGGAGATAACAGTACAATTTAACTTGACGTTCAACTGATAAGAAAAATAGAACATTGAAGGGACAAGATGTTATATTTATGTAAGTGATTAATTTATTTATGTTGCATGCCTACTTACATCCTTATTTGATTAGTATATATAGAAAAGATCTGGGCAAAATTAGGCATTCATAAATTTTTGAAAAAAATGTTTTTTTCAAAGCAGTTTTAAAATGCATTTAACGATACCCTACCAAAAAATCCATGGGAATGCAGCCTTAATTCCTATGTCGGTTTCCACATGGCGTTTTTGAATAGGTTTCTACATGATTTCCTATAGGAATTCAATATAGATTCTCACATGGGTTCCTATGAGAATCCACACGATGCTAAATCCATACGGGAATCTAGTATGGATTCTTATGTTGATTTTTATGAAAATTTCTCATGGGAATCTTCACTATATCAAAATGGGAATCCATGTATCTGCAGATACCCATGGTTTCCTACATGGATTCTTACATAGATCCATACACCTATATTCCTATGGATTTTTACAAAAATACATTCACATATGGATTCCTATGGATTCTCATGGAATTTCTCATGGATTTTTTTAAAGGGTACAATAAAAAAATGAAGACATTGAAAATTAAATTCTAAAATAAAAATTTTTAAAAAACCGGACGATTTGAATTATTAAAAATTAATTTTGAAAAAAATGGGAGATGATTTTTCTTTACCTAGATAAAAATATTTAAAGAGCTTTCATTAGAAAAAACTTCCCTTCAATAAAATATATAAAAAAAATCTGAATAATTTTGATGATAGAAATTTAAAAATTAAATTATATCTTATAAATAGAGATATAGATTAACATAAATTTATAAAGTTAATTTAATGATTAAAAACAGTTAAAAATAAATTGCAATATTGAATGGCATGTACATTTATAGATATTTATTTTCGTTAAAAAATGTAAAAAATAAACAAGATAAGTTTCCAAGATCCCAAGTCTTAATCGGTGTTTTTTGTTGCAAAACAATTTTATTGTTTACCATAACGTGACTGTCGAAATGTCAAATAAATATTTACAATTGATGGTGATGACTCATGACACTGCAGTTATGATAATTTAAATTAATAACATTGTATATAATTAATTATTCAGTAATTGATAATAGTGTGTTATAAATTAATATAATTTATTAATAAATGCATATTATAAATGCACAAATTTGTATGATAACAATACAAATAATTAATTTACTCAGTTCAGGATATCGATCTTCAAAGTTGCCGCTATAAAGTTCAATATTGAAGGATTAATTTTTATAAATTATAATCAATAGCAAGGGGAAGTTCTGACTTTGATAATATATATGTACGATTTCCTACTATAGTTCCGATAATTCTACCCACATCAGCGTTAATATATTCGTATACATATATATGCCTGCACATATATGCATATATGTGTGTGTGTACTTGCGTTCATTTAATCAATCGGAAATAGGATTAAAGTCTTGATAATGGAAATGCGGGAGTAAAAAAAAATTTAATTTTAATTAATGGTTAAAAATAGTATAATATTATCGGATTGATAATCTTAATGAGGATTCGATTACTGAACTAATTTAAACAAAGAAAAAAAAATTTGTTTGTTGTTTTAAACTTTCGATCCTGGGTCAAAAAAATAATTTAAAATTGACTTTTTTGGCTGGAATTTAAATCAATTATATTACAACCGAGTCAAATTTGATTTTTTTGACGAATGAATACTAAGTAGGTCAATTTGGCCAAAAGCAAAAATTCATACTCCAGTTATTATCTTGACCCAGGATAAATAAGTTATTAAGTTACTTGTAATAATAAAACATAAGTTTGTTAAATGATGATAATTATGTGGGTCAATTATTTAAAGTAATCGTAATATAATTTCCGGTATTTTAATAAGTGAGAATGATGAAAAAGAAAACGTGAGATATCTGAAATCGAATTTAATTTAAATTCACGAAAGAATTTCAATCAACATCACGTTGACAATGATATTATCATTATCATTATTTTTTATTGAAGTACAGAGGTATATAAAGCGAGGATTTATTTGAACTAGTCAGAGTGAAAAAGTCTCAAGTTAAGTTGAAGATTTTTTTTTTTCGTTGACTTAAAAACTTTGAAACTTTGGTAAGACATTTTTAATTACTTTAATTATTTGGTAGTTACTGCTGAGATAAGAATAAAATTCCGGTCACTTCACAATATTCAATATTCAAAATAATTTATATATATTTGACAAACTCAATTTTGCTTGACTACACATACAACTTTACTATAAGAACGCTACTAAAATTTATTCTACATAAATCATAAACGTCAATTTTTGATAAAATATATGAATTTTCTATCAAATACTAAATCCTAACTTTATTTTTTTGTTTTTGAACTAATTGTTACCTAATGCAATAAATAGAGGTCACTATCAATACATTTCTGAAGATCTCCGCAGAGCAAAACGTTTTTTTTCTCAAATTTCTAAGAAATTTGCTAATTCAAAATTTGAAATTTTTACATTTTGATAATTTTCTTTTTGAACTTTCATCCACGTAGATCTGCACAGGCCTACATAAATATAAATAACGAAAAAAATTTGATTTATGTCAGTTCAAGTGAAGTGCAGGATTTAAGTCCCTATTTTCGGACGTATTTATTATATATGTTCATTATAAATATATGACGGTTGAATATTAAGATCTAATAGCACTAATCAAACAAATTTAATATTACTGACAAACTGTAAACTATTAACACCATATAAATTAATTTATTTCAGAATATTCGTTGAAGCAAATAAAAATGACCTACTGGAGTAGAATTTTTGTAATAATAAACTTGTTTATAATTATGACTATAATTGAAGTACAATCATATGTACACAATAAATATTCCGATAAACTTGTATGTAATGATCTGATAACATATCGCGTATGTCATTATACGTGTGTACCGGGGGCAAAGTGGATAGATAATCAATGCCGCCCAATTTGCTCTGATGCTGAAATTTGGAGTAATGGCGCATGCGAGCCAAAATGTTCATTCGGGTATCGTTGGCTCGACGGAGATTGTCAGCCGTTATGTTCATACGGTACCAAATGGATCAACGGACTTTGTCAACCACCAGAAGAACCTAGAGAGTGCTCATCTGGTATCGACTATATTTTTGGCAAATGCCGCAATAGTTGTTCCCATAATCAGATTTGGATAAACAATCGCTGTAGACCGAGATGTCCTGAAGGGGAAGTTTTTATTGACAATGAATGTAAGTCGAAGTGTTATAATGGCTATCGCTTGATTAATAATCAATGCCGACCAAAATGTTCGACTTCTGTTCAGGACTTTTTAGTAAGACGGATTACAACTAATTGTTGGAATTAATTATTACTACTGTTATTATTGTCAGAAATAAATTTTTGAAAAAATATAATTGTAAATTTAAACAATATTTTTTGTATCAATAATTAAATAATAAAAAATATTTTGTATTAAAAAAAATTTTCTCACTTTTTTATATAAAAGATAACATTAATATGAATATTCTGTATACTGACCTGGTTTTTTGGCTCTTTCTGCAGCATCAATGACCTCTTGATGACCAACACAAACATCGGGATCAGAATTTTCAGGAAAAAAATCACAAGCTAAATAATCTGGTATTTTTAATCCAAAAACGGTTAAAAAAAATCCGCAACGTCTTGTCATTTCTATAATTAACAAAAAATTTATACACAAGCGTATTATTTTTTTTTGAAGAGACTTGTTGTGACCTTATTAAATTTTTAATTTTTTTCATAGTGAAAATGAATTTTAAATTATGGAAATACTTGATAGTTTACCATTACAAAGACTGCGGCATGGCCGCACAACTTGACCACGTGATCCGCATTTCGGAACAAAGACATTACATAGAAATAATGCGGCAAGCTCGTAACACCTGACATCAACTACTGCTTCATAATTTTCCAACTCATGCTGTGCGTCACGTTGCTGAAAGTTACCCATGTAGTTTGGAAAAACAGTAAAGTTGTATGGTACCTACAATATATTTTAACCTTGTACATTATTTTATTTAACGCGATTTTCTGCGCATACTTATTAAATATTTTCTTTCAATTTAATTAAAACTTTACACAAACGCTTTCTTAAACTAATCCATTATACCCTAACATTGTTTATTATTTTAATAATTATTTATACAATAAGAATTTTACTCTAGTTTGACGTACTTTTTAGTTACCTTATTAATCGAGAATTTAAGAGCCAGACAAAATGGAGAACGAAAAATTTTAGTAGAAAAAATATTTTTCTAGAAATGTTTTTGAACCGTCATCTATTACCCAAACAATTATTTATGATTACGCGCACCGGAAATGAATTTGCTATTTTTTTTTTTAAGCTATTTTCGAAAAATTTTATTTTTGACAATTTTACTCTTTCATTGTTTCGGAAATTATAATTTTGTACGAATTTTTTTAAAAACAAGAAAAAAAAAAATTATTTAACGGCCGTTAAAAATTTTTTTTATTTTCCTCAAATATAAACGACCATTTTTCTTTACGTCCCCATTTCACTCTCCCGCGAATTACGACAGAAGAATATAATTTTTATTCCGAATCTAAATGACTTTTGGGTAATGAGATGTAAAATTATCGAAAATAAAATACCTCTGAGTGGAATCGAACCACCGACCTTGTATTATCAAGACAAATGCTCTTAACGCTGAGTTGTAGCGTCCATGTGTCTATTACGTCTATTACTTGAAGAACTTTTCATTTAGTTTGTAAAGACTCCTGTCAATGATAATGTCAATATTCGTTTATTCCATTTAAAATGTAATTGTAATTTCAAAATGTTTTACTGAAACTTATCTAATATCGCTTCGTATTTTTTTTTTTTAATTTTCCTATTAAGAATAAGGTAAGGAACCCAGTACCCGACCACATCTATATTTACTAAATTTCACTAAATATCGATTAACAAATACATGGAGTGATCGGATGCTCGTTTCCAGATCGGATACTAAGTCTTTTACCTTACGTACACTGTAAAAAAATCGGAAGTAAATTCGAATTTTATTTCAATCTGAATTTTCTCCGTCACTCCGATTTCTGAAGTTAAAAAAAAATACTCCGCATACGGAGTAAATAGGGAGCTTGTCTTTTCAGCGAAGTGATCCAGATTTTATTTCAATCCGCATTTACTCCGATTTTGATCCGCATTCGTTTCGAAAATTTTTAACAGTGTATCTAATATTAAATTTATAATTAATTATTAGTAATGCTCGAACCTATATCTTGTTAATTCAAAATTTAAACAGGATTATGTTGCTTCAATTTTTTTTTGACTTTTCGAACTTTTAATTTCTAAAATCAGACATTTATAAACCGTAAAGCTCTTATTGAATTTTTTAACTACTCTACTCATCAGCAATGTACTATAAAGAATATTCTAACAATGTATCATCCAGAACGAGTTACTTTAAAACTCAGTATGCAGTTTTCATAAAAGAAAAAAATTTTCATTTGAAATAAATTATAAAAAATTTATCATAAGTCAGGATTCTCAAGCTTTAGAAAAATCATATTTTTTCTTCGCCAAAGTTCTTGCAATCTGTTGAATATTTTAAAAAATATTTAAATCGAAGCCTTCCCGCTTTCCTACTTTTTTTATGACCTGAGCTTTTAAATTCCCCGTTTTTTTTTTATTTTTTTTTTTTTTTTTATTTTAATCCAGGTGTGACATAAATTTGTATAAACACCGCAGGATAGCAAGACATTTTGCAGCTCTCGCAATATTGTCACTCGAGCTAAAGGCGATTACAATTAATTGTAATGATACTAACGGATCGATGCAACAATTTGTTGGTTATTTCGTTTTGTATTCTTAAGTCGAAAGGGAAATTCTGAATTGATCCGATTAAATTTATTTTAAATAATTAGTTCGATCATTACTTTTTTTTTAGTTTTCTAATAGTTAGATTATTAATGAATAGGATGATAATAATGAGGATGATGATGATAATAATAGTACATTTGAATGAGCAATTAAAGGGCCTATAGAAATTGAGGAAGTTTGATTGTTCTACTTCGAATTCCAAACTGGACGAATGATGAAATGATAAATGTGATCATTAGTGCTGTAAATTGAATTGTGCGCTTCTTGAAATACTAAAGCACACAATTGATAATAGAGATACCAAATTATTTTACAATTACAGTTAATTGCCCTAGTATAATTAAATCAAATTTACATTTATACAATTTTTCTAGAATAGTATAAAGTTTAATTTTTTGTGAAGAAAACGTAAATTTTTATTTTTTAAATTTATGGTAATTTTTTTCACGTTAAATTACATCATCCCTTATGAATTTAAACTAACTCTACGGGAAAAAAGAGTCAATGTCTTGTACGTGCTAAAATCTCGGAACGCGTGCAACTAATGCTCATGACGGAGTGGAAAACAAATAATAAAAAAAAAAAAAATTACTCCGTCGCTATTGCGTTGTTTAAATTCCGGCGTGAAAAATGTCAGCCTCGAATTTTCATTTAAAAACTTTTTTTTTATTATTTTTCTTTCTGTCTTTGAAACCGTAAAAACTATTTATTTTACCGATTTTTTGTTCACTGAAGCGTAAAAAAATGATGCTATTTTTTTTTATTTTTATTTGTTTAATTTACTTGATAAATTTTTTTTATACTAAAATTAATGAAATCAATTGAGTAAAATAATTAATATTTTAAATATTGTAATCAATATTTGTAATATAATTACAGTCGACTACCCGTCATAAGCCTGGCCTAGGGAACGTAGGGGAAATTTTTCTTGTAATTTCAGTCTTCCCACTACCGTGCGTTTAGTTTTGTTCTCGACTACCCCTTATAAGCCTGTTTTATTTTATATCATTTTAAACGTCATATTTACGTTTTGTTACAAACGCGACTATCCCGATTTTCCTGGTGCTTATTGCGTTAAAATAAATACTCATCTTTTTACACTAATAATAATTTAAATGCAAAAAATTGTAATGATAACGGTATTGATTACAGTAATAATAAAAATAATGATTTTATTGATCAACTTAATGCTCAAGAAAACTTTTAAATTGTAACAGAAGCTTTGGATGTAATTAATGATTGCAATTATGAATAATAAATTATATTTTACTTAATAATGATTAAATTATTATCCGCGAAACATAGATAGTAAATTTTCATCATTAATTTTGATATTTTTTCCTATTGTTAGTTTATAATTTAGAGAATTTTAACGGAGGCTTATAACGGGTTCTCTAGTACAAAACTCTTTAAAGTGGTTAAGTGGGGAAGCTGTCTGGACTCAGTAACTCCCAATTGAAGGGAAGAGGCTTATGAGGGGTAGGCTTATAACGAGTAGTTGGCTGTATTTTTAAAACTTACCTTGTGATAGAGACAAAAAGTAACGATAACTGGAAGACAAATTCCGGGCGCTGGATTTTTTGGTTCTGCTAAATATGTTTGTATAGGGGGGCGAGTTACTGCAGGTATTTTAATTGTTTCATTGACAAATTTAACGTCACCTTGCGGATTTACTGTAAAATAAAAATATTTCATTCATCGTTAGAATTTACACGGTTTTTTTTTTTTAAATAAGGATTCAAATACTAAACAGTTCATACGAAAATATAATTTGTAGCGAAACTATAGACTTTAGAGAAAAATGTTGTGATAAAAAATTGTAGGAAATTAAATTTCCTACAAAAAAGGTCTCAGAGATTATTAACGTACTCCTGATAATTTCCAAGATATCGATAAAATTAACAAGAGATTAATTAATTTTAAGATGTTAAGCTTTGTTGCACTACTTTGAGTTGAGATTACGCCGAAATAATCAGATATACATAAAAATGATATAAATACTTTTTTATAGAGAATTTAATAAGCTTCCAAAGTGTTTATATACATTTTTGTCGTATCTATATTAGTATAGCTAGAATTTTGATTTTTTTACAATAACTTAATTATTTATATGAAAGTTTGTTAAAAAAAAAAATGTATATATATTTTTGAAAAAATTAAATAGACTCAGTATAGCGTGCAAAAGTACTACTAGTAATCAATAATAATCACCATGTAAATTTAATATTTTGTAGGTCAAATATTTGAACTATTTCGGAAAAATTTCAAATATTCTTTTAACTTGTATTCTACCCTAGGATTTAGTATTACATTTAAATGATTTATGATTATTCAAGAATATTTTACATACTATATCAAATACCTGTCGAAATAAATTTATGAATAGTACAATATTTTATCAATGTTATATTAAGTTATTTGATACTGCTATTTTAGTACCAAAGTTCATTTTATAAATTCATAAAATTAAAAACTAATTTATACAAAAGTATGTCACGGTAAGAAAAGATCGTGTAAAATGGAGTACCCAACAAATTTATGAGAAAAACTTTTTTAAAATGTTTTTATGCCATAATTTGTTACTTGTTTAATAATTATTTTACTGATTTTAAGCCGAGTAAAAATTTAATTGAGTAGAGCTGTGACTACTCGTTTTAAATAAATCCATAATACCCTCGAAAATTAATTGAAAAAATTAAAAAATGTGTTAATAAAATAAAATACTGACTAAAAAAAAATGACAGGTTATTGAATTAAATTATCATTGACCTTGACCTAAGTAATAATAAATAACGAGAAAAAAAAACTTACTTTTAAAATACACTAAGAAGCCTCCGGTGATAGCGATAAGAGCAAGTACATTAATTAAGATTTGAGCAATACGAAAGCGTAATCTTCCTCTGGATACATAATGACTACTAGGTCTTCTCATATCTCGTATTATCTTTAACAAAAAAATTTCAAAGTATTTTTAATTGTTCATTAGTAGGGTGATAATTAAATTTAAGATGATAAATAATTTATATTATGTGAAAATGTCCACAAGTTATTTTAAATATATGATAAATTAATTGGGAAAATTTATAGTAGTAATTTGAAGACTAGAGGTTTCCTTAGTTAATTAAATCGCCGGCAGAAAGATGCTATATATATGCATTGGTAAATGACTCTATATATAGGAGACAATTAATATACGACAAATTAAATTTTCTTACCCTGTGATGTAATGACATATTACTTCCACTGTGAAACCTGACGATTGTTTGTAAGCTTGCTGGTGTACTCATTGATTTTGTTATTGGACTACCCGGTGGTTCGGGTTCAGCGGTCGAAATCCTACCTATTTTTTTTTAACATTTCAATATAATTGTTATTAAATAATAATTATTATTAATGCAGAATGAGTTTGTAATAAATGAAGTTAAACTTTTTTTCAACATCCCTAATTTTTCTGACCCTCCCTCATTGTCAAAGTCATAAGAAAAAATAATAAATTACCCGATAAAATATAATGTTTTCTATCAAATTAGTTCACTGCACTGTGAAACATTGGGAGTGAATGCGGACACGGAAAAAGAGCAGTTGAAAAATTACAGTTTCTACAGAGAAAGCAGGCCCTCGGAGCAAAAATCGTTAAATATTGAAGCTTAAAGTGTAATTTTGGAAATCTGTTATAGCAATAAAATTAATGCAATTTTAAGCAGCAAATTTTACAGTTTAAAATGTAATTTTAGTTAAATAAATTTTTAAAGCATTATTTACTTTTTATTTTGAATTCTAGCTTTATCTAAAAATAATAGCTGACAGGTGAAATTGTAAAAATTAAGATTTATTGATCATGTATTTTTTGCTTTCTAAAATAATACTTCTTATTTATTGATAACATAAAAATTACACTGTGAGTTATCAATTATTAAGAATGATTAATGATCAGAGAAAAATCATAGCTCATCAAATTTTTAAATTCTATACCTTAACTAATTATTAATTAATTTTAGAATGAAATTTAAAATTATAAAATCTGTTTACTATAGAGAGCTGGACAATATCGAGTTTAAAACTGTAATTGTTGTTATGCCTGGGATAATAATGAAATTTTTACAGTTTCAGAGTCGCAGCGCTTTACTATATACTATATGAAACTGTAATAAATACAGATATGAGTTAAATTTTTCAACTGCTCTTTTTTCCGTGGATTGATTACGGATTTTATTTTAATCAAAATTTACTCCATCACTTGTAGTTTCCGAGTTTAAAAAAGATCACTCTGCATTTACTCCACTTTGGATAAAATTTTACTCCGAGAGGATCAAATAAAAAAATAGTCATCTGCTCTGCACTCCACTAATTTTTGACAGTGTGTTTTATTAATTTTCAGTTAAATAATGATTATTAATTATGAGATTACTAAATAAGTAATTAATAGACGTACCTTGAATTTTACTAAAAATATGTTTATGAGGCAGAAGAGGAGCTTCCATTGTTTTGCTGGTATAACTAGGTGAGCTTGTTTGACTAAAGCTGTCTGACGACACATTGCTGTCTTGTCTAATGCTTGCTGGTTTATTATTATTACTATTATTATTATTAGGCAGAGGATTCTGACAGATGGAGCTAAGGGGTGGGGGTAAATTCGTTTGAGTGGCCTTTGGCAATTTCTCTAATCGTTCAACCACTCGTTCTTTACGTAAATTATTCTGTAATATATTACGTGCTCTCTCCATATCTGAATTGTACTTTCCTTTGGCAAGTTGCTGCTTCTGAATTTCACGTTCACCTTGAAGCCGCTTTTCCAAGTTCCTCGATGCAGCTTGCAAAGCTTCAAACTTTGATCTCTTCTCAAAGTCCTGGTGGTTTTCCTCCTGATCGTGTTCGAACTTTGAACGTCGCGGTCTATTATTGGACAGACATAAGTTCATTCAAGTGAACTTTCATAAAAAATAACGTGTTATATTTAATGGATTTTATGTCATGTATTTAAATACTTAAATTTATTTTTAAAAGTAAAAATTAGTAAAAAAATAAAAACCTAATTTCGAACAAAATAAACTTTAATCAAAATTTAAATATAAATTTCGTCTACCGAATTTTTAGAATACGATGTAATGAGAAAAAATAATTCTATAATATATATATATATTAAATTTATGAAATAATAAAAAATTATTACGGCAATAAAAAAAAATTCAATTACGTATAAAAATAAATAACGATTATTATTTTTTTATTTATCAATTAAAATGATTAAGAACAAAAATAAAATTGTTTTAAAAGACGAGCGAGTTTTAAAAACATATATATTATGTTTCATAAAAATAAAATGAAATTTCAGGGGTTGAGGAGAATAAGGCAGCCTCGAAAAAGTTTCCAGTTAAATTTATGAGGCTCCGTAATTTTGTACTATTGAAAAGTTTGAACTGCATGCAGGAAAGTTTATGCAGGAAAATATATAGGCCTTATGTCTATATATTTATTGCCTGTACACCAAAATATAGTCGGGCAATTTGTTATAAATATTGAGGTGATAAAAATGAATAAGAATAAGAAAATTATTTAAAGGAAAATAAAAAAAAAAAAGAAAAGAATTTAAATTACCTTGAGTTTCTAGAAAAGCCATTATTGAGCCTGGGTTGATTAGCTTGGGCGGTTGTAGAGCGAGCAATTTCAGCAGCGATGATGATCTCCTCGTGAAGCCTCTTATCAAGATCACGAGCGGCTTTCTGAAGCTCTTCAAAGCTTGACTTAAAGGTTACCACCTCGCAAGCCTCTGGTAAAAATCCCCCACCATTTTTATCAAAGCCTGGAGCGCCGAAGTCACGAGTCTCGGCAGTTTCCAAGTCCCCAGCTGCTGGATGCTTTGATACCGACTGGTGCTGATGCACATTATTACACTCTACTCTACTTTCTGATATAGATGATGTTGATTCAAGGTCAATGAGTTTTTCATTATCAATGTCCTCGTACTGCTTCTGCTGTTGCCTCCACATTAATTGCAACGGACGATCAGACACTAAATTCTCCAGTTTATTGGCATCGAGACTGTACTTTCTTCCTTGTAATTTACGCCGATTTTCCGTTATAAATATCGGCTTTTCATTTTTTTTACGAACTGGTATTGGTGGTGGAGTTTTTTGTAATATCTATCAATAATATTATTATTATATATAGAAAGAAACTTATGGATTTATTAAATCCTCAATTCTACAGATTTTTTACTTAATAACTTTTTTTATTACTTTTATTTCAGTCAACTCAACAATTGACGAACTAAAGTACATATTTTTGCATACTTTAATCTCGCGTTTGACCTTTGAATGAGTGTTAGTAAATTTTCACAGTGTGTCTCTCATATATATTCATGTACGTCATTTTATACTAAATCGACGATTTTATTTAAATTTTTTTTTGGCTATTTTTTGAATACTTAGAGATTTTGTCCATATTCAAAAGAACTTGCATGTAAATTATATACATATATATGTTGCAATTTATAATATTTGTTCCCGTGATAATCAATTATATCTTGAAAAAATTTAGTCAATATATAAAATGAAAGGATCAATTTTTTTAAAAAAATATAAATTATTGTAAATGACAAACAAAAAAAAAGTATTTATATTTTTATACATATAATTTATTTTAATATTAATTTATTCGAGTGTAAAATCGTAGAACTGCTAAATCATGAAGAAATATCAAAATATAATATTAACCCTATATATATATATATATATATATATGTTTAGCTTAGTACGAGATTAAATGAAGCAGAATTTAAATTGACAAGTTGTGCAGATTCATAGTAGAGAGTTTGATACTTATTTTCTCAAGTAAAACAGAGAGTAGAGGATGAAATGAAAAAATAAAATAAATAAAAAGAAATGAGAGTGGATGCAGTTAGAAAACTATTTCGTTCCAGTTATTGGATCGTGCATAACGTACCGCAGGAGTTTCGGAATGACGTCGTGGTAATGGTGGCTGAGGGTGATTTCCGCTGACCAACACGAGTGAACCACATGCCGGAAGTGCCATACTATTCGTTCGAATTTGCCTTAATACAAATAAGTTATTTTTTTTATGACATGTAAATATTAGAAACAATAAATCGGCAAATGCGCAGGTGCTATCACATCTTTTTTCTTTAGTAAAATTTCGTTGCGGCTCTGGTTTCAAAAGTTTAATTTTTTTTTTTTAAGCGGTTTCGAATTGGTACTGCAGTTAATTTTTAAAACTTTCGAAACCCTCGTTAAACTCAAAAAAAAAATTAATAGAAAATATGAAAATTGAATTCGTTAGGAAAAATTGGGAAAAATTAATGGCCCATTTTAGATACTTAGTAAAATAATTTGTCTGAGCTTTTTATCACTTTATTATTAAGGTTAAGTAATTCATTTTATAACAAGATAAATTAATTCCCAGGGTATACTTAATCTAAACTGCTAATTTATTTTTATTATTTTTGAAATTTATTATGGGCTTAGCTCGTTCTTGAACAAAAATAAAATAAGAGTGAGTTTATTAAAATATTATGAAAACTTAATTATTATTGAAAAAAATTTAATGAATTTTTTTGATAATTAATTTTATATTGAAAAATATAAGCTTTTGTGTAATAATAAAAATAATAATGAATTATGAAGATAATTACTTTTTATTTACCTCGATTGACAAGTAGGATTTATATCAATCTCTCTGTTATCCATCCTCGACATTTCGCTCGCTGCCAATATTGAAAAAAAATATTTTATTCCAGAGATTAATTCAAAAAAATAAAATTAATTTTTATTTTTTTTTTTGTTACAAGGATTTAATAAATATATCAATAGGTATAATGAGAAAAGGAATGAATGGTTAATTGAACTGATGGAAACTGCAAAGTTAAATATTTAAAATTTTATATTTCATTAATATTAATCTAGACCGTAAATCATTAGCATTATAATCTATTGGTGTTTAATTTTTTCTTGTAAAAAAAAAAAATATTCAACACAAAAATCATTAATTTTAAATTTACAATTAAAAAAAAAAAGGTTCTGTCAAAATAAATCGGTCTGACTTAAGTTAAATTTTTCTACTTACATTGAATTTTTACTTTCTTTTATGCGATTTTTTCATTGCATTTTTTGAGATTAAAAATAAACAAAAATTACAAAAACAGGGGCAAAATGACCGAGTCAAAATTTTTATATTTCATATTTAAATTACAAAAAAAAAAAAAATAGTGACTTTTTTTTTTAAATAAAAATTTTAGTGGCCATTTGACCCCTTGAAGCAGAAGTATATCATTTTCAATGTCAAAACTCAGTAAAAATTAAAAACCAAAAATTGAAATTTTTTTCAAAACGCCTCAACTTGCCCCGTTTTTCCAACACGAAAAAAAAATGATAAAAATATAAAGTTGATGATTAACGTGCAGTCAAATGAAATTATTGCGTAGTAAATTATTACTCCCGACTACGGACCTAAATGCAAAGTTTACCTAGCACGAGGTTATTAACACGATTGATGTATGTTGAAACTTAATGTCCTTTGAGTGCAGCCAACTGTTGTCAATAGAGACAATGGCATACACTATTCCCATTAGCTGGAGAAACTCATGCCCTAATTATCACTGCTAATGTATGCTTATGCTTATATTGAGCTTCTAAACTTCAATTTCCGTCAAACCAACTTACACAAATTTTATTAATAAATCTTTTATCATCTCCATAACTCAACCACAGGCAAAAGATCCAATTGGGTAATTAATTTTATAACTAAAATTCAGTTAAAGTCATTACGACTTTAATTCATTTTTCCTTTTTACGCATAAATTTTATTCACTAACTATTTTATTTATTAGATTTTATGTCATTTTTATCAATTATTTACTGAGTCTAAAACTGTACTACTAAATTTTTTTATCTATCTATTAATTATGGAAATTAAATAAAATACTGATTTTAAATTGTTTTGTTATAATCAAATAAAAAAAAAAAAAGTATTAAACTAAATTCATTTTTGATACTTTTAATTGAATAAATTTAAGTCCACATATACAATAATTATTCTATGCGATATATTTTGACGGATTATTGGTACAGGTACTGATTTTTAAAAATTATAAAGATTCTTTGTAAAGAGATTAAATAATCTTTTATTATTGATTTTATAATCAGCACTGATATTAAATATGAATTCATGGATATTTTGAACCTCTATTGATCAAGCTAATTAGTTTTAATTAATCATTGAAAAATTCTCAAACAAAGAATTTTTCTACCATAAAATTTAAATTATGAAATTTTGAATTAAATGAACGGGAGTATGGGATTATTCCAAAAATTTAATAGTCCCATGGTTAAATTGATAATTTATCAAAACTTTTTTTTTTGAATTTGAGAACTTCGGAAAAAATGTGGATTTAGTAAAAAATTTAAATGGATCAAAGCTGCCGTGGGTGGTTCTGGTAAATATATGTCTATATATATGAGTAAGTATTAAATAACATAATTGTATAGAACGTATAGAATGTAAATATGAATATATTCATTATGTATACATATGACGATAACATATTGGTTTTGGTGGTCAAATAATATGCAGATATAAAAATATGAATGTGGACAATTAAATTGACCGCAAACGTAATATGAATTATTACTATTTTGTTAATTTATGTAAATTTAATTGCTTTAATAAACAAGTATTTCAAATATTTACCGCTACTTTGTAAGCCAGTTAATTAGATTTGTTTTCCGCATATCCGTTTATTAAATCCTTCTATCATTTATTACTGTTATTAAATTTAATTATATGTTTTGAGATAAATTTCTGTTGTTATCAAATTGTAATTGCTTATCGTAATTGGTGATAAGTGATAAGTAATTTTTTGCTGGTAAAAGAATCGGGTAATTACAATTTGTTGCTAAGAATTATATTTTATGATACATTAATTTTTTTTTTATAATTTGTTTCCTCGGTACTGTTACGTCACGTTATTACGTATAACCTTAAATTATACGGAAAAAAATGATAAATTGTCCTCCAGAAAATATGAGATTTCAGGAAAATTTAAAATACTAACATCTATTTAATGCTTTACTTTACATTTTGACGATATAAAATTAATGATTAATTTTTTGTTATTTATTAACTTTTTTTTTTTCTTGACAAAAAAAATTGAACTATTGGAAATTTGAAATTAGAAAATTGTAGAATAATAATAGAGATTATTGTTATGAGAAAAAAAAACTGGTAGAATATAACGTTCAATAGATATTAAAATAACAAAGGATCAGTAAAATATATAGAAAATCCCAAAGAATCGGTGAAAAGATATTCTTATAATGATTTCATACAATTCGTAATTCCTATCGTTTTTTTCCCGCTCATTCTATCTAAAAATCTTGTGGAGATTAAATGGCATTTCATTTCAAATATATATAAACTGTTTTTTTATTTTTCCAAAATTGAGATAAAGATAATATTTTTATCAAGTAATATCGATATAATATATTTTTGTCACGATTGAAAAAACAAAAATAGTAAAATTGACAGGATGAAAAATGTAGCAGAAAAAAAAATGTGACATTGAAAATAACATTGAATCGTTTCCACATTTTTATATCACCATAAATCAAATGAATATTCAAGAGCTACATGAATCATACCTATGAAATAATTTTAAATCATATTCATCACAAATCTATCTATATATATTTGTATACATACATAATCATTTTTTTGCATCGATAAATTCAATTTTGATGTTTTCATAAATCACTATATAAAATATTTAAATCAACAAATGTTGATATTCTATTGATTAAACATTTTTTACATATGTATATACCAGCTTACCCAATTTATTGCATTTATTTAACAAGAGTAATCCGTAATGGATAAAAAAAAAATTTTTTTTCCTTTCAATTTACTAAAAATAATAATTACAACAATGAACCTTAGGAAAAATGATAAGAGTGATATAATGATCGACTTTCGGATGAAACGGTCTTTTAGGATGATATAATAGTTGTCATAGTTTACAAAGGATGACAGGGTACAAGTAAAGAGTTTGCTTTTCACTTCATCGACTTTTGCTTTCAGGCTAATACATTTTCTAAAGTATCTTACTTCATCATTATATTATATATATATATATATATATACATATATACAGAAGAAAAACTCAACTTGAATCAAGAATTTTTTTTGTTTCGAAATCGAATTCTTGTTTTAGATCATTCTTGTTTTCAATTCGAAGAAATGATATCTTGCATCAAAAACGAGAAAATTTATTTTTTGATCAAATCTATGATGACTCAAACGAAATTTTGTTATTATGGCGCAATATTTTTGTCCTAATTATATTATTCCCTTGGTATGAGACACTAGCTACTCGATTAAAGGCTGCAGTTTATCGCAGAACATGTACTTTCTTTTTTTAATTAAAAAATTGATGCCAAAGTTACTTAATATTTTGACGTTCCAATTTAACTTTCAAAAAACACTAATTTTGAACGGAATGGAACTCTTGCCTTTCGGGTTATACGCCGAGATATTAGAACCTAGAATTGTAACTATAAATTCTATGACAATGGTATAGAGATTTCTGTTCTTTATGGGTTGAACAGTCTATTGGGGGTACTTAAAAACCAAGTCTGATTTTATTGGATTGAATTCCTACCACTTCTGTTTCAAGTCAGTAATACAGTTCGAACATTAATTTGAAGTTCTTTGAGCAAAATAAACTTTGTTTTCAATTAAGCAGAATTATACTTGGGTCAAAAATTCAAATTTATCAATTTTAAGAAAACAATACTCTTGAAACTAAATTTTTTTTTCTTAATAACAATATTCTCGGATCAAGTAAATTTTTCTTGATTCGATTTTTTTCTTCTATATATATATATATTAGTATATATTTTACTGTGCATGTACATTTATTAAATTGAGTTATAATTAATCCTTCAGTACATTTGATTAAAAAAAAAAAAGAGAGCTTGTTACCAATAACGTTAAAAAAAAAAATAAAGTTTTTTTTCTGACGTATAATGATGTAGAAAGTTGTGTCGAAGTAGTACAAGTACACCCGCGTTTTTACAATCAACAGCACATATATGTACTCGTGTGCATATAAAAAGAAGATGAAAAACCGTGATTCCTTCATTTTATTCCGGAAGAGACGACAGATTCTTTTGGATGACTCCCGGATCACTCGGGAATAAAAATGAAAAAAATTTTAAAAACTGTTGAAAAGAAATAAAATAAAAGTAAAGCAGAGAAAAAAATTTGTGATAAAAGCGACAAACGCGCACGACAAAGACTTCACCAAAGAGATTGGCCAGGGGGCTTAAAAAAAATTTATTCCTTTTACATCTTGTAGAAAACTTTCAAAGAACTTTATCTGACACAAGAAATACTCCAAGAGAATTTTTTTTAGTATCTTATCTTTGAATTCTATAGTATACAAAAAATATGTTGCTAAATGTTTTTTTTTTTATCCACAAAAATTAAAAAAAAAAAATTAAGTACAAACTGACACTTTGCATTACCAGATTTGGTAAAAAAAAAAAATTTGTGATTTGTTTCGAGAAAAAAATTAAAAATAATTAATTAGGGGTAAATAATTATTGATATTGTTAAAAACATATAAAAATACTTACAATAGAACGTAACTCCGTATGATGACAAAATAAAAAGTAATCAGAAAAAAAAAATGAAATCGTTGAAAAAAATTTTTTAAAAACACAAAAAAATAGACAATTAAAATTTCATTTTAAATTTTACCATAGTCGGTAATTGAATTAAGTAATTGCCACTTGAAAAGTTCACAATCATTGATCTTTAAATAATCCATACAATTAAAATAATTACATTTAATAAATTATTAAATTACTGTTAATAAATATGGATTTGATTTTAGTATATATTTCAAAAAATTTTAAATACTCATTAGCATAAATAATTAATAACATAAATGGGTAATTATCAATTAATTAAAATAAAAAATAATGAGTGTAAATATTTTAAAATACTGATTCGCGATCACACGTGGATGACCGTGTGTACTACGTGCGTGGGTGGTAGCGTACTACTGAGCCGCTCGACGACGGGCTGTCGACGTTATCGTACAGCGACGGTAACAGCGACCCAGCCTCCCCTTGAGCCCCTGGTATCTACATCCCTCATTTGAGTCCCTTGCGCAGGGCACCCAGGACAACTATATCTCAACTAAACTCAACTCACACTCTACACAGCATACTTCATTCCCCCTTTTTAAATTTAAAACCATCTCCGAACCACTTTACATACTCTCTGTGTCTTATAAATTAACATTCTAAATAAATTCAATTGTTTAAAAAAATTTTAAATTCTTAGTTTTAGTTTTTTTTTATTTACGGGAATTAAATTTATTGTTTGAAATAAATGAGATGCCAGTTTGATGATGAAAATAAACTTGTGAAAAATACTGGAATTATTTATTTACTTATTAATTATTTTTTATGTAATTGGAATGAAAATAATAAATATTTGAGGAGATTAAACGCGGAGTTGTTCTATTATAGATCAAATTAAAAGGAGGTCATTTTTTATTACTTTGATCGGGATATTAAAATTTTCTTGTGAAGTTTAATTTATATCTGTGAATTTTTTAGATGAACTTTTTTTTTTAACAATTTTTTTATCTTTCGCTGGTCGCGCTATTATATAATAATTTCTTTCTTTTTTTTTTAAATAATTATTGAAGTAGCGGCAAATCCTTTATCGCGCTTTCACTTTTACTTTATTTTGGCAAAAATTTAATTTTTGACAAAATAAAATTTGAACTGTTAAGAATTTTTTAAAAATACGGATGGACCAAAGCAAATTAGAAATTCAAAATATCAATGTATCAACTGATTACACAGCTTGGAAATTTAAAAATTAATAAATTAAATAATTAATACGCAGCACTAAGATGATGAATATAAACTAACATTTGATCATTTTTTTGTATCAAATGTTATACTTTTGGATTTAATATACATTGAAATATATTTAATTGCAGAGCTTTTGTGTATTAATAATAAAATAAACTCTATAAATATTTTAAATGAACCTTCACAATAGAAATAATTGGAAGAGACTGGTATTATAATATAAAACAAGAGTTGAATTCAAAGACTGCATTGAAGACTCACCCAAAGAATCCGGATATAATAGATAATGATAATGAATTAAAAGCTGTTGTGCACAGGCTAAATACATAAACTATATTCAAGTGCAAAAATATATATTTTCTTTGGTTTGAGTCTTTTATTCCTTTATGAAAAAATAATTATAATAAATAACTGGTTAAAACATAAAAGTGATGATCCGTCTTTCAATAATTTTTATGAAAATTCTGTCAGTAATTTTACTCAGGAAATAATTTTTTTTTTACTCTAAATGTGAGTATCAAGGATTTAAATTACAGTATGTGACTAATTGAGTCCATGTTCTTTAATGAAAATAATTACACTTGAAAACTCAATTGTCAAGTGATATTATTTTACTAATATATCCAAATCAGTAGTTATTATATTTTAATTGATACTCATGATTTATTTTTCACTAATAATTAATTATATTTTGTTTCCGTTCATGAACACTCATATCAATCAGTTATTAATTGCTATGCATTACTCATTAGTATTTATTGAAAATATTGTTTTGAAATTAATTAGTGAGACAATAATATCTATTTTATTTTAAATTTATGAAAATTTATTCGTGCTAAGTATTGAAAAACTGGGATGAAAATATTTATTTCAATTAATTTACAGAGCTCAAAAATCTCTTTTGAAAATTTCAGCTCTTGTTAACTCCTAATGAAAGTCATGAAATAAAATTTTATATTCAATTATAACATTTCTCAAATGAATAGAATTTAATTTTTAGCCATTTTTCTATTTCTCTATTGTATAGATAAGAAGTACTATTTTTGGCCACTTTGGAAATCTCTAAAATTTTAATAAAATAATTTGTAAAATACACAATGACATTAATTTTTATAATGCGTTCAAAGATACTTTTATAACACTATCAATTTTTTTATATTTTTCAATTAATTGAAATAAAGTGTTAAATGTCCAAAAATGGAACAATGGCCACAAATGCTACTTTTACCCTATATGGCATAATTAATTATTTTTAAAAAAATTTTCAGTCACTTTAAGCTGCCCAAAAATGATCGACATAACAAATTTCAATTTTGAAACTTAAAAAAAAAAAAGAAGATATTTTTCAAAATTTTTGAGTACTTCATTTTTCCTACAGTATTCTATTTTGCCAAGATTCTAATTATATACATATATATATATATATATATATATATATATATATATATATATATATATATATATATATATATATATAGATGCTATTCGACCTTATATAACAGTTTCTAATATAATACGCTACACATTTGTTATGAAGTACTAAATATATGTACTTACAAAACTTATAGTAACTTTATGAATCACCAGTATACTGATACTAGATTATTACTTGTCCAAGAGCATTATTTCATAAGCTATTTCGTACCAGTGATAAAAGTAGATAAGACAATATAAGTAAAGTAAAAATCCTTGAAAAGAAAAGTTAATTATAAATTTTATTTTCAATGCCCGCATTATCTTCATACTTTCCACCCTTATAAAAAGGATGTTTGTGTTCCATATAATAGGGCTATTTTTTGTTCACATGCGACCAGAAAATGAAATAAAAAAAATAATAGTAGGGACAATAGATAAAGTGTAGTAGATTTTAAGAATTTACTAAGCCCTTTATATGAAGACGTGTAGCATGTAGCTGGAAATTCCGGATTGAGGGTGGGTGGTGTCTTTTACGTGCCAATCGGATGGACAAGCAACTTAGTAAACCCTGCAATAACCTAAGGATACACAATAATCCCCGAGAAACTTACACTCACACACTCACACACTTTTCAAAAGAGTTGATAACTCGGGTTGTATTTCTTTCAATCCCTTACGGAATATCCCGCGGAATATTTTTTTTTTTTCGTGTAGAAAGTGTGACCCCATCTCGTTTCCTTCCACGTGACAAAATCCAACACTGGCCGACAGCCAGATAATGCAAGAAAAGCACTTTAAAAGCTCCTAGGATTTAACAGGGATTACCCAAGTTGTTGATTAATAAAATAATTGTTTATTGTTTATTAATTAAAAAAAAATAGACGCATATTTGATTTATAATTTATAACTTAATTTTTAACTCGATTAAATTTTATTAAATTATAATTTGCCTATACTGTCAAGAATATTTAATTTAATAGTTTATGAAAAATATTATAGTAAACTTTTAATTGTTTTAATTACAAATATATTAAATGCAATAAACGAGAAGGAAAAAAAAATTATCTTTTTAATATTTTCCTTAAAGTTTCATCTTTTATAAATTTTATTTTCGACGTAAGCTGAAGAGCAAAAAAGTCTAACTGAATTATAACTTGCACATAAAGTAACTCTTGACAAAAGTTTACATAATAAGAGAGTAAAAGTATGAAAACAGAAAGTAAAAGAAAAAAAGTCACGTCAAAGTGACGCGGAAAGAGGATTTATAATAAAATATTTTTTTAAAATTATGAAACGTTTCTTTTGAGTTGGAGGGACGACATTTAAATCCTTTAAAAATAAAGAAAAAAAATCAAGACAAATAAAAAATAATTTTTTTTTTTATTTATTTGATATTCTTTGCAGCAAATTCTATTTGAATCGTTTATTTGAGAAACCCCATAAGTCATATTTTTTCGAAATTAGGTTTTTTTGCATTTTTGGGTTCTTTGGATGTCCCCCCATAGAAATTAATAAAAATATTCATCAAATCAGTGTTTAAAAAACAATTAACGGGGTGACAGAAATTTAATTTTATTGAGAACCCCCATAAGTCAATGACTTATGGAGTTTTTCAAATAAACAAATGCAGTTTTAGTTTTATAAAAATAATTTTTTCTTTTTTATTCAAAATTCGCGCTTTTTTTGGAAAAAAAATAATATGACTAATTAAAATACTTAAATTGATCATTATTTTTTTTAATTTTTGAGTCTTAGAGTTTCTACACATATTATATACTTCATTTTATCAGTTTGATTAATTATTTGAGTGGAAAAAATAAAAAAAACAATGATTTTATAACTTTTTTTTCCGTTTGGTTGAGAAACCCCATAAGTCAATCAACTTTAAATAATTTTTTAAGGTAGTTTCAATTAAAAAATTGAATTTTTCTTGTTTAATATTTTTCAGAGGCGCAAAAATTATTTTTTTAAATTATTTATTTGCTATTTCAATGGCAAGTTTTTTCAGAAAAATGTTTTTTGTGTTGTCCTGAAAAATTTTGTTTTCTTGACTTATAGGGTTTCTCAAATAAACGATTCATTTAAATGATAATTTTTTTACTTATAATTAATAATAATAAATAATATGACATTAAGTAATTGATTGACAAGAATAGTTATTTCAGAAATAAGAGTAATAACCTCGATCTTTTATTTGGCTAGACTTTTTGGCGCCTGGCAATAGTTACAGAGGGTGAAACTGACTGGTTCCTTAGTCATCCTGCAATGCTTCTATTCGCTTTTCAACTGGAAAAGCTATGCTCTGTATAAATGGTTTGGCTTCTATTGCCACTGCTGTTACTGCTTTAGCTATATGACTATTACTTCTCCTGTTGGCTGTTGGAGTAGTTACTGTAGTTATTGCTATTTTGCGACAAACATCGATCCGCTGCTACAAGCTACCACAAACCAAATCCTAAACTACTGATGTGACTATACGGACTATACTACTACGTTTCTCAATATTTGTAACTCTCCTATACATACTATACTCATATATTCATATATATATTCTCTCGAACGACTAGTCGTCCGGCCTGATAACAAGCCCGTCACATTTCATTATGTAATACCGCGATATCGCTGACACAAATTCCATTTGGACGATTGCAAGCCGGAAATTCAGATCGGCCTGTTATATATTTCTAGATACATATATATTGATACATGTTTTGAGGTACAGACATTATTAATCAACCAATAGCTATTTTATTTTTAAATTATTTGAAACCAAAGAATTTTTAAAATTCGGTTTTTTTTATTTTTACACAGAAATAATTCAAACAAAATTTATTGTAATCAGTTTGAATTTTTATAAAATACCTGAGTCTAAATTCAGGTCATAAATTTAATGTACTAGACTTTAAAAACGCAAATTCAATTTTTGAAGACGTAAATAGCCGTAAAAACGGATTTTAGATATAGTTGACGTACAAAAACGTTAATAAGACTTGCGTATCTTAGATACAACTTTTAAAAACTTGCAGTAAAAAACTTAAACTACATCGGTTATAATTTGTTGTTAAAAAAAAAATGTCTGACAGCCAAAAGACGAGAAATAAAAATTTTTTCCTTTGGGTCTTACAGACCTAGAAGTTTGTAGACAAGAAATAAAAATTTTTAGCAGCTTTTGAAAATTATTTGGAACCTTGCAAGAGATATTTCTAAACTCGTTGCTCTCTGAACTAGCTTACGAGCCTTAAGTAGAGTTATCTTTAAGAATAAATATCGTTGAAAATTTTTAAATAGGAACATTAGATGAAATAAAAAATAATTTGGCAAAAAAAAAAATGAATAAAAATGAATTTTAAATTTATGAAAATTTTTTTTTGTAGCTGACATGAAGAATAAGAGTATTAATTATGTATTTTTATTGATGGAAGAATTGAGTTACTTGCAACGTGTATTGAATACAGTGGATATATATCCGTTGGTAGACGTGATAGATATATGTATAGACGGTGATTCGTGCCTTGAAGTTGTAAGTCGATGCAATAAAATATCCTTTCTTATTTGTATGCTAAGCAACGATTAAAGCGCCTACTTCTTATCCTTCTTTTTTTTGTTTATTTTTTTTTTTTTTTTTTTTTTTTTCTATTTCTTCGACATTGTATTTACATACAACTAAACTTTTTCTCTGTAAGCTCTCAAGTACTTTCGATATCAACTTATTGAGCAACAAATTACTCATTTGTACTTAAGAAAAAAAAAATTGAGTGAAAAAATTTAGAAATATTTTTTTCATAGTTTTTCCATCTGGTGAAAATTAAAAGTGGAATAATAAAAATAATAGAATAAATTTTTGGTCAAAATGTTTATAAACGATGAAGATAAAATGAAACAGTTGGCACAAGTTATCATGCAACCATTAATGGTTTAACTGTTGCAATTATACTTAAAACGTTTATACGGCTTCTCTTTCACTATATATATATATATATATATATATATATATATATATATATATATATATATATAGATGTAATACGAGCTTTATGTTGTACGTGAAAGTACAATTGCAGTAACTTGCTAAAGCAAATGGTTTTGTATCGTAAATTAACGTCGTCATAAGCTTGTATTGTAGTAAATTTTTCACGCAATAAAAAACCGATATATGAACCTACTAGTCATTTTTTTTTCATATTTATTATGACTACAATTTTATGTGGTTTAATTTCGTTCTGAATAAGTAAATATTTATTTTGTAAATTATTAAACAATTAACTCACAAGAGACTAATTGATGACTTTAAAATATAGGCCATTTGTGATTTATATAAATTTTATTGATTTTTATGACCAATTTTTAGATTAAAGTCGACTACCGTCATAAGCTTGATCTAGGGTATAGAGGAAATTTTTCTCGTAATTTTAGTCTTCCCACTACCGTGCGTTTAGTTTTGTTCTCGACTACCCGTTATAAGCCTGTTTTATTTTACATTATTTTAAACGTCATATTTACATTTTGTTACATACGCGACTATCCCGATTTTCCTGGTGCTTATGGCGCTAAAATAAATACTCATCTTTTTACACTAATAATAATTTAAATGCAAAAAATTGTAATGATAACGGTATTGATTACAGTAATAATTAAAATAATAATTTTATTGATCAACTTAATGCTCAATAAAACTTTTAAATTGTAACAGAAGCTTTTGATGTAATTAATGATTACAATTATGAATAATAAATTATATTTTACTTAATAATGATTAAATTATTATCCGCGAAACATAGATAGTAAATTTTCATCATTAATTTTGATATTTTTTTTATTGTTAGTTTATAATTTAGAGAATTTTAACGGAGGCTTATAACGGATTCTCTAGTACAAAACTCTTTAGAGTGGTTAAGTGGGGAAGCTGTTTGGACTCAGTAACTCCCGATTGAGGGGAAGAGGCTTATGACGGCTGTACATTTTAAAAATTGACAATAATGTAATATTAATAACTTAAATTATTTATTCATTTATTTATAATATGATTTTATCTAAAAAAAAACAAATTTATTGTAACGAAAAGACAATTTATAATGCATGAAATAGTTATTTGTAATGATATAAATATATGTAGTAAGGCAGTTTGAGATTAATAATTCACGGTAGAAAGCTTTTTATCCTTATATTCTTCATTCCGTTATCATCTCAGTCGTGGATGTAACTTGAAGGATGATATAACAGTATATATATGTACTGTGATGTTTTCATAAGATGACGATTTTTTTTCTAGCCACCAAAATACGACATTGAAATATTTATGACCCTAATGTTTTGCTTACTTTTTTTTCTAGTCATTTTTTACGTCTATGAGAAATTAAAGTAACGGAAAAAAATAAAAATTTGATTATAATAAATTTAAGTTAATTTTAGTAAAATGCTTTAAGCTGCTCAAATGAGAGAGTAAATAAAATACAGAGGATAAGTTTTGACTAAGTGAATAAAATTTATTTATAGTCTACTTCGTGCTATGAATTCAATTAACTATTGTCTTATAGAAGTTGTCTATTATTCTCTCTACTTTCTCGAGTTTTGAATTTAAATATTTATATTTCTCTCAATAAACATCTCGAAAACTTTTTAATTTATGGATATTAGTTAATTAATAAACTACAGATTAATAAATTTTCAGTTTACAAATCTTCCAAAATATAATATAATCATCTTAAACGGCAATTTATAGCTTTTGAATATTAAATAAATTTTAGAAATTCAAAAAAATTTTTTTTTAGGCTCGAAATTTTTTATACAAAATTCACACTGTAGAGATTTATTTTATTTACTCTTTGTACACTCGATTAAATATACTTATAAGGGATAAAAATGATTTATATATTTATATAGTTTTTATAATCTTTCATTTACCAACAGTCATATAATTTTTATGACGTTGTTTTTAATGCAATGATCGAAAATTTATGTCTACTTTTTTTTGCACTATTAAAATTTTTTTTTTTTTTTTATAATAAAAAAAATATTAAGTGTCTGATAAACTTCGAAGAGAAAATAACCCGGGGTAAGATGTGACACAATATAAAAAAAAAAGTTGGTTATAGTCTAGGGTGTTCAACTTCTCTTCCTTTCCTACACCGCAAATAAAAATTTTGTAATAAAACAAAAAATCTTGCTTTTAAATAATGTCCCATTTTACCCCATGCTCCTCTATATTTATTATCTAATTCAAAATAAATGATTTTAATTTATGATACTGAAGTTTGCCGTCTAATAATTTTTACATGTTTTTTCAAAGCGATAAATTTAAAAAAAAAAAATATTTAAAAAAATTGCACCTATAGTTTTTTTAATTTTCTACATGTGCATTTTTTTAGTTTTTCTTTTTTTTAAAATTAAATTGTTAAAAAAAAAATTTGAAAATTGTTGGTGTTTATTGAATTAAAAAAAATATGTATGTTCAGAATTTGAAGGAGATTAGATCGTAAAGATTTGATCAATAGAATTTAAAAGAGATTAATTGTAAAAAAGTAGTGAAAAGAAAGTGTGATTAATAGGATTCCTTATGTAGTCGACAAAAGACGTATGGAAAAGCAAAAAGCTCTTGAACTAAACTAAAGAGTCTCCAAGCCAAAGCTAAATCCCAAAGGAGTATCTTTACTTGAAAGGGTTTCTCATCAGTTTCAATGATCCCGTTATTTTTTTATCACATTTTTTTTTTTTACAACTATTCTCTTCGAACAATATATGATCTGAGTCTTTATCTCGGTACTTTTTTGATCGCGGTTTATATAAAGAAACCATAACAGATGACACAAAAAAGCTTTCAGTTAAGAAAAAAAGTGAAAAACAGACTTAAGGCTCCATAAATCGAGACCAAAATCATTTGAATTTTTACGAGGCTTCTCTTGTTTAAACGATTTATACTTAAAATTTATAAGACCATGACTTTGTTATGCAAACAAATTTACAAATTACTGGGGTTTCATTTGAATTTCGAATTATTTTAATGACTATTTTTATTTACATTTTCTTTTAAGAATAAAATATTTCAATTAATGCAACCAAAGGTACAATAAATTTTTGACCGAAAACTTATGATCGCTTGAAAAATTGTCGTAAGCTTATATATTAAATTTTTCGAGATCTAAGACATATTGAATTGTATAAGAGAAGAGTTGTTCAAGTAGATGAACATGTATGTCCTCAAAAAGCATCCTTGAAGATTCACATCCGTGAAGTTCATCCGTCCTTGACGACCTATCCCGGACTATCGATTAAATTTATTTTGTAAAAAATACAATCTCTTTGTAACTGGAGTCTCAATTTAACCTAATCGCGATTGTAAGAAGGCCACCTTTATATATTTCACTTGCACGTTCATAGAAACAAGTATTTATTTAACAATTATTATTATTATTATCAACAGACCCAACAACTGATTGTATAATTAAAATTAGACAATACACTTAAAAAAAATTTAAGTCCATGTTTGCTGTGTTAAAAATGTCAGTGTTGAATTTAAATCAAAAAACGGTGCTAACAAATAGTTGTTAGCGGTGTTAAAAAAAAGTAGTTTTACTTTTGAATTATCAGACGTTGAATAATACGACAGATTTACCAATTTATGGAAAAGTTCAAAGGACATTTGTCCACAACTATATTTGAATATTAATGTATAAAATATAAAATACGGGTTCGTATGATTATTTTATCATCTTTAAATCAGTTATTACCTCATGGAAAACATGAAATTTATAACAAATATAATTATTATATTGTTCCTAAATATTTACTTTGATAAGAGACAAAAAATTTCAGCGATTTGTTCAGTTTAATAAAAGTGACATTTCTTATTTCAAAAGTAATAGAATTTTTTTTATGTTTAATTTTAACAAAATATTATTTTTTTTTTTCTGTTTTGTAGAACTTAAGCCCCTAATTTTCTCACACTTATACTCCGATCAGAGTTATTTACCTTCGTATATACACCGTTTTTACACCCGCTGGATAACACAATTTATAAGTAACACCGCATCGGCATTGTTATGAAATTTAGTCCATTTTAGAAGCGCTTTTTTTTAAAGTGTAATAATCGATATAGATAACAAAGAGAGGGTGAGAATGCCTAGATGACGTAACGTTAGGGATTTCCGAAGGGTTCTGTTGGAATTCCTCTTCATCCCTCTTGATATTATTCTCGATCCTTCTCTATATATAGTGGGAAAGAACATTTTCATAGTCTAGGAGTAGTGTCTGACCACAGACTTCGGTCCTCAAAATACCTAACGAGCCAGAGAAAGTAGCTTACGCGTTTAATATAAATGCGATAATTTATCGCATTGAAATTTATACTATTGAAAAGTATTTTGTATGTGTTAATTCAATTAGCGATAAAGAAAATGAATAAATGATATATGATGTATAAAAAATAATTGAATTTAAAATCGAGAAAAGGAAAAATATATAATAGTACGGAAATTAATTTGTGGTAACGTCAAAAAGGATTTCACAATATTGTACAAGAAACCGAAGAGTATATAAAATACGTTAACTAAAAAGCATCTGATGGTTTTCCAATATACCACGGAGCGCGTGTAAAATAAGTGAAAATGAAATTGAAAGAAAATGGAAACAAAAAGTAAAGTTAAAGTATTTATTTATATCGATAAAAAAATATAAAAAAAAAACAGACATCAAAAGAAATAAAATGAAAATAGATAATAAATTATTTATTAGCTTTTTCATTTTTTTAAATATTGCTAAAATAATTCGATACACCAAATATTCAAAAATTATTTTTTTTAAACTGGTATTTTATACAATTGAAAATAAAGCTGCCTAAACAATAAAAATCCTCATCAAGAGAAAAAAATTTCCTATCTTTTAATCGGCTTGTTTTTTTTTTTTTTTTTTTTTTTTTTTTTTTTCAAGTTGACTTTACCCCTTTTAATAAAAAAAAAAAAAAAAAAAAAAAAAAAACCTGATACTTATGAGTCCGTTTGAGTTTATTACTCACATATTACAAGCCATTATATATTTACAACATATTTATAGTAATATTCAATCATATAAATTTTTTTTCTCTACACCATAGATTACTCATGTGTATCTAATGATATTAAATATAAAAAAAATCAAAGTTAAGTCTCTTAAAAGCTCATGAAATCTCCCTAATAAAACTATTTGACATATCGCGGACGAAAAGTTCCCCTTCCAGCATTTTAGCATCACTAACAGCTTAAACAGTACTTAGGAAGGTAAACTTTTCGTCCGTGATCTGGCTGCACTGACCTTAATACGTTTTCATAAAATATATATCATAAACAAATGTATGTATGTTTTGCATTTAAGGTATGCAATATATTTATACATATTTGTTGCTACGCAGCTACTATATCACGCCTTCTATCTACGGTGACCTCGTACAATCATAATCAATACAGATAAAAAAAAAATAATAATAATAATGATAATATATTATAATCTTCAAACGAATTTTTTGATGTTTGAGCTCCGTTCGCGGATCATTAGTTCTTCACTTTTCATAAAGATAAAAGCTCTCAATATTTTACAGTTTAATTTATTTTAAGAAGATTTAATACTAAGAGGTTTCTGTTTATTAACATATTAAAATAAGAATTACTTGCCCACTTCTATATTAATTATAATATATAGTGACTATTTACTGTTTTTTAGTGAAAAGTATGTCACTAATTCAAATAGTGGTATATTTTTACTAGCAATAAGTGACTATTCAATGCCAAATAGTGATTGTCACGTAGTTTTCATTAATTCGTTTTTAGAGAGTAATTTTTTTTTTTAATAAAAGGAAAAATTATTAATAAAAATAAAAAGATGTTTTTTTGCTACTGTGGTAAATTTTTTCATAGAGTTAAATTTTCTGGGTAATGTATTATCTAGTGTTGTGATCGTGAAAAAGAGACCAGAATGTCCAAGAATTTCTATAGCGTTATTGGCTTTCAGGTTACTTGTCATTCTATACCAAGAATGAAAACGAACAACTAGAAGGGATGCACGGATGTGATTTCGATGGGAAAAATTGATTTTGCCTGGAATTTCACATTTCTTTTACTTATTCTGTATTTTTTTTTTTTTTTTACACTTTGAACTTATATTTATTTTTTGTTTGTCGTTGGTGGCTGAATAACTAAGTATTTGTAAGTTTTCAGAATGTTTTTTTTTTCGTGACATTTAGATTTATTTTTCGTCTATTTCGGTTTTTCAGAGAAATTTTATTTTTTTTTTATTTAAAAATACTGTATTTAAATAATATAATATATTTTATTTTGCAATATTCGTTTTTAGAAAAAAAAAAAATTAAATGCGGATTAAATACAATAGCTGGATTTTCTCTTTCAATTTTTTCTTCTATTTATATAGTGTAAAATATTTATGTGATATAACCAGAATAAATATTTGTTAAAATGTATTGTTGTATTTTCCGAGCAAATCTTATATTTCCATAAAAATAAAAATAAATTTTACAAATCTAAAAAGTATTTCTTTATCCTCTAAAAAAGAATTTAAATTTATAAAAAATCATTAAGAAGCTTTAACGTTCGCGGTAAAAAAAAAAAAAAAAAAATTTCTATCATTTTTAAATTAATTTTTTTTTAATATTTCTATCGATCGCGACAATTTTTCTTATTCAAATAAACATAAGCTTTCGATATTAGTGTTCTAATGTCCACCTACTGATAAATATTTTACTTTAAATTTAATTATGACGCCTGCTAATTAAATATTTTTTTAAATGACAGCTAAATTTTTTACTAAAATTCGATAATTCAATATTTTATAAATATAATAATTACTTTCTTATATATCGATGGAAAATAAAAAATATATAAGTTATGAAAAAGAACACGTGGCAATGACGTGTCGACAAAACTTTTGAAAACTCATATTTTTATACTACATTCGTAGTATAAATTTTCTTTTATAACTTTTTCGCAAACGAAATGTAAAAAAAAAAATAGAGTAAGAACGTAATGCTAAAAAAATAGACAATCTCAAAAATTTGAAAAAAAACTTTCTAGACAAAATATTTTAACATGAGCTTCAGTTAAAACTTTTGTTGGTGATCGACTTTAAAAGTATGAGTTTGTAAGTACGGAGAACAGGTGGATCGACAAGTGCAGACATATTAATATTGAATTTTTTTCCCAACTCATTATTCATTCTTCCTTACTATTTTTAATTATTATTATTATCTTAAATATATTTGTTTTTGCTAGCTATTTTTGTATGGTATACCAATGAATAATGGCCGTTCAAAACCGCAGAAAGTCGATTAATTGGATTTAGAGAAGCAGCTGCTTTTGAAAAGCTGTCTTTTATAAATTTATTTTATTTTATTTAACAAAAAAAAAAAAATTCCATTTTATTTATTTTTTTTTTTTTTTTTTTTTTTTTTTCGTTATTAATTTTTTTAAAACCAAAGTATTGTCGTACCATCTGGTAGAAAAAAAAAATATGAAAAGTGGTCGATAAAAAATTCGATCGAACATTCAATTATAAATTCTAAAGGCTCCGTTTGAATAATAAACTAGAAGCTTAACTTTAATTTAATAAAATGGGTTATGCCGTAACATGACTAGAGGATTCATTTCAATTCCATCATCTAGCTTGCTTAATTCACTTGCTAATTTATATCTTTTTTTTTTTTTTTTTATAAAATATCACAAATTATCTGTAAAAAATTTTTTTATAAAATCCTTTAATTACTAAATTAAATAGAGGATTATTTTTACTACCCAGTGTTCTCTATTTAGCATAAAAAATAAAATTAAAAATAAAAATTATAATAAAACCGTAGAATGCTTAGTATTACAGTAAAGCAGTTGGTGCCTGACATCTGACAGAGTCAGAGAGACATTGGGCGCAATATGTTGGATGTTTGCTAAGCTCTCAGTAACCCCGCACTTGTGTTGATACTGCAAATCCCAACCACCCACTATCCACTACATTTCAACTTCTATAAATATATATATATATATATAGCATAAATAACCCACGTTAGTACATATGTATGTGGTTAAGATGAACTAGTAGAATTCTACATGACACGACACGAATTCCAGTTGCCACAAAAATTTTTATAAATCTTTTTTATTTTTTCACAAAACATGTCACTCTATGATAACTCTTGGGAATATATATATATATTCATTTAGTTATTAATGTATAGAAAATGGGAATTGTAAAAAATTTTTCAGAGTGAATACGAATTAAATCCGAAGTGAATAAGGAGCGGATAACTTTTTATTTATTTAATTCCTTCAAAATAAAATTTACTCCGAATTTGGATTTAAATAAAATTCGTAATCATTCAAAATTGACTCCCAATTTTTTTACAGTGTATTAATTAATTAATAATATTGTAAAGTGAAAAAAAAAATTTGTCGGAAGAAAGATGAAATAGATATGGATGAATAATTGAAAATCAAGTAGTATTAATTATAAAGTGATAATGAAATTAATTATCAAAATGCTTTCAAAATAATTGGTCCGCAAGTTTAACGAGAAAGCTTCGCTCGGACGGTGTTAACCATTCTTGCAGAATAATTACGAGAGACGACCAAACAATGTGTTCGAGGTACACTAAGAGAGTACTATATCTTTGAGCATATTGCGAGACAACTATATACTGTAAGCTGGTAGTAAATACAAACACACATATGCTCCATCCTAGAATATAATACAAAACAGCTCTACTCTTGCCATACAATCTCATCTCTCTCAAATTCATTTAGAGTACTACAGTCTATATTCATCCATAAATATATATATATATAGATGTATACTTAGTAAACTTAGTAGCATATGGCAATCTTGAGATTTGACCTACATTTATTTTATATTTTATTTTTTTTAATTACAAAAAAAAAAAAATTTTTTTTCTTACGAATTTTTCAATATTAATTTATAAAAATAAATATAAACTTTTATTTTTTAGTTTGAAGAATTTTAACTTTTTTTTGTAAATTTATGAATTATGCCTCTGAAATATTTTTGGATCTGATTTTTTGTGAAAAATATTTTTTTAAAATTTAAAAAATTTAATGATGAAAGAATGAAATTTTGAAAAATCAAACGAAAAATTTCGAATTTAATTTATCTGAAAATTGTCACAGCGTCAGGATTTAAATTTAAATTATAATCGGCTTAGTATTAGTCGAGTTGATACCCAAAGAGGTATTGATATTAATGGATTTAGAATATCTTTTAGTTGAAACGTCATATTAATTATTAGCTCTTAGCAACATGGTTTACATTTCATATGAACAATAATGATGATAATAATAATCAATTGAATCTGTACACTGACCAATTATATTCATAAGTCAAGTCATAAAATTTTATCCAAATAATTATAATGAATAATAAAGAAACAAAGTTAATTTATAAGTAATTTAAAAATAAATAGATTGAATAATTATAAATTCGAAAAATTTATATTTTAAGTGTAACTTGTTATTTTATGACTTTTTATCAATATTCGAACAATGGAATAAATACAAATAAATGAAAAGAAAAAAAAAAAATTAATAAAGATAAATAGAGAGAAAAATATTTTATAATATAAAATACTCGTGAACTAGTAGGACTTCTCGTGTCTCCGCATACGTCGATCTACTCTCCTTTTATCTTGGAAAAAAAAAAAAAAAAAAAAAAAAAAACACTAGCTATTCATTTATTATTTTATTGTCCTGTTGTAGTATAATTTCATCTCAAGCATAAATAAGTACTTTTGAACTGTAAAATATTTTATTTCTCTTTAAAATTTAAATATTTTTATATCTTTTTTTAATTCTAATGTTGAATAAATAACAACTGTTTATTTTAAATCAATTATGAAAATATAAATTGAAATTTATTTTTTAATCCTCAACTTACCTTATTATCAATTCAGAAATTTTTTTCATTATTATCTTGCACTTTATATATATATATATATTTTTTTTTTCTGGATTTATATAAAAGATAAAATGAAAATTCAATATAAATTCACGGCTTGATTCACTCGAAATTTAAATTTTAAATAAATAATAGACATGGCGCTAAAAAAAAATTAGTGGTTTCATTTTTGAAATTCAATTTTCGAAAATTGATACGGAAATTAATAATTAAATGATAAAAGAATGTTTGTAAAATAATTCTAGTTGACAAATTACTTTGTAAATAAAAAAAAAAAAATTGAGAAGTTTAAGAAAAAAAAAAAAGTTTTGTTTAACTACCGAGTTCACGGTCTAGGATGTAACTGGTAGATAGTTTAGCAGAAGTTACTGCGTGTGCTCTACAACAAACCAACGTGGGTTGTTGAGATATTTGCGTGGGTTGTAACTTTTCATCTCTCTTGCTCATAAACTCTTGATGATAAAATATTAACTGCAAATATATGACTGGAATTTATTATTAAAAAAAAGTATACATAATTTTTACGGTTTATAAATTTTATTATCGCAGAGTGTTTTTAATTTTTTGTAATTAATTATTTATTAATTAATTATAATCACGAAAAATTACCAGGCAATTTAATATCGGAAATTAAAAATTAATCAATTTCTTTTTGATAAAAAAACGGGAATAAAATATTTTTTTATTAAATTTAAAAAGTAATTCAATGGAACTGAAAATCATCTATCATTTGTTGAATATATTAAAGAATGTAAAGAATAAAATTATTTGTTGGATGAAAATTCTCTGACTTTTAATCTGTGAGATTGGAAGAGTGAAAATTTCAATAAACGGATAAAAGTTAAATATATTTTTCTTTGTATTCAGATTGACAATTAGAGAGTCAAAATGATCGATTGCTAACTTTCTCGAGGGTGCGCGATTTGTCAAGGAAAGTTGTGTGATTGATTACATATATATCGCAATCATCATTTTTTTTTATTTTTATATGAACTTGGGTTTAAAAAAACTTATACCCGATGTTCAACAACCACAAAAAAAATTAGCGGCTCAAAGAAGAAGAGGGTGTCGTGCCCAGTTTCCCCTTCTTACCACGTAGGGGAGGGAGGGGGCAAAATGGGCCCCTTAAGAAATAAGGGCCTATATATAATATAAATGTCAACCCATTTTGCCCCTAGGGGTCCATTTTGTCCCACTCTCCCCTAATAGGGGAGGGGGGGGGCTTAAAATTTTGCCCCCTTCCCTTCCCCTATTTAATAAAATAAATAAAGAAACTAAAAATGGGTTCAAAGATGATAGAAAAAAATAAATAAATTAAATTACTTGAATAAAACTAAAATACAATAGATAAAATGAATTGAAAGTAAATCGATTGAAATTCTATAAGATTTAATTCTCATTATCTTTAATTATTTCGGTTCTATAGATTTTCAATCAAACTTGAAGGAGTTTATATGTATATATATAGTTTTGAAACTTGTCTGCAGAATAGATTATATATAACAGAAGGATAATAAAGATAGAAGAGAAGACAAGAAGTAATTATTATATCTTAAGTAATTAAAACTTCCTGCATTTATTCCAATGATAAATTTAAAAAAATTTAAAACGTTATGTCAAATATTACTAAGATAAATAAAATTTAATTTAATGATGATAATTATATTTTCTTATCTCAGATTTATTGACAATTATTTTTATTCCGGTTTAATATAACCGGAGGGTAAGAGCGAAGAAAGTTAACAAATTGGCAGCTCTAGAGTGTGTAAGTTGATCCTTCAGTGTCTATTGACTACTAGAGGTCATACTTTTAGATATCTTACTTTACTCTGCGGTGAAAAAGAAAATAAAAATAAAAATAAAAAAATAAACAAGTAAATCCACTGGCCTCTAATGAGACGTCTAACATAACAAATATTGCAATAAAAATACGAATAAGTTTTTTATATGAGCACGCGCTTTTTAGACACTCTCTCAATCGATTCTCTTGAGACATGTAGTTTTTATAGTCAATATTAAATTTCACATATAATGAATAAAGAAAAATATAATAATAATAATTATTATTATTATTGATATAGACGATAATTATTTGTGAGGATGTCCGAGTAAAAAAAAAATTCGGATTTAAATCTCAAAGTTCTAAATGAGGTTTTTGAAGATCAATTTAGAATTTTAAGATTGACAACAGTATAGAAAGTTATCCTAGTTTAGTCCTCAAAGTAGTAGTTACGACCATTTTTACCACATGGAGAAAAATGTTGGCTCGAAACCTATCAATTTTTTATTATGCTGTCGACCAAACTTGAAACAAGAAGTCAAGTATCCAAAAAGCTATTGTTACTACACGGAGAGAAAATTATGGTAA
Source organism: Microplitis demolitor (assembly GCF_026212275.2). Classification (NCBI taxonomy): domain Eukaryota; kingdom Metazoa; phylum Arthropoda; class Insecta; order Hymenoptera; family Braconidae; genus Microplitis; species Microplitis demolitor. The sequence continues at coordinate 3,832,218 of NC_068549.1, read as the reverse complement.
CAGTTACAATTTATTATGGGAATGGTTCCCATACTGCATGGTAACCGGTTTTTTTCAAATGTTGATTATAGGAACGGCACCCATATATATTATGGTAATCATTCTTATAATTATGGGTATAATTCCCATATGGTATCGAAATAGTTCCTATGGAATCATGGTAATCGTTATCATGTAACTATGATAATGGTTACCATAATATTATAGCAATCATCACCATAATATGATGGTTATGTTTACAATAATATTATAGGAATAGTTACCATAATATATTGGGCTTATTCCCATATACACTTAGGAACCATTACAATGTGGTTATAGGATCGGTTACTATTTGCTTGTGGGAACTATTCCTATGAGTATGGTAATCATTACCATGATTCTTTTACATGGGATATGGAAACTGTTACCATAATGATAGGAATCGTTCCCATACTTATGGAAACTTTTCCCAGAAAGTATGGGTCTATATCCCATAATCCCAAGTAATCATTACCATAACGGTATGGGATGATATTTCATAAACGTACTAGGATCAGTTGCCATAATTTTCTCTCCGTGTATGAAAAATTACTATGCCGCATCACAATTATTAGAATGTATGAAAATAATTGTTATTGAAGCTTATTGATAAGTTTCTCGCACGCAGTAAGTATTGTGATACAGCATAATAATTTTTCGTATGAGCACAATAATTTTTTGGATGCTCCACTTCCGGTTGCTAGTTTGGTCGACAGTATAATAAAAATTGATAGGTTTCGAACCAAAATTTTTCTCCTTGCACTTTGAGGACTAAACTAGAATTTGATTTTCGGTTCGGGTTATTAAATTAAAAATAAAAAAAAAAAAAACGATCACTGTAAGGAAGAGTGGAAGTAAAATTTGGATAATGAAAAAATCAATAACTTGCTAACAATAATATAATATATTTTTTTAAAACATATTGTCAATAAGGGGATAGACATTATAACAGATAAACTATATTTGTAAATATAAGATCGTGCGAATATAATCTTTTTAACTTGAATATAAGCAACATTACAATTATACGACCTCAGCAGTACTAAATATCCTACTAATTTTTTTCATTTTCTTTATATAATTATTTTCATTTTATTGTTGATTTTATTCGCAATAGCTCTAGCACAATTTATTGCCCAAGCTTAAAAAATCAAGCTTCTTTTTTTCAAATCTTCTTGCAAATAATTAAAAATTTTTTTTCATGTATCATTTGATTCTTAAACGCTACATTTTGGGACCCAATTTTACTGCATGTTTATTATGTGCTGTGTAACTTTAATATAATTACAAGTATTGATTAATAATTTTATTGTACTTAGTACTGAAATTAAAATAAAAATATTAAACTTTCTTAGAACCCAACATTAAAAAATGTAAATAAGTGATATTTTGACTTAACCCTTAACGGCCACATGGAGGTGACTAGTCACCTCAGGCGTAAAAAAATGTAATTAGAGATCTTATAGCTTTTAAATAAATTGGTCAGAAAATTTTCAAAAAAAGGGAGTTATCTCATGTGGCCGTTAAGGGTTAAATGTGTAATTTCTTTTAGAACATTCTTACAAAAAATCACAAATTTTTTTATCATTCACTTAAAGCCCAATGAAATTTAATTTAGTGTCAATTTTTCTTTAAAAAAAAATTAAAAACTGATAAAATAAATTTTAATGATCTACTGCCTTTTTATCTTAAAGTTTGTTATCAATTTTATTGAAGTTCAAAATTCAGTCAGAGATCCGCTTCCACTTCAGTCGACGGATAGAATTTTTAAAATTATACACCGAGTTAAAAATGTCAATATACAGATAACTGGAAGTTCTGAACCCACTGCAGTGTTTAAGAATCAAAAGAAGCTTTTTTTTAATTTTTAAAAATAAATAATAACATAAGACATTTAATATATTTATATCTGGATATGTTTCTAATATTTACTTTTACTTTGTAATAATCAGGCTTTATAATTGATCTTGATTATAATTGAACTTCGTCCTCTTTCATATCATTATTATTATTATTATTTATTATTGAATTATAATAATTTTCCGAAATTTATTATGCACCTTAATCATACTATATTAATTAATTAATTAATTAATTAATTGATTTTTTTTTTTTGTAGAATTAATCTAGTCAATGTAATTGTGCAGTCCTTGATAAATCACTCGATATTTATCATCATTACATAATATTATATATATGTATAAATATTAATAATTAATAAATTTATTAAATTTGATATTAATTATTAATAATTAAAAACCTTTGTATTATTTATCATCAATTGTTAATAATATGATGAATTATAATTGCTCGAGTGTCTTATTTTATTTTTTATTTTTTTTATAATCTGAGTATTTGTGTATTGCATTCGATACAACCAAGCACACAACCATTTTCACGTTTTATTATTATTATTATTATTATTATTATTATTATTGTTATTATTATTTGTTCAGTTAATGTCAATAATTATTTATAAATATTAGTTACGTTATTTATCAATCTTTATTCCTTTGATCTCTATTTGACTACTCGTCAAAACTTATCGTTCTGTTGGAATTTAATGTAACTAAATAAATATATTTAAAATAGTATATAAATTATTAAACATTTAGAACGATGATTTTTCATAAATTTTATTTCCTGACCATGGTAACACTTTAATATTAAATTTAACATAATTATTACTACTACATTTATTTAATGAAATATTTATTTTATCATTTAATTAACATTTGAAATTTTTTTATTATTTCAATCAAATTTTTATCCGTAATTAATAATTTAAAAAAAAAACTACGGCTATATATTTGCAGAGAAATTTTTTTTAAATAAAAATAAAAATTGTTACGCCTCAAAATTATTTTTAAAATTAATTGCTCTACAAATACAAGCCTGTAACTTCAATTATTAATAAATCAAAATTTTTTTGAGCACTTTATCAAAAATTTTTTTACAACCCTTCAAGTGCCAGTAAAAACAAAAATTATTAATTATTTAATTGAATTAAGTAGAACGTTAATATAAGAAAATTAATTTAAATTGTTAAATAATTATTACGATGCTACATTAGGCACTTTCTACAATTAATTAAAAAATATTAGACGACTTGTGTATTAATTAATTACAGTTATTCAATTACAGTTATTATTAAATGCTACAAATACTAAAGTATGCAAAGGCCGCTAGATTTAAAATATTAGGTTTTTTTTTATGAAAATGATCACTACTTTTTTTTTTTTGTTCAAAATGACAATAATGACATCATAAAAATATACACGAATTTTAGACGATGATGAAGTGATAATTAACGTATGTTTTAGTACCGTAGTCACAAAATATTTTTTTTTTTTTTAAATTTATAATTACGTAATTTCCTAATTTATGTTTATCAACAAGTTGCCACCATGGTCATATAATAATTAATAATAATACTGAGTTTCAATTAATTTTATGAAATTCATAATCTAAAAATTCACTATCATGATATTTATTCTAAAAATTTTTTTATTATGATATATTTTTAAAAATCAAATAAAATTTATTCAAATCCATGTAACGCTTTGTTACAAATTTGAATTTTAAAAAAATTTTTACATCCCACCCATCCCATATTTGTACGAATTTTTTTCCCTTTATAATATATAATAAAAAAATGATCTCTGAAATATTATTTAAAATTTTTTGGACATGACTAGTACGAGATTATTAAATTAATAAATATAAAATGCTTAAAATTCAATATCTTATTAAGTAATTGTATCGCCGCATTTATTATGTTTAAATTATAGCTTATGGTATTGTTGACGTCAAAAAAGTTGGATCAACTGCCGCAACTTTTGCAGTGAGGAATGCATGCATGCAAAATAGTAAATTTTGCAATTGCGGACATTCTAATTCCTATTAAAAAGGTTTTTTTAATTATTATATATTAATTTTTAATATTAAAAGTATAAAAATTATTAAATAATAAGGCAAAAAAAAATATTTTACTTCTAATTAATTTATTTCAAATAAAATTTTCAAATTACAAGAATAAATAAAATAAAAAATGTATATATTAACATAAGATAGGGCAAGGCAATAAATAAATAAATAATAATAATGAATTTTCATACCTTTGTTTCAATAGCAATACTATCCAACTCTTGAAAATGCAATTTGAGTCTACTTTTACCGTCATCACTAGAACCGCGCAATTGTGAAAATTTAAATCTCCATATTATTTCACCGCTGCATTCATAAGATAATGAAAATCCTTGAGCCCAATCTAATGTTAAACCAGCACTTCTGCCGTTATACGTTACTAAAAATGTTTTACACTAAAAATGTAAACAATCTTTACTTATTATGACGTCTTTAAAAATTATTAATTACTTTAGACTTTATTATTACACCACTCTTGTGAAAAAAAGCCGTTCCAAAAAGATTACAATAAAGTTCGACATGTAAAACTTCTGAATTTGAATCCATTATAAATTTTATTCAACATATAGGTTTTTAATAGTAAAAAATGTTATCGTTTTAGAATTTCATGTGCACGAATTTTGAATCATATGAGAACGTTTTCAAACCATAATTTTTAAAACGTATATTTATTCCTTCTTTTCCTTTCCAATATTGAAATTTTAAATTAGAGATTTTTGAACTTTTTCTAAACGAGGAAAAAATTTAGTAAAGATACGTTTTGAAAATTTCCGGAAAAAAATTCAACTTGGATTTTTAAGCTGTCTCAAATTTAAAACTTCTAAGTGTTGGACCTTTTTTGAACGAATTTTTTTCACATGGGCGATTGACATATTTAATGAGGGCGAATGAAAATAAATTTATTGACATCAAATATAACATAAATCAAACCTATTTCAATAACTGGCTATTGATTTTTAATTTGTTTTATAAATATTTAAACTGACCTGATAATAAATTTAGTAATTCAACTCTGACTTTAATTTCTGTTAAAGGGTTGAAGGTAATTGTCATGTTTTACATTGGATTCTAATGAATAATAAATAAGACATTAATAAATGATATTAATAAAAGAAACGTGGTCGATAATGTGAAATACGATAATTTAAATGTACAAATATTTGTAGCTATCAAATATTACATATGTTTTCAATCAATATAATGTTTGACTAATTAACGAACTTATAATGAGCTAAATTTGATATTTTAGCATTGATTAGCTGTCAATAAATCAGTACTCGTGAAATATTTTAATTAATTGGCTGAAATTCTAACTGATAAACAAACAAAAAGCGTTCATATTGTGTAGAGTTATTCCCCACAGAAAAAATTTACAGGTCACTTTTCATAAAAATACATTGTCCGCATCCGCCCCGATTCTCCCTCATTTTCCCCAGCATTATTCGGCGTCAAATATCAAGAATAGAATTTTTTTCGGGGCTTCTTGGGGTTTCTTCGATTAGAGGACATCGAACAGAACAAAAAAGGTCAATATTGTGTTGGGTTATTCCCAATAGAAGCAAAGTTACGGGCCACTCTTCATGAATTGTCATCCTCATTCATCCTCATTTATCCTAATATGGATCTGAACTCAAAAAATGAATTTTTCCTGGGACTTTTTTGGGTTTCTCCTACTAGAAGACATCACAATAAACAAAAAACGTTAATATTGTGATGGGTTATTCCCAACAGGAGCAAAGTTACGGGCCACTCTTCATAGGAAGACATGGAAAGTGTCATCCTCACCCATGTTCACCCATCCTAATATGGATCTGAACTCGAAGAATAAATTTTTTCTGGGACTTTTTCGGGTTTCCCCTACTAGAAGACATCGTACAGAACAAAAAACGTTAATATTGTGTTGGGTTATTCTCAACAGAAACAAAGTTACAGGCCACTATTCATAAAAATACACCGACAGAGTCATCCTCCCTGATATTCCTCTAACGTGTGGTAATTAGTAAAAAAAAAAAATAACTTTTTCGAGACCTTTCACAGTTTTTCTGCTATTAAAATCATCAAATTATAAAATGGCGGTCTTAAAAATTTATAATAATAGTAATAGTAATAATTACTTTAAGATGGGTTACAGCTGAACAAACAGCGGTATGCCAAGCAGCCTCAACTCTCAATAATTCTTGTCTCGTTTCAACACTCAAGTATCGAGGTGCTTTGCCGGGACTTTGTGCTAGAAAACAATGCTGTCTTTCATCAACATTTTCCGATTCACGCATCACTCGGAACATTGTTTGATAGACTTTGAATGTTAGCGCACATCGAGACCAGTCTCCAATATTGCACTATAATTATTTTAATTAAATTAATAACACATTTTATGATTTTTTTTTTTTAAATAATTCATGTGATTAATAACTAGAATATTTACTGGTGGTGTTTCGAAAAGTAATAAATCTGGACCCTTTAATGCTAAAAATCTTGGCCTATAGCTTTGCCAAGGCTGATTACTATTGCTTACGGCTTCATTAACCCATCCCATATATTCAATACGTTCACCAACACCAAAATTACGATTATAAAGTTTCATCTATAAAAATAAATTTAAAATTTAAATTTAATACGACAAAGAAGGAGGGCCGGACGAAGTAGGAAAGTTAAAAATTTTAATATTTAATGTTCATGTCCCATTATTTGAATTTCTTAAACAACAAAGAAATTTATTTATTTTTTTTAAGCTACCCCATTTTACCCGGATGTAAAAAAAAATTCTACGGCCAATTTTCCTCAGTGTTCCCATTTCGCTCCGCCCTGCTGTGCTGTAAAATAATTGCCAACTATCCAATTACCATAATAGTAATGTAAGGAACCACAGCATTAACACTAGACAATAATTGTGGTAGGTAATTAAATAGTGTGCAATTACTTTCATTAGACAATTACTATGGTAAGTAAAATGAATAGTTTTCAATTAAATTTAATATCCTATTAATTACTAAATAATTTTACTACACTGCAAAATTTATGTTTGTAAAAATTATACTGATAATCAATACAGAAAGAAAAAATTAGCAGTTGATACTTTGCCAATTATTTTTTTTTTTTTTAGTATAATTATTGTAAGTGTATAATAATCACCTGTAAGTTTGTTAAGCCAGTAATATTGTCTGTTATATATTTCAACCATTGACTTAATATTGCACTATCGTCACAATGTATGATTCCAGTACGTGCACCATTTAATCCACGTACTTCAAATGCATTACGACGTAATTTATCCGTACCAAATATATAGCGGGTTACATAAGCCATCATCAATGGTACTAAAAATTAATTCATTAGTCAGTCTATTTATAATTACATAAAGCTCTGATTAATGAATAATTAAATTTATTAAAAATGAATAAATTTTTGAGTGTCGAAATGGAAATGGTAATTTTATTTCTATGAAATCCCTTTGATGTTTAAATAATTAAGTGGCTTTTAAAAATATATGAATTATAAATTACAGTTTTTTGAATAATGCCCTTTAAATGAAAGGTTATTATAATTATGTTGCAATAATCATTCTTAAGTGGATATTAAAAATATGATAAGGGAAAAATATTGCAATATTTATTAATAAATAAATATGATTTATTATGAAAACCTAAAAAATGTATAAAAAATAATAATAATAATAATTACCTGTAATAACGTCGATCCACTTTTTCAAATTTGTGGAACAAGCTGAAGTATTAGAGCCATGTCTACTGTGACCACTTTTGGGACTGATAGATCGTCTATTAGGTAAATCCCATTCTTCATCTACTTCACCATTTGTTGCATTATCTAATTTCTCTTCTTTGTCTACTGCATTTTTTAAATTTTAGTATAATAATTATTTTATTAATTAAAATAACATTAATAAAATTAGTAAAGAGATCTTTAAAAATTATAACGTAAGTTAACTCTATAAAAAAAACTCAAAGCTTTCTATAACTTTAACTGAAAATAAAATTTTAAAAGAGAAAAAAGAAGAAATCGGGTCTCGTAAAATTTTCTGTATCTTAAGTCAGCTCTCGAAAATAATTTTAAATAATTCAAATAAGTCAGCAAGTTGACAATAATTTTCATGGGTTTTCAAAATGGGCAGAGTGATATTAAAAGTAAAAAAAAAAAAAATTCCTTGACTTTAATAACTTATCTAAAAAATAAATAATCGACAACTGGATTTTGTTTTGCCCATTTTACCCCCGCAAAAAAAATTAATGAATTTTTTATTTTTAAAAAAATTAGAGAAGTCAAAAAATTTTTAAATTAATTCCCGAATTTTTGCGTATCAAAAGACCTCTTTAATAATTTTTTTTTTAATGGTTTAAATTTTAAAAAAATTACCATTTCTCTGTAAAAAAGGTTTTGCAGCACGATAATGTTTAACAGTAAGTACGACAATATCACCAGCATTACGTAAAATATTTACAGCATCATCATGATTACAAGCCGTTATATATTCACCATTTACTAAAAAAAAAAAATAAGAATTTAAAATCTTATGTATTCTTTAATTAATAAAATAAATAAATGCATTATTTATTCTGTGTATTGAATAAATGTCAGGTTGTTATAATGGAAATATATATTTGTAAAAACAAAGTGAGAAACATGAAACACTATTGAATATAAAATATTCATGAAATACAGTATCGACTATTCTATATTTAAAAGTATAATAAATATTAAAAAGTCACTTGACACGTATAACATATTCATTTAAACAATTATAAGTTTTAGTTTTTATTTTTTTTTTCTTACCTTTTATAATTGCATCACCGACGTACAATTGTCCGCACTGTTCAGCGGCTTGATTTTTATATATTCTCGATATTAATACTGGTAATTTATGTTCAGCACCACCTTTTATACTTAAACCTAATCCACCAACTTTTTGTCGTGTTATTTGTATCATACGTTCTTTTGAATCTAATGGCGGTTTATTGTGATTAACTGCCTGCTAATTAAAATTATTTATCAACAATTACTTGTATTAATTAAATAATTTATTATTTATTTCATTTAAATCCAGTGAGTAAATTTTTAATATGAAATTTATTATTCTCAATACGGTAAAAATACAAAAATTATAACGTTTTAAAATATGAAGATCAATAAATAGTTAGTGAGATTTCATTTTTTATAACTTTCTTTTTTAGGGAAATGGATTTTTATTATTTTATCTAAAGGAAATTTATTTTAAGTCTTTATTGAAAAATTATAGCCAAAGATATATATAATTAACCTTTTTTGAACTTTAATTCAACATTCAACAAATTTAAGGTATTTTTTTTTTGTAAGAATAAAAAATGTAAGTCAAAGATTTTTGTAAAATTATGCAATTACGATTTTTTATAAAGTGATTGATAAAAAAAAAAAATTTAAGAAACATCAAAATTTTTTTCTCACAAAAAATTGATCCTGGTCTCCATATTTAAAGTCCATGTATTTTTATTAAAACTGATACTTTTCAAGCATAATAAAAATTTTTTTAATTAAAAAAAATCCGTCTGATAGTTTGTAATTAAATAAGTACTATATATTTTTTTAATCCGTAAAAAAACATCGTAGACCATTGAATTTTTTTTTCAACACCGTATAAAAAGAAGGTGTCACCTTTTTTATCATATAAATGTTTTTAATCATTTGAGCCAACATTTTATACAGTTACTGTCAGTATTTAGTTTCGTTTAATTGTCTTACAAATTAAATTACGTACCGTTCAATTTGTTTAATTTGCGCAATTAGCTTTTTTTTTATTTGGACGATAGTCAACCCGAATAACATTGGCCTGTCGCGGTAACCGCCAGCTCTAATAAATGATATCTAAACACGAATAGTTTTTCTTTTTTTTTAAACAAATAATTAACTGAAGGCTTAGAATCAAAGACTCCCGAAATATTTTATAGTAAAAAAGCCTAATTAAAATTTCAAGGGCCCAAATTACCCCAGCACCAGTTATCAAGTTGAGTATAATCCTGACTACAGATATTTTGTTTCATTTTTTTTTTTGCTTGGAAAAAAAAATTTAGATCAGTAATAAAAAAATTAAATCGCGTAGATGTAAATTTAAAAAAAAAAAATAAAAAATATGTCCTCCCTAAGGTAAAAAAATATTTTTATGCAAAAGTTGATACCGAAATTACATGAATAATAAAATTAATAATTTATTACCTCTAAGTCTTCTCTTTGAAGTTTCAAAACTTCCATAGATAAATAAATTCTCATAGATATCGGCTTACTTTTCCCATCACTAACTGCTACCATCCCCGTCCTCACCTAAAAATTTTTAAATATTTTTTAATCATCTAAAATCTTTTCAGAATTTAAGTAAAAGAAAAAAAATAAAATGATAACGTCTTCAGTGAATTTTTAAATAATAAATAATATACTTACACTTTATTGATTACAAATAATTTAAAAGGAAATGTAAGTGGGCAATAAGAACAGATCAATTGGACTGTGATATAATGAAAGTTTTAAAAAAAATAATTATTTTACTTACCTTGAGTTTCTGGTCAATCTTCTCCTCAATCGGAGTACTCATTTTTGTGATGTTTATTTTCATTATTTATATTATAAGAATGATAATTTGTTATTTTTATCTGTGCATTTGAGGCTCGCAAATCTTGGAAAAACAATTCTATGTAATGACATTTCAATAGTAACTACACTCGCGTTTTCCATCATCATAAAATATATGATGTATGTTGTATGACTGAAGTACAACTCCGGCACGTAGCTCCAGGGTCTCTTATATCGATTCTTATAATACCAAGATTTTTAGCTCGTTTTAAAAGTGCGCGGTGTAATTAAGCCGAGCAGCATATCCGGGGAAATTAACTTTTGACGCAGCAGCTTTAGCTGTCAAAGAGATATTTTTTTTATTTATATCAAAGCCGGTTTTTTTTTATTTCTTAATGACAATGCTTGGGAAACTTTTTATGTTACTTGACGACACTACTTGCGAAAAGAGTCTACATACGAGTGAATATGTACCGCTACACTAATCCCTTTTTTACCTTTGAGTTTTTTTATTCATCACCGTGAGTTGTGGACCGGCGCACAAGCGACAAATATATTTTTCGATCAACACAATTACACATATATGCACGCATATCAAATATGGGCTAAATTCTGCGCAAATATTGTGTCACATTATTTTACCGCGATTATTTGAATTATTCTTAGCAACTGCCACTATTTTTTACAGTTTAATTAGAAAGTTTTAATGAAATTTAACTGAAATTATGGAATATTTAAATCTATGGATCTTAATAATAATTTTATTAACAATTATTATTAAAATTTTATTTTTTAAATAAATTGACAATTGAAATGTGCCAGGAACTCAAGTCTTTGATTCATTAATTTCTGAGTCAAATTAAATTCATAAATATTTAAATATTTAAAATAAAATATAAATTTTTTTACATAAGGGTAAAAATAATAGTGGAAAAATTACAGTTTCAGATGTCAGCAAGTCTTTCTACTTCGAAACTGTAAATATAACATTTCTGAGACATATTAATTATTACAGTTTCGTTTAAAACTTTTTTCAATCCTTAGGGGTGGTTCGTAAAATATGTTACGCAAAATTTCACCTTTGTAGAGCCCCTTCGTCACGCTGTCATGTTTTCTGTGATCCCCTATCAATATTGCGTCACAAATGATAGATCCTCCCTCCATTATGACGGAAATGTATACATAGGAATATTTTTATATTTGCAAATATGTAACGCATGACTTTCTAATAAAATAAAGTAATAAAAAAATGAAATTAAAAAAATCCGAAAGAAAAATTTTCAAAATTGTTTGATGAGTTGCGAATGTCACTATTCTTTAGACCTCCACCCCCTTGTCACAGAAGGTGACACCCCCTCTACCCCCTTTAGTGTGAACATATTTTATAAACAATTTCTTAATAGTGTTTCATTCAACTAAAAATGCATCAGAAATTGTAAAATTTGTTGTCTATAATTGTAATTAATTTATTACAAGTAGTCCCGATTATTACAATGCAAACTGTACGGCTGCCTAATTTCAAAACACAGTAACTGACAAAAATAAAATTTTTGAAATATGTATAGAATCATGTTCACAAAACTCCACTGGAACTAAAAATACTAAAAAATCGAATTTGAAAAATTTTTCACTTACTGTGTTTTGAAATTGGACAGCCGTAGAATACTTGGTTTTTTATACGGGGTTTTTTTCTACCCTGGTTTTGCACTAAAAATTGTAATTTTTCTACCGCTCTATTTTCCGTAAACTGATACAAATTTAAATGTCTATTAAATAATGTAAAATAATCTCCTAAACTCCAAAATTTAATTTTTTTTTTCAAATCAACGTACAAGTATTTTGCTCTTCTATTTTCCAATCATAAACTTTTTCAAAAAAATAGTCACTAAAATTGTTTTCTTTTAAAATTTAACTATATTTACTTCGTTCATTTTTTTACAATAATTAAAAAAAAAATTATCCATATTTACATATTTCAACGGCAGTATTTTATAAATTTCTTATTACTTTATAATTAATAAAAAATATAACACAGATCATAATAGAATTTTTTTATCATACAAAAATAAATTCATTTATAATCGTAATTAATTTACATAAATCTATATAATAATAAATACGTAAATGAATATTAATTATAATTAATATAATTAAATACACAATAGTATATACATAGTAATTAAATTTATCTATATAAATATTTAATTTAAATTACAATATAAATAATCAAAAAATAAAAGATTTCAAAAAATCATACGCGGCATTTATGACACCCCAGCTTACAAATGATCTCATGTAATTCAAATGAACACCCTGATAAAAATTAGTAATACTACGATTTTTCATTACCCAAACGTCTCTCAGTGTCACTAAAATTCTATCATAGTCACCGCCAATTTTACTTTGCATATGAATCTTAATTACATTCATCGGATAAAATATCGTACTCGTAAACCCGCCAATTAACGCACCGCAAATAAAATTATTAAATAAAGTTTGCTCATTACCGACAATATCTTTCGATAAATCACGCAATGAAAAAAATGTTAAATTAGATAACCCATTTCTAATAATAATCGGCATCAATCCGCGATAGCATTCGCCGACGCCGTAATTTCTAAGTAAATATTTGAAAGCATCTGATGTATTTTTGAATTTATTATGATACCGCCAATCCTGAAGCAATGTCTGTACACGTTCTAAAGGCATCAAAATTGCTTCAACACTACCAGCAAAATTAGCGGCCAGTATTTTAGACAAAATTGGCTTGTTAGTTAACATATGGATGCGATATTTACTGCCCTCATAAACGCTGAACATTAAACTGAGCGATAACGTTTTTTGACACAATGGTGGTAATATTCCACGATACAACAGTCTTATGCCCTCCTTAGATAATTGTTTGACCGCCGTATTGACTTGCACACCTTCAAGTATTTGCCGAAATATTATTTTGTTTATGGGATATGTCACTCCGACATTTATCACCGCGGCACCCCATCCACAAATGAATTCCTTGCTGTCATTTGATGTAAGCTGAAGCAATGAACTGATTGTAACTTTAGATGAGTCATCTTCGTTGTTATTACTATCTTTATCAATGACATTTTTATTAGTAGTAGTTGGGGTAATTAAAGAATCATTTGATGCTCGAGTTGATGGAATTATTTTTTTCTCTATCCAATCCATTGGAAAATTTGTTTTTCAACTATTGACCTCCTTTTTTATCTAAATAAATTAATATTTATTAGCATCAGTATTAATCTTACAATTAAAAATCGGGAGTGATCGCAGATTTTATTTAAATCTACATTCACTCTGATTCGGAGTTTAAATATTTAAATAAACTCCTCTTCGGAGTTAATTCAGAAGGATTAAGGATTTTATTTCAATTGGAATTCACTTCGTCACTCGAAGTTCCGGAGAATAAAAAAAAATAATTCTGAATCGGAAGTAAATGAGAAGTTTGTTTTTTCAGCTGATTTCGGAGTCATCTAGATTTTATTTACATCCGCAATCATTCCGATTCGGAGTTTAAATATTTAAATAAACTCCCGTTAAGTGAATTTTACTCCAAGGAGATTAAATAAATAGTCATCCTCCGGATTTAATCTGCGTTCACTCCGTAAATTTTTTAGTGTTGTTATTATTATTATTATTATTATTATTATTATTATTAATATTAAATATGATATTAATGATGACTAAATAAAAAAATTTTTATCTAAAAATTACTTACTGTTTGATAAATGTAAGTGTACTCCCATGATTTTTGAATATTCATGACACAATTTATAACTTTATTGTATATCGCGATATTGAAAAAAACATTATCAGTTTGTATTATATAATCGATTTTATTTTTTTTTCTTTAATATGGAATGACTGTCAAAAAAATTAACATAATTTTATTTTATTATAAAAATTTCTGTTGAATTTTTAGTTTTTTGAATTGGATATATTTTGGTGGTCTATTGAAAATGATTATTATTATTTTTTGATAACACTTTTTTTGGTTTAGTTTTAACACTATTATCACACGTGTATTGTAAAATAGTAAGTTGTGTGACTGTAGTTTTTTTATTGGTAATTAGTGTGACTTGAGTAGTGTACAGAAGTGATGACATCTATTTATTTTTGGGGAAAATATAACTATTGGATTTAAATAATTTTCAGATTTGACATGAGTTAATTTTAAAAAATAATATTTTAAAATAAAAATACTATTTGAGTAAACTGTTAGTATAAATTATATTTTTTTTCAAAAAATTTTATTGAGTCTGAGTCGGAAAAAAAATGTTTTTTCAAATTGGGCAAAATATTTTCTCTTATTACTTTCCATCCATTATTATATATTTTATTTATTTCCATACTTCTTATAAATTTCTGATTTAATTATTTTTGAATTTTAAAAAAAATTTAAATTTCTTAAGTACAAGTTTTTGAAAACTGGGAATTGGACTAGACTTTAGCTTTAATTATAAAAAATGAAAAAAATTTTTAATCATTAATATAAAATTTAAAAACAAAATTTATTTTTGATACTAAAATTATCAGACATTTGACAATTTTAAAGCTCTTTAGAAATAGTTGGTGATTTGAACAATTTTTTTAATTCCTACATGCAATTTTGAAATTTTTACCTATAAATATTAATGTAATTTAGAAAAAAAAAACTATTTAAGATTTGCAGTAAATAATTCTTACAATTTTTTTTGTAATCAAATAAATAAATAAATAATTAATTAGTAATAAATGTATCTATTAAATAGAATTTATTTTAAAAAAGTTAATATATTTTATAATGGAATGAAAGAGCAGAAAAGTTAAATCGCGTCACGAGCTCGCGAGTGCAGGAAATGACATCACAACAATCTCAGCTAAGCTACGTGTCAACCTCACTAAAAATTATTACTACCTGAATCTGCCTTTGCAATATTTATTTATCAATTTACTGTCATACTAATTGTGAATACCGTGTAGTAAATACCTACACATTGAAAAAAAAAAAAAAAATAAAATAAATTAATAAATTTATTGACTTAATTTTTGTGTCACTTTTAAAACCAATACGGGTAAATAATTATTAATTTACATTATTATTCAATTATCTAAATTAAATTTATGACAATATTGTTCAGTGACATTAATAATTTCAAATATTTTTTAATCTGATATATTTTAATATTTTTTTCGACATTAAAATTCAAAATTTGACTACCATAAGGTTACATTTAATTTTCATGATACTAAAAGTAAATTATAAAAAAAAAAAAAAAAAAAAAAAAACTAAAAATATGGACATGTAGAAAATTCAAAAAACTACAAGTGCAATTTTTTTTAAAATGCTTTTTTATAATCCATTGTTTTGAAAAAAAATCCCAAAACTATTATACGTCGGCTAACTTCAAAATCAAAAAATTACGGGACATTAAAAAAATGATTTCTTTCAAATAAACAAATAAAATACTTATAGAAAATATTTTTAAAAATTGCACATCAAAATTTTAGGAAAATCTTTTTGTGCAAATCATTAAAATTTTATTTTACTTATGACTTTTGTTTATAAAAATTAAAAAATTGTCTGATGCCTGCTACTTTCACTACAGATTACAATTAATTCTCATGTCGATGCTAAAAATTTATATATTCTAATTAATAATTTATTGAAATTTTTAGGACAAACATGCGGCAGCTGAAAGGAAAAACGAAAGAAACAAACAAACAGAAGAAAGAACGTAAAAAGGAATTTTTAGAAAATAAACAGAGAGTATTTAGCTTAGTATTACCAACATTGGCTGCAATATTTATTCTCATTATTGCTTACGTGTATGTCAAAACTCGTCCCAAAGTTGAATTTTAAAACACATATATTTTAAATAATTTAATTATTCATTAATATTTATATAAACGTTCATATATATTTATATTTTTTGTTAAATGCATTTATCACGAATTATTCATAAAATTATATTTACATCTTTAGATATTTAAGTATTTTTCGTTCAGACTTACTAAAAAGTACACGAATGCCCAAACAAATTTAAAAAAAAAAAAATTTAGTTTTTAATTAAAATTCTTGAACTCGATGTAAATTAATAATTACAATCAAATATCAAACTCAAATTAATTAATCACAGTATTTATAATCAAAGTTAATGATGACAGAAATTTACAATTTATTTTTTAATTAATTTTTCGATATTTTATTTGAATGGTATTGCAATTAATTTTTATTTATTTGTTTAGTTCTTCCAATAATTTTTTTTTGTTTGTTTTATTTTTGAAATTATATAAAAATGTTTCAAGTATAAAATTATATATTTATAATGAAGAATATTTATATTTGTATGGGACCATTAAAAAAATATTTTTTAATACTGAATAAAAAATTAATTTAACTAATTATTATACAACCAGACCTCATTATAAGACTATTTGCTGTCTTTTATACAAATCAGGTATCGAAATAGTTTGAGAAAGAAACTGATAGTCTTATAACGAAGTCCTACTGAATTTATTTATTTAATTAATTATAATCAATTTATTGGAATAAGACAAAATAATATTTTGAATTCAAGATTAAATGAGTGGTAATTTTAAATATGAGCAACAAAATATAGAAATATAGACATTGACATATATGTTATTTAAAAAAAATTATGTTTATGTAATATAAAATTATTTACAGAAAATAAGTCAGTCTAATTATTAAAAAAAAGGACAATTTCATATTTTTTTGAAAACTACTCCCGTAAATTAATGAATAAGAATAAAAAAATTAATTTCAGTTTGATAAATAAATAATTATTTACGACAGTAAAGATCGCAGTCAAATTTTTTTTTTTTTTTTTAAATACTAAAATTTGATATTTATAAAAAAAAATTTTTTTAACGCCTACGAAAGAGTAATTAAGTCGCGGCAGTAAAAACTTAATGTCCAAATGTTTAATTTTGAATTACGTTTTAAATATTTATGGGACTCGAATGATGAAAATCATCCAAGAAAGTATGCATTTTTCCAAAGGCTGAAAAAATCACTGTATTAATCATCAATTAATAAATTAACAGAATTTTAAAATTCTAAAATTTGCTGTATGGCCCAGCCTTAAACTCAATAGGGCAGAAGTCTCATTTGTGGCCACTGCTTTATGTTTGGACATTTAATACTCTATTTTATTTAATTAAAAAGTATATAAAAAATTTTGCAAATTTATGTCATTTCATCTTTTACAATTTTTTTTTATTTTTCGTGTCCAAAAGCGGTACCTCTGGCCCATATAATTTGACATCAAAACTCTAAATTACTGACTGAGTCGAGTATAATAAATTAGTTGATAAAATTTTCTATAGAGGCGTTAAGATCAAAAACCCGTATTTTCAAATACTCAATACCTATCTAAATATATATATATATATATATATAGATATACATATTCAATCATTGGCCATTAAACATTGACCAGTGACCATAACAAACAAATATCATCGTGTCCTCATTAGAACTTTAACCTCAACTGTGTTGTGTTGAAATATAAATAAAAACAATAATTAATATAAATTCAAATAATTTAAAAATGGCAACAGAATTATTACTTGGTGTGCGATTAATGCCTGGTCCATCCAAAGTAATTAAATTAAATGACGTTAATTTAAAAGCCAAGGTTGAAAATTTGCGAATGGAAACTGCTACGAAAATAGAACTTCCTAAGGATTCATTTGGTAATTTTTTTTTTTTTTAAAGACAATCTAAATATTTTAGCGAATTTGAATTCTTTGTCTTGTTGAGTTGATGAAATTTTACTATAAAATAATTAAATAATTTAAGTGGTTAAAAATAAAATCACGTGATTTTTTGAAAAAATTTAAGGTTATCAAGTGATAAATAAATTTTTTAAATTTATTGTTTCTTTGTTTGTTTGTTTTATTAATAGAGCTTATATACTGCGGATGTATACTTGAAGATGACGTTACATTGGAATCTTGTGGTTTAAAAAGTGGAGCAATGATTCATGTGTTGAAGAAAAAAGATCCAGAGATACCAGTACCAGCAAAATCTATTTCTGAAGAAAGTATTCTACAACTGGCATCTGCATTCAGATCATTTAATGAAAACCCGGCGTTGAGAAGTGCATTACACGTAAGTTTATTTTATAAGGAATGTTAATTCTATGATTGATAGATTAATTTGTTTGTTTTAATTTATTTCAGCGGCTGAGTAAACGGCCAGAAGTTATTGAAAATATTATTTTAACAACTCCTGGACTCAATGAAGACTCAGTAGCAATTGCTATGCTTCAAGATCCTGATTTAATGGCATACTTTACTCATTCTGATACTGTCAAAAGGTACTTTTTTTATTTTATAAATTAATAGATCATTGGGAATCAGGATGAGGTAAAAATCAGAACCAACTTTGATTTGATGGGAGGGTTCCAATAAAGTCCTGACTCTGTGATCTATTTATTTATTAATTATAAATTTTAGATGAGTGTGAATGTAGCAAATGATCCTGAAATCAACAGACGATGAAGAATTTTCAAAAATTTTTTTTAACTAATCAATTATAAAAAAAAAAACTACAAAAATGCGCATGTAGAAAATTAAAAAAACTATAGGTGCAATTTTTTGAAAATTTTTTTTTCTTATAATTTCCAGTTTTTTAAAGGATCCAAAAACTATTAGACGTCAGCTTATTTCAGTGTCATATGTAGCAGACATTAGACAAATTAAAAACTTTTAATAAATAGAGTAAATAATTAATAAAATAAAATTAGAAAAAAATGGGCATTTAAAAAATTTTTGAATTAATAAGTGCATTTTTTATAAATATTTTTTTTTTAATTATTTATTCTATTTATTTATAAGTTTAAATTTGTATGATGTCTGCTTAAACGTAAATTAAAAAATTAGTACTTTATTATAATTATTATTGTTCATTACTCCTATTTTTTAAAATTTCTTTGCTCATCTCTTATTTTTGCGGATAAAAATCTTTTAAAATTTTTTGTTTGCGTAATTTATTGCCTGTAATTTAATCATGATAAATTAATCCCTATTGTAATTTGTTGTAAAAACTGCGACATTTTGTTTTCATACTTAAACTTTCTCAAATTCTTGACAATATAATTCTCTGCTATCATTCAAATAATTTATAATTTATAAAATTTGTATTTTAAGATTTCAAAACAGCCATTAATTTATGATTCAAGTTAGTCTCTAGGATATTTAATTCCATTATTAAATTTATCTATAAGTGTCTAATTATTTTTTATAAAAAAAGCTGAAGAATTCAGGTGTTAATTTTTTTTTCTTATAGCGAATGGATAAAAAAAATAAATCACTAAAATTTTTCCATATATAAAAATAAGTGGAGTTTTACTTCGATGTAAACATCAAAAATATGAGATAAAAAATTTCTAATTATTTTACTGGTGTTAAATCGAAACCATGAAAACGTCAAAAAAAAGGCATAAATTAATCAAATAAAAAATAAATATTCTCGTAATTTTTAAACCTAACCCCCTGGTAATTGAATACCATAAAAATAATAATTAAAATTTAGAATTGCAGAATTACACCCAGTATTAGTTGAAGCAGCCCAGCTAATAGCAGCAGCAGTACACGAAGAAGCCCACAATGCAGCAGCATCATCTGGACCCTCATCATCATCAATGAACGCAGCATCAACAGCTTACTCTTACAGCTTAGATAATTTAAGCGACGACGAAATGGCCGGCGACTCATCACAGTCATCAGACTCAGCTCAGCATCAAAACGGTTCATCGCGACTAGATGCTGGTTCCAATCCAATGGCAATTACGACAGCACAATTAGCAGCCGCGCTTGCACGTGCTGGCGCTAATGGACGTACAAGAATCCCGCCTCCATCCAGTTCATCGTCATCAGCATCAACAGGAAGCTTCAGTTCCGGTGTAATAACTACGGAAATGTTTACCCAAGCTATGCAACAAGCCTTTGCTGCAAGTTCTGCTTCCGGTTTACCACCACCCCTTCAAACATCAGCATCGTCCACTGCTATCAGTACGGCTCCATCTGCAGCGATACCACCAGTGAGATCTTCAAGTAATCTTGAAACACAACTTGCCCAGATGCACGAAATCGGTCTCCGAGATGACACTATTAATATCCAAGCCCTGGAATTTACCAACGGCGATGTCCAAGCTGCTATTGAACTTGTCTTCAGTGGCCTAGGTGATAATTAATCTTATGCTTACATAGATAAGATTAATTATAAAATTTAATATAATACAAATACTTGAAGTATTTATTTGTTACTTTATTACTCGATTATAAACATTTAAGTTAACTCCGGTACAATATAAGGTTTCTTTGTAATACGATAAATAGAAATATAAACAACTATTTCAGCCTTTATTTTTAAATACTCCTGTGTTTTTATTCAGAGAAGTCTAGACCAATAAATTTTGAGTGATTCTAAATATTAAATTGTTTGGTTTTGAGAATTTATAGCTTAAGGAACAATAATAATAATAATAATAATAATAATTAAATATAAGTTGGAATAAAATTCGGCTCAATTGCTTATTTGTGTCCAGGTCAAAATTTTATTATCTAATTTTTTTCATGGACAAACTAGAGATTAAATAAATTTTTTATTTATGAAATTATAAATTTTTCTATTTATAAAAAAAAAAAATATTTTTTATTGATCATATTTTATGAATTTTTGAACTGAAATAAAAAAAGTCTTTATAATACAGATTTTCAAAATCATACAATCAACAAATTAATGATCAATTTAATTAATAATATTAAATACAAGTACGACAAATATGTCACCGAAGACACAAAAAATTTGACCCATACTAGTAGTCCACAAATGAACACTATTTATTTTTTTACCTTAGTATTAATACTTCAAAATTTCAAATTCATATTCACTTAAATATTTTCTGTAATAAATTAACAAAAAAATAAAATAAAATTTCAAATCACCATAAAAAACTTAAGATCGATAAAAAAAAAACAAAATTTAAAAATACAGTATCCATATTGTAAATAAATCGAGTCATTCTTCCAAGCGTCTACTCTTGAATTTCTTTACTCCAAAAATAATCATAATTTTTTATAAAAAATTTAAATATATATTTTTTTCACAAGTAATATTTTTTTTTCGTTAATTTTTTATTAAAAAAAATTAATAAGTTTCTTTTATTTATGAGCTTTAGTGTATAGATTACGTTTGATAAATATAAAAAAATATATGTGTATATATATGTATATATTTTGATCCGATAAACGTAGAAATAGGTTGATGGGTGTGGAAAAAACAAGTAAATGTTAAAAAATAGATAGATGGCCAAAGGACATGGCATGACACACGATAAAAGGATACACTCTTACATTTACACCTATATATACATGTATATATGGTATACGTTACAATAAAGGAACATGTTGGTAAGTAGTGTATTATATTCATTTATGCGCGTATCCTTATGAATTTAGTTCAACTGTAGCGCACGCTGTTATACGCGGCTGTATAAAACTACTATACCAATACTTTTTAAAATATAGACAAATCCTTTCATATATATATCGCTACTACACACATATATGTGCATGCATTATATATATTATATATGGATGGATGGATGGATGTATTTGTGCCGCGGTTATTCGAGGGCCTGAGGGGATATTTCAAGCTCACAGGCAACGCGTTGTTAACTGAAATATAACTTTCATTCAAGTTACACACGTGTGTTGTCAGTGTCAGTGGATAGACGTTCGCGTCTGCGTTTCTTCCACGTGCATTTTCATAAAAACGTTTGTTTTACTCTGATTTGCGAAGTTTTATATTTTTATAGTTTTAACTATCGCTATTATTATGAAAATATAAATAATTATTTTTAAATTATTATTTATATTTTTATCGCAGTGATTCAAATGCTTTAAAATTTTTTAATAATTGATAAAAAAAAATGACAATGTTTTATATTACGAAGGCTATGGAATTTGATCTAATTAAATATTGAATCTAATTCTGACTAAAAAAGTAAATATCATTTACTTGTTAACTAAATATTTACAAGTAAGACATTTTGTAATTTTTTTTTAACTTTGTTATTTTTTTAGTCGTTTTGTAATTGGAGTTCGAACTGAAACGTTTTTTTTTTCTGTTTAAAAAAAAATTGTTTTATTTTTTAATGTTAATTTTAAAAAATTATTTTTTAATTAATTAGTAATTGATTTTTTTTATTATTTATAAAAAAAAATTAATGGTTGAATTTAAATTTGAATTGATTTTAAAAAGACAAAAAAATATTTGCATAATTGATAAAATTAGATATATATTGTTTTACTATTCAATTTAAATTTTATGATATGAGAGCGGTGTTCTTTGATGCAAATTACTGATGTACATGATAATATTCTAATTGTATTCGGGCGTTGTAAACGAGAATAATTTTATAATTGTCAGGCCCACGCTCTATTCATCTTGTAATTGCTTCAAGGTAAAGATGTGTTAATTGATCAAGAAAATAGAACAGATACTAAAATTTTACTACCTTACGAAAATAATATTTTTTTCAAATTTATAAAGTAGAAGCATTTGTAGCCACAGCTCGATTTTTGGACATTAAATACTTTATTTAAATTAATGAAGAAATATAAATGAAAATTTCCATTGCAATAGTGTGATAAAAGTAGCTTTGAAAACTTAAAGAATTAATTACGTCATTGTGTACTTTAGAAATTAATTTATTCAAATTTTTCGTGTCCAAAAACGATACTTCTACTCTATGTA
Source organism: Microplitis demolitor (assembly GCF_026212275.2). NCBI lineage: Eukaryota > Metazoa > Arthropoda > Insecta > Hymenoptera > Braconidae > Microplitis > Microplitis demolitor. The sequence goes on along the minus strand of NC_068549.1, from coordinate 3,808,925 downwards.
TTATAGAATCAAAATTTTTCATGACTGAGTTTTCAAAAATAAAATCAATGTTAATTTTGATGACATAATTTGATGATTTTTAATTTTCAAAAATTAAAATTTTGATTTATTAAAATTTTAGAAAAAACCAAAAATGCCTTATGAAGTTAACGAAACGGAAATAACTATGGAAGACGTTGAATTGAGTCCACTGCAACGTCGAACACGTTTTCACGTAAATCGCGTTGATAGCATGGAAGGACGTACCAGTCTTTTGGGTGAACAAGAGACTAAAAAATCATTAAGACATCTGACACGCGAAGCATTACCGCGGTTGGATAATTATAGAAATATTTTGAGCATTCAAGCGGCACACAGACCTACTCTAGATGAACTTCACGACCCTAGTCTTCTCAGTAAGGTAAAATTTTTTTTTAAATTTAAATTGTTTGAACTTACTAGAGAAAATTTATTTTTAAAACTTGAATATTTTTCTAAATATTTAATTAGAGTTATTAATAGAATTAGGTAAGAGAAGAAATAAATGATGAGTAAGTTGGTTAATAATTTACAGGTCAATATGAAGACCTCGACGTTCTCGGTTATTGAATCAGATGATTAAAAAAATTTTTCAAACATTTTTAAACTGAGATGTAATAATAGAAATATTAAAAATATAATTTTTTCAATAAATAAATAATAATTTTTTTAATTGAAAGATTTTTTAATTTATTTTTCAAATAAATTTTAAAACTTTTTTTTATGATACTAAATTAGCTGATAAATTATAGAAAAAAAAATGTTTAAAAAAAATGCACTTATAGTTTTTTAAATTTTCTACATGTGCATTTTTTTTTTTTTTTTTTTTTTTTTTTTTTTTTTTTTTTTTGAAAAATAATCCGACAATTTAATTAACTGTCTATTAACTTCAAGATCATTTTAAAAAAAATCTGGATAAATCTATTTTTAGATTTCCATAAGTTTTATAACTTCCGATTAAAAAATTATTTTTGTCTATTCTTAGTTCATTGATCGTGAACTTGAATCGTCATTAAAACAACTCGTAAATGAGTTATATAGTTTCTGTTAGGGGGAGCGTAAAAGCTCAATATGCGAATTGAATCATTCGCACAGTTGTCTGCTATCATAACTTAGATAATTTTTATGACCAATGAAACAAAAAAAAAAAAAATGATTTAAATGTAAAAATTCAAATAACAAAAATTATTTAAAAATTTTTTTCCAATAAAAATTAATAAATTTATCTAATGAGATGACATTATCAAAGACCTTGACATTTGACTTATTATATTTAAAAAAAAACACTCGCTTTTCTTATGATTCATTATAATAGCATTTGAATTAATTTATTAGATTAAATTCTTAGGATTCAAGGCACTTGTAAATAATTATTTAACTCAGGATAAAAAGATTTATCGAGTTGAAAAAGACAGAATCTCATTAAATTTTAAATCCAGGATTTCCGGTTAAGTAATTTTTTAATTTTTTAAACTTAAGGGCGCTGTAACAAATACATTGCCAGTGAGTCATATAAAAGAACCAGAAACAGGTATAAAATTTGGATGGATACAAGGTGTGTTGATGAGATGTCTTCTAAATATTTGGGGTGTCATGTTATTTTTACGGCTGTCTTGGGTCGTAGCTCAAGCTGGAGTTGGTATGCATTTAATTTTTATGTAAAAAAATTGATTTCTGTAAATATTTATTGCCGCCAAATATATTTTAGTACAACATTTGAAAAAAATTGAATTAGTAAGAAATCAATTTTTTTTTTTTTCAAATTTAAAAAAAATTCTAAAATATTTTAGATTTCAATTTTAAAAAACCTCTAACTTTCGAACTAATAACAATTTAGGAATGGAATTGGTCTCATCATTGAGACTTTCAGGAATTATTCAAAAATGATTTTCTCGCTGGACTCTTTTTAAAATCCTAAGAATCCGGAGCGGATTTATTATTTATTTAATTCCCTCGCAATGAAATGAAATTTCCTGCAATTTCGAGTTTATTTTAAAATTAAAACTCCAGATCGCGATGCGGATTAAAATGAAAATTCACATCCGGTGAAAAAAAACTCCTTATTTACTTCGTACGCAAAGTGATTTTTTTTTTCTAAACTCCTGAATTTTAATTGACGGATAGAATTCGTATTGAAATAAAATCCAAATTCACTCCTGACTTTTTAGAATGTATAGAAAATTTTCCATACATTATGCAAACGGTCAGCATACTTATGGTGTTCCCTATAATTTTAATAATATTCCTCTTAAGGTGAAATGGTACCGGAGCTCTTTCTACAACCGGAAGAAAAAACTTTTTTTTTACATTCATAGAGTAAATGAGAATTTCAAAATAATTATTCTTGCAAAAGAACTAAAATTTTTTGAATTAAAAGATTTGTAGCCCCCTGTTAAGATTCTATAAAACACTAAAGATTCTCTATTCGGTTTCCAAACTTTATGGGTGAATTGAATTGAATTAAAAATCGTTTATCTTTCTCTTTAATGTATAGTAATAAACCGTTACATTAATTCTATTTTTCTGTATACATTTAACTTTAATTGAACATAATGAATATAAAATATATTTTTATTTAAGGGCAAGCCATTGTATTAATTCTTACGACAACAGTAGTGACGACAATAACTTCACTATCAATGTCTGCAATAAGTACCAATGGTCTTATAAAAGGAGGTAAAAAAAAATAATATTAATAATAATAATAAACATTAATAGAGAATGTTAATTACAGGTGGAACATATTATATGATCTCACGATCTCTTGGTCCAGAATTTGGTGGATCAATTGGTTTAATTTTTTCCCTAGCTAATGCTGTGGCATGTTCGATGTACGTTGTCGGTTTTTGTGAAAGCTTACAAGATCTATTACGATCTAGCGGACAATGTATCGTCGATTGCGCCGAGTGGGATATCAGGATAATAGGTTCATTTATTTTTATATTTATTTGTATTACTTCATTAAAATAAAAAAAAAAAATATCAGACTGTGGGTGGCCTAAAACTCTATCACGCTGTTCAAGGCTGAAGTCATTAATTTTTGGGCTTTAATTTAACGATTCAAAGCAATTTTTTTTTTACTATACATGATAAATTTTAAATATAAAGCAGTAAATAAAATATAAGTTTGATTATTATAAAAAAAAAAAAAAATATATATCAGTTTCAAAATCCATGATTCTGAAGTTAGTAGACAATTAAAAGTTTTCAGATGATTTTTTTAATAAATCAATTACAAAAAAAGAAAATTTAAAAAATACACATGTAGAAAATTAAAAAATCTATAGGTGCAATTTTTTAAAATATTTTTTTTTTATAATTTATTATTTTGAAAAAAAAATCAAAAAATTATTAGACGTCGACTAATTTCAGAATCATTCAAAATCTCCAATAATTTATAATTTAATATTAATGCTTATTTTTTTCAATGAAAATCATGATCTATATTTTTTAAAATTTTTTATAGGCTGCATTACCATTTGTGTATTACTTGTAATAGTTATGATAGGAATGGAGTGGGAAGCTAAAGCACAAATAGGTCTACTTATTATTTTACTTATTGCTCTGTGTGATTTCATTATCGGTACATTCATGGGACCGAAAAATAATGAAGAATATGCCAAAGGATTTATTGGGTATAATGGTAATATTTTAATACTTCTATTATCATAATCACTCATAATTGAATATAATTAAAAAAAAAAATAATTAATTTTCATTTTTACAGCTGAGTTATTTAAAGAAAATTTCGTACCGGACTATAGACCTTACGATGGGGTAGAGCATAATTTTTTTTCAGTCCTCGCTATTTTTTTTCCAGCAGCAACTGGAATTTTAGCTGGTGCAAATATATCTGGTGATTTAAAAGTAATATTTTATATAATTTTTTAGTCTTTAGATAAATATAATTACAAGTTAAAGCCGGGGAAAATGTGAGACAAAAATTTTTCGTTTAAAAATAACATGATCCTGAAGTCCACAGACAATTCGCAATTTTTTTATTTTTTTTTCAACAAGTCAATTACAAAGAAAAAAAAAAAAAAAACTAAAAATATGCACACATAGAAAATTTGAAAAACTATAAATGCAATTTTTTAAAATATTTTTTTTTTTATAATTTGTCACTTTTAAAAAAATTCAAAAATTATAAGACGTCTTTTAACTTCAGTATCATGAAATAACTTGCAATTTTTCAAAAAATTTAATGGGTAGAGAAATTATTTAAAAATTTTTTTGGAAATATCAAAAAAAAACTTTATCTTTTTTGAAGTCGTTCATTTTGCCCAAAATTATTATTTTTTTTTTTTTTTAAATTGCCCGATTTTTTTCAAATTAATTTTCTATTTCTTTGTAGGATCCCCAAAAAGCAATACCTAAAGGCACTATTTTAGCAATAATATTAACAACATTGTCATATTTATTAATGGCAGCAATGGTCGGTGCCACTGTAATGAGAGACGCGTCAGGAAATGTATCTGACTTGTTAATAATGACCAATAAAACAAACATCCTAATCAACAGTACAAATTTATTATTTAATTCTTCGACAACCCAAGACAACAACACTACCAATAACTATATAATTGATAATTTAAATGAAACCGATAAAATATGGAGTATTTACGGTACAGCATTCAATTGCACCCAGAATAATTGTAAATATGGTTCACACAACAGCTTTCAAGTTATTGAACTAATATCAGCATTTGGGCCGTTTATTTATGCTGGGTGTTTTGCCGCAACATTATCCAGCGCACTAGCATCTCTAGTGTCAGCGCCAAAAGTATTTCAAGCTCTCTGCCAAGATCATTTGTATCCAGGTATAGCCTGGTTCAGCGGTAAAAAAGGCAAAGAACCAATTCGCGGTTATTTTCTCACATTTATTATCGCCATTGGATTTATTTTAATTGGTAATTTAATTCTTGTATTTTTATTTTAATGTCAAGTAGATAAAAAAAATAATGTTTTCTTTTTTTTTTTAGGTAATTTGAATTCGATTGCGCCATTGATATCGAATTTTTTCTTAGCAGCGTATACACTCGTTAATTTTAGTACTTTTCATGCATCTTTAGCTAAACCAATCGGCTGGAGACCAACTTTTAAAGTATGTTATAAAAAAAAAAAAAAGAAAAAACTTGCTTGGTAATGATATAGAGG